>NC_050072.1:93705650-94453984 GCF_009764565.3 Dermochelys coriacea
GTTGCAGAGGATTTTGAGATTTTAAAATTTGGTTTAGTTCCAATTTGGAACAAAACTGAAACATCTCAAAGTTTTCCACAACATTGAATTACTGTTCTGTCTAGCCTGACTGGGCGCCCTGGGTTAATTTGAGTTTGAGTTAATTCGCAATCAATTGTGTTGTAACTTGAGACAGTCAAAAACTCCAGTTTAGGCAGACCAACGTCCTGTAACTGTCTGGCAGATTGATAGTCCATGTGAAATATATATACCAGTGACATACTGTACCAGGCTATGCGGTGATACTAATACCCTGAAATTAAAAAAGCAACTATTAATTGCTTTGGATAAAATGCAGGTGCTGGAAACTCCAGTTTATTGGCTAGCAAACCTGAACAGAAAATACTTGGTTATATAATGTCCAGTAATTATTCATTTCCCAGATTGCTTTGTAGGCTATTGGATATTTAACTCAACTTAAGGTAACAGTTGTTTTGTTGGTAGAATGAGACAGGAACTATTATTTCCCTTTTGTTTGACCATATAAAAATAATTGTTTTCTACAAGCATTCATGTGTACCTACACAATAGTTAACTATCTTTAATTCTTGGGTTGCTTGTGATTGTCTCAGACATTAGAATAGCAGAATTGGTTTTAATAGCCAATAAACTGGAATTTCCAACACCTGCATTTTATCCAAAGCAATTAACCATTGCTTTTAATATTTCAGGGTATTAGTATGCACTGCATAGTCTGGTATATATTAAGAGCTCTTTTCTGGCAAATGGCTTCTTCCTATTTATATTTTTTCACCAAAATGAGTTGCTTAGGAAGCTTCAGAAAGCCATGTTCCTGTGATTGTTTTTGTGTTGCTTCAGTAACTCTAGAGCATTTATCCATGTAATAGCATGGTCTTCTGCTTCACTGCTTATATAGTTCTCATGCCTCAATAACATTGTGTGAGAAGATTCAGATGAAATGCTGCTTAGTATATTTTATGTATTTAAATGAATATTTATAACAAACAAGGAAAGCAAACATTTAAAAAAAAACAATCCGTTTGACTTAAAAGGTTAATTAGGCTGTAACATATTAAATTATGACTGTGAACAACTTGTTTATAATACATTAAATGCTGTAATTTATTGTGCTGTATTTAAAATGTGAATTATTGGCAAAATTGGTACAAATGCAGAGATTTTTATCTCCTAGTGTGCCTAAAAACATCCTAAGTAGGACAGTTCCAGGACCTGAACCTGCAAGCCAAGCCAGGCAGGCAGATCTCTGGGTCACTGCAACAGAGCTTCCTCATGTGGGGACTATGGGGGCAAGGATTAGAGGATGCTGGAGGTTACAGAGGTCTGTCTGTCCCTGGATAAGCTCCTGGGATCAGGACCATAGTATCTCCTAATCATTGCCCCCACCAAAATTATTCAGGCTCAGCTGAATTGGCTTATAGAAAAGGCTCTTCTGGCAAGTGAATAAGATGCCATTAGGTAAAAGTTAATTCACTAGCTGAATATAATTTAAGACTGTGTTTCTCAGTTAACCCAATACTTACGCAACACTGAATGAATTCAAATTACATTAGTGATTGCCTTACTTTTACTTCCCATTTGCTTACAGCAAATCAGACCAATAAATTAGGGCCATTTTGGACCAAGGAGGGAGCAAATTTCAAGGCTGAGAGGTATCCCAGAGAAAGTTGTCTCCACTGTCATCTCTGTATTCTGCCACCTGGTTGAATGCCTCAAAATATTGTATCATAAACATTAAGCCATTTGGGTGACTAGGATAATAATCTTGGTATTGTACTGAGTAGAATGGCTTAGCTAATTGTCAGACCATCTGATGTATGCTTTCTCTTCTTTATTCATAGATTCATAGATACTAAGGTCAGAAGGGACCATTCTGATCATCTAGTCCGACCTCCTGCACAGCGCAGGCCACAGAATCTCACCCACCCACTCCTATGAAAAACCTCACCCATGTCTGAGCTATTGAAGTCCTTAAATCATGGTTCAAAGACTTCAAGGAGCAGAGAAGCCTCCCTCAAGTCAACCATGCCCCATGCTACAGAGGAAGGCGAAAAACCTCCAGGGCCTCTCCAATCTGCCCTGGAGGAAAATTCCATCCCGACCCCAAATATGGCAATCAGCTAAACCCTGAGCACATGGGCAAGATTCACCAGCCAGATACCCAGGAAAGAATTTTCTATAGTAACTCAGATCCCATCCATCTAATATCCCATCTCAGGGGATTTGGCCTATTTACCCTGAATATTTAAAGATCAATTACTTACCAAAATCCCATTATCCCATCATACCATCTCCTCCATAAACTTATCGAGTAGAATCTTAAAGCCAGATAGATCTTTTGCCCCCACTGCTTCCCTTGGAAGGCTATTCCAAAACTTCACTCCTCTGATGGTTAAAAACCTTCGTCTGATTTCAAGTCTAAACTTCCTGGTGGCCAGTTTATACCCATTTGTTCTTGTGTCCACATTGGTGCTGAGCTGAAATAATTCCTCTCCCTCTCCTGTATTTATCCCTCTGATATATTTATAGAGAGCAATCATATCTCCCCTCAACCTTCTTTTAGTTAGGCTAAACAAGCCAAGCTCCTTAAGTCTCCTTTCATAAGTTTTCCATTCCTCGGATCATCCTAGTAGCCCTTCTCTGTACCTGCTCCAGTTTGAATTCATCCTTTTTAAACATGGGAGACCAGAACTGCACACAGTATTCTAGGTGAGGTCTCACCAGTGCCTTGTATAACGGTACTAAAACCTCCTTATCCCTACTGGAAATGCCTCTCCTGATGCATCCCAAAACCGCATTAGCTTTTTTCACAGCCATATCACATTGGCAGCTCATAGTCATCCTATGATCAACCAATACTCCAAGGTCCTTCTCCTCTTCCATTACTTCTAATTGATGCGTCCCCAACTTATAGCTAAAATTCTTGTTATTAATCCCTAAATGCATAACCTTACACTTCTCACTATTAAATTTCATCCTATTACTATTACTCCAGTTTACAAGGTCATCCAGATCCTCCTGTATAATATCCCGATCCTTCTCCGAATTGGCAATACCTCCCAGCTTTGTATCATCTGCAAACTTTATTAGCACACTCCCACTTTTTGTGCCAAGGTCAGTAATAAAAAGATTAAATAAGATTGGTCCCAAAACTGATCCCTGAGGAACTCCACTGGTAACCTCCCTCCAACCTGACAGTTCGCCTTTCAGTAGGACCCGTTGCAGTCTCCCCTTTAACCAATTCCTTATCCACCTTTTGATGTTCATATTGATCCCCATCTTCTTCAATTTAACTAATAATTCCCCATGTGGCACGGTATCAAATGCTTACTGAAATCTAGGTAAATTAGATCCACTGCATTTCCTTTATCTAAAAAATCTGTTACTTTTTCAAAAAAGGAGATTAGGTTGGTTTGGCACGATCTACCTTTTGTAAAACCATGTTGTATTTTGTCCCATTTACCATTGACTTCAATGTCCTTAACTAATTTCTCCTTCAAAATTTTTTCCAGGACCTTGCATACTACAGATGTCAAACTAACTGGCCTGTAGTTACCCGGATCACTTTTTTTTCCTTTCTTAAAAATAGGAACTATATTAGCAATTCTCCAATCATTCGGTACTATTCCTGAGTTTACAGATTCATTAAAAATTCTTGCTAATGGGCTTGCAATTTCAGGTGCCACTTCCTTTAATATTCTTGGATGAAGATTATCTGGGCCCCCCGATTTAGTCCCATTAAGCTGTTTCAGTTTCGCTTCTACCTCTGATATGGTAATATCTACCTCTATATCCTCCTTCCCATTTGTCATGCTACCATTATCCCCAAGATCCTCTTTAGCCTTATTAAAGACTGAGGCAAAGTATTTGTTTAGATATTGGGCCATGCCTAGATTATCTTTAACCTCCACTCCATCCTCAGTGTTAAGCGGCCCCACTTCTTCCTTCTTAGTTTTCTTCTTATTTATATGGCTATAGAACCTTTTACTATTGGTTTTAATTCCCTTTGCAAGGTCCAACTCTACTCGACTTTTAGCCTGTCTCACTTGATCCCTACATGTTCTGACCTCAATTAGGTAGCTTTCCTTGCTGATCCCTCCCATCTTCCACTCCCTGTATGCTTTCTGCTTCTTCTTAATCACCTCTCTAAGATGCTTGCTCATCCAGCTTGGTCTACAACTCCTTCCTATGAATTTTTTCCCCTTTCTTGGGATACAGGCTTCCGATAGCTTCTGCAGTTTTGATTTAAAGTAATCCCAGGCCTCCTCTACCTTTAGATCCATAAGTTCTTCAGTCCAATCCACTTCCCTAAGTAATTTCCTTAATTTTTGAAAGTCAGCCCTTTTGAAATCAAAAACCCTAGTTGCAGATTTATTTTTGTTAATCCTTCCATTTAGTTTGAACTGAATTAGCTCATGATCACTTGAGCCAAGATTGTCCCCTACAACCATTTCTTCTATGAGGTCCTCGCTACTCACCAAAATTAAATCTAAAATGGCATCCCCTCTAGTCGGTTCAGCAACTACTTGATGAAGGAATCCATCAGCTATCGCATCTAGGAAAATCTGAGCCCTATTATTATTACTAGCACTGGTCCTCCAGTCTATATCTGGGAAGTTAAAGTCTCCCATGATCACGCAGTTTCCATTAGTATTTACTTTATTAAAGACATTAAAAAGGGCTCTATCCATATCCAAATTATTACTCTCACCTTGAGAGGCCAGGAAGATTAAAAAGGGACTAAATCAATGTATCCCTCACGGGCTGTTGCTGACATCGCAAATCCTGGCTTCTAGTCTTGATTTTGGGAGAGCAGTGTGGTCTTGTGGTTACAGAAAGAATAGCTAAGCACATAGATTTGGCACATTTTTTCTGAAAGGCAACATGGTTAAGTTTATAAGATTTGGGTCTACCATATTAGAGACCTGTGTTCTATTTCTGCTGTGCCAGCGCTGACCTTGTGAAGTGTATAGAATTCTCACTAGTCAATGGAGAAAGACAAGTCTCCGTCTCCAACCCAGTGTACCTTCCACTAGGCTGAAGGGTATTTTGGCAGGCAAGATGGCTGGCTAGTTGAGACTGCTCAGTGAGGTTTGGGAACATTCTAAGGCTGGATTATTCAGAGAATTAAGGGACCAGTCTCAAACTTGTGGAAATGATGATTTTCAGAAGCTGAGCCAAAACCTACTTTACTGACCTCTAGACTATTTGGCAGCCAATTTCCAGATCATGTAGGTGGTAGAACTCGTTAAAAGTATTCTAACTTTAAAATATATATATTCTCCTGACCTCTCTGGGAGCAGGCTGAACTGTTGTGCTGAAATATTTAAAATTGTACAGGCAGAGATCAAGCATGAAACTTTCAGTATTAACTATTAAAATTTGCCAAAGTTATAAACATCAGAAAGCAGGATTATAATGGGAAGTGTTAGATAATCTTAATTATCAGTGAAGCACACACTGAAGCAACCTTAAATAAGGTTCTGTGTGGGTATGTTGTTGGGTTTGTGTGTGTGTGTGCATATAATACACAAACTAAAATATATTTTTATTAAAAAATCCATACCTTGTATACATTTAAAAAATTAGTTATGTAATCATTTATGTTTACAATCATATTGTATGTCAATATTCAATAGAAACTATAAAATATAAATCTGAGGGAAGCATTTGATAGTATTGCATGAAATTTTATATAGTACTCAATTAATTCAAATTTATCTTGGATGCAGGGACTATTAATGGGACTGATTGATTAGTTAAAGGGAGGTTATGATGATCAGCAATGTATTGAATTGGGGGAGAGGTCTAGTCAATGCAACAGGGACTGGTGTAAAGTCTCAGTGTATCATTAATGACCTGGTTGGAATACATCATCCTTACTAAAATAGGGAGAGTTGTGAATATCTGGGAAGACCGAGAAATACCACACAGATCTGGGGAAGTGAGAAGTATGGACAGGAAAAAAAAAGATTCAAAGTCCAAAATGTGTCACAAAAAAAAGTCCAAGATAGAGGAAAAATATGGGTATTCAATGGAGGGATGTACACAGTAGGAAGCACTAATACTGAAAGAGACCTAGAGTAAATAGTGGAGGGCAAATTAAGCAACAGCTAACAAGTTTGGACTGACTTCCCAGATGTGTCATCAGAGCATGGAACTAGAAGGTAATGGTCCCTCTCTGTACTCCCCTGTACTGATTTATGTGAGGAAAGATTCAAACTACTAAATATATATAGCTTGCTTGGACATTGATGAAAAGTATAGTTATGGGTGGAGATACGCTATTTTATGAATATTTGAAGGGTAAGAACATCAGTAAGAGGAGGAATTGTTTAGATTTGTAAAGAGGCATAACTAAGAATGTTGGGATGGAATATAAAAGGAAATTCAAAATTAATTTTAGGAAAAAATTCCTGTCAGTGAGATCTATTTGATCATGGAATAATCTCCCAATAAAAATGTGGAAGGCCAGTCCAGTCCTTTCACACAGTCAGAGCTAGGCTAGTAAATATACAGCAGGTATAACTCTCCAATGATGAGGAGATGGAATAAAAGAGCTAACAGGGCTAACAAGGTGCAGTATTTCAGTTGCTACTTACATAAATGGCTTCCATTCTTTCCCACCCCCACATCCACAACCAAGTATATACAGAAGATCCTTTAGGCTAGAATGATCAGACCATGAAATAAAATATTTTTCTTTTGCTGAAAAAATATGGTTACATGAGTTAATCTGAATGGCTCTTTCATAGCATCATCTTACACAGTACTTAAATATATATATATATATTTAGGTAAACATGTAACTGCTTTGCTGGACCCACCATCAAATCTTGTTTGGTCATCAAGATATCAGTGTTCAAAAACATGGCGCATTATTTTTGTGAAATGTGTAGACCATCTCACTTGTTTTCTGACTCGCCGATCTCTCAAATTGCAAAGCCTAATGTGCATCTGTTTGGTTTTTTTCCACCATGGGGTGGAAGACTTTTGTGTCTAAGGTGGCTCTTATTTCAGCCAATATTAGGAAAGAGGGATGAAAACTGAAGGTGTCTTTAGATTGCCACATCCCTTTTGGAGAGCTGCTTGCCTTGGCACATCTCTGTTAGGGCAGCTGGAAGAACAATGATGTATTGCAGCTGAGATAATCCTTCATTTCTACTGTTTATCTCGGATTTGGTGGCTGAGCTCAGAGCATTTAGCAGTCTGGCTCCAACTTAAGTATTGTTCTTTCTGAACATTAAGGTATGATAACTTTGATCAGAAGTATCAAACCTTTTACTCATAGGAACATCATTTTCAACATTCAGCAGTTCTGGGTCTGTCTTAAATGACAAAAAGCAAAAATTAAAGAAAAAACATTTAGATTTGCTGAAGAAAAGGATTTATTTCATTCTCTTCATGCTCTAGCAACATTCAATTGTTTTACAACCATCATCAACAGAATCCACGCTGAGGCAGCTTATTGGAGCAGAAACTCCATGCTCATGGAGAACCTACTTCAAACCTGAAAGAGAGGAGAATAAAGGGAAAAGATGCCCCCAAGTTGCTAGTTTGACTGTTTTTGGCAGATTGTCATATTACATATCAAGTATAGATTAACTGCAGCCATATCCTATATCTTTATCATTAAAATGATACCCAGATCTCAGCATGATAAAAACAAGAACAGTATTTTAGCCACCATTGCACAAATGTATGTATTAATAGAGTTATGGTCCTGTGGATCAACTCACCTCTCAAACAAGATTCCATTTCCAATTGTGCAAAGTCCCCCTTCCACTGCAGCAATTAGCTATGCATGATTATCTGGTTCCTTCTTATTCCAGCTGCTTCTCTGAGAGTCTAGACTCCTTTTTTTTGTCATGAGGAATTTAGACACTTGTGAAAGCAGCTGACAACAAGGAGCAGGATTAGCAATAGGTAACTTGCCAGCTATTTGCAGCCTTCCAGCAAATGCTCTGCTAATTGGTCAATAGCCCACAATTTGGGAAACGCTGGTGGTTATTCTCATGTGTAAAACAACAACTCTGAGAACCAATAACCCCCAAATCTTAAAAGATGTATATGAAAACCACTTACACAATTAAAACCTGGGCAATTACTCTATGACAAAAATGCTTGTAGTAACTAGAGTTGTGTAAGGCAACAGCACAGACGTGAATAACAGCTGTCTTTTCTGTCTGATCTGGCTTCTTTGTTTCTTGCAAATTGCTGTTGTACCTATCTGCATAGGGACATCTCTACCCAGAAGGTTACTTTGCAAAGATTTTTAAATAAACTCTAACTCTCTGTGGACTGTCCTATCTTTCTTAATGGCTCAGTTGTTAGCATTATTGTCTGAGTTCTTTTTTCTTCGAAGAATCTTTGCAGTACTTTCCGTTCTCTAGTGATTGTCTACATTTTGACTTCATTTTGCATAGCAATCAAGAAGCTGATGACATGTTCAACTTTGAATGGTTTTAAAGGCATGGCTGCTCATATGGGTTTGGGGGAAACTGCTCAATGCAGTGAGTTATAAGAAAAATAGATTACCAACTTGAAATTGATTAATAATAGTAGTTAGCACTTATAAAGCACTTTTCATTTTCAAAGCACTTTACAATCATTAACTAATTAATCCTCAAGACACCCTGCTTTCCTCCCCCAGTCTCATTATCTGCTCCTACCATCCACCTTTCCACCCATTATCATCAGCTCCTAACATCCTCTAATTTTCCACTCTGACAATCTATCTTCACTGCTCATTCCATAAGCTTCATTTAGTGATTATTTATGAGCAGCATGTGACCCTCTCTCCCCCCCAAAATATAACCGTTTTAAACACACACTTATCACAGAGTGAGTCATAAACCTATATAACATGTACCTTACTGCATTTGACTATACATCAGATTCAAGCAAATTGATCATAAATTTATATGAAACATTTTATATGGGTACTGGTGTTAGCACTAATGATCTATTGAGAGCTTACCAGACATAAATATTCTTATTAAATAAACAAAGTACATAAGTAGATAATACTAACTTCAGCCCTGTAAAAAAAGAAATTAAAAGAACCTCAGAAATTTACAACTAGTCAGTGTGAAGTCAAGTATTAATAAGCCATTGTCAAGTTTACCATTTGCACTGTAAATGTAACTTTTAATTATTTGGGACATTACAGAGGAGTAGAATTAACTTAATTTAAGATGCAATAAAACATGAGTTTCATATGAACATCAGAGGCCCAAATGGTGGGTCATGGGATTGTGTTATCTTATGTGAAGATGTCCACAGGGACTTTGTGGCAGCTGTGTCCAGGGGTGTCCCTGGTAGCATAGCTCAAATGGACCTGAGGTACAGGATAGCCCTGTAGACCTCTAGGTTTGGAGGCAGGATCCATGTCTTTTTCTGCGTGGATCATATTCCATGCCTGAAAAGAGATCTCTATCAAATGATCCTTGCAAAGATTTCATTCCTTTGCAAGGGTTTGCCTGATTAGGTACCAAAGTTATTGGACTCCATATCAGCTTCAGGTTTTTTATTTTCTCTCTTGATGTGATGAAAATAAGGAAGTCATCTGTATACAGCACAATTTTATATACCGTTCTGATTCTTATTCATTTGTTTGGCTAATCTTAGGGCTGTCATGATCATTTTTAATAGACTGAATGCTTTTTAAGCACCTATCAGTATTGCTGGTTGGTGTTGCTATTCGGAATAACTGACTAAGAACGGTCTTAATTTTTCCAGTGGCTTGACTTGATATGGAATTGGTGTACTTCCATGTGTGGAAGTATTCTGACCAAATCTGTTTGCCATCGCCTTTGCAATTATCTTGGCACCTGTATTAAACAGTGAAATGAGTCTATAGGAAGTGTGTAATAGATGCCCTTTTCAAGGTGTCATGCTATCTGGAGTGGCTCACAACTGTGAGTGCCTACCTCAGAGCAGACTGTCAGAAACAGATTGGCAGACACCCCAAGCTGGTGGTGTGTTCTATAATTAGATTTCATCAAGCCAGTATCAACTGTGAACTCCGGGATCACTATACCAGTCTTTCCATGGAGTCACAGACAATCCCCTTAGATTCTTCAGCCTATCTTCCCACCCAGACAAACTGGACTTTGTGATTAAAAGGTCACTTAAACCAAAAATCACATCACATTTAGGTTGCTCCCAGTCCCAAAAGACCAGTCACTTACCCCAGATCAATTGGTACTCTAGAGCTTACACCAAAGACAATACTGGCAGCCAATTCTATATTAATGGTTTATTAGCTAAGAAAAGGAAATAAGAGTTTTTGAGAGGTTAAAGCAGGTAAAATATATGCACAAGTGAGTCATAGTTTGTGGCAGTGATGTAATAAACTTCCAGTTTCCCAAAAGTCTTTTCAGGGTCACACCTTTTTGTGTCACAGGTTTTGTTTCCCAGGTGCTACAAAAACATGTTTGCATGCAAGTAAATAGATAAGGTGCCAAAAGATGGCCCTTAAGAATATCCTGTGGTGTTCTGGGTGTTGCTAGAGCATGAAGAAAAAATAAACTTTTCACTGTGCACTATAAATGGCTTCTTACGTGTACCTCCCTACATGCAGCTCTTAATTGGTATAACTGCAATGAGGCATTCAGAGATGCGTTCCATCACTTAGACTCATTTTAAGGATTTCCCTTGTGTGAATATTAAGTCTTTTGAACATTTTATAATAATCTGTTTTAAAACCAGTAGTAAATTCTGGGGATTTTCCTCCATTTAAAGTCCATAGAGTACTTTAAATTTTTCTGTGTTCTTTTTCTGTTTAGGGTTCTATTTGGTAGTCATCCAAATATAGGAGTTTTAGTTTCATCAGATATTTTGAAATGTTCTCAATTAGTTTTACCTGGTCTCCTCCTGAGTGTGAAGAATTACCTAATTTGGTGGAGTAATTCTGAAACCTTTGCAGAAAATCTTGTGGTTTCAATTAAAAATTCTCTGGAACTGTTTTGAAGACTATATATTTATAATTATTAGAATGGCTCTTTTTAAACAGATTTGCTGGAAGAAGTCTAGATTTACTGGCATGTCCTAAATATTTGTTTTATAAAGTGATAATTTTATTCTGAGCTTTCTGAAATGCTAGAGAATCTAAAGATACTGTAAAAGTTTAACTTTAAGCTTACATCTGGATTCTAAAGTATTCTTTCATGTGTACACAACTTATACTTTTTAAAATAAAGTATTCATGGGATTCTGTCTTTATTATGTATTTAAAATGGGCCTCTTCCTAAAATAAACTATTAATTCTGCAGAGTTTCATATGGAAGTATTTCCTGGTCTTAGCTTATGTTAGCTATATGAGCACATGTTCTGCTGATGCCACAGTGCCAACGTTAGTATGTGAGGTTTTATTCTTCAGGGTATTAGAAAATTTTAAAACATTGATACTATGATCAATCCCTGAGATATTTAAATGATAGTCTTTTCCTAAAGGATTATTCCATCTTCAAATTTTATTAGTGTATTATTTCTCTTCCCCTTTTTTCATTATACATTTAAATGTGTTCTTTCTTTTTATTTTGTTTTTGTTTCTTTGGTTATATGATCCTGGGTTCTATGCAAGGCTCTTCAACATAAACTATATGGATGGATGACATTCTAGCCTGATTTGAATCATTGTTAGTTTCACCATTGACTTTAGAGGGGCCAGGATTTCATCCCGTGTCTTTAGTAACTATGTGCCTAAGATTTCCAGTACAGTTTTGTTTGACCTCTAGATAAAGATGCCCCTCTACTCGGTAATTGACCTTGTCAATTTCTTGGTTGTTTGTTTAACAATTTCTCTGTTTTTTGGACACACGAGTGTTCTTTGTTGAAGGGCCAGATCCTGTTTTCTGTTACTTTTTTGGAAGCCTGGTGTGATTGTGGATTTACACTTGTGTAAAAGGGAGTACAAATTGCCCCATAAATTGTACTGTTCTCTTATAAACTCTTAAATACAAAGAATTTTTCAAATGCATTTTGTTATATGGGCACAGAGGGCAAGAGACTTTGTTTTTAAAATGAAAAGCTAAAATTCTGAAACATAAGATAGCCGCTTTTGGGAGAAATGGTGATAGGCTGTACTGTTGTATACCCACATCCCTTCTTAATCTGTACCCTGGTCATAATGGATAGTGAGAGCACAATGCTTCATTCCAAACATTACCTTCTGAGACTGAAAATCTCACTCACTTTACTTTTGTATAGGCAGGGCCAATAGAATGATGGAAAATCGTATTTTCAAAAAGTGTACATGTCCAAAGTATGCTTTTGAAAACCATAAGGCTGCCAAATCAAAATGAACATTCACCAGGCCATCCAAAGGCACTAGCTCTGTGCCAAATTTCAAGTTTGTGACAAATCTCAAATTCTGACAGTTTCCCACTGAGGCACTGGAACTGTTCAGGAAACAAGGTGCTTTTTTTTTTTTTTTTTTTTTTTTTTTTTAAATTTAATGGAAAAAGTGTACTGCCTCCCCAGTGTCTTGATACTCAAAAATGGCTACATTGGTTTTGCTTAAACTTAAAAAAAAAAAGTTACTCTCAGGCAGAGACTGAATCTGGAAAAATTCAGCCTGAAAGGTCAAATTTTGACAAAGTTATAAGCAACAGAAAATGCCCTTCAAAATGGAAATGCTCAGACAACCTTACTATGAATGTTGATGTGTGTGCCAACTATAATAAAATCTTGCCAAAGTACTCAAATTAACAAGCCTTGACTAAATGATTGACTGAAATTCTATGTCAAAAACAACAAACATTACTGAGAATGATTCCTGAATTTAACCTGAGAATTTGCAGAACATTACATTTGGACAATGAAGGATAAAGTCAGGAAAGGTGTGAGCAAGTCCAACTTCATTAACTTTAAGGGAGTTCTACCTGCTTACGCTAAATTTGAATTTAGCATTGATTTCTCAGTGATTAGAGACAATTACTTAACTGATCTTTAAGGTCAAATATTTTGTTATTCCAGTTGAGCTGTATTTACATAAATCTAGATTAAGCTAGCTCTATTATCTTTCCTTTACCTTATTAAGTGTTAGTATGTGAATATTGTTCGTGTTAGTGATGAGAAATAACTGACCGGCTTTGCAAATACCGAGTTAATTTTTCTGGTTTTCTTTAATTTATTCTGTAGCCTTTGACTCTTTAACAAACTTCTGGTACAGTAGTTTATTGGAATAAGTATCCAAACATTTTTTTCTCTGTAACAAATACAGAGCTGTTGAGCTTTCCCCTGTAGCAAAAACAGTTTTCATGAAACACTGTACTATTGAAATTGGCCTTCTGCCCTTACTCCTCTGCCAGTGCACTATAGACTTGGCCTGTGACACGACAGTTATTCCTGACTTGAACCTCTTGTCAGCAGGGACTGTTCATTGAGCAGGACATGCAGGTGAATGAAGACAGGCACAGGGATGGATTTAAGCAGCAGGCCACAATTTTATTAAACTTAGCCCTCTTCCCTAGTGTTATCTGCTCCATCTCCCTTTACCAGGCATTTAAGTGGGTTCAACGCAGGATTTACAAGGTTCCTATTATATAGCCAATAGTTCTCCTCTGCCTGCTCTCGTGATTCAGCCCACTCTGCTGAATCCTCTCACCCTTCCCCGGTGAAGAGGACCGAAGGTACCAAAGAGGGACCTTGATCCATGAAGACTTCAGTTCTCCACTTTTCCCATTGGCCTGAGGTCCACTAACAAAATCCCAGGTCTCTCTTATTTCTGGGCACTGGCCCTTTTGACCTTTTATCTGCACTAAACACAAGTTGTGACAAACTAAACATTCATAAACATTCCTGATATTAAATTTCTAAATCCTATTCCTAGTTAACCTAACCGTGCCTCTGAGAAGGTGAAAAAACCTACCAGGCCTCAGCCAATTTGGCCCCATTCCTTCCTGACTCTAAAACATTCCTTCCTGACCCTAAAATAGGTTACATCCACCAGATCCTAAAAACACAGTTCCTATACTATCTAACTACTGGGACAGAGGGTGTTTTCAGCTAAAATGGGGCAAGAGGCTTGAGCAACGTAGGGCAATTATTTATGATAGTGGGGAACAAAGAGCCAATCAACTTCCTTCTCCCTCTGGCTGGCCAGTGAGTGGTAAAAGCCCAAGAGAAGGAGGACCCTACCTTTACATAAAGTTCCCTTTTCAGTCCGAAGCTGTCTAGCACCATGCAGATCCAATCAAGTCTCCCACCCTTTAAACTGGGTGGGTGGCTGTGATGGAATGCATCTCTGTATTCACACCATACACACTATTCTAATAATCTTTTTACAAAATATGCCTTGTACAGTATCATTTTGAAAACAAACAACTTGCTGGTCAATAATATCATGGTGGAATGTATGTAGCAATATTATATGATGCTGGTGACACATGTTCAAACCCACGTAGACTTGATTAGGCAAAACTGGGCAAGTAGGTCTTAAACAAAGGAATGTGTGTTTAATTGTAAACAGAGTCCTGAGACAGTGAGGGGGAAGGCAGGAGACCAGGAAAATCTGCATTTCAGTAAACAGAGGTAAAAATAAACAGAATGCAACTTCTTTCACCATCCAACATCATGTCACCTTCTTTACAGTTTCTTTACAGTTTACAGCAATAAACTTTGCTTTGAGGGATAACCTTTAGGAAAATGCATCTCCAAGGGGGAATGGACTATAAAGGTGAAGGGCAAAATAACCCAGTTTCCCTCTCCCAATCCATCTCTCTTGAACCTAAGAAGACAAACCAAAGAATCTAGCTCTTTGACTTTGAGAGGAATCCTGACCTGAAGATTTGTCTGTTGGGATGCATGTGGTAAGAATTTTACTTTGAATCAAGCCTAGCTTGTGAAGTTTTAGTATCAGGAAGCTTTTTATCTTTATTTCTCTTGTAACCATTTCTGACTCGAATGCCTATGCTTGTGCTCAAAATCCTATCTTCTTTTGTTAAATAAACTTATTTCATTCTTTAATCAAAACTAATCCACTGTTGTGGTTAAACTGAGCTGTGTGGTAACACTATTTAAAAGGAGCAAGTTGTTGTATATTGTTCTCCTGACATGGGCAATGAACCTAATATAGCTGGACTATCCAGGAGAGGGCTGAACACACTTTTTTGGGGGGAATTTTGGGACTGGGAGTGTGTTAGGTTCACCCTGCAAGTAGTAACCAAGGCTGCTGGAAGCCAGTGTGTGGCTGGTGTTTGCTAACGGGCTGCTGGAGTCAGAGCTGCTGGACCAGATGCTTGGAGTATGACATGCATGCTATTTTGTGAGGAGCCTAGGCTGGGAGCCATAGCAGCAAAATATTGTGAGGTAGGCTGGGTTGCAGACCAGGTGGTGACACAGCTCCTCGCTGGTCTGGATTGCACCTCATAATGGAACAATGGCATTATGCTAGATTAAGGACTAGTCTGAGACCACCAAACTGATTTTTTTCCCCCAATGATCTAAGTAAGAACATTCACTCCGGTCTTCAGGGGTGAAAAGCAATACTTATCCCTTTTTAATATAAATTCAATATCCCTGTTACAAAGTTGTCGGTTGTCAGAATTATTTGTAATATAAAAATCAGCTGTACTGCTACCTCAACTCTCTGAACTTTGCCTGTTTAGCTCAATACTTGACAATCTAATATACCACAAGAACAAAAGTTTAAGAAAAGTTGCACTGTTTTATTATATGGCTATTGTCCCAACTATTATGTGGCTATTGTCCCTGCTATTATTTCTCCTATATGTAGGCTGCCTCTCATCTTGCCTTTTAGTAAACATAAGTGTTCATCATTCCATTTCTGAATCTGCTTATCATCAAGGTACATTGTATATTGATGTGTGTTTGTGGGTCACAGAAATATTCATAGTCCAGCAGTCATACAATCCTGTTCTAGACAGATGGACTGTGGACACTGTTGTTGGAGAGCTCTTGGCATACTGCAATCAGTGTGGTCTTTTACAATTTATGAAGAACCTTTATGAATAATTAAGCAGTATCATTCCTGATTATCTTTGTAATAAAAAGGAAAGCTTAGTAGTATACACCCACACCTTCTATGTTTGTCATAATTGATTATTGATTGTTCCACCTGAAGAAGATTCTCTCATTTCCTTGTGATTGATTTCCCCTAGCTGTTTATAATTAGATCCAGCTTTTAGTAATATTTGCTGTTCCTCTAAGATGATAGAAGACTTAATGGACTGAATAACACTGATCCCAGAGATGGACTGAATAACAGAGATCCCAGAGATGATATAGGACAGGGATTTCCAAACTTTTTGCTGGCATGACCCTGTTTTAATGAAGCATTTCCTGCCAGGACCTAGACAGCATGGTATTTGACATTTTGAAGAGAAAAATGGTGCGCCCCACACAGGGTGATCTTGAACGCACCATACGTGTGAGAACATCCTCCATGCGGCATGACATTTTGCTCCACCAGATAGATCTTCCTCCCAGTATGTATGTATGGTGTGCGTGGGATCACGCTATGCAGAGGATGCCATTTTGTAGAGTAAAATGGCGTAGTCCATGCATTGTGACCTTGCACGTACTGTACATGCGAGGTCACACTGTGCAGATCAAAATGGCATCTTCCGCACACTAGGGATCACCCCATCATCATCTGCTGATAGTATGATCCCATATGGGGTCATGACCCATGGTTTGGGAACCGCTGATATAGGAAAAGATTGAGCTATTTTAGACACTGGAATTGAGGATTATAGAGGACTCATTTTCCCTGGTGTAAAATACAAATAAGAGTGTGCTTTGTATAAAGTACAGTTGGACTGGGGAAAATGTCTGTACTGAAAGGAACTGATGGATGCAAATATAATACAAAATATATAAAGTAATACTGCAGGTATCTGCTTGGATATACTTAGTGATCAGCAATATTTCTGATTTAAATTAAATGCAATGAAGGTGTTCATTTCCTCCTTATCACTAAGGAACTGTTAATTAACATCACTTATTTTGTTTTACTATAAGAGTCTAGGGTTGAACTGGTTTGGGGCCAATCGGCTGTATATCAATGGAAGAAACATGAGTACAGCAGCCTCTTGGTGTTATACTACCTTCATAGTCTATGACTTTAATATCTAGTGTATTATTAAGGAAACTGATAGAAATAATAGCTTTTCTTACTCATATTTGCATTGTTATTACATAGATTTTAACCTCATTTTCATGTTTTTCATATAGATATCACAATGAAAGGGATCTTGTAAGTTAAGTGCATGTAATAAGGATAATATTGTCCTAAACTGCTTTTCCTCCCATTGTTCCTTTTTGAAGACCACTAAATATTTTTTTCAATGAATAGTTTCCAGACAAATAAAATAGCTTGTCCTTACCCAAGAATATTTATCAAAGGAATTATCAGTAGTATATTCAATGGTCTAGACTTTTTTTTCTCTGATTAATTTAGTGTCTTTCTCAGATGTGATTAAATGTTAACATGACAAGGGTATTAGAAATATGGTCAGTTGACCTCTGATTCAGCATCCATTAGCATGATCTGGATTGACGAATAATTTGTGAAAAATCATGAGGCATTTTATTAAACTCATCATTATAACTGTTGTAGTTTGCTGTCCCTGTACTCACTCCTTATTTCACTAGCATGAAGAAATAGAGTTCAATTCCCCTAAACAGACAAAAACATTACTTTTAACTGGTTAAGGTTACTTGAGTGTGCTGTTTACTCCCACATACATCTCTGAGAACAGACTTTGATTTTTATGAATTTAACTTGAAATTTAATGAACAGTTTATTCAAATATATATGAGCCTAAGAATTTCTTGAGACCTATTCACCACAGCTATTTACTTGAGTATTCAATATTTGTAATTTGCCCTGTGTGTTTGCTGAATTGAGTCCCTTTTATGGTGTCCGTCCCCTCATTTATTGATTCCAAAACCTACAAAGAGATGTCAAGATGGCTGTGTGAATTATTCTGATTTGAATACTTGTACACGTGCCTATTCAACCCCTTTTCTTTATGTATTCTTGAATAAAAAGCCCCTAGTACAAACAGGGTTATGAATACAGTTGAAGCAATTCTGTGTCTTCTGTTGAGACAGATGTTTAATATTTTTTCTGTGCTCTTACTCTAGATTCATGTAACTCCCAAAACTCCTCTTCTTTTGAAGCTGGATTAAACAGTGCGATTTGAACACTAAACAACAGTTTCTAGTTCTGTTAAAGAACCACTATTTTAATTTATATATGCATAACTGATCAGAGAAATATCTATCTGCATAGCTTTTAATATAATTTTGACAACTTGAATAATGAAAGAGTATCTACCATGACAACTTGTTGAATGACTGATGCTACATTTCATAAGGGGATTTGCTGAAAAATGCCTATCAAGAGTTGAAAAATTGTCAAGAATTCTGAATATATATTATAATAGATGATTACCCCTGGATTGTTTCACCAACAGCCAATGGTCGGGATGCTCTGTAAATCTTACACCACAAATCCTTGCTAGAAAAAAATACTAAAAGACTCCAACTAGATTCTGTTTGGATACAGCATTTGGTGTCTCTAGAGTCTGCATGCGCGTATAATTCCAAACAGATTTAAAAAATAATATGTCAACCTTTGATCAAGACAGCTTTACTCTGTGACTTCACTAGTCTCAGATATCTTTATTTTTAATACACAGAAAGACAAATAATTTGTCTATATTGACAAGTAAGGATGGGCTAGGAGAGCTCTTACAAGAAACAAAAAATTCTAGTTATGGTAGAAATTGAAAACTGGTTGTAGGTAACCCATGTTCTTAAATGGATTTTTTTATGTGTATCCTGAGAATAGGGAAAGCTATATATTTAGATGTTATAAATAGTCCTTGCTTATCATGAGATGATTTAGCTAAATAACCAAACATTTCAATTGGGAAATGCTGTTAGGTGTCTCATGGGAGTTGTAGTTAAGGTGCTTCATGACCTCATTCTCCTCTATGGGCTGGGCTCCCTGACAGAACTATGGCTCCCTCTCACTGAGGCATCATGGGAAATGTAGTCCAGCTGGGAATGGAAGCATGAGGCACCATGGTGGTATATCCAAATTGAAACTTTTCAGTTTTTGGGTGAAAAGTTGAAATGCTCTGTGGAAAACAGGCACTTTTTTCAAAAATACTGTTTTTATTACAAAACTTTTTTCCTTATTGAAAAGCAATCCATCCAACAATGGAGATCCACTGGCTACGTAGGCCCTCTGGGAGTGAAATTCCATTCATGATCCCAGTTTCTATGGAAGTTCCCTGTGTTTTAACATGGTGTGGGAAGGAATTTTGGACTTTTGTACAAAATCTGAGTAAATAAAGTTTGTTTAGGGAATCTGAATGGAGACTGGGGAGAGGGAGAGCTGTAAGGCACCTCACTGCTACCTGCCCTTAACATGAACTATTTTTATCTGTGCCTGCTATGGATCATCTCCCTGAAATCACCCTCTGGCAGTACTACCATCCAGACTTCAACAGATCTTACTGTCTCTGTAAGATAGTGATATGCCCACACCAACCCCCAAGTTCTTGGAGCATTCCCTTCAGTGTTCAGCACCTTATCCACTGAACTACCAGACTTACCAGGTTTGCTGCTCCCAAAGGAACAGTATACACCAGACTGTAAGATTCAATTCAGGACCAGCACTTTGCTTAACATCACAGCACTTAGATATATCTATAGTGAAAACAAGAATAAGTTTATTATTGAAAAACAGATATTCAAGTGACAGTGACTAAGAATATTGGAAACAAAATCATACTATGCTTTTTTTGAGACTATACTTAACTAACAAGTTATCCTCTTGTTTAAAGAAGCTTATCTTACCTAAAGTTCTTGCCAGAGTTTCAAGCCTGGTTGAGATCCCATTTTTGTGAAGTAAATTCACTGTCCACTTAACTCCTATGTGAGGGATGACAGGGCATCCTCTTTGTCCCCTATATATTGTAGAAAAAAACCTTGACATCCTCCTCCTCCTTCCCTCCCCCCCCTTTTTCTTCTTTTTGCTTCTTTTGTCTCTCTACATTTTTTCACAATCCTTCATTTGCATTCGGTTCAGACTGATAGAAGAAGATTCATTGTGAAACATGCAGTTCTTCAGATACATATAAACAGGCGGCTAGATAAATATTTCTTGTTGGACAGCAAACCCGTTTTTCACCTTTGCTTCTGACCAGTCTCTTACACAACACTGGAACATACATTTCACAATGATATAGACCGGTGTGACACAAGCTTTCATTTGAGACCTTGCATGATATTCTTTGGTGAACTAGAATGGACACACCAGACTCAGGAGATTTCTATAACCCCTCTGCACCCCCTTGTGAATTGGCATTAAGAGGTTTTTTGGATCACCTATCCCCCCAGGTGTTTGGCCGCATAGCTGCAGCCTTACTATAGCCATACATCTTCCTTTTCTTAGCTCTGTCTTTCCTAGGGAGAACCACATCATAACACTATAGTCTCCCCACACTATAGTCTCCCCACCCCCCAATGGAGTTGCTGAATTTTATTACTGAAGCTAATATATGTGGAAATATTTTAGTATTTGCTCACCTTAATTTTTTTTTTGCCACCAGTAATATAAAGACCTAGGGTGAAATTCTGACCTCATTAAAATCAATGGCAAAACTGCGATTGAGTTCAGTTTGCCAGGACTTCACCCCTACTATTTGGATCTGAGGAGATGGGTCAGATTTTTAAAGATATTTGGGCTCCAAAAGATGCAGATAGATGCTTTTGAAAATCCCACAAGGTACATAAGCACCTCTCATTGCATCTTTACAAGTCTGAATACCTGTACAAATCTGGCCTTAGTAACATTCAACAGAAAGTTGGATACATTTCTAGAAATATATATTACACTGCAGGGTTTGTGGGTAATAATCTCTAATAGTCTCGAACAAAAGGTAGTTTCCTGAATTAATGTAGCACATCTGGGCACTGTTCCAATGAAAATGTTGGCTAGATGCTGCCCTGGCTGAAAATATTAAGAATTAAAAGTTTCAGGCAGGCAATGCCAGCTAAAGAGAACCCCTTCCCTGCCCAAGTAGCTGTACTGCATGTTTGAATAGTAAAGAGTGTAAACAACAATTGGTCATGGATTTTTTTAAAAGGAAAATGTTAAACAAAAGTGGAAGTAAACATTTTGATGCAGGTAGTCACTAATGAAACAGGTTTCAGAGTAGCAGCCGTGTTAGTCTGTATTCGCAAAAAGAAAAGGAGTACTTGTGGCACCTTAGAGACTAACAAATTTATTAGAGCATAAGCTTTCGTATGTTTTTCGTATTTTTCGTATGCCCCACAGTATGCCAACATTTTTATGGCTGACTTAGAACAACGCTTCCTCAGCTCTCATCCCCAAATGCCCCTACTCTACTTGCGCTACATTGATGACATCTTCATCATCTGGACCCATGGAAAAGAAGCTCTTGAGGAATTCCACCATGATTTCAACAATTTCCATCCCACCATCAAACTCAGCCTGGACCAGTCCACACAAGAGATCCACTTCCTGGACACTACGGTGCCAATAAGCGATGGTCACATAAACACCACCCTATATCGGAAACCTACTGACCGCTATTCCTACCTACATGCCTCTAGCTTTCGTCCAGATCATACCACTTGATCCATCGTCTACAGCCAAGCTCTACGATATAACCACATTTGCTCCAACCCCTCAGACAGAGACAAACACCTACAAGATCTCTATCATGCATTCCTACAACTACAATACCCACCTGCTGAAGTGAAGAAACAGATTGACAGAGCCAGAAGAGTACCCAGAAGTCACCTACTACAGGACAGGCCCAACAAAGAAAATAACAGAACGCCACTAGCCATCACCTTCAGCCCCCAACTAAAACCTCTCCAACGCATCATCAAGGATCTACAACCTATCCTGAAGGACGAGCCATCACTCTCACAGATCTTGGGAGACAGGCCAGTCCTTGCTTACAGACAGCCCCCCAATCTGAAGCAAATACTCACCAGCAACCACACACCACACAACAGAACCACTAACCCAGGAACCTATCCTTGCAACAAAGCCCGTTGCCAACTCTGTCCACATATCTATTCAGGGGATACCATCATAGGGCCTAATCACATCAGCCACACTATCAGAGGCTCGTTCACCTGCGCATCTACCAATGTGATATATGCCATCATGTGCCAGCAATGCCCCTCTGCCATGTACATTGGCCAAACTGGACAGTCTCTACGTAAAAGAATGAATGGACACAAATCAGACATCAAGAATTATAACATTCAAAAACCAGTTGGAGAACACTTCAATCTCTCTGGTCACTCGATTACAGACCTAAGAGTGGCTATCCTTCAACAAAAAAGCTTCAAAAACAGACTCCAACGAGAGACTGCTGAATTGGAATTAATTTGCAAACTGGATACAATTAACTTAGGCTTGAATAGAGACTGGGAATGGATGAGTCATTACACAAAGTAAAACTATTTCCCCATGGTATTTCTCCCCCCACCCTACCCCCCACTGTTCCTCTGATATTCTTGTTAACTGCTGAAATTAGCCTACCTTGCTTGTCACCATGAAAGGTTTTTCTCCTTTCCCCCCCCGCTGCTGGTGATGGCTTATCTTAAGTGTTCACTCTCCTTACAGTATGTATGATAAACCCATTGTTTCATGTTCTCTGTGTGTGTATATAAATCTCTCCTCTGTTTTTTCCACCAAATGCATCCGATGAAGTGAGCTGTAGCTTACCAAAGCTTATGCTCTAATAAATTTGTTAGTCTCTAAGGTGCCACAAGTACTCCTTTTCTTTTTACTAATGAAACAGTAATTCTAGATCTAGTTTTGCACATACCAGGATAGTTTCTGGAGAGCAAATTCTAATATTGGGGTTGTGCTGGATATTTTTGTGTGTGTGTATGTGTGTGTGTGTGTGTGTGTGTGTGTGTGCGTGTGTGTGTGTGTTAAAAGAATTGTAAAAGAGCCCTTGTGGGGGCAGGTGGTCTATGGATAGTGCACTCAGTGTTGCCTCTCAGCAGGAAGGCTTTTCTATTCAGTTTCTTACCTGAGAATAGGTTTTGCTTCCCCCGGGTTGCAATGTCCTTGCCCTCTTCTTATGAGAGGTGGGGGAGGTGACATTAGAATGTGGCTTATGGCTAGTAGGGACAGTGGGTAGGGGATCCAGAGTCCTCCCACTCCACTGGGCTCCAACTGATGGCCCTATGAGATTCAACAGAGTCCGGCACCCTGGAATTCCCTCAGAGGTACCCTCCCTGGGTCACTTCCTACCATCTGTCTCTCCCCTATGGCTCCAAGTCCAGTATAAGGTAACAAAAGAAAAAGAAAAGACAACTAAACCTTCAGCCACAACTGGGCTCAGTGTGCAGCCCTACTCCCCTCAGGGGGGCTTCTTTGGTACCCTTGTCCACGAGTCCTTAGGATGGGTCTGTCTTCCTCCACAGCCTCCCTCTGACTGAGCTGGGTTGCTCCCTTTCAAGCTTTCTCTCCAGTCGGAGCATGCTTTGCAGGTCTGGAGGGGTGGGGCTAGCTGGGACCAATATTGTCCTTTTAAACCTTTGGGGCCAGTGTGGGGTTTGTACACCCCAAGAATATTGTGCACAAAAATAGCTGTTTCCATCCTAGCTTGAGGTGGAAAACATACTTGTTGAAGAGACTAGGACAACATGACTGAATACCTGGTTGAATAGAAAGTCTTTATTATAGACTAAGGGCCCAAACTAGTAGTTTCTATTTGTATGATGAATACTTCTTGCTCATGTAAGGAGTCTCACAGATATCAGTGAGGATCTTCCATAAATAAGGAGTGTTCAGGGGAGCAAGAGTTGCACCATAACAAGATTAAGTAACTTGCCCTATTTCACTCAGAGTGTCTGTGGCAGATCTGAACATGGGTCTTTCAAGTCCTAAGCTAGTGCTCTAACCACTGGAGCATCCTTCTTCTCCATTAAGCAATCACTGATGACACATGCAGGGGTTATTCTTCCAAAAACACACCTTTAGGATTACTTACTTACCTTGCAAAAACATAAGCAAGCATTTTATATTCAGCATACTTAGGACCAGGAACTATTTGTTTTTAAGAAATGAAGATACTGGATATAAAATAATCAATGTCTGTACAGCAAGTAGAATTCATCTGCAGCAGGATGGACACCACAGTCATGCAAATTTATGTTTTTAGAATCCATTAAGGATACACCAGGAGGCATTTGCTAAGTGTGGTTTTTTGTTCCTTTCTATGTCACTTGGCAGTGAATAGGTTAAGAACACTCCACTCTGCATAGGCCATCCCATTAGCAAATAAGAGAAAGAAATGGATAGGTAATGAAAAATGCTTGGTTGGAAATGTTAAGAAATGAAGTCCAGTAACACGTGTAACAGCAGTAGGCAGTCATAGGTTTATGGGGTGTATTGATTAGCTAATAGCAATAAAAGGAAAACATGAGGATGTTGTAGACAAAGACTGTGATACTGAGCCAAAGAATCTGCAATCAATCACTAATTTTCAAGATCCTGAGGAAGATACAGGGCTGACTTATAAATCTATGGGGAAGCAAAAAGCTCTCCTCTACAGACACTTGTTTTACCCCCTTTTCCTCACACACTGCTCCCACCCTCTCTCGCCCCACCTGGTAATGAATACCAGAAAAAAGCAAGTGCCCCTGAATGAGGATGCTGCCTGGGACCATGGGAGCAGATGAGTTTGAGAAATGATTCTGTATGGCAAAGCTGAAAAATATAGTCCTCTTTCCTTTACATTGCTGGGAATGAAAAGTAGTGACTATTCTGAGATAGCATGGAAAGAGTTAAATCTGGTTTCTATCTGACAGATAACAACTGTGTTCATGTCAAAAGAAGTTCCTGATTTCCTGGACAAGTTGGCTAATTATGATTGCGAGCTTATGCTCAGAGCACACGACTTGTTCTATGAGATGTATTAGACCTCGTGTATACGATATGCTGTGGGGCCTTTACATAGAGCACAGGCCTTCAGGAAGAAGTCCTCTTAAAACAGAAGAATAAGAGATGAACCAAAGAATGATTGCACTGTGAGAGTGGGCACTAGCTGCAATGACACTTACTGATTGTTGTTTTTCCTTATGTGTAAAAACTTTCCAGAACTATAGGGATTAATGCAAATGACGCTGGCACTTAGTGGAAAGAAGAAGGATATAAGGAGTTCAGAACAGTAACATGACAACTAAGGGAGATGAACTGGAATGCATCCCCATGCTGAGGTCAGGACTCCTTTATCCCATTGCCTGTGTACAATAAGGGTTAAAAATGTCTACTGTGTACAAAATTATACAGGGACAGGCAAATATGATTCCCCTTAAAAAGCTTGTTTTAGCTAGGATCCTTCTTTTAATTACAGAAAAAGATTCTGACATTACCGTCCCCTTCCTGTAACATATCCTTTTGAAACAGCAGCCTAAATAGAAGAAAATTGGCCTTATTTAGGAAACCTGCACATGATGGCTGCATAACTTGCTGTGACTCATCTTACAAATCTTCTGGAACTATTTCTTTTAGGTTTAAAAAATCTAATTTAAATCTAGCCTGTGTACAGAATCTTCAATCCCTCTTAATATGTCAGTGGCACTATCTGGAAACTAGACCACACATGTTTGTATATTCTAGGAGAAAAACCAATCCTGTCTTCATTATTCAAACCATCAGCCCATAGACAAAGGGGAAAAACAAGAAACAAATCACTACAGCGACACCCAGATCTTTCCTATTTTATCTTGACAGGGTTTCATTTATACGATGGTGTTTTTTCCTTTGCAGCTATTGCCTCCTGTTACTCTTTATGGTAATTGAAGCTGGGCCCAAAAGACCTTAGAGGCTTGTATCTTCTCCTCACATGAGTGACGCTTCAGTGATAAACTTGAACTTAAAGTTACTGAGGCGTAACTGAGGGTTCATTTGATAGCTAGTGGTTTTCAGCAGCACTGCAGGGCTTCAGGGGCTCAGCGTGAGCGAGATTGTTAATGTCCTGTGAGGGAAAACAATAACACATTTCATTAATGCATTCATGTGTGAAGCATCCATTAGTGAACTGGAGGTATTAATGACGTTATGCTTTAAACTGACATGTGGGGCACGACAGGAATTGCAAGGTCTGATGGCAACAGATGACAAGATAAGCAAATATTTGAATGGCTTCATTTGCCTGCAGGTCAAAGGATGGGTGTATGGGAAGTGAGAAAATGAAAACCTGGGAGATATTGGTGGTGTTCTAGCATGGATTGGACTGTGGCAACACTAAAGGAAAACTGAGTTTACAAGATAAATATAGTTTTTACTAAGGGCGGTAACATTGTAAAAGGGAAAGGTCTAATTGTTCTAGAGATTCAAACTGTGACATAAGAAGAAATGTTAAGAATGCCACAGCAAAGTTTGAGGTATAAATATGTGCACACCACTTTTGTTTGTATGAGCACACCTTTATTTGACATTCTAGTTTGTTTCCCCTTTCCTGTCTGCTGGCAGTAGGGTTTAAAATCTAGGGCGATATTCATTGCTGGCTAAATCATCACGATTGTGGCTGCTTATGCCAGCACTGAATCTGACCCTCGGATTTTAATGGAAAAGTTCATCTACTGGTCAACAGAAGGTATTAAACAGTGGATAAGTGAAGGATGGGATTAATTTTCCTTCTCAAACCTCTGATTGTGATGTGTTTTGTTCAATGTGTTGGGATTTAACTATTCAGTTTTCGTGGGTAAATAGCCTGATAAAGGCCTGTTCACCTGCTTGGACCATGACTGGATTCTTACACAAGATTCTGAGTAAAAAGGACTTGACAGCTGCAGCTCAGCCTTTAGATGACAGTAGTGCACATCTCAAAGCCATCAAGCATAATTTAACATGAATAATCTGACATGCTTGGCAGCTTCTCTGAGAAAGTGGGGAGGGGGAAGAGGCCACTGTTTTGTTAGCTCTGAGTCAGAATGACGTTCCACAACCAGAGAGTTTTTCCATTTAGCAGTAGATTGACGCTCATTAGTTGGCTAATGCAGTGAGATTTACATTGTGAACACGATGCTGCTGCTGACTTGCTAAAAAAAAAAAAGACTTCAAGATTCTTGTGCAAAAAAAAAAAGCATGTCTCTCTTCAGAGATCCATAGTCCCCATCATCCAAGAGCAAAGTCCAGCTATGTGCTTATGTACCCCTAATTTCCTCTCTCACTCCTGTGTGTAAAATTTCAGTATAATGAGTCTGTTACCTACCCAAGTCTTGTTCTACACTCTTTTTAAATCAAACCTGTAACAGTTAGCATAATCTTAGTGACACACTCTCACCCCACATCCTTTAAACACTGGAAAGGTTGCCAAACAGTTTCTGTTTACAACCACGATCCGAAACATTCCTCAATTACACTGAAATTTTCCACACATAGAAAATTGCACTGAGAATTTCCCTGAAGGTACATTTTTTGGGGGGGAGACGTTTAAGCCAAATCCCTTCAGACATTTGGAGTTATGAGAGGGTGGAAAAAAATAAATTTTCCACTACATAGTTGCCAACGAGTAAAAAATGTTGCCAGAGAAAATTATTTTAATAAGATGCAGGGTTGTGTGTAAATTCTGGTGAGTTTTAGATTCATTTCTTCATAAGAGGGTGAGAGAGAAAATGTTCAGCAGAATGCATGTAAAATGCTCTGCTAGTACTTAGCCTGCACCCGACTAACTTAAAAAAAATATTCCTTAAAGTTTCCTCCTCCCCCTCCTATTTTTGTCAGCCTCCCCTTATTTTTGCCAGAACCAATCTGTATTCTGACTGCTCTATGACCTCCCCAGAATAGGTGGAGCGAGGAGATGGCTGCCTGGTGATTGAGCTAGTGGGAGGAGGAGCAGCCACAACAATCTAGGGATTTAGTTGGGGATTGGTCCTGCTTTGAGCAGGGGGTTGGAATTTAGTTGGGGATTGGTCCTGCTTTGAGCAGAGGGTTGGACTAGATGACCTCCTGAGGTCCCTTCCAACCCTGATATTCTATAATTCTAATCCAGTGTCCAATGGATCTTTTCCTGAAATAGAAAAATTCAAAGGGAATCCATGGGGATGATTTTTCAGAGTCATTTTTTTGCAAGATTTGAGCTGAAGATGATCAAAATTCAGCGGTGTTTCAATCCAAGCTTTTAGTTTTATCCTGACCTTTCTCCTGCTGTTCTCTAAAAAGTAAACCGGTCGAAGATGCTGCTATGACTACCAGGGACACTGACCGGGAATGGATAAAATAACAGCTTGCCCTCATCTTTGCCAAAAAAAAAAATTGCTCAGCATCTTCTTGGGCTATTGAAAATATTTGGCTAATTTATTTCTCCTTTTCATGGTTCTCTACCTGTCTTAGCTAAATTCAGCCAGAAGTGGAGATACTTAAAATACAATGGAAGAGTCTATTCTTATATGATTCCGAGTCTATTCTTATATAATTTCTAGATGAAAACGACTTTGTTAAACAGCTGAACTTTTGGATGCTTATTTGAATTGTACTGCTAAACCTTTTGTGACTTGCCCATTGCTAATGCTGATGTAGCTTCTATGACATTGACAGTGATGAAGGGTGGTATATAATGATAAATGTTGAAGATAAGAAACCAGATACAAGGAAGCCCCTGAGCATGAATCATCCCATGGCAATTAAGTGGAACTATACAAGTTTTGACCTTTCTGACTAGAAGATGTCTAGAGGTAAATGGCAATAAGGCAAAGGGCAGGCATGTCATTCATGTAAAAATAACTTTACCTTCCTTTAGGTAAGAATAGATATCCTCGTTCCAGTCCAAGATTCCCTCTATCCGCATAGGATTGCTATTTGTCTTCCTTGTGGATTATACCTCAGGAACCTAGTTGGGAACATAGGCTGCCATGGTAGTGGCCATGTTGGTTGAGTTAAAATCCTGAACCTTGAAGTTATACCTTCATGAAAGGATGCACTCTTTGTCCCAGATCCCTGACCAATGCCTTCTTACCCTGATTGGCAGCAGAATCTTCGGGGAAGCTATTGCTGTATATCCAGACTGTCATCTCTTCCTCTCCATAACCTTTACTTCTACAGATCAGATAGAGGGCCAGACTGAATCTGTGTTCTATCCTTTTGAATTTTTGCATGATCTGGGATGTGATGGTCCTTCTTATCAGAAAGAGAGTCTTCAAAATGTAAACCAGTTATTAGGCTTATGAAGTTATAAGTCTTTCATGTGACTTTTCCTTAAAAACACCAATTATTCAAGATTATTTAACCCCTCCCCAAAAAAACAAAACAAAACATCACCAACACCATCCCTTGTAAATGTAAGTTTTAAGTGTAACTCACAATCACGAGCCATCATCAGAGCCCTTTCTTAAATGCTTGCTTCAAATCACCGCCATTTCCCCACATAGTCCACAGGAAATGATGGGACAGGGACAGATCTCCACGCAATGTGAACTCCCTTCAGATCCTTGTTCTCGCTGTTAGCAGCTCCCTCAGAAATGCCACTGTATCAGACAAGCACTTTGCTGCACTAGTCCATGAACCATGTCTACTTCCCACCTTTCCAGCTCAACAGATGGGGTCAGTGTGAGGGGAGTCTTGTAGGGAGACAGTCTCCTGAAGGAACTCGTGTATACTGAGAAGACAGGGACACCAGCCAGATAGGATCTCCACGTTGGTAGTAGGGAAATGACTATACCCTTGTCTCTGCTTCTAAGATGCAAGACACACTTGTAAACTATCTCCTAATCCCAGCAGGTCCCTTTCTACCCCTCTGAACACTATGGGCCCCTTACGCTTGTGCTACTGTGCGTAGGTGTTCCTGCTTGGACTCTGAGACCCATCCCCCTCACCAAGTTTCAGAGCCTGAGCTCCAGCCCGAGTGAGAAAGTCTATGCAGCTATTTTTTGTGCCAGGGGGTGAGCCCAGATCTGTTAATCTGGGAGCTGAGACTTGCTGTTGCAGGTTTTTTTTTCTTTTGGAGGGGGGCGGGGTAGATGTACCCTTTGAGACATGCTGCAAGCCTAATCAATTTTCTTAAGCTCATTCTGCAGTGGAAGGTTATGCTTTGGATTTGGAGTGCGTGATTTTCTTTTGAGAAACATAGGTTGCTTTTCAAATATATAAAACTGATACTTCATGTGTTTAAAATTTGCATGGGTGTATTGCACTCCATGTTTAAATCTAAACACAAATAAACTTTCGCTAGATTGAAGGGTATGTGTGCGCACACAAAATTAGCTTTTCGTTCATTGCTCATGTTTAATGAGTGTCAATTTATTAGAAGAGGCAAACTGTGCTTTCTTCTCTGCCTGATAGAATACATAAAAAGCTACATATATTTCTACAAAGTACTGTACAGCTTGGAAATCTGAAAAGGCAACACCAGAAGGCTTGTCTACACAAAGCAGCAATGTGCTCTATGGGGGTGTGATTTCTAAAGCACACTAATGTGTTCCTCACTAACTGGTCTGTATAGACTCTGCTGGCACAAATTAAAAGTTCCCTTGTGCACTTTAATATAGTGCTGTCTATGTTAAAATGCACCAGGGAATTCTTAGTTCATGCCAGCAGGGTCCACATGAACGGTGTGCTTTACAAATCGCAAATCTGTAGTGCGCCTTGCAGCTCTTGTAGACAAGCCTAGAAAGAATCAAACTGAGTGGAAGATAATTTGCGGTAAACTAGTTCTCTTCTGTAAGTTAAATTTCCTGGAGTCCCATTTTTTAAAGGCTTTGTACATATATTTTAGATTCAAATTGAGATAGTTTGTAATTAATCAGAAAAGAAAGTTACAGAACTTGAGCTAATTCACATTTCATCAGTTTACATGCAAAAATGAAAGTCTCTCCACTTCTGAAAGATTTAATAGCAGAATGGTGTGTGATATCTGCTATTGCTAAAACTTCATATCTGTTTATTTATAAATATACTTTGAAATATTACAGTAAGTTGAAGCTAACTGAGTTAAGTACTTTTTTGATTCATTACCCATGGTTTATAGTGTTTTGACTTCATATACATCATACATAATAATTATTTGTTAAGAGTGAACTTTGTTTGGGACTGTACAAGACCCAGATATACAGTCTATCCTAAAGAGAATACAATCTGAGAGAAATCCATAGAAGAAAGAATTCACTGAGAAACCAAGTTTGAAATAATTTGTAGTGTTGTTGTTTTTTTTAAATTGTCTGATTAACTTAGTTCTTTTGGGTATTATGGAACTGAATTTTATGAGGCTTTGAATGAGAAGGGTGAAGCATTGGTAAATTGGGATCACAAGGGACAGCGCCTATCAAGGTACTTCTGGGCCTTCATTAAGTAATGTTTTACACACACTTTGTACAGGTGTAAATGACGACATGAAGTGCAGGAATGGAGAATCTGGCCCAGGAGATGTAGGTTCGGTGCCTGGCTCTGCTACAGGCTTCTTGTTCTAAGGTTTCCTCGTGGAAAAGGCACGGAGCAGGAGCAGGAGTAGGAGAAGACAACAAATGGGGCTAGTGAAGCTGGTCTTACTGATGGAATGTTTGCCTGGGGAAATATGGTAAGAAAAACACTCTGGGATGGGATAATGTAGACCCTTAAAAACAAGGAGTTTAAACTGGATGAATTGTGTAAGGGGGAGCCAGTGAAAAGGGTTTAAAGAGGAGAGTCACGGGGCCAGATGAACAGGAAAGCAAAATAATTACTTGCTAATTGACAATATTCAGTAATTTGCAATAGATCTTCCAGCACTGATACAAATTAGCCAGGTTCTACTATTTTATTCTGTTTTACATCTTCCACACAACGGATCTTGTAAGAAAATATTAGTGTCCTTGAATATTTTTCCTGGATGCCTTTTAGAAAGATGGGCAAATCTGAAATACCTCTGCAATAATACCAGTTCTGTAGTCATGTCTGCTGTGCCATGGTATATTTGTACTGACAAACATAATAATAAATCAATAATTCATGGCATATTTCATTTAGACCCTAATTGCAGTTCTAGCTCATTATTGATATTAATGACCCAATAATCCTGACTGTTAAGTGATGAACTGAGCAGAGATCATGGTCCATAAGCTTGCTACTTTTTTAATAGATTCAAATGAGAATTAGAATATGCATGCAAATTGGGGTCTAAAAGAAATGGGAGCCTTTCAGCATGATTGAATTAGCTCATTTTATTGGAAATCAAAGTAATATTAACAAGGAAGCGTGTCTCGACTTGCAATAATGTTATACCCCCTTGACTTGCACTAGGTGTCACTGTATGAGCTGGTATTATGCTCTGTAGTGTAATGCAGGAAGGAGAAAAGAGACACCTTTCAAATCTTCTGTGCTTTTGTACTTCACAGCATCCCAGTATTTCTTGAGTGTCAGCAAACCGCACTGTTTTTGAATATATACATATGTTAAATGCAAAATGAATGACATGCCTGCAGATATACTGACGCCTTTCCCAAATACTTTCTCTGATTTGTTAGAATTGCTGTGAAAAGAAAATCTTCCCAAATGACAATGTCTAAGTGCCAGCCAGTATGAATTAGGCCTTGGAGTAAATCTTCCAAAGTTCGTAAGTCCCATTTTCAAAAGTAACTTAGCTGCTTTATAAAATGGGACTTAGGCCCCTTGTCTACATAAATAATCTTGCAGGACAAAAAATGTGATGCACCTCAGCTAACATGTACCTTGCATGCTTACATGATGGGGCTTCAATTGATTATTAGGTGTGCTAAATAATGTTATGGACAGTCCTTGATTTTTGCATGGCTATGTAACAATTAAAAATCAGTTGTTTTAGGTTCAGTCATTAGTTTTCCAGCATGGATGGTGATGTCATGCCACAAAATTTGTCTCTGGATTCAAATTTGTAATTGCCCTAAATTTGGAAGAAATTAGAAATTAGATCAGAGGATTTGAACCTAGCTCATCTCTGCTTTTCAATAAAAAAGGCACTTCTTATCAGGCATAGTAATGATTATGCCTGTCTTCTGACTGATGTGTATTTATGAACATTCTTCACTTTGCTGTGCTCTGTGGGTGTGGTTGTAAATCAGACACCTACTAAAATGTGAATAATTCACTGTAAAAATTTATACATGACTGAATTCTATATGATGGTGAAAAAAAGACTACAGAGAGGCTGCCATACTCTATTATATTCTCTAGGCTGTTGTAATTTGAATGGAGTCTTCATTTGTTTTGTTCCTGTTACATTCAATAGGATTTTATCCATCAGGATGAGGTCAAATATTAAAACTTGGGCACAACAGGGGAGCCTGCAAAAATCTTCATGCAGCCATTGCACCTACAATAATCTTGTTTGTGTGCTCATTTCAGGTAACTGGATAATCAGGGCCTCAACACTGAATATGTTTGCCACTGTGAGGACACTGACATTAGTGCGTTGATCCTCCCACTTTATGTTGAGGATCTTCTGAAGAAAATGCTGGTACTGGCATTCCAGATTTTTCAGGTGTTTTCTGTAGGTCACCCAAGTCTCACAGCCATAGAGGAGAATTGGGATTACCACCGCTTTATAAACTAAAAGTCTAGTATGTATTCTGATGATGTGATTGTTGAACACCCGGTGAAACAGTCTGTCAAAGTCAAGGCTGGCACTGTGAATTCTGTGCTGAATCTACATCTATATCTGCTCTCTGTCAGAGATGGCTGCCAAGATAGTCAAAGTATTCTATATTTTCCAGTTCTTCTTTGTTGATGTAGATCTTCCTTGTTGGGTCTGAATATTAACTGGGAACTGGCTGGTGGAGAACTTTTGTTTTGCTGATGTTCAGAGTTAGCCCTAGGCTTTTGTAAGCTTCAGAGAAGCAATTAAGGGCTGTTTGTAGATCCTCCTTTGAGTGTGCAACTACATCACAATCATCTGCATACTGGAGTTCAGTTATTGTTGCTGATATTACTATAGTTCTGGCATGGAGACAAGGAAGGTTGAAGAGGTTGCCGTCAATCCGATGTTGGATGCCAATGCCCTGTGGTAAACGGTCTTGGGTTAATGTTTTAATAGCTGCTAAGAAACTGGAGAAAAGGGTGGTGCCAGTACACCACCTTGTTTTATGCCAATTCGTATGACAAAGGGCTCAGAGGTGGAGCCACTGCACAGGATGGAGGCAGTCATCTGGTTGTGGAGGAGTCTTACAATGGTGATAAATTTGCTTGGGCAGCCAAACTTTGACATGATTTTCCACAGAGCCTCATGATTGACAGAGTTGAAGGCTTTGGTCACATGTTGAAAGGCCATATACAGCTCCTGGTGTTCTTGATATTTTTCCTGGATCTGCCTGGCTGCAAAAATCATGCTGGTTGTGCGTTATGATGGTCTGAAGCCACACTGGGACTCTGGAAGTACTTCCTCTGCAACAGGGAGCAGGCGATTCAGTAAGATTCTAGCCATGATCTTCCCAGTGATGAAGAGGAGGGCAATGCCTTGATAGTTGCCACAATTGGCCCTGTGTCCCATTTTGAAAATGGTGACGATGTTAGCATTACATAAGTCAGCAGGGATTTCTTCAGTGCACCAGATTTTGAGGAGCAGCAAGTGAAGCTTGTTAGTCAGTGTTTCTCCCCCTACTTTCAGTACTTCTGCTGGTATGCCATCAGGACCTGGTGCTTTATTTTTCTTCATTTGTTTAATTGCCTTGCAGACCTCCTCAGGTGTTGGTGGGTTGGCAAGAGTTTCCCAGATTGGGTGCAGAGAATGGAATTGATGGTGTCATCAGTCAGTCGATTCTCGATTTAAAAGCTTTTGGTAGTATTCCTTCCAGTGCTCTTTGATGGATTCATTATCTTTAAGAAGGGTACTACCATCTTCAGATCTCAGAGATGTGATGCCACATGAGCTTGGTCTGTGTAGGGAGCCGGTGTGGTTTCCCTCTAAACTAGAGGGTGAGGAGCCACACCCTCAGCCTGAGTGAGCGGAACCAGGCCAAGCTTACTCCAGGTGGTCAATCCAGCAATCATAGGCTCCTCTCATGACACAGGTGACTTGCACATCTCTTAGATCCTGTGTTCTTATAATGATATAGTTTAGGAGGTGTTGCGGAGGTTGAGCGGGGGTGTTGCCAAGTTGTTCTATACTTGTTGCTTTGTCTGAAGAATGTGTTTGTGATCACTAGGTCATGCTCTACACATTTGTGGAGTAGAAGGATGCCATTGGAATTGATCTTGCCCACTCCTCTCTTCCAACTCTTGTGTTAAGCCCCTTAAAAGGATTATCTTATCTGTTTTTGGAATGGAGGACAACATTTTATCAAGGTAAGTGTAGAAGGATTCTTTCTGTTCTTCTTCAGCATCAAGATTGGTTCATATGCATTGATGATAGTGGAAAATGACTTATTGACCAATTGGATGTGGAAGGTCATAAAGCGCTCATTGATGCCAACGGGGAGCTCAGTCAGGCAGTTGACTAGAAGTTTTTTTGATTGCAAAGCCAACACTGTGTATTCACCTGTTGCTTGCTGGTTTTCCTTTCCAGAAGAAAGTGTAACCACCGCCCTCTTCCCTCAAGTGGCCTTCAGCTGCATGTCTTGTTTTGCTGAGAGCAGTGATGTCAATGTTGTATCTCAAGAGTTCTCAGGCAACAATTGCTGCTCTATGTTTGGGTCTTTCTCTTTTGATTCAGTAGGGTACAGACATTCCAAGTTGCAAGAAACATTTTTGTTTTTGGACCGCATTGGGAGTGATCCCTTTGGACATGGTTATCCAATCAGGTATGGTGGGATCAGGAGTGCAAGTATGGCAGTATCCACCGGTACCCAGTACCTGCAAGACATTTCTAGCCGGTACGGGGTTCCGGAAAGACATGGTGCCACTGGACAGCCCCACACCAGCAGCTCCGCCCCCACAGAGCTGCGTAACCCCGCTGGAGGACACGGCTGGGGGAGGGGAGCTGCACTCTGCTCCTTTCCCTGCTGCTGCAGTGGGGAAAGGAGTAGAACGTGGTTAGGGCATTCGAGTCTTGGTTTCCCTTGGGAAGGTGAGATGTAGTTATGAGCAAAGCCTTAGAGATAAGCGTTAACAGCTTCCACTCTGTGGGAAGAGAAAGGGAGCCAGTGCAGGGACTTAGATAGGCTGGAAAGCAGATCAAGTGAGCTGCTGAACATTTAGTCGATTGAAGGGGGAGAGGTGGAAAGCTGGGGGTTTAGAAAGAAGGCAATTCTGTTAGTGCAGGTTAAAGAGAACCATGGTTCTTACAGAGGGACTGGAGAGGAAAGTGCAGGTTTTAGAAATGATATTAGGCAGAATTTGGCAAGATCCTGATCGGGAGAAAGAAAGGGAGGAGTCAAAGCTAAGCCCAAGTCTGAGTGATGGGGAAGGGACTGGAGTTGTCCCTGGTGAAAGGCAAGAGGGTAGAAGAGGAAAAATTAGACAAAATTAGATTAATCCAGGGCCCATTTAAGGCTGTGGTGTGGCATTCACAAGTAGGTACATTGAAGAGACAGGCAGAGCCCTTGCTTGAGTGGTTTTGTTCTTTCCTCTCCAAATGTGAAAGCCTGTTCCCATTGAACTCAATAGCAAAACTCCTTTTGATCTCAATGGGAACAAGATTTGGCCCCAAGAGATCAGAGAATGTGATTTTGATCAGTTGCTTATCTGTCCAGAGACAGTTCTCGTGCATGTTTTGCCAGGCTGATTTTGATTTCCCCTCCTGTATATCACGCTGAGGGGAAACAATAAAACAATTTGGGCTGTAGTTCTATCTATTGGACACACACAGTTCTATGCCTCTTTCCCATCAAACCCAGATGGCGCAGCATCTTTGCTTTCCTAGTGCCTGGCGGAGAGCAATACTTAGATACAGGCAAGCTGGCGGAAGCTTAGTCTGGACATAAGGGAGGCACTGATAGTGTGTTAAGGGAAAGTGGGGTGATTGTCCTTCCTATCCTTCTTTCATTTAAGAAGTTTTCAATTTGGGGTGCTGCTGGATCCTCAATGATACCTGAAAGTACAGGTGGCACCAGGGACCCAAAGTATCATTTTACAACTGCATCTGTAAAACATCTGCATCTGTTGTAAAATTTTAGACAGGTAAGGAGGGTGTCTGAGGGGATGAGGAAAATGTGGCAGCACCGGGGTGGGGTGGGGAGGAGTCGCATGGAGGGTCACATGCCCCCCCTTGTGTCCCTCCCATGAGTGAAGTACTGGCAAGACCTAATTTCTACTTGCACCACTGGGTGGGATAGTCTATATTTGGGGCACCTTTTCTAGCCCCTTCCCCATATGGGGTGAGCAGAGAGGTTCCTAAAAAGGCCTGCTCAGTCATTACCGCGGCTGCCAAAGATGCCCCCCCTCCCAGTCCAGGGGCATGTGATGACCATCTTGCAGTCACCACCTGCATGTGCATCTGTGATTAGGGACTCCTGGTGATCACTTCACATATCCCCATCACCATTCGCCCATTGCCACAGGGTGTTTATGGGTAGGGGTGGGGAAAAAGTTCTTTCTGTGAAAGAAGCCTGCACATGAGTAGTTTAATGTACTAGAGCTGTTGCACACCAGCAGCCATGCAAATCCTGGTGGAAGAGGCACCTGTGTCCGGTGGCAAGGAGGTCCAAGACAACTGGGGTTTCTCCTCTGTGGCAGCCATTGAGAGGTGATCCTGCTTCATCTGCCCGTTCTGCCACTGAGGTCTTATTTAGCAAAATGGGGACTAAATGTAAAGCTGTTGCAGTATTGTAAACGGAACAAGCAGCCAAGTTGATATAGATCCTTTCGAAAGCACTTCAGCATCTAAACCTGTAACTAACATTTATTGTGCGCATAGTGCTGCTGACCTACTCGCTTAGTTTGGAATGGAAGAAAAGAACCAGCTTATCAATGTGATTGGTCCATAATTCTTTGCTCTGAGACTGGGTTAGGGCATGGGTTGGTTGAAGGGGGAAGGCTGGTCCAGAGACAAAACGTGTAATATCATTACTGAGGGAAGTAATCTTAATTCTTCCTTCAACTAGTTCCTCATGGTTTGTCTTTTTTTTGATAGTTTGAGACAAAGCAGAGCTCTGTGCTCTTTCCACAGTGACTAATGGGGCTTGCCATGCTATTAGTGCTGTCTTGAACATTTCACTTTTTAGTTTATGGAACTAGATACTGAGAAGTTTAAGAAATGTTAAATCATTCTCATACCTACCTATTACTCCAGTCTCCTTGGATGTAAAATAAAATACAAAATATCCCCACCCCAAAGTGCTTATTGTGGTCTTTTTCATGTCTTCTTTCCCAGTCTGGTTTCATATTCTTTGATATTAAATTGGAACAGTAGGAAAAGTTCAGCTAGATTTTGGTTTGTTTGGAACAAAACCATGTTAGCTGCTTGTGAGAATGTTCAGACCAAGGTTTTATAATATGTATGGCTGAAGTTGGACTCTTAAACTATTATTTAAGATCCTAAAAATGTGGCCTGATTTTCTAAAAAAGTGTGACATGTCTTCCATGGACTTAAACTTTAAACTTCTGCATCCTCAACACTCTTTGAAAACCAGACCACTTAGGGTATGTCTACACTACAGCTGTGAGTGTGCTTCCTAGCCCTGGTAGACATACTTGCACTAGCTCGGCTTGAGCTAACATGCTAGGAATAGAAGTGTGGACGTCGCAGCATTAGTGAAGGCTCAGGCTAGTCCCTGAAACTCAGACCAAAGTGGTTGAGGTGCCACCTAAGCTGCCACATCCACTGAAATGATCTGTAGCTCATGAAAACTTATGCTCAAATAAATTTGTTAGTCTCTAAGGTGCCACAAGTCCTCCTTTTCTTTTTGCGAAGACAGACTAACACGGCTGCTACTTTGAAACCTGCTATTTTTAGTGTTCTAGCTCAAGCCAGGGTAGAGTGACTCTGTCAGCCAGATTGTCTACATTATTCCCAGCTTGTCAGGTGCTTAAATAAGAATTTAGAAACCTAAATCTATTAATAACCAACTTTGGAAAACCTTGGCTCCTAATTCATATTAGTGGGACTTTTTAATAACAATTATTTTGTTTTTAATACCTTATCCTAAATTCCCTGTCTTATTTATGTACACAATGTGTACTGTTGTTAAAGTTATTAATTAACTTTAACCATACTATCTAATAATATATAACAATAAAGCGTATAAAGTATAATATGGTGGTATTAATGTGCATGGTTTCCAGTTCCTAATGAAGGCCTACACACAATAAGTGTCTTGCTGTTTCTGGAACAATTGCAAATGTACTGTATATCTTATACAGTGACTCAGATCAGTCAGCATATACAGAAAAATTCCTACTCAGAATAACTTGTTGATACAATAGTTAGTATGGGAGAAACTAGGCAAGAGTGGGTCACCAAGACAGATAAAAAAATCAGCCAAATATTTTCAAATAAACAGTATATATTATTCCATAGCTCCTACAGCCCCAGTCCCCAAAGTCCCCGAATATCCAGAATGACCTTACAGATCTTGTTGGCTCATCTGTGCTTAGAGAACAGTCCTAAGAGCTCCATTTTTCTTTGGATCCATTGTTCATACTTTGCCTAGCAGGCTGTGCAAACAAAGTAATACTCTTAAACAAATAATAGAAGACATTCATTTGACGGGATAAAAGGTTAGGTTCTCAAAGCTTATTCAGATGCACAGAGCTCTTGCAACAGGTCAGTGTAAGTCACAAGTTCTCCTGCTGAGGTTGCAGGTTCCTGAGATGAGGCTCTTTAAAACTTGATTAAATTTAAATATCATTGTAACCCATATCAAAGTAAGACAGCTGGATTATGTATGTGGTAAATTTAGACCTAGATCTAACCGTAACCTCTTTTTCTCATTTGTTTCATTTTTTCATGCAGATATTTACTCACAAAATCTATTCAGGCAAATTTCCAAAGCCACCTCTAAAATTTCACCTTCAGTTTTGCTCATGAACACAAACTGCACACAAATTGTTCATGAACACAAACTCCACATTTGTATGCAGGAATTGAATAGTTACCTACCAACTTGGTCTTGTGCATGAGATCTATATGTCTATCTATATCTATATCACAATGTGTGTGTAGATATATATAAATGGGCTGTACTTACACAAAATGTACACACAAACTTTTGGATGCTGGTTTGGAATGAAATGGCTATTTGGCCCATTAGTATAATCATTTGTAATCTGAGCCTTGGAAAGTTGCTATGAAATTCAGGGAGCATCTTGAAAAGTGCTTCAAAATGGCTCCTACCTCTTGGAGATAGACTATATTTGGGAGTTCATACAAATCACCACACCGTAACCCACTGAAACTGGCTCAGTTTCAAGTCATACCAAGTATTGACTTTAGAAATTTTCTACATCAGCTTTTCCAAAACAAAAGCAGCAACCTTAGATACAGGTTTCTTCATTCTACTGAGTGCTTACCAGAGTGGTTCAGCAGTGTGTCTCAGAGAGAACCTTGCAATGAATTTTGCAACCTAGGAAGATATAACTCCTTTAAACTGTCCAAGATTGGGACTTTCCCCTCCCATCTCCTTCCTGATGACTATGTACAGTGTGTTAATGCAGTCAGAGAATGAGTGGTAGCTCTCCCCCAGAAAAGGGAAGGCTGATCTAGTGATTAGGCCACTAGCCTTGGCCTTGTCAGACCCAAGTTCAATTCCCTGTTCCTCCTCAGACTTCCTGTGTGACCTTGGGCGAGTCACTTAACTTCGCTATGCCTCAATTCCGCATTTCATAGCTGGGAATAATAATACTTTCTTATCTCCCAGGGGTGTTGTGAGGATAAATACATCAAAGACTGCAAGGCACATAGAAAGTTGCACCTTAATGTTAGGTTTCTAGAAGCTGAATTAAAAGATACAATGGAAAATGGAATGACATGCATTTGAAATATGCTGGTACCAGACCCTGTATAACCTAGATTTAAGATGAAGGGATGCTCTTTAATCTGTGTCCCTAGGAAGAATTATTTCCACTAAACTTATCTTACAATGTATTCAGCAAGATAACTTTCCAGGTGCCAAGATAAGTACCATGTGCTACAGTCCTTGTCTCCTACTAAAAAAACCTCAGCAGCCAAACACAGTACACCGTCAGCATGCTCAGTTAGGTTCTGTTTCATTATTACTACTTATATCTGATATTTAAAAAAATACTTAAAAAATCCCCAAAAACTCATTCCATCTTTTTCATTGGAAAACTGAACTTTGGAAAATGTTGACTGGCTTTTAGCATATTTCTGGCGCTTCAAAAAATGATTAAGTGCCTCACATAGTGCTTTATAGAACAAATAAAGAGTCATAGTCATGTGCTGTTTGAACCAGGAAGAATAAAACTCATTGACTGGGGAGAAAGCAGGAATCTATCTCTTAAACGACTTCCTGAACTGTCAGACCTGGAGAGAAGAGTCAACAGCAGCAGCTTGTCAGGTTGCTGGGAGAAGGAGCTGGTAGCTGTGCCTCCTAAGTGGAGGAAGCCATAAATAGAAGCAGTGGTTTCTACAGGGCTACAGAGAGAGAAGTGTGAGGAGCTGCTTTCTGGTCTCTTCCTAATCCAAGTGACTGCTCATCTACATGCAGGCTAGGGAAAAGGAGGAAATGAGGAATTAACTGCTTGCCTAGTAATCAGGGAGAGTATATGACTACCCAGAGACTGTCACCATAGTGACAGGTTTCAGAGTAGCAGCTGTGTTAGTCTGTATTCCCAAAAAAGAAAAGGAGGACTTGTGGCACCTTAGAGACTAACAAATTTATTTGAGCATAAGCTTTCGTGAGCTACAGCTCACTTCATCGGATGCATCAGAAGGAGGAAGTTTTTTTTGTTTTCCTTTTTAAGAGCCTGGCTTAAAGGGGCTGTAACTCCAAACCCCAGGGATAGCTGATGGGCCTGCCATAGTCATAAACAAACATAGATTCATAGATACTAAGGTCAGAAGGGACCATTGTGATCATCTAGTCTGACCTCCTGCACAACGCAGGCCACAGAATCTCACCCACCCACTCCTGCGAAAAACCTCACCTATGTCTGAGCTATTGAAGTCCTCAAATCATGGTTTAAAGACTTCAAGGAGCAGAGAATCCTCCAGCAAGTGACCCGTGCCCCACGCTACAGAGGAAGGCGAAACACCTCCAGGGCCTCTTCCAATCTGCCCTGGAGGAAAATTCCTTCCCGACCCAAAATATGGCGATCAACTAAACCCTGAACATATGGGCAAGATTCACCAGCCAGATACTACAGAAAATTTTTTCCTGGGTAACTCAGATCCCACCCATCTAATATCCCATCACAAGCCATTAGGCCTATTTACCATGAATATTTAAAGATCAATTAATTACCAAAATCACATTATCCCATCATACCATCTCCTCCATAAACTTATCGAGTTTAATCTTAAAGCCAGATAGATCTTTTGCCCCCACTGCTTTCTTTGGAAGGCTATTCCAAAACATCACTCCTCTGATGGTTAGAAACCTTTGTCTAATGTCAAGTCTAAACTTCCTGGTGGTCAGTTTATATCCATTTGTTCTTGTGTCCACATTGGTACTGAGCTTAAATAATTCCTCTCCTTCTCCGGTATTTATCCCTCTGATATATTTATAGAGAGCAATCATATTTCCCCTCAACCTTCTTTTAGTTAGGCTAAACAAGCCAAGCTCCTTGAGTCTCCTTTCATAAGACAAGTTTTCCATTCCTCAGATCAGTTTCCCTTCTCTGTACCTGTTCCAGTTTGAGCTTATGCTCAAATAAATTTGTTAGTCTCTAAGATGCCACAAGTCCTCCTTTTCTTGTCACCATAGTAGGAACTGTTTTATTTGTTTTTCTCCTTGGGTGGATCCTTGTCTGAAATTCATCCTTCTTAAACATGGGAGACCAGAACTGCACACAGTATTCCAGGTGAGGTCTCACCAGTGCCTTGTATAACGGTACTAAAACCTCCTTATCCCTACTGGAAATACCTCTCCTGATGCATCCCAAGACCGCAATGGAAGGGAAAGACAAGGGAGACAATGATATGATCTGGTAGTCAACTTTGTTCCGTTCCTTCCTGCTCTCTCCTCATAGATGAGATGGCAGAAGGATGTCTTTAGGGAGGATTTGAATATAGCGAGTGAGATGACTTGAATGAACTAGGGTGAGGAGAGTGTTCTGAGCACTAGGGGCAGCATGGAAAAGAACACAGAGACTCCTTTAAGAGGAAACAATAAAGGGATCTGTAAACTGGCAGAGGGGGAAGGGAGGAAATGCAAAAAGAACACCAGCTCAGAAAAGTAGGTAAGGGCTGCATTATGTGGGGCCTTAAAGATAAGGACAAGCCATTTTAATTTGATGTGTAGCACAGTAGGGATCCAGGAGGATATTGTCAAAGTAAAAGGGAAGAAAGATGACTTCTGAAAACACTTGGATGGACTGGAGGAGTCAAGGTGAATATTAAAAAAAGAGCTGAGAGGTTTCAGTACTCAGGGAGAGAAAAAGAGAGGTTTAGGGAATAGTTGAGCCATTTGGCTTTTGGAACAAAAAGGGAGAATGGATTTGAAAAATGTCATAGAAGAAATGTGACAAGATTTGGAAGAAAACAGAGGAGCCCAAGGAAGCCATCAGGTTATGGGCCTGTGTGATTGCAAGTATGATGGTATTGTCAGTTGTACTTAAGACAGTATGATTTAAAAAAAAAACTACTATTGTCTAAGTGGCCCTTGACCTAGCCATTAGTAATTAGTTAACTTCTTGTCCTCCTTGCTTCACCAATGATGCTAGCATCATCCCACACCTGTATTTCCACTCTCTCCTGTTGCACCTTCACTGAATTAGCCTATAGGGCCATTATTCTCTTTCTTCATATCTACTACTACTACTTCTACAGTGACACCTTCAACAAACTATCTTACTAAAAATGTTTAGTTGAAAACTGGTTGGGACTAATGGATATTTATTTTGTTGGCTGAAAACAACCTATGAAACAAACAAGTCTCTTTGATTCTATGTTTTAACCGTCTCCCTTTCTTCATTTGTCACTTCTTAGATTGTGAGCTCTTTGTGGTGTTTTAGATGTTTTGTAAGTGAGCAGGCACTACTATAATGTAGTTAACAATGAGCATACTGAGTTTGGTGACCTATATGAGACAGTGAGCCAACCAAGATCAAATGTTTGAGGTACAGTGATATAAGCAAGGGTGAACTAGAGAAGATAGATCCAGATTTGAGAGTTCAGCTATTAAGCCCACTGAGCAGACTTGATCACTCAAAGATAGCATATAGAGAGAGGCGAGGAAGGGAACAAAAATAGAAGATGCACAAGATTATTTGTATGGGAAAACCTGTTGAACCAATTGAAACCAATGGGGTTCTGTAGAAATTCTCTAAAATCTATACGATTTGATAGGGAATTATATTTCTGCTATAGAATTCTGTAGGTTTGGGAGGTTATTTCTATGTATGAAATCCTATAGAACTTTTCTATAGCATGAGTTTAAATGTTGTGGAGAGGAAGAAGAATTTTCAGTATTGGATAGGAGCCTTTTAGTGTGTTACAAATACAGTCTGAAAGATGAGGATGGTTTTGTACAACTTAGCCAAATAAAGCTTGAATGTCTAAATATGCCTCTTAGTGCAGTTCTATAAGAATAAATGTTCCAGTCTCTCATAGTGTGCAGCAAACTGTCACAGAGAGAGCAAAAATTGGGACAATAAATAGGAACTTGTTTACCTTTTGGGTATTCTTAAATAGTCTCTGTCTCAAAATAGAAATACTGCACAGGGTTAGCAGGACTTTCCCCTCAAATTCTAATTCTTCCTCATACCTATTCATCCTATAATATTCTTAGACATGACAATTGTATTTTAATGAGACACATGCAGAGATTTTTCCTGTTTAAAAATGTTAAAGTAATTTAGTTCTGTGATGTATAACAATGAGAGCCTTGAAGACCAATCCCTTTACCTACCCATACAAAGGTGCAGTGGTGGTACAAACTTGCTATCACTTTCCTGACATCATAACTCAAAGGTGGCCCACAGACAGTAATTTAATTTACACTTCCCATTCAATCCAGGTGTCTCTGCAGAGAGACAGTGCCATTTGTGGTGACTCTTTTGTGCTGTGGATAAAGGAATTGAACCAAGGCAACCAAATCACTTCATGTGAATCATCGAATAGCTATGAGGTAGTGATTTGGACTTAATTTGAAACAGTGACACATAATCCTATAGAGTTGCTGTCATAAATATAAAGGGAAGGGTAACCAACTGTCTGTATACAGTGCTATAATATCCCTCCTGGCCAGAGGCAAAACCCTTTCACCTGTAAAGGGTTAAGAAGCCAAGATAACCTTGCTGGCACCTGATCCAAAATACTAATGAGGGGACAAGATACTTTCAAATCTGGAGGGAGGGGAGAACAAAGGGTTTGTCTTTCTGTATGATGCTTTTGCCGGGAACAGATCAGGAATGCAGCCTTACAATTCCTGTTAAGTTAGTAAGTAATCTAGCTAAAAATGCATTAGATTTCCTTTTGTTTAATGGCTGGTAAAATAAGCTGTGCTGGAGGGAATGTGTATTCCTGTTTTTTTGTATCTTTTTGTAACTTAAGGTTTTGCCTAGAGGGATTCTCTATGTTTTGAATCTGATTACCCTGTAAGGTATTTACCATCCTGATTTTACAGAGGTGATTCTTTTACTTTTTCTTTAATTAAAATTCTTCTTTTAAGAACCTGATGGATTTTTCATTCTTCTTAAGATCCAAGGGTTTGGGTCTGTGTTCACCTGTACCAATTGGTGAGGATTCTTATGAAGCCTTCCCCAGGAAAGGGGGTGTAGGGTTTGGGGGGATATTTTGGGAAAAGTTGTCTCCAAGTGGTTTCTTTCCCTGTTCTTTGTTTAAAACGCTTGGTGGTGGCAGCATACGGTTCAAGGACAAGGCAAAGTTTGTACCTTGGGGAAGTTTTTAATCTAAGCTGGTAAGAATAAGCTTAGGGGGTCTTTCATGCAGGTCCCCACATCTGTACCCTAGAGTTCAGAGTGGGGAAGGAACCTTGACTGTTGCCACCTACAAGATGCAGAAAACTCAGCCACTGGCCACCCTCCCAACCAATAAAAAATGTCCAAGTGAAGACTGTAGCAATTATTAGGGTTATGTTTTAGAGAATCATTTTACACACACAAACCCCCCACAGTATGTGTATTTTTGTTTGATTATTTTTCTTACCTATCCTAATATGACGATGCAGTCTGGATTATTGGGGAGTGTGAATTTCAGAGCACTCTAACATGTGCCAAATGAATACAAAAAAACAGACAACCTGGCACATTGAACCTTTTTAGCCAGCAAGGCCGTATGAAAACCAGCCAGGTGGCACCTAAACCATACAGTCTTCCTTCAGCTTTAATAAAACAAGGTAGTTATGTTCTCTTTGTTTGAATAGTCAGGGAAAAGAGGAAATATGGTAGAAAATATGTAATAGCCATTTAGATAGGAGAAAATTGTGAAAAACGCATTAAGATAAATGGCCTAGACCTGCCCCTGTCTGCTCCTGTGGCAGCAGAGACCTCAAAAGTTCTAGAGTCTCCTTGATCTCTACAGAGCAGAAAAGCTCAGTTTTAAGCCCCTATCTAGCTGATGGATCTATCAGGCTAAATAACTGCCCCCCAACTAAACAACCACCTTATCCTATAAATAATTGAAAATTGGGTGGGGGCAGAGGGTTGAAGCAGCCATCCATCCACCTTCTACCTAGCAACGTATACTCTTTCGTTGTAGAAAATACCTACAGGTCAGGACATAGTACTGATCCTCTCTCTGCACCCTACAGGAGCTGCATAAGGGTTATTACAGCTGTAGGGCTGCAGTGAACTTGGCACTCTCAGGAGGGCAGAGTGTTTGGATCAGTGTATAGCTGTTCGGGAGATGAAAGAGGCATGGAACTCATTTATGTGAAAAGAAAAGGAGGACTTGTGGCACCTTAGAGACTAACAAACAGACTAACACGGCTGCTTCTCTGAAACCTGTCATTTATGTGAGTAGTTCATTCCAATTGTATCAGTGTTCCAAGTGTGTAGTAGTTGTGGGTCTGCACACTTCTACACATGTTGAATTCCTGTAGACTGACCTGAGGGCAACAAGTGCTCAGCAAACTATGTAGGTTTTGGGGTCTTGTGCATCCTTTAAGGCCATGTAATTCATGTTCCAGGTTTGTCCCAATGTTATGTCTAAGTAAAAGCTTTCTTAAGTTTCACTGAGATTTAATGCTCAGTGGAACAGTGTGAATGCTGCTAAGACTTCATAAATGTTTTGAAAAAAGATCTATCACATATATTCTGTAAAACACAGAATTTCTGAAATCAGGTGGCATTTATACACATTTCCTGACGAAGGTCTATTCCATTTTCTTACTATTTATAATGGATGGTCCTATGGCAGAATGCACAGTGACCAAACATCAGAAATGCTGGTCCTGTCAATAATACCTGAACAAGGTCTGCTGACAAGGATCTGTTAGTAATTTCTAAAATCTAGGACTCCCCTCTCCACCCCCCTGCTGTGGAAACTGAGGATAGAAGGGAGAGAACTTTAAGACTTTAATTTATCTTGTTCTTCTGTTTAAGTTAGAGTTCTTGAAGAGTTCAGGTGTAATCACAGCCTTCTGTTGCAACAGGAAGCACCATCTGCTGAGGCATTCTGTAAGCAATATAACGTCTCTCCAGAGATAGTTTACCATTCAATTCACAAAGAAGGATGGCAGGGACTTGTAAACAAAAGGAGACAACTGAAGCAGTGAAGAATGGGTTGTGCTCTAAAGATTCAATATGTTTCTTCATAGCTGGAAAATCCTGTAATGCTATAAAAGCCTGGCAGAGATTTCTGATGTATTAATTGTTTTTTTTCTTTCAACCTTGCTATTTGAAAGCCAAAAAGTAAGCCCAAAATGTAACACTTTGTTCTTTTCACTGAAACTTTTAAGTTCTTATGAACCTGGTATTTTTATACAGCAACTGCAGTTGTTAAAGGAAAAAATATCAAGATTTTAATTACAGTGTGATCCTAATTATAGTGTGTGTACTTAGTAAAGAGCTGATATGACTGGATTTGTCAATTGCATATCTAGTTGTACAGCAGCTTGAAATGAACAAGTCTCACTATGTAATAAAATTACTAGTTTTATCTCCTCTCATTTAAAAACAGTCTAATAATATATTTTAAAGAAAACAGACATGGGGTTTGTGGGGGGCTGTGGTTGGGATTGGGGGTTGGGAACACTGTAACAGTGTTGTAACTAAGTCAAAGGATCCCAGTTGTATCGGCTAGACCCCTAGTATATTAGTTCCTTTAACTAACATTTGAATAAGCAGACCAAAAATAAAATCTGGAGAACTGGCTCTTCATATCAGCAGAGGTTGTGGGTTCTTGGGGTCAGCCCCAAGAGGTTAAGATTAATTTAAATTCTTGGGATAAAATCCTGCCCCATTGAAGTTGATGGGAAAACTCCTATTGACATCAATTGACCTTAATTCTTTTTTTAAAAAGATACTTTCACAGTGTCATTCTACACAGTGAGTGAGCACGTACAGTTAATAGTTAAAAGATGTTCTTGATCTTTTCCCCCTTCCCTTCACACCTTCCATGACATGTCAGGTCCCCTTAGTTTTATGAGAAAAGTTTAGTTTAATGTGACTTATACTGGTCATCGTGAGAGTTGCCTGTGTGTGCTTTTTACGTATCCTTGAGCTGTGAGATACATTTTGCATCATGAATTAAGTTTTCAGAAAAACTTTTAGATTTAGGGAGAGGGAGAGGGAAAGAAAATGGAGGGAGGGAAACTTTCTTTTATAGGAGTCCCGTATGAGCTATTATTTGAACTATGTAAGGTGAGGTTCAGTGTACTGTTTCTTTAAGGCTGGACTGTGGGGATGGTAAGCAATTAAATGACATTTAAATTTCTAGACAATTACATCCCCCAGAGGGCTAGCTGTAGGACCATGTTTGTACTTAATGAATATAGTAACTCCTACCCCTTTTATTTATTTTGTTGAATAAATGTATAAAGTTGATATGGAGCTTATTTGTATTTGGTCCTGAATGTGAATCACATCCAGATGCAAGTTTTCTATATAATGTAGGAGGCTTCAAACTAGATATAAATGCCTTTGTTTAATTTTAATGGAAGATGTTTGGATAAATCCCTTGTACTGTTTAAAAATCTCAGCCTTTATTTTTGCAACTTATTTATGGCGAAGGCTGTAAGGACTTAAGTGGGACTTGCATTGGGCTTCTGCACAAGCATGTGTGCTTCCATACTTCTCTTCTGAGACTATTCCATAGGTGCAGGCCCTTCAGCCAGCTTCAGATTCCCGCTCTTTTCTAAATCCATTTAAATTAATTTTTCTAGTGATGATTCCTCAGCCACTATCTCCAATGCTTTGGTAAGGTCTAGATGTGTTCTATCTGTCCAAGGTGACCAGAAGTTCTGGTTCTTTGGAACTCTGTTCTGAGGTCCTGGATGAATATATTGAAAGGAAGGATCTCAGTTTCAGTATAATCCAGGGTGGTTTATAATCCATGTGCTCACCTATGTTCCATAGTGCTGCTGGACTTCAGAGGAGCCTCTCCTGGCTGTCAAGGCATCTGTTCCTGCTCCTAAAAGGCTATTCAGCAAAGGTCAGAAGTAAAATTGACTCCTACCGAGTAGTGCTGAGAGGTACAATGTGTGAAGAATTGGTGTCTGTGAATCTCCTTTATTGGCTTTTACTTGTCAGCTTCTCACAAGAACGTCTCTGGTGCTGCTTCTGCATAGAATGATCTCTCGTTCAAATCTCCTTTGAGTTTTTCCTCTGTCTTGAGGTAAGAAGGGAACGTTGACATTTACTTCCCCCAATGTGTATTGCAAGTAGATACACTTGGTTTTAATCCTCTTCATACACCCTTTATATGTCACTTTATTCCTAGACTGTAAGCTTTTTTGGACAAAGGCAGTGTTGTCTTATGTGTTTCTATAGTACCTGAGATGATGGGTCTCTGATCCTGATTCATGCTTCAGGGGCGTACTTTAATGTAAATATTCAATAATGACACAAATATTTGTGGAAGTGGGATAAAAATACAGTAAAAAAAAATGAGAGGTGGGAAAGATATAAGTGCAACTTCCTTTACTAACAAAACCAAAAGGAGTACTGTATAATACAGAATGAACACATGATGACATATATGAGGGAAAGGAGAAGACCCTTCCTCACCCAGTGATGAAAACATGGTAAGAAGGCCCCCTTTGTTCTCTTTAAGGGGACAATCAATTGCAGTGCTGCTGTTCCCGTCTCTGGACTTGTCCTAGGCATTCCATCTGCATAGGAAGATGCTAGGGAGGGAGCTGGGGTTTGTGTTGCAGTTGTGATTGTTGGGAGGTGGATAACTTTTTATAGTGGTGGTGATTTAGTATTTAGTTAATTCTAATCCTTTCCTTTCCTAGAGCCACTTTTTCCCATATCCAATAAAGTCATTATTTTTGGGAGTGGCATCTCATTTGTTGGGGATTGTATTACTTTATTTTGTGGTTTGGATACTAGGTTGTACTCCTTGTTAAGAGTAGTAGTATTAGTCATTTACCAAGGACAGCACCCACTGTGTCCCAGGCACAAGGAGGTGTCAACTTGGATGGAGGCAGCAGGTATCACAATAGAGAACCAAAGCCAACCCTTACAAGGAAGGGGAAGAAGCACTTTGTTTTGCAAGCAAGAAGGAAGAGGCTTGAGCTGTGCCTTGGGGGGAGAACTACAGTAGTGCTATACAATTTTATCTTTTAGAAGAGATACAAAAGCAAAGCAATTAAACCATTGCTTTTCTCTCTTTCTTAAATAAAGCATGTCTTGTTTAGTTGCAGTAACCATTTGTATCTGGGTATTAATGAGGTAAGTGTGGACAAAATTTCTCCTCTCCCCTGCCCCAAGACTCTCTACCATCCAGGGAAGAACAGAAAACAGGTGTGTCCTTTGGAGGCCAGGGGACTCCAAGTTAAAAGGAGAGTCAGGTGGGCCCAAAGAGTAGAGGGAAGAAAGGGGTCCATGAGATCAGGAAGTGGGATCTCCAACATTAGAGGACCTATACTATGGTGAACCTCACTGGTATAGTAATAGTCTCAAGAAAACCTTAAGAATTTCTTATAGTCTCAAGGCATGGAAATGGTGAACAGTGCTTTTGTTTAGATCCACTTTTTGTCAGATAATGTGATTTTGTAAATTGATCCTATTTGTAAGCCTGTGAAGCTATTCTTGAAAAAGTACAGAGAAACAGGGTTTTATATTTATAAAAGGGCTGTATCCTTTAGTGGACTACATGACAGCACATACTGAGTATCTCTTCCCTCTGAAAGTGTGATTAGCACTGCCTCTAAAATCTACTCTGACTTCTTTCAACCCTCTAAAGCCATGGGATATTTGTCTGGATTTTTTTATGAAGGGGGCAGATAATCCCTTGTCCTGAATTAATGCTGAAGTGTAATTTTCCCTGTTGGAATGCATTATAGGACTGATTATGGGAATTGTAACCATTTTAAACTCAAAGCTTTAGCCTTCCTACAGTCACTAGAGTCTGGCTGACAGTGGGGAAGAAAACATCTCTTTGGGTGATTGTGCAAAGGCACACTTTGTAAGTCTGACTCTATTAGCCTGTGAGGGCCGGATCCTCTGTGTGGCTGAGTCACCTGAACTCCAGTTTAAGTCATTGGGAGCTTAGAGAGTACAGAATCTTTCAGAATCAGCCTTCTATGATGGTAAGTAAACTCTGTGAATCTCTTCTAACATCCTGTAGTCTTGATTTTAGGTACAGCAAGTCAGTTAGGGCTGAAGGGCTTCTTAGGATCTACATGTTACATCCTTTTAATCTCCTTCTTGGTTGGTTTTGTGGTGACTCACTTAGGGACTTGCTATTCTCTTGTTCTGTTCTTAGAACTTGTCCTAGGAGATCTGAGTACCCCAGGTGAGTGAACTTTGGTGAAAATTGGTGGTTTAAGATGAACTCTGTTAATTCCTGAAATTTGTAATACCCATAGGGCTGGATTAAAGAATTTTGGAAACCTGTGCACTATGCAAATTGGGGGAATCCCATTTTTTGTGGGGGGTGGCAAATCTCCTGGTGGTTCAGTGGTTATGGTAGAAGTGGGGAGTTAAGCATCAAGTCGCAGAGTCACTCACCTAGATTTGGCCTGGCTGCCCCTTTGTCATGATACATGTGATATGTGTGAGGGAGACGTTTTGGCCAAAATTTAAATGAATGGTGCTGTGACCTGGCATGCAGGGTTGCAGCAACATTCAGTTTTGTTTTCCTCCCGGTGGTTGAGATGGGTGCCCAGAGAAAGTGCACCAGGTGCACAGTGGTTAATCTGGGCCTGATACTCACTCTACCCTGTTATCATTAATTGAGCAGTTGAGCTGCCCTACCATCTGGACTGACCTTTTGGCACATTTGCCCTTCATCTGAGTTTCACAGTGTCTTCACTTACTGATTTTTTTTTTTTTAGCTGTAGCGCTGTGCAATCAAGCATTTGAAATCTTCTACTTAGAAGCGTCACACAGGGTCTTGTTCTGCCAACTTTGAATCTGTTTCCTGTTGGGAATGACTTTGACATGAAAGGGGCACTTTCAACTTAAAGTCAAACCAGACTTCTGTCTGAAAGTCTCTTACCCATTATTGTTCCAGTAACACCTCCTATTGATACAGCTTAAAGCGAATACAGACAAATATATTGCTTTTTTTCTCATCTTGTTCACTGTGTGCAATTTGCCTTAGCAAAACCACATCAAGGATGAAGTTATATCAGCAAATGGGGTTTTCTGTTGAATCCTTCTTTTTTACATCCTCCTTTTGGTGGAAATGGATGGGATTCATTTTTGTCACAGTTACTATCAACTGAGTACAACAGTTCTGGAATAAAAAATGAGGAGGCAGAGAAATGCAATGGCAACAACATACAAATGTTCTGACATAGAGGTGTTGGTTAGAAGAACTTCCTGTAAAGTGAGATTGTTGCAGAATTTAATGATTCTTTTGGAGGAAATCATTCTGTGCTAAAAGTGCAAGTATAGTATTGTGTATTTAAATAGTAGTAATTTTAAACAATATTAGAATGCATCATATTAATTAGGGAATCAATGGTAGATGTAGTCACTTTTGGCTTTCAGTATATCAGTGACCATTAAAAAAGGAAGCAAAAATGTTGAATGCTGTTGATAGACACCTCTTTGGCTCTGATAGCAAAAGTATTTTCCACTCTGCAATGATCCTCATCAAAGTCCAAGAAGGAAGTGGGTAGGTATTTGATTGATTAACTGTCAAGTATTCTACACTGGCTTGTTTGAAAATCTTTACCTTAAAAAAACAAAACAACAACACTCTTTGTACTGCCAAGTCCTTGCTTTGTTACATCCCATGTGCCATTTCTAATTTAGCTGACTAAGTTAACCCAGTTTCGATGGGTCACCTTCATTCCTCCAGTTTTCAGAGAATACCCAAAAGTGTCATATGTCCCTTAGATCACTTTCCATCTGTTGAATGTCCCTTACTCTCTCTGCAACTCATGCACTATTGAATGCTTATGCTCAAGATAATGATTGATTGTAAATTTCATAAAACATCCTAAGACTGTACAGAGTCATACTGGCCTACAGAGAAACTTGCCATGAAGTCTCTACAAGCAGTGGCAGATCCTTTGATCTCTGGAATCAGGTGCTGGCAAACAGGGGGCCACAGCACCCAATATAATTTATAAGGTCCATGTAGGAGGCCTTATGACTGGAGAAGAAGGGGTCCAGGAGGTGAGGATCCCAGGAGAATAGGGGCTACCCTTTGCCTTTTGCTTTTAACATATTACTGGGTTTATTCCTTATAGGAAAACCACCATAATGCTGTGCTAATGGCAGGAGGGCAGCACATGAGGTAGGCCAAGCACTGAAGCATCTGGGCCATCGGATAATCGCAACATTAAGTGGTAGCAGCAATACTTCCAATCCCCTTATCTGAGGGGACCTTTCCTCTCCTCTTGGGCAATATTGATTGTGACGAGTCTCTGTGAGCTACCACTTCCCAAATCTATCCTGAGGCCACTTTTGGCTCCTTCCCCTGGAGGTTCTTGCCTCCTTAGTCTGATGCTGACATTGCATCACATCAGACCCAGGTCCATTTTATCAGGCTTATTTCTTTAGCTTTGGTACTGAAAAATGGCAACATTCATTGTGGATTTTAACTGTTTCACAGCCAGCAGACAAAAAGATGACATTGGTGACAGTGAACAGGAATCCCTGGAGCACCGAAAATTGAAAGGACATGTTAGATTCTCTATTACTTGATCAATGCTGTCACTAATGCAAATCTATTCCCACAATGCACAGAGTGACATTAATTTTATGTTGTTTACGTACTCTTGCCATAAGGTTAAGCAATTCCTACTATTAAACTAGATGAAATTGCATTACCTTAATGAAATGCACTTTACTGATAAAGAAGAATGTCACTTTCACAAGTGGAAGCACTGTTAGCAAATTTTTACGAGAGAATTCCCAAAATCATATCTTAATTGCTTGGACAGCTGTGTAGTTTACATAACGAGCAAACAATGCCAAGGTTTTTTATTTCTTTGTCAGCTGTACTGGATGTTAGTATGCATGGTGGACCTTTTTTAGGCCTTTTATTACTTGATTGCAAATCATTCTTCATTGCTGCCCAAATTTATGGAAGGACATTGCTCCCCGAGGTGCCGTATCCTTTCAGGTCTGTAACTGAACATGACTGATGGCTCCAGTGTTACAGTTGCTTATTACGGCGCTCACTGAGCTATGATTGCTTCAATACTTTATGTTGGCAGATGTGTTTCCCTTGGAACAGCATCTCTGAGACAGAGGTCATTGATCAAACCCCCCTCTGGCTGTTCCATTATGTGCAAATTATTGCTAAAAGAAGAGAGAGTGAGAGGGTGTGTGTGTGTGTGTGTGTGTGTGTTCATTGCAGAACTGATGGGGAGGGAAAAAGCTAATGTAATGAAGCAGAAAAAAATTCTGACTAAACCGGAGTAGTGTTTTTATAATTTGAATCAATAAGGGGAAGAAAAGAATGACATGAAGATTATTTAGACAGAGTACAATTACAGAAAATGGTAGTGTTTTTTTTTATTGTTTTAACTGGGCAACGTACAATATTATTGGCCGTGCTCTGTGACTAGCAGAGTATTGTTAGTGCTGGAGTTAAACCAAAAGAGGGCCAATCGATACCCAACACACTCCTAATAACAACAGCTAGACATGTGAGAGAACCTTATGTGTTGGAAATAGCCTTGCTAATATGGAGAGTGATCGAACAGTGTTCCAGTTCTCAAGAATCACAGCAGGAAGAGGTCCTGAATAAGTAAAGAAGAGAGGCAACTTGAAGTACCTGCAGAATTGACTTTTACTTCCCTTCTTTCTCCAGCTGTACATTAAAGCTAGAATAGAGACTTTCAGCGACATATACCTGCTGAATAAAAGATCCTTTCAATAAGTCCTGTGTTCAGGTGGTGGGTGGGAAAAGATTGTTCACAAATATAGGAGCAGGAAATGTGGTTGATCAAGCAATGCTCCATGAAATGGTTTGGAAACTTGGATGAGCTTCAGATAAGTATCTGATTTCGGGGATATTTGTTCAAATGCAACTTCTAAAACTCCTATCTTTAGTGGTGCTACAAAAAACCATGATAATCCACTGTCAGCTGGGGATGTTGTTTTTTGTTTGTTTGTTTTTTGTAAACTTCTGCACATCTTTTGAATTTGTTGCGGAGTTTGATTTTCTGTACTTGTTCAGTAGGGTCTTCAGAATCAAGATAAAAATGACTCTTTTTTTTGGAAATGGGTGGCTGAGATTTCTTTTCTTTTTTCCAGGATGTGAAAACAATCAGTGGGAAACAATCTATCCCTAATTTAAAAACTTGGAGCAAGTGAAAAATTAAACAGAACACTGGGCTGTTTACCAGATTGAAAATAGAATTTATTCAGAGTTAGAATCTAGTTCCAATCTTCTTGTCTGGGTTTCCCAAACTTCTTAGATTTCTTGTGATGTCAAATATTTGATGGTTGACTCCAAATGGACGGATGGACTTAGACAAGCACGCATGTGGATTCCCAGGGAAATTAGAAAAGACAACTTTTTAGCTCTTGGCAAAAGCAGAAGTCACTGCTTTTATTTGTACCAGTCTTTTCCCAGCATTGTCTCTTCCCTGACTATTTTATGACTGAGATCAGCAGGAAGGGGCAGAAGAGATGCTGGTTAGAAGAAAAATAGTTTTACATGCCTGGCCAACAGTCTTCATGGCTGCTGACTCTATCATACTCATAATGTTTTGGCAACGGATGTTCAAGTGAAAGGGGATTACTCATCAGAGGATGGTAACCGATACTTTGTTTTCCATATGGGCTTTTGAGACCTGCCATATTTTTGATGATAAATCCAATCTATCACTTTCTAGTCATTTTTCTATGATACTTTACTAAAAGGTGCTTTTTGTCCAGCACCAGTCTTTCACAGTTTCAAGCAACGATGAGCTCGTCATTTCAGTAAATAGTTCTCTATGGAGCCAAGTTTGGAGCCATTTCCATGCATATTCATTTGAGTTCAAAAGTAAACTTTCTTTTAATAACACTTTCTGTCCTTCCATTGTTATCTTCCATAACAACTTGAAATTCTCTCCTATAAAAGCAAATTTTAGCTGAAATGTCTGAATAGTGACCAAAAGAAACTTCAGATTTGAAAATGTACAGTACATGTTATGTTGGTTAGTTATATAAATATTCCATACGGGGAACAGAAACATGATGACATGACTTACGGAACTAACTAACACAGAGAGATTTCAAATTGCAAATAATTGTAATTTATGAATGATCTGCAGGGTAATAAATATTTGAAGAAATTAATAAATTTTGAATAATGAATATTCACTTTTGAACTGTAAAAAATTAATGGTCTGTTTAAAGACAATTCATTGGGGGAAAAAAGCAAAATGAATCAGTTTATTCATTATAAATTACACATTTGCCTCTAATTTTCTTTGGGATTTCATATGTCTGGTGAGTATAATACTGTCAATGAATTTTAATTTCCACATACAAGTTGCCCAAATGGATGACACTAAGTGTTTGGGGAATAAGTGAAGAGAAGGTTGTGCAATGGATGGAACACAGGAATGGAGTCAGAATTCCTAGATTCAGTTCTTGTATCTGACTAGTGACTGTAGGCAAGCAGCTTAACCTCTATGCCTCATTTTCCATACCAGCAAAATAGAAATAATAAATCCCAGGACTTACAAAACTGACTCAACGCCTACTAGTCCAATAAGAAAGCCAACTAGGCCTAACAATAATGTAGATGGTTCCATTGCTTGTTTCTCGAGAGAGATGGTTCAAATGAATGTCATTCAACTGGGAGTATATTGGTGTAGCTCCACTTGAATGGAGTTTGCATGGTTATACACCAGCTAAAGCTCTGGCGCACTGTAGCTAGGTTAGTTCAAATCAGGAGAGCCCATTAACGTCTTCAGATAAGCTGCTTTAGTTTTTACCAACAAATACAATGAGGTTCCCATAAAACTGTTCAAGAATAGAATTCTCCCTCGGGAGTACTATTTTTCTTCATAAATAGTTTGATCGTGCTCATGCTGGATATCAAGCAATTACCTTGTCAATTACACTGTCAATTATTTTAACCACATGCTATATATTATACCCATATTTTTTTCCCTTTTAATAGAAAGACTTTTTCCCTTTCAGTGAAGAAAGTAATCAAAACCAGCTCTTCTGGAGAAAATAAAAGGGCTGGTGATTAATAGATAATTCCAGTTCTGTCTTCTTCCTCTTACTTTTATTTTTGATAAGGGACTCCATTTTTAATTTAAAAGAAAATTAAAATGAAGTTAGTGGCCATGCAGGTTAAAAATGGATAGTCCTAGTGTTTAAAAGAAAAAAAAATTATTTACCATGGTAAATGTGGCTCCTCATGACTCTTGCCTCTGCATATTCACACATGTGAGGTATTACCCTCCTCCCCCAAGTGCTGGGAACTTTCTGGAACGCACTACCCATTGGAACCACTTGACAACATCTTAAGGCATTAAGCATTTAAAGCTAAGGTTAGAGAAAGGCCTTTTGGGCCCAACCACTTCAATCCCATTTCTTAAACCTAAGAGTTATATAAGAGTCGATCCTTAAAAAGTAAGGGAAGGCAGGTGGAGAGCATGGATACACGGAGGCAACGTTCTCAAAGAACCACAGTTACTATGTTAAGTAACCTTTTATCTTCTTCAAGGTTACCTCTGCATATTTTTGTTTGTGGTTGTCTAGTGAGAAGTAAAACATCCAGGAAAGTGGGCTGAGGAGCTCATATTAAAAAAGTAATTTCAGCACTGGATTGTTCTAGGGGAACAAAATTCTTTAGTGCTGAAGGAGTCCCCAGAGCTTACTGAGCACCTGATCAAGCATTCTCATCATTAGGGCCTCAAAATGGCATAATTTGCATTGGCACCAATAATTGAACTGATGAGGCCTTGAAGACTTGGGCATTATAGCCATTGACCCAGATTTATCAGGCATCAGTGTCTTTGTGCTGAGGTCATCCTTATCTTGCCTGACTATATAGCTAGAGGTGATGTGCTCTGTCCTGGACACGAAGGCCATACATCTGTAGAAGTAATTTTAGATAAATGATCGAGTGGATAGTGGGAATCCAAAGACCTTGTCTAAGTTGCCACTAACTTGCTGTGTTAGTGAATTCACTTGCTGTGTTAGGGAATTCACTTCATTTCTCTGTGCTTCGGCTTCCCCTCCCAACTTTCTCTTGTCTGTTTAGATTGTAAGCTCTTCAGGGAAGAAGCTGTCTTTTTGTATGTGTTTCTACTGTACTTGGCACATGGAGGCCTCAACTATGATTGTGGCACTATTGTGGTACAAATGACAAATAATGAAGAAATGCAAGATTTTTTTTATTAAATCCAAACGCTAAAAGAAATTACAAGTAAAAGAAATATATACTGATTGCCTTATGCATACATTTGTAGACACATGGTGTTTGAATCTTGCTGTTTACGATGTACATGGTACCTAACGTGGTTGAATCTCCATTTCCATTGAAAACAAACCCAACTGTACATAAAGGAAAAGTAAAACATTTTTACTGCTAGCAACATCCAAGAGTTTGGGATAGAGGGAGATGGCTGTAAACAGGGAAACAGTGGAGGAAGTGGCAGCAAAGAGAAAGTAAGGAAGAATAAGAGAACCTAGCAGAGGGAAGAGAATCACCACTGCCTGTAGGATATAACAACAAATGAAGACTCTAATCCTGAACCACAGCTGGAAAAGGAAAAAAGCCCTAGGAAAGATCTGGCATGCCAAATAATGTTTCTACTGTAAATAAATTTGTTAAATGTATAGGTTCACAGGGCTTATATTTACAAAGATCTGGGTTTAAAATGAACCCCCAGTATTCTCCTGGCTCTTTTAATTCCAAATTTATAGGCAACATTCAAGTTTGGATTCACTCACTTTTATCATAGTTTCACCCGGGGTTTTCTGTGCCATCAGAAGTGGGACTAGTTGGACATATTTGAATATATCATGTGATTGTCCCCAGCAATCCCAGTTCATACTGTCCACCTTAAATTATTCCTGGACAGGGCTCACTAGACTAGGCATTGGCTTGGTCTCAAACCTCACGGAAGTTAGGAAAAATTTAATTTAGGGGAAAAGTTTGAGCTCCATTACTTGTAAATGCATCAGAGAAATAAAAGAAATTGGCCAAACCAAAAATGGCAAACTTTGACAAAATTCTGCTTTATTTCTACTGTTTCATAATTAAACAATGAAATCTTGCTCAGTGTTAATCTGCCAACATCTATCTTTATTTCATTACTGGTATTGAGACCAAGAAGCTTAATTTCTATAATAGCTGTTTGCTGAGAAAATATATTGAATTGATATATATTCAGTTATGTTAGTCAGTAACCATAAACACATCACTGCTGAAATACAGTATTTTGTGAAGAAAAATTAATTTAACTTAGGAACAAAACTGCTAAGTTATTAACATAAGAGCCAAATTCTTGCACTCTTTTCTTTTTTGTGCCTAAAACTTGAAGAAAATTAATTTTTCAATTGCAATAAAGTTTTATGTTCATATTCTAGCTGTCTGCTGATGGCTCAGGCCAACATACAAATTGTTTGAGTAAGTGTCAGGACAATCAAGGCAAAATGGTAGGCAATACCCCAATTCTCAAGCCACAGCATTTCTTAGATTTAATAGATTCCTAGGCCAGAAGGGACCACTGTGATCATCTAGTCTGATCTGTATAACACAGGCCATCAAACGTCACCAAAATAATTCCCAGAGCATATTTTATAGAAAAGCATCCAATCTTAATTTGAAAATTGTTAGTGATGAAACATCTACCATGCCTTTTATAAGTTGTTTTAATGGTTAATTACTCTGTTAAAAATGTACACCTTATTTCCAGTGTGAATATGTCTAGCTTCAGCTTCCAGCCATTGAATCATGTTATACCTTTCTGTGCCAGACTAAAGAGCCCTATTAACTATGTTCCCCATGTAGGTACTTAGACTGTAATCAAGTCACTCTTTAGCCTTCTCTTTGCTGAGCTAAATAGATTTTGCTCCTTCAGTCTATCACTATAAGGCATGTTTTCTAATCATTTAATCATGCTTTTGGTTCTTCTCTGAACCCTCTCCAATTTATCAGCTTGCAACACATCCTTCTTGAACTGTGAACACCAGAAGTGACTGGTGTTCCAGCAGTGGTCCCACCAATGCCAAACACAGAGGTGAAATAACCTCTCTATGCTTACTCAAGATTACCCTGTTCACACATCCAAGGATCACATCAGCCCCTTTGGCCACAGCTGTCTCTCTTGGAGCTCATGTTCAGCTGATTATCCACCATGACTCCCAAATCCATCTGAGTCACTGCTTCCTGAAATAAGTCCCCCATTGTGTATGTATGACCTACATTTTTTGTCCTAGATGTATATATTTACAATTAGCCATATTAAAATGTGTATTCTTTGCTTAAGTCCAGTTTACAAAGCATTCCAGCTTGCTCTTGTGACAGGTTCAACCTGGGGTGCCACCTGGGGCTGAGATACAGCTGAGCCCTCTGTCTCACCAATCTGGGTTCCATCTTGGACTGTGACACTGTGACAAACTGCAAAGCCCTCCAACTTTCACAGCAACTTCTACAGGCAGGAACCACACACAGCTGTGTTCATGAATGCTCTGGCCAGCCACTCATGAACCCACAATAGAGAGGCTACAGCCAAAATACTCCCAGCTCCCCAGCCTAAGACCCCAGAGCTGTACCATCCTGACCTGGTCAAAACACATCCCGTATGAATTTATTGCTCAGTCTTTCACTTCTACAAAGGAAAGTGGACATGTATCAACTCTTGCTCATGAGCTAAGATTTATCCCTTTGCACCTCAAACAACACAGTGTTTTAGGTAAAATCTAAAATATATTTATTAACTACAGAAAAATAGCTTTTAAGTGGTTATAAGTGATAGCAAACAGATCAAAGTAGATTACCATAAGAAACAAAACAAAAACGCAATCTGAAAACTAGATAGGATCTGAATCAGTAATCTCTCCCCCTGACTGATGATACAAGCAGTTCACCAAGTTTCCATACACAGGCAAGAAATCCCTTTACTCTAGGACCAGCATTTCCCCCAGTTCAGTCTTTTTCCTCCGGTACTTTCACGTGTGTTGTTGTCGGGAGAGTGAGGTGAAGTCATGGTGTCATTTCCTCTTTTTATATCTCCTTCCAACTTGTTGGAAAGCAATTTTGCTGTGACCTGGGTCAAACAGTTCCTGTTGTGTAGTGCTATCTCTGAGAAGTTTCTATTGTACACCGTTCCTGGGATAATCCTTGTGTTTGTGTGCATTTCCTCAATAAGTCATTAACATTGTTTGGCCTTTTTATTGTTGTAACTGAAAGGCTGCTTGTGGGTGTTTTCAACTTCACAACGTGTTTCAGTAACACATACATCGCCAAACTTACGATGCTAGCACATACAATCCAATGAGATATTAATATCTAGCAGATCAAGATTTTTAGAATGATACCACACAAGGCATACTTTGTACAAAACATATAATAATTATATGACAGTTGTGAATATGGGGGTGCCACGGTATCACAGCTCTATTTCAGTGACCTGCCCTCTTCCTTATTTGCCACTCCCCCAGGTTTCATGTCATCAATAATGATTTTTTGTTTTTATTTTCTAGGTCACTGATTTTTTTAAAAATGGGCCAGGAACCCATTCCTCTGAGACCCCACTAGAAAGGTATCTGTTTTATGATGATTTTCTGTTTACAGTTATATATTGAGACCTGTCAGCCAGCATGTAAATAGTATAGTTTTCTAGTGGGACAGTTCAAGGTGATTGGAATTTTCAGGGAGTTAACCTCATATGTTTCCAGGACACCAAGATAGTGGCAAAATAGTTGTTTTGTGGTCCCTTTCCTGCAGGAGCATACATGCACATAATCTAAAGCCAGAATTTTATTCAATGAATCTTCCTCTTTTGCAGATAACTGTAAAGGTACCCATGTTGTGTGGGTGCCATTTCTGTAATTCATTACTTTCACCTTTGCACCTGATTTAGTTCTAGTTCTCTCTAGAAATGAGAAGCAAAATATTGACTGCAAACACTTCTGAACTCTTTGGAAGTTCACAACCAGAACTGGACTCAGTGGCTGTCCCCTATTTCTTTAGCTGGTCAAACTAAAACCTGGATCCTAATACCCTTGAGAACTGGGGAAGTTTGTGTCTGAATTTTGCAACTTGGGCTCATCTCTAATTGTCTCCAAATCAGTTTAAATTCACCAAGCTAATGAAAATGCAAGAAAGGAATTTTGGATATAAAACCAGTCATGGGTCTTGTTCTTGCAATGCAGTCCACTACTGTGGAGCCTTTTCCCCTGCTAATGATGAGCTGGGGTCTGTATGGGTGAAGGGATCTGCATAGCAGATTGCATTGTGAAATTAGGGCCTTGAACAGTACTGTAATATTAAATTAGGAAAAACTGTGGCAAATTTTTTCCTGGTTTGGAATTACAGTATTGTTCAAGGCCCTGATCTCACAATGCAATTTGCTAGCCAGACCCCTTCACCCATACGGATGCCAGCTCAGCATTAGCACTGACAAAAGATCCATAGTGGGTTTGTGTTGCTGGAACAGGACCCCTGACTCTTTCTAGGAGAGTACTTTTCTAATTCCCCTTATATCCCATTGGAAAGCAAAGCCTTGTGGGTAATATCTAAATCGCTCAGTAAAACAGAATAAATGTTAGCAAATCAAAGCTGCTAAAAGACTTTTACAATCATTCTATCAAGGCTGAAGTAGCAATCTTTCCAGGTCAGTGCGTATCTAGTCTAAGTCCCACTGAGTCTTCCTAGATTAGCAAAAGTATATCCATACTCTTTCCAGGTCAATAAAAGTATTTCAAGTCTCTAAGAGTCTCCCCAGGATGTTGGAAAGACAGTTTAAGCCAAATTCAGTCAGGTTCTGTTTCTTCTAGTTGAACTATTCCAGTATGCATAGGCTTTTATTAAGTCCTTATAGGTGTAAATTGGAACTACTAAAAGGTAAAATGACATCTCTTCTGGGAAGAAAAATACTCTCTATGCCCTGGAAGAATACAAATAAGAAAACAGGTTTGCAAAGTCTAACAAGCAAAGTGATAGCTTTGTAAAGACCAATTATTCTGAATAAAAGATGAACAAGATACAGGGTTATGAGAAACTTTGTTTGAATCAAATATTCATTTCTCTTTTGATGCGCAATACCCTGGAACTAATATGCTACCTATGCATTAAAATGGTTGGTATTTAACAGCTACTGTTTTTTTTAGGTCTCTCTAATTTGTGAAAATGAGGGAACATTTTCAAAGTAACATTCCTGAAGTTTGCAATCAACTACAATAGTGTGTGGGTGTAATACATGGTCATCTTGAACAGTCCTTCCCCTCCACCCCATCCCACAGCACTTCTCTAATTAGCGGTTCATTATTATTAAAATTGCATTTTGCATGTTCCGATGCATTTAAAATAACTGGTCTTTCATTCAGTCAGTAGTATAAGTGGCATTTCACCATATCAGAATTCACTGCAAAGAAGACTTCAATCTGCGCATGTAATATATATAAAATATGCAACCTTATAAATACAGCTTTCTATAGATGTGAGACTACATGGAGTTAATAATTGTCTTGAACACCATTACAAATTTATCCTCTTGCTGTTCACACAAAGACTAGATTGCTTTGATAGTGCTTCTGATATTGTGGAAACCATTTGATGCAGAGCGGTGGTATTGAGAAATATGGTATTACTGAAAAATAAGACTAAAATGAAGATGGAAGAAAACACAGCTAACACCTCTATAGGAAGAAGAGCTTATAGATATGCAACCTTGTTCAGATTGTGGATTATATTAAGAAAGCCGCATTCCAAAGAACTAGTGGGTGCAGCACTAAGACAGACTTCTTATATGACCTTGATCAGCTCATTTAATCTCTCTTTGTCTCAGTTCCTGATCTGTAAAATGGGGATAATACTTTATCCTGACAGTACTCATATGATTGTGAGGCATTCTGTTACCTCAGGTGGTGAGGGCCATGTAAGTACCTAGGCAGGTAGATAGCTATGGAAGTACATGAAAGGAAGTTGGAAAACTTAAGATTGTAGTTCTAGAAGGGGAAAGGGTTATCATGAAATATTGTACATTGCTATTAGCATATTAGCCACACATTAGAGTCCAAACTACGGCACTTGAACAGATACTGCCATTCCTGTGTGAACACAACATATGACCCCATGACTAATATAGTAATGAACACTTCAAAGTGACTGAAGAGTATAAAAGGCAAGAATTAACACAGAAGTGGGTAGCATGATATTAGAAGCTGGTAGATGCAGGGTTGCAGCGAAGGGAGAGATGGAAACTGACACAAACACAAGATCTCTAAAAATGTAAGCATTTAATTCTTATGTTTTTTTGCCTCCATAAGCAATGTGAGTTGTGCTCTTACATCTAGGTATGTTCTAGCCCATTGCTTTTTGACTTTGAGTGCCTAATTTGAGTGCTTGACTTAACTAACTTTAATAACAGTGGAGTCGCATGTTGGGGTGGCAATGCCCTCTTTCCTTGATTCAGTGACAAGTGGGGAGACAATGAGGATGCCAACAGCTCCCAAACCACGCCTTGGGGTAGAATAGCTTCCTTGGTCCTGGTAAGGGGGAGAAGGAGGGATCAGAATCTGCAATGGCTCAGATGGGATAGAGAATAAAAACTTTCCAGCCCTTTCTGGGCTTTGTTGGATCCCTACCATGGGGTTGCTTAGCAGTGACTCTGAAATTTCTGTCAATCCAACTTAATTGTCCTCCGCTCATGCCAGGGTAGTAAAGCGACATTGTCCTTGTGAATCTTCTGTTTGAGTGATTCACCTCTGGAATTTCCTGACTTAAGGCTTGTTCGAAAGCCTATTGAAACCAAAAGGGATATATCCATTGACTTCTGTGGACTTTGAGTCAGTCTTTTTGAGTGCTTGATTTCTTGTTATCTTCATGCTACTTTTTTGCATAGATCTGACTGCTCTTTGAAATCACACTCATCTAAGCATCTGCATACAAATGGAAATTGGTAGAAGTGGGAATCTTCCATTTGCCCCATAGCATAACACTTTGCCACAATAGTGTACTCCATGACACATACTACTATAACCCTTGAATTCCATTCTAGGTGAGTGAAGATATGGATCCTGAATCTCAAAATTTATCAGTGGAAGAAACTCAGGAATATCTTGCTGTGAACCGACTCTGACTAGGATTCTCTTACTGTATTGTTCAGAAAAAAACAGCTTAATATCCTTTTACTGCATTCAAGCAGAACTGTCAGTGCACACTAAGCAGAATAAAATGCACAAAAGATAACATTCAGAAAGAACATCGATAATATTAGAGAAAAATGTGCCCTATGCCAGAATGTACTCATCTGATGGTGGGCACACAAGTGAAATCCACAGTATTGCTTGGTAATCCCATTTTCTCTTACAATGATTATTCAAAAAAAGAAAAGGAGGACTTGTGGTACCGTAGAGACTAACAAATTTATTTGAGCATAAGCTTTCGTGAGCTACAGCTCACTTCATCACGGCTGCTACTCTGAAACCAATGATTATTCAGATGTATTTCATTTCCAGGTTGCATGAAACTATTCCCAAGGAATTATATCAGTACAGGAATGGCTGAGTGAGTTTCACTAAAACACAAATCTGCTTGTTTATGGCCATGACTACTGAGTAGCAAGAATACAAGTGGTGATTGTTACTCCATGAGATGTCCACTGAAATATATAAAATAATTGGGCCACCCAGCAACTGCCATAAATCTGGTGGATCTGGCCTCCTACCTCGGACAAATCTTTGAGTGGTGTGAAGCTGTGGTAGTGGCTTCTATGGCAGCCTCTTTATTGGCCCATGGTGCAGATTGTGTGGCTAGAGAGAGGGGCATGGCTGAGGTATCCCTCCATGCTTGTAATACTTTGCTGCCTTATCGGTCCCAAGGGTAGCTAGCCCAAATTAGAGCAGACTGCAGGATACTCTCTCTTGCACCAGGGATTAATGTATTTCTGGACATGCATTTTCTGAACAATTGTAAAGGTACAAGCTGTGTACACCTCTGTCACTTCAATGGGATGCCACCAAGTGTCCTTAGGAATTCATGCTCTTTCATTTCCCTTTTTAAAATATTACGAATCGCTAAAATATTAGTTATAATTAGGAGTTTCTGTCCATTGTAATTAATGGAAAACACATTGATCCATAATCATCCCTGTCCTAACAGATAAAGCACAAGATGGGGTACCAATTGTGGTCTACTACAGACCACTAAATCACACTAACGAATAGGATTACTGGTTCCTTAAGCAACTGTCCATAATGTGTAAAGAAAAAAAAGCTGCATTATCATGGGGGACTTCAAGCTGAGTGACATATGCTGGAGGTCTCAGGTGGCCAGTACTGCTATTGGAACACTGTGTCCAGTTCTGGTGCTGACAAATTGGAGAGAGCTCACAGAGTGATTAAAGGATTGGAAATCATAGTGATAGACTCAAGGAGCTCAATCTATTTAGTTTATCAAAAAGATTAAAGTGTGAGTCTTTATGTGCCTTTAAGTGGAACAGAAATTTGATCAGAGGACTTTTCAGTCTAGCAGACAAAGGTATAGGCAAATTCAGACTCAAGATGCAGATTTGTAACAGACAGGGTAACTAACTATTGGAACAATTTACCAAGAATTGTGATGGATTCTACATCACAGGCAATTTTAAAATCAAGGCTGGATGTTATTCTAAAAGATATGCTGTAGATCAAATAGGAATTAATTCATGGAAGTCCTCTGGCCTGTGTTATGTGGGAGGTCAGACTAGATCACAATGGTCCCTTTTGGCCTTATATCTGTGATGAGATGTCAGCCACACACAGGATTGGAAGGGGCTAAAGTGGCAAGATAGGCCTATTAACTCCACAGGCTTCACCTGGAGGAAGAACCAGCGAGCAGGGAATTGACTGCAAGCAGGTGCAGCTGTGCAGGAACTGATGGGGGGACTATAAAGTCAGAAAGCTGGAAAAGGGCAGTCATTCCCTAGAAAGAGAGAGTAGTGCTTAGAGGCTATAGAAATGTGTAGGCTTTAGGCAGTTCCTGGAAGGAGGATTTAGATCTGGTACATCCAGAGCAAGGAGGGGAACCAGGAAGTAGTAGTGAGGGCTGGGAGAGTAAAGCCCAGAACTGCTAGGTTGAGGGTCCCTGGACCGGAACCCAGAATAGAGGGTTTGCTAGTGTGCTTGCACTCCCCTACCAGTCACTGAAGGGGTGGCACCTGAGACAGTGAATGGGAAGACTGCATAGGGCTGCTGAAGGAAAAACTTTGATATGCTCCAGAAGGGAAGAATGCTGAGTGACCTGGCCAGAGAACTGAGTCACATAGAGAATGTTGCAGTTCCTGAGTGAGAAAGGGGCTGCAAACCAGAAAGCATGACAGAGTGATTGTGTGCAACTGTGGGAATGGGTGATTAATCCCTAGAGTGACCTGGAGGAGGCACCAGACTAGTGGTGAGTGGTGCATCCTGTCACATACACTATAAATAATTTTCTTAAAAGCTGCTAGACATGTGTTTAGGTACGTGCCTGATCCTTTCAAAACTCCTGGGCACCCTACAAGTCCTATTGAGCTCTGTGAGTTCATATAAAATTGAATATGGGAAGTCTTTTCTGCTTCAGAGGTTTGTTGATCTGTAGATATGGCATACAGTAAGCAGTGCAATCCATTAAGTACATAAAAGTAAACTGAAGAAAGTATAGGAATATTTGGAGAGCCCTACTTCTGACACCCAGCTTCCACTTTAGAAAATGTTTCACCATCTGTGGTGAATGCAACCACAGTATTAACACCAGAGAGATGGTATTTCACATATTTGCCTCTGTCTTGTTTTAAAAGCAAAGTTCAAAATGGGAAAACTACATTGCTGAATTTTAATAGCAGTGCCATGTTGGTACTGCAGGCACAAATGTTACTATTGAATAATACAGGGCTGTATGTTTCCCTTTACTCTGGTATTGTGGGGAATAACATGGATCAGGATGAGGTAGAAAAGCCCACACAAGATAAGAAGGGGGAGTAGTAACTCCACAATGTTCATATAAGCTCTTTGCCTTAATATGTGCCGTGCAGATGGGGCTCTTTGGTGAGTGAAGTGCAAGGCTAGAGACTATTCAGTCTTGGTAGCATCTCCTCTGGAGAAGCTTGTGTTTGTGTTTGGTTGTTTTTTTTAAATTTTCCATGTATTCTACTTTTTAGGATGAGCACTAGTTTTCATTCTGCTCTGTATGTTTCCTACAGAAAGGATTGAGAGCAAACAAAATTTTCATCATGAATTTCTCTTTATTGTTTGGATTACAGTAGTGCCCTGGGCTTCAAGGATGACAGCCCCCTAGAGATTCCATGACGAGTAATAAATATAGTTCTAGGTTCATGGCAAGGTGTTAAAAAGGTGTCATAATAACGTTAAAATGAGCACATAATGAGCAGTGTTATAGCTGTGTTGGTCCTAGGATATTGTAGAGACAAGGTGGGTGAAGTAATATCTTTTGGTCCCATAAAAATATTACCTCACCTACCTTGTCTCATACAAGAAGCGGTAGTCTCAGGCTATCATGCCATATGAGACGGTAAGTCTAGACAGCAGCATAGAGAGTCAGGCCCTCAGTCCATGGCTAGTCTGGGACCTGTAGGTTCTGAGCTCCTCTTCCTTCGCTTTTTTTATGCTGTGCAGTTTTTAGAGTCCTTAGTTTTGCCACTGCCATGATGCCACATAATCCTTTCCCTTTATGAGAGATTTTACTGGATACGTTGCAAGGTGAACCTTGTGGGACTTCCTGAGCCCTCTTACCTGCTCTTTCAGACATTGTGGGACATATAGGATACCCTCTCAATCTGCACATAGAGTACCTCCCATACAATGCCTTTTAAAAATGGTCTACCAATTGGAAATTGACTTTTTTATACAGTTTTGTCTGAAAAGAAGAACAAATGGGCTGATTGGCTAGTTTGCCTGCTACCACTACTAATCTCAGTGAATTGTAATTAGTATTAAAGAGAATACTTATAGAAAATGAACTTTAGGTTCTTCCTTTGTGATACTGCTGGTGTTGATAAAATTTCCATAAATTTATAGGAGAGTATTGTACTTAAAAATCTTAAATCTCTGTAATAGGCTATTGTTCGTTTATTATTAATGCAACATGTTAAAACATACTGTAAAATTCAAGTTGTAGGGACTTCAATAGTTTTGAAAAACAAAGTACCTATGATGATTGTTGTTGTAGACTCAGAACATATTGTTGGGTGGGGAGTAAGACCAATTTAGTCATTTAGGGTGAAATTACTTTCAGTTGCATAAAGCAGGAGTAGTCTGACTTTATGTATGGGAAGTGTGGCAGGGTTGGGGAGGTGGAATCCATCCTCCAACTTAGTGTTAGGGCACAGGACAACAGTACAGCTACCCTGTACTCCACATATACAGAGGCTCAGTGCCATGGGACATGTACCCTGTGGTCCTTCTCCTTGCCATACGATATGAACATACATATGATTTACTTGAGGTAGCCCACTTATAGGTTTAAGTGGGTATTGTGTGGGCTAATCTACATCAGAATGAGTTTTCCCGAAAGACTACTGCGTGTGTGAGTGGGGTGGGGGTAGGGGGTAACCATGGCCTTAAGCTATTTTGGGACGTGTGTCCATTCTCAGTATCTGAACTGAAATTGTTTAGTTTGTTTTTTGTACATTTACTTGGGGCATATTAAATAAGCCACCCTTACTGATCTTAAAGTAAAAATGGACTGGCCCTCTTCGTTGTTTACTTGTAGCAAAATTACATGGGGTAGTGCAAGGTGTCCCCAATGACCAGCTTCCCTGTGTGCAGGAGCAGAGAGAAACAATCTGAAAGTACTTGGTGGTGTTCAAATACCATTTGTCATCATTTCTGGAAATAAGTACAAATGGTTCTTACCATATGTTGCTCCAATTTACCTTCTATGGCAGAAAAAGACAAAAGTAGCTTTAGATCATACTCTAAAGAATAGAGAGGATCTGCAAAGAGGATTCTGATCAGTAGTTTCATAGGCAAGAGGATTTTTTTTAAAGAAGTAGATAGGTTTTTCCCCCCAAAACAAAGCACGTGGCATAAGTAAGAACAAAATGAGCAAAAATAGAGTGAGATTATTTAAATTTCCCTTAAGATTTCTAGACTGTAAAGAGAAAATAGGATATATAGCTAAAATAGGATACGAGAAGTATGGCTTGATTTGGAGAGCTGCAGTTGCTCAGTACCTTTTTGAAATTAAGGCCATTGCATGTTAAAATATCCTTTTTTTTTTTTTAATATGGAAGTGCCAGAAATACAGATGATGATGTGAGAAATTAAATTTTGTGTACTCACATGCTGAACCAAACAGGTGATGTTATATAAAGTAGGAAAAACAGTAACACTGCTGACCTCAAGATCAAGAAGTTGGTGCTGCTATTGAGAGACAGAATCCTAATACATACCATAGAGATAAACATACACGAGTGGATTTAATTGAAGCATAAAAATATTAAAGCTGTAGATAAAATCGATAAATGTACTTTCAACAAAACCTAGATGGGGGAGGACCAAGAGGCAAAAAAATGGAAGTTAAGCAGGGAAGAAAAATTTAATCACATCTGTTCTAAGAAAGCGCTTATTCACTCAGAGAATGATGAATGTTTGGGAAGGCCTACAGGTCAAAGTTGCTGATGCAAGGACACGGGTCATTTTAGAAGCAATTAGATGTAGCTCTCCTGGGAGACTGTGAGGAAGCTAACTAAATGGTCTCTCTCTCTCTCATTCCAAGTACTTACTGACTCAGGCAGGCTTGCAGCACTGAGTGTGCTGAAATGCTGCTGTACTGAGAGTTGTATAACTCTGCTGCATATCCTCTGTCTAGGATGCCAAAGTATCCCCTGTCCAAGAAATAATGTAGAGATCCTAAATTACATGGGTTAAGAATTAAGAAGTTGAGGTGGACAGAGGCTCCTGGAGCTAGAGAACAATGCATTTCATTTCTTTTTGCAAATACAGACTAACACGGCTGCTACTCTGAAACGATGCATTTCCTGCCACTAAAATTCAAACGTATCGATAGGCACAGCAGTAAAGGCAATATGAGCGACTAAAAGCTTAATCAGGCTTCCATGATCAATGGTATAAAATTCTACTCCAAATCTCAGTATAATAGGCACCCTGAGCAAAGCTATTGGTTAGTAGACAGTTCCCAAACAAATAAAACCTGGAATGTATGGGTGTGGAGGAAATAATTTTCAGTCACCATGAAACCTAAACATTTTGGAAGTTTCAGCAAATTGAGAAGTTAGGAGAACTCAAACTTCATTTGATCCAAAATGAAACACTTTAAAAAAAATCCAGACATCTTTAACCTTTTATTTTAAAAGTAAAGGGAGTTTAGAAACTAAGGGTTTGATTCTAAGGCAATTTCGGCATCATTGATAAATGTGGGGGTGCTGCTGTCCCCTTGTGTTCAATTGCCTGATGGTTAGGACACTTATCTGGGATGTGGGACACCCAGGTTGGAATCCCTGCTCTGGAGTAGGACTTGAGCCCAGGTCTTCCACAGAGTAATGTGGTTGCTCTAACGCAGGGGCTCTCAACCTTTCCAGACTACTGTATCCCTTTCAAGAGTCTGATTTGTCTTGTGTAAACCCAAGTTTCACCTCACTTAACTTACAAAATCAGACATAATACAAGTGTCATAGCACACTATCAAAGTAAGTACAAGTAAAATTGTTTTTTTTCCTCATTTTTACTAGATAATATCAATGGAATATAAATATTGTACTTGTATTTCAGTGTACAGAGTAGCATAAACAAATAATTGTCTGAAATTTTAGTTTGTATTGACTTGGCTAGTGCTTTTTATGTAGCCTGTTGTAAAACTAGGCAAATATCTAGATGAATTGATGTACCCCTGGAAGACCTCTGAGTACCCCCCAGGGGTACGCATACCCCTGGTTGAGAACCACTGCTGTAACCACTGGACTACCAAATATGGGGTCACAGTAGTTCCTCTTTCTGTGTTGTGAATGATTAAGTCCCCTTGTGAATCTAGCTTGAAAAATTGAAATGTTTCATTTTGAAAATGGATAAAATCGTTTTAGATATTTCCATAGGTTTTTTCCCTCCCTTCTCCCTCCTCCCCCTAGTGAAACAATTAGGCAAAAACAACAAATTAATGAAACATTTTGTTCAATGTGAATCTGCATTTTTTTTTTTTGTGGTGGTGGTGAGTTTGAGCTGAAAATATTTTCCCAGCTGTAATCCTGAATCAATGCTTAACAAAAGATGACCGATGGTTCTTCATGGAACTATGTCCAGGCTACTGTGGTTTGGCCTTATACAGGGAATTCTTGAAAGCGCAGTCCTATAATAATCATGTAAAGAACATGCAATGACACTTTATAACTGCTTCCTGTCTTCAACTATACTTGTATATGATGATCAAATATTCACCATCCTGCTGAGGCCTAAGAAGGGCCCCTGGAAAGACAATTGTTTGGGGCTATCTAACAAATTTTGACCCATCAACTGGTAAATTCAAGACAGCTTAGCTGTAGCTATTTCAATTAGGAGGGTATTTGAGATATCAAGATCAAACAGTTCAGGTTTAGTCTGGCTAATTTAAGAATCCAAATGTCTGAATAATTATGTAAATTTCTCTGAATTATCTGAAGTTTGCAGTCTAGCATCACAAGTATGGTCCCCTTCCCCAGAACTGGCTTTTGCTCCTCCCACCTAAACAATCTTCTCTTTCTTATGCCCCTCTACAAATAGACCTTCCCTCACATTACTTTGCCTAGCCTTATGGAGTCCAGAGAAGTCTGATGGCCTTCTGCTTCCCTGCTGTATCTTCATGATGTGGCTAGTTGACCACCTCTCCGCCTTATAAGGGGTGATTGGTAGATTCTTTGTTTCTCAATTTAGAATGCCCTCAATTTCAGGGGGAATACTGATCTGCTGGCTTGTCTTCTAGCACATGAAACCCTGGAAAGGTTATTGCAGTCCTTTCTGTTGCTGCAGATGCCAGCCCTTCTGCACTATCGGGGGTGAATTCAAAATTGTCTTGGTTCCAGAGTGTATTTAACAAGTTGTAGAAAGAGCAGGAAGGAATGGAGCCCATTCTGGCCCAGACTGCTACAGGATTGGGGAGAGGGGGCAGGGGCAGATAACAAACATTCCCCGAAACCCTATACCCTCACCTTCTGGAGGGAGGCATCTCCTATCAAGTCCTGTAAGAAAACAAGTAGAGAAGATCAGGGTTCTCCAAGGGGATTTCTGGCCTCTTCCCAATGGACTGGAGATGTTAGGTACACACAACCCCACTAGAAGACTATTTAAAGAAAGGTGGAAAGGGAGGCTAAGGATATAGGAGAGAAAGTTTGAAAAATGTTTGGGCAACTTCATTATTTTGGTAGCTTGATATCTCAAAGGGCTCTTATTTGTCACACTCTTTTCATGTTAATATAAGAGAACTTTCACGGTCAAAATTATGTTCACTTGTATCAATAAAAGTTCCTTGGATGGGAGTAGGGAGCCTTATTTTTCAGAATGGATAATAGTTCACCCATCTCTAACTTGTACAATAAAATGTAAAGGTTTGCTATTTCCAACCCCTGGGTGCCAGTCAGTCTGGATCTTCCACTGTTGTCATGAATATTCTTATGTGTTACAGTAACTTATCAGGAACTGCTGTATAAAAAGGTTCATTAGAGCTGTAGTGAATAATGGACACTTACTGATCTGTGAGCAGCCTAAGTGCTGTTTCTTGACTGTTCTTTGCTTCGAAATATTTCTTTAAAACATACCCATTGCGTTGCACCCAAGTTACTGCAGGTCGCATTTCATTGATAACCATGTGTATGCAGGCATAAAACTGTGCACTCTCTCTCTAAAGAATTGGTAGTCATTGTCTCTTTCACATAAAGAGGCCAGGCAATAAAGTAATTAATTGCTAATAACAATTTTCTAGCTACCTAGAAAATGTTGGTATTCTTTACTCATATCTTTTAAAAATATTCTCGTCTATAAAAATAGACAAAAATCTGATCAATGTGTATATCAGACATGCTGCTGAATTGAAACAAAACAGTAATCATTTTAGCCTTTGAGTGAGACTACAAAAAGCTGTTGAACATATCTACAGACTGAAAGAAGGATTCATTTTTCTTTGATTATAGGGGAAAAACTATGATTAGCAGCTCAGGACAAGTTTATATTTTAACTTTGATTTGGTTTTTGGTGCGTCTTGAAAATCTCTGAAGGAGGGTCTGGAATTTTCTGGGAATAAAATGTTTGTTGTAGCTGACTGTTAAGGGAAGACCTCTTGACTGCCAACCGATCTAGCACTGTAGTATTTGCAACATAGTTACTTTCCATATTGATAAAGAATTTTAAAAAGTGGTCTCCCATTTTGCACTTGCAAATAACTGAGGGTGCAAATTTTGTAAGCACAATTGATTGAACTAAAATTCCAGACCTGATCTTAATTCCACTCATAAGTCAGACATTAAATGACACAATTAGCACCTGCAATCAGTTGTGTGGAAATACTGCACACAATTATTTGTAGGTGCAAAATGGCAGCATAGGAGAGTTTTCTTTAATTTAAAAAAAAAAACAAAAAAAAACAATTTAAAACAACCCTTTGATATTTATAGATCTTCAGAGGGGGGAGATTTTTTTAAAATTTGGCTTGGTAACTTTGAACTCATAGCACTCCTTCTTGAGTAAGATTAAACATTAAAAATAAGACAGCTGTCCACTTTAAAATGCTTCAACTTCTCTCATTGGTCTTGGGACCTGCTGAATTATCTCATGTCCAGACATAGGTCCTGTCCCTACAGGTTGATGTATTTCTATGGTCCCTATCCCTGTAGTATCCATGTGCTATGCTGTGCAATCTGGTAGAAAACTTGCTGATTCCCAAATTTAATGGGTCTGACCACCTACACAAGATATGCTTGGAGGTCATTTGATCACTGCAACACTATTGATCTGATAAAGCTTTCTTAATTATTCAGACCTCCAAAACTGTTTAACAGACACTTTTTCCAATATAATGTGAGGTTAATAAACTAAGGCTATGTCTACATGATGAGCTAGGGGTGTGATTCCCCTGCTCGTGTACACATACATACACTAGTTCTCATTCAGTACATATCCACCACCTGAACCAGTGAGTATATACTCATCATGGGTTAGCAGTACCTCTGCTTCTGCTACACATGCTACTGTGACTACACTCCTGTTTATATTTGCGTTAGCTTGATGAGAGCTAGCACATGTATGTGAACACCAGCCAGGGAATCACACCTCTAACTTGTAGTGTAAATGTCAAGCTAAACCTGGGTAAGATTAAAGTGATAGTCAGGAGAGGGAACAACTTGAATTAGCTGTAACACTGATCTCCCTTCCCATCAAAAGCATCTGCCCTCCTTCTACCAACCACACACCAAAGTGGTGTGAAGCCACAAGGTTCTGCTGGACTCATCAATAACTATATATAACCACTAGGGACAAGGGCAAGAATGCCTGAACACTTTCAGCAAGCTGGGAGACTTCATCATCTGAGAGAGAAGTGGCCATAGTGATCCAGTCTAGACTATAACTCAGTGTTGGGGGATTAAGATGGTAGTAGGGCTGGTCAATGATTCTGTTCAACTTTTATGTTGGCATTTTCGCTCCCAGAAATAATTTGCTTTCCTTGAAAGGTTCTGATATTTATCTGAACCAAAAACCTGATCACTATGCTTTCTTTTATTTAAAAAAATCAGTTTGGGAACTTTGACTTTTTTTTTAATGAAAAGTCACAATTTTCCAGTGCAAGTTTCAATGACAGTTGGGTGGGGGGGTTTTGTTGAAATTTTGCGCAAAAAAATTCAAGTTTTCTTACCAACACTGTTGAAGCAATGCTGAGTCAGAAGCTTATTCTGAAGCATCTGGAACTATCCACTGTCTGACAGCATACTCGGTCAGATGGACTATTGCCTCTGACTCAGTGTGGCCATTCTTATATCTGCCTTCTCTTCAGGATGGCCAGTTACTGTGAGGATATCACTCCATGCTCAGCATCTTCCTATGGCTCCCAATCCACTTTTGTTGCAACTTCAGGTCCTTATTCTTGTTTCTTAAAGCCATCAGTGCCAGGACCTAGGTACATCAGTGACCACATCCTTATCCAGGACCACTCTGTTCCTCTGGAGCAGTGCTAACTAAACCTAGGATGAAGCATGTGAGAGTTGAGACAAACTGTGGTGAGTTCCCAAGGACCATTCTGACACTTCTAACTCACTAGTGAATAACTTCCCAAATGTACTTCCTTCTCTCAAAATTGGTCCTGAGCACTATATTTTGCCAAACCTTTTAATACACCTGTGACCGGGTGCCTCGAATGGACCACACTGAGAATGCTACAGTCAGGACAAGTAATTCCCAAAACTTGGTGATTTATTCTGTAATTAGATTTGCCAAATCAGTAATAAAGAAACTTCTGTAGCACCACACTTTTGTTAACTAGAAGCAGTCCTCTATAGGCATTCCAGCCTTTGGTTCCCATTCAGACAAACAGGTCTAATATAGTGAGAGGTTACTGGAAACCCCTTTCATCATACTTAAGATTCTAACACTCCCAAAAGATCAGACACTTATGTCCTAGGTCAATATGCATATTTCATATCTTATCCAAATATCACACTGTTAACCAATCCTTAGTAAACTAACTAAAGATTTCCTTAATTAAAGAAAAGAGTTATGGAATATTTAAGGAATAGTACACACACTTGATTTTCAGTGCTCATAGATCAGGATTATAGCAGTGATGGAATAGACTACTGGCTTGCAGAAGTCTCTCTGGTAACTTCCAAAAGATTGGAAGGTCCTCAGTCCATAGTTCAAAATATTCCTTTTAGTTGTAAATCCACAGTCCAGAGAATGGGAGATGTCTCAGGTGTCTTTTATATCATCTGCCATGTGCATGGAAATTTTACTGCCCTAAACAAAGCCCACAGCCCCTGTGTAGGAGAAGTTATAACAAAGATGGTGTCTGAGGGCTCATGTCCATATCGCATGCCCTTACACGTTTTGCTGAATCACAGGGGCGGCCATTGGCTCCTTGTTGTCTGAGGCGACCTCAGGAAGAGCTGTCTGGAGAGCTGATTCTTCTAAATGGCCCATCCAGCTTGAATAGTCCATTCACAATGGGCTGTTGACTAAACTACCTTGTGGGGGTCACCTCAAGAACAAACACATTTGAGATACAAATACATAGCCGATATTCATAACTTCAGGTAGAGTAATATTCATGGATTTAACCAGGATAATCATACTTGACAAATTGCAACTTTTCCATTGACACCTTACATGCTATATTTTGTATAAGATTTGTTGCAATTTTATTAGAGGTAACAACAATGAAAATGGTCTCCTTCAATAATACAGCATCACAACACCTCATTCGGAATGTCTAAGACAACCCGTTTCATAGGGAGGACACTGGGGAAAAAAAGCATTAGAAGAAACTCACCTATTGTCTAAGTTTCATATCTTCATGTCTCTTTTAAAGATTTTTAGAGATAGGGGCAGAATCAGGCATATAAAGACTTAATCATATGTATGAAGTAGCTACTTTCTACGTTTAAATAAGTGCATCCAGAGAGAAAATCAAGAAAATCATCTGAAATGATGGGCGATTATTGTTTCTGTTGGTCCAATAGGTCAAGCACAATCTTTCATATCCCACAGTGGGACTGTAGCATGGGGGCAACAAATTCTGCAGCAAACCCCACTAAAATCTGCAGAAATATTAATGTAGTGTATCTCTACAATGTACCTTTCATTCCCATCCCTAAACATGCACATAACTTTGGCTCATAGGTGAAAATACTCACTGCTATATAATTAATCCAATACTATTTTTAGTAATGATTATGTTTGATTTCTCCCCTGCTGCCCACACTACTTGCATTCTCCAGATAGCGCAGCTCTATGGGCCTCAGTAGTTACAATGGTGTCTGAAAAGGTGTTAGAATTGCTCCAGTCCTCCAGGATTGTCCTGGAGTCTCCAGGAATTAAAGATTGTCATGTGATGAAACCTCCAGGAATATGTCCAATCAAAATTGGCAACCCTAGTTACAATAGACTTCCCCTGTTACATTGATGCCACAAAAGGAGGAAACTTGTGGTCAGCTCAGAGGTTCATCATCTCAGTTCCACAGGCCTAGGCTGCTATTCTGTCCTCTAGGCACCCTACCTGCACAGCATTCACTTCTTCCTCCCTCCACTCTGTGGCTGTGAACTGGACTCTAGCTTCTTAACTCCCCTCCTGTCTAGTTCTCTAGAACAGTGAAAGGATCATGCCATTTAATTCTGCTTGTGGGCAAAAATGCAGAGCAAGAGGCAGGCCCCAGTGGGGCAGGAAGATGAAAAGCAAAATGCCAGATGCCTGTCTGCAGCAAAATATGGAATTCTGTTGCAAAATGCTACACTCTGAAAATCTTGGAACTATTTCAGATTCCACTGATGCACAATGGTATAGTCCTGAGTGAGATGATGGAGGCAGTTTGCAGGCTCTTACAGACTCAGATGTACACAGGTTTACACTCAGTTTATATTTGCTTGGGCTAGAATCTTAATTCTGTTTAATAAAAGCTGAGATCCTGGAATAAAATTCTGCTTCAAACTCCATGGTTGTGGAATATGTGGGTAACACACAGTCACCTTGTCTTGCGTGTGTGCCTTTTGAGCTTTTTATTTTTAGTTTGAACAAGGGGTGAGGAGGGGAACCCTTAGCCATCTGTCTCTTTCCACAAGCCTTTCCAAGGTTACACTTCACTGGTATTCTATGTGAAGATGGCAGTAGGGGAGGGTCAACTTTAGTATGAGGCATGGATGAAGAGCCTAAATCAGACACAGCTCAGATCCACTGCTGCAAATTAAAAATCCACTCTAGTGTAGGAGAGCAGAGAAGAGTCTGAGCTCTGTCGGCATCCAGCCAAGGAAGTAAATATTAATGCTTTTTAATGCGCTAAAATGTTTAGTGTCTAGAGGGGTAATCCCATAGACACCAAGCTAATCCGGTTATTTGAGTCTGTGGATAGATTGCATAAACTCAACAATGGTGTATGAATGTATTTTAAGATTAGGAACTGCATCCTTGCTTACTGGGAATAGCTAGTAGACCCAAAAGCTTTTCAGATCTCGGAGCAATTAACGGAGCAGCAGTATGATTGTTTAATTCAAACAAAAACAGTTTGAGCTATTAGTAAAAGATTATAGGTTATGAATAGAAAGACTTGGAAGCAAAAAAAAAAATCAACTAAAAGGAGTCCAAATGGAAAAGATGAAAGCTTACAGTAGGAATCTTTGGAATGTTCCACTTCATGTGGAAATAAAATATGACCTATTTATTTTTGCTGTTACTTTTACAACACTATCAATTGGCTGTTTCAACCTGAGTGTGGTGACTTGCTCCATGTTTATTAGATCAGGGATTTCCTATGTAACCTGAAGATTGTTGTTTTCAACTTGCTCCTGACCTGTGTAGAAATACAACCAGACGATGACACACGAATGCTCTAAATAGGGATTTGTTTGGACATTTGATTATTTTTGAACCGATCCTGCTGAGTAAATTGAGGTGCACCATCAGTGGTCACCAGAACTCCAGATTGGTCTGCTTAGGAATTCTCCCAATAGTGTCCTTTCCCTCTGTTGAATATTCCCCTATAGAGGCCATACCTAATGACTATCAAATAATGATGACATCCATCCAAATCCAGTAGAGAATATAGTAAGGATTGTCAAACAGTGCTTTAAAAAAAAAAAACAGGAGGAAGATTTGAACTGTTTAATGGGACTTTAGATTCTGTATGTAACAAAACTAAAGAGGCTTGATGGGGACTAATGGGCACAAGAGTCGCTAGAACTAGGCCTAATCAAAAATGAAGAGATCTCAGTTGCTTTTGTACTCCAGCATGACGAAGTTTTGGGAATATTAATTGCTCTCTGAATGCAAGTGTTTGCTATCTAACACATAAGGTGATGTATCTTTAACCAGCTTTTTGTGTATCGTATGTAAACACATGTAAAATATTTCTAAGCCTCCAAAATGGTTCTACTTATAAATGATGATATAGAGACACAAATAGTACAGTGGTGACTTGTTACTCTCCCAAGCAAACGGTGCCATTAATTGCACTAAATAGCAAAGGCCTGTTTTTTTTCCAATGGATATTGACTGTTGGCTCCTGGTACTTTAAGTCTCTTAATGAACTTCTGGAAGATGCTCAGTACCTTAGTGATAGGTATGATATAAGAACTGGAATAAAAATCCTGTGACCCTTTGGCATGAGCGGCATTTGGTGCATTGTTCAACTAATACACACAATCCTGTAATCTCATATATAGAATATATCTGTCCAAAATTATGTGGGGTTTTCTTTACTTGATTCTTTTTCTTGAAAAAGAGAGTCATAGGATGTTTTTAACCCTACAAATTGATTATTAAAGTACTTGTTAGGTAAAAGTATATAATGTGGTCTGAGAAGATTCTTAACTTGGATATTGAACAATGAATAATACAAGTAAAGTTGGGCCAATTTTGTTACTGACTAAAATACCCTTATTAGATTTTTAACCTCAATTTTATCCCGTGAATGGAAAATGTATTTTTTTCATACGCTATTAAAATACTTTTACAGTACAAAGTTAGCCTTTTTAATACAGTATATTTGAGTTAGTAAAATGTTGCACAAATCAAATCACTTATTTTGTTGCCCTTTTTGTATTTCACCATTTCACTAAGAAGTCTATAACATAAATTTCTAATTAGAATAAAGTTGTGTTTTTTTTTAATACCTAGGACAGCCTGCTCTACTTTTTTACTAAAAGTTGCAACATAAACACAACTCTGTTAAATGATTGATTGCTGTTTATACTTGCACAGTGTTAATGGCTGTTACTTGCATATATCAATGAAAGAAACGAGTTTACGCACTTGATTTGTTTTTTTGTGCAGCAGAACAAGGTCATGACTAGATAAGGAAAAATCAGATCCTGAAAAGACTGATGCATCTAAATAATTTTATACCATATTTCTGAGCAGCTTTTCCCCCCCCTCGTCCACATTGGAATTTTATTTAAATAGGAACATGGGAATGCACTGTTAGCAGTAGCATCAAATTTCAAACTATAGTTTGCACAAGTGTAGTACTAATTTAGAAATGTGTTTAAGGGCAAAGTTTGTTTAAACCAGTAGCATAGGGTCATTTTAACCCAGCTTTCAGAGATCCTTCTCAAACATGAGTTGTCAGGTATGATTTATTTAAGGCAATGAAGTTAGATTATTGAGTTGAACAATAACTGTTTTGGATTCTAGCCAAGCATTCAGAGAAAGTGACTGTATCTAATGAGGCTGGATAACTCACAGGGATGAATAATCCAAAAGCCTTGAGATGAAATTAAAATAGTTTAAAAAAAAAACTACACAAACCTCCTTTCCTACTTTATTTTGTCAGTTATGAGCAATGAACCTTATAAAGTCCCCTAAAAGCTTTCTCTGAAATAATCACCAAGATGATGTGAATCTGTGTTACTGGCTGGAGCTTGTACAAAATATTGAAATGTGATCAGTAATTGATTTTATCAACTTCAAGATGTTCTGATTTCTAGTTTCCTAGTCTCCTCAAATTGTTACTTGTGTCTGAGTGCCAGTCACACCATTTACAGGGTTGTTGAAGTGACTTTGAAGAAGTATTTTATTACAACCGAATGATTATTCAATCTGAAGAATATTTATATATTACCGATCCTATTTTTTTCATTTTGCATACTGTGTGGCTGGGGCTGTATTGATATTTTTGTGTTCAGGGCAGAAATGAACAGAATATTAATGGAAACTCCATCCTCTGTTTAGAAAAGTAATAAACATACTTCTCAGGATTTTATTTAAATTTTAGTTTTAAAAAAAAAATCAGCTATTCCATAGTATGAAGCTTCAACAAATGTGGGCCTGAAACTACAAATGCTTATGCACCAGACTAATTCTACTGATGGATGGCACTGCTACTCCATTGATTTCAGTGGGGCTCCTCTCATGGGTTAAGTTACTTATGTGTACAAGTGCAGTGCCTGGCCCTATGATTGTTCTTGTTCATCAGTTTGAAATGTTGCATATTTGGGTACTTTTATACATTTACCAGAGTTGTTCCCAAACTGTTAAATGTATAAAAATAAGAGCTGCTGATTTCATCAGTTATTTCTAGATGAATATTTGCAGGGACAGTGTTTTGAAGTAGGAACAATCCTTTAAAGGAGAGTGCTATTCAAAAATTGAGCTACAGTGGGTGAATGTAAAACTTTAAAGTTTGTTCACTTTAAAACGAATGGTTGAGGGCATTTTACAAATATATGTTCCAGTATGTTTGGTGGTGTTGTAGGAAGTGGTGAGTAAACCCTGTAGTTAACTTTAAGTGCCTATTACATCTGATTCCAGGTTTTTTTACTGTCATTGGCTCAAATGTTGAATAGTGGTCACTAGTTTTGGGTGCTCAGCTTGAGGCTTGGTGTTTCATTCATTGACTTCCACTGAAGTTGGGAGAATCCAGTATCACTAAAAATCAAACCCTTAGTATACAAAGTCTGGTATCCAAAATTGATGGTTTAATGGGTATTTGTGGACCTTCCCCCTGACTTTAGCTCATAGGGTTTTTTAAATTTTATTTCTAATCTAATTTCTGGTGTTCATACCAGTAGTACTTTCTCCTGACGAGAGAGTTCAGTGTTGCTCTCTGATATGTTATGATGTCTAACATATTGTGTCAGTGCAACTTCTTAGGTTATTACTCTTGTATCTTGTGAGACAGTCACCATCCCACAAGCTCAGCATCTTGAAGTCATTTTTACAGGTATTTTAAAATTTGCTTTATGATTCATAACATTATAAATTTATTCAGTTTACGTAAGGATATTAGCAATTGCTTTATCAGGTAAGTGTTGTAATAATAGAAGATCCAGAACTTAGTGCCAAGTAGCTTCTATTAATATTCCAGTAACTTATTTTGTGTTAAGAAAAGGAGTACTTGTGGCACCTTAGAGACTAACAAATTTATTTGAGCATAAGCTTTCGTGAGCTACAGCTCACTTCATTGGATCTAAGGTGCCACAAGTACTCCTTTTCTTTTTGCGAATACAGACTAACACGGTTGCTATTCTGAAACCTGTCATTATTTTGTGTTGCCGAACTTTTCGAAAAGTTTTACATTATGGAAATACTACTTAGCTCGAACATAGTGCTTTACAAAGGAGTTACGCCTCATTTTACAAATGGGAAAACTGATGCACATAGAGAAGTGATTTGCCCTAAGCCAGTGGCCAAAGCAGGAACAAAACCCAGGTTTCCTGAGTCCCAGTCTATAGCTCTATTTACATGGTCACAGTGGTTTGTCTTGGTGTTCATGTTAGGATTTACTAAAATAGAATGAGCCACAAATGTTTTCACTTCATCACCTTTTATATGAATTATAATCAGGGTTGGTAGCACTGTCAGTTATTAAGGTGAGTTCCTCTCCACTTTCTGGGCCCTCCGGGGGGAGGGCACAGAGTACGGGAGAGTCATGCTCTCAGGGCAGGAGCTTTGACGTGAACACAGTATGATCAGTGATGAGCTGCCAAAATCTTAACAACCGGTTCCCTCTAAAAAGTTCTGATTTAAAGGATCTGCCCCAGTATGTATTTTTTGTACCAACAGGGGTTACCATACGTCCGTATTTTCCCAGGAGGAATTTTTTTAAAATTTAAAAATCTCCTGGACGGTGATTCAAGAGCCAAAAAGCTTGACCTGTCCGGGAAAATCAGATGTATGTTAACCCTGCCTAAAGTTATTTTTTAAAAAGATGGGCCTGAACTGGGGATGAGCTCTGTTTCACATGTGTGGGTCCCCGCCACTCCCTGGGGGTGTGCTAGGGTGTCCCAATTTTATAGGGACAGTCCCGATTTTGGGATCTTTTTCTTATATAGGCTCCTATTACCCCCTGCTCCTGATTTTTCATACTTGCTGTCTGGTCACCCAAGGGTGCCCACATGTGTGGTCCCAGCTGCTCCCTGCCCCCTTCATTGAAGCAGGTGTGCAGGGTTACTGCCCTGGGAACTGCAGGGCACCAGTGGACATGGAGCCAGCTGCAGACAGGGGCATGGGGCAGGGCTAGCTGGAGGCAGGGGGTGCAGGGCTGGCTGCGGGCAGGGCAGGGGGTGTGGAGCTGGCTGGAGACAGGAGGGTGCGGGGTTGGCTGGAGGCAAGGGGGTATGGGGCTGGCTGGAGACAGGGCAGGGGCTGACTGGAGGTAGGGGCTGGGTTCAGGCAGGGCAGGGGGTGCGGCCGGGGCTGGCTGGAGACGGGGACTGGTGCGGGCAGGACAGGGGGTGCGGTGGGGGCTGGTGCGGGCAGGGCAGGGGGTGCGGCTGGAGGAAGGGGCTGGCTGCGGGTAAGGGGAGCGGGGGTGGCTGGAGATGGGGGGCTGGCGGCAGGCAGGGGCTGGCTGGAGACAGTGGCTGGTGCGGGCAGGGCAGGGGGTGTGGCAGAGGCTGGCTGCGGGCAAGGGGAGCGGGGGTGGCTGGAGGCAGGGCAGGGGGTGGCTGGAGATGGGGGCTGGCTGTGGGCAGGGTGGTGGGTACTCGCGGGGAGAGCAGCAGGACTCAGCCCAGGCCCAGCAGAGCAGCTGGGGACCCGTCAGGCAGCAGCGGGAGCCCCAGGGTCAGGGGAGCAGCAACAGCAACAGGGCTCATGCCCAGGGCCAGGCAGCAGCCCACATGGCTCCCGCAGTGCAGCGCCCCCGGCGGCCGGAGGAGGAATTACATCATTTCCCGGCTGGAGCCCACCAAAGCCTTAGCGCCCCCTGCAGGGAAGCGGGTTAACAACCGGTTCTAAAACTGCTTCAAAATTTAACAACCAGTTTGTGCAAACCAGTGTGAACCGGCTCCAGCTCATCACTGAGTATGACCCACAGAAGCCCAGACCTGTACAGCCCCGGGCTGCATCATGCTCCGTGCAGATGGAATATTTAGGGAATTTAGATGCTAAAATCTAAGAAGTCTCTACTGAGAATGTGTGAACTTCAGGTTTTCAAAGTCTTATAACCTGGCCAAATGTGCATGGTTTTTCACAGGGATAGCAAAAGGCACACCCCCAGCAAAAAAGGCTACTCTGCCAAATTTTAAGATGCTGCTCCAAAGCTTGGGGGCTCTAGAGCAGTTCAAAGAAAAGTTTGCCATTGTATTTTAACAAGGGATATACGTGTATTTTTCTCTAGCCTCATTCTCAGAAATGGCTGAACTGACTTGGCTGAAATTTAGTTATATGATCAGGCTGACAGCCCAATGGTCAAAGTTTGGCAAAGTTATAAGTAACAGAAAACAGAACCTTATAAAATGAAGTGCTAACAGCCCTGCCTACATAATAAAATAATTAATACTCTCGCAAGAGACAGAGTATGAGGGAGGGTAAAAACAGCTGAGTGGGGCGCATTTACTCTTTTGCTTCAGTTTCCATGAAAAGGCCATGGGTAGTTCTAACTGCTTCCCCAGACTGACAGGTTGTGGCAGGGGAAGGGACCACAAAGCCTCTTGGTACTGACAGTGGCAAGTGACTGGAGAGTGGGGGGCTACAGCTGTGAGACACACACACAATGCACATCTAGGGCTTAGTCTCAGTCTAAGGACTTGTCCGCACAGTGTGTCCTTGCCACAGTGCAAACTATAGAGATGTGGATTGCAGAGCGCACCAAAGTGTTGTGCTCTAACTTCCCTCTGTGGATGCTGCTGGCATGACCTAAAAGGTACCAGTTTGTGTTAGCATAATCTCTTTCAAACAGGATTGTGTTAATGTAAACTAGTTACCTTTTGGTTCACGCCAGTGCAGTTAGAAAGCAGCATTTTAGTACATTCTGTAATTCACCCCTCATAGTCTGCACTGTGAAGACATAGCCTAAATATGTTAAAATGAGAGACTGTACTTATAGCTTACATGTCTCAGCTCGGAGTGTTGATCAATCAGAGTATTCTTCATAGATACAAAGTTGTTAGCTGAAGGCATAGCAAGAGCTCAAATACCTATCAGTGTCGTACTAAATAAAATGTTGCTGGAATTATCTTCCGTTTTCTTTGTTTGATATGTGAGAGCAGAAATTTCCCAAGGCCCTGTCATACATACATTTTTTGGATTCTGAGTCTTGACCTTACCAGAAGGATATTAGAGTGTAACAGTCAACACACCAGGTCTTCAGATCTTTCATTTTAATATAACTGTTGGCATTACTCTGAAACTGCATTTCTGTGGTGGTCTTTTTGGGGTGTGGGGAGGGGGAGACAACCAAACAACAACCACCCACAAAAAAACAACCCCAATCTCATTGCCTTTTAATTGACAGCTGGGAAAGTTTATCAAGCTTTCATGGTATGTGGATCTTTGTATGATTTTACTCTGAGAAGATTACATTACTGAAAAAACATGATAAGATAATGAACAGAGGCTGAAGCAAACCCAATGTAATATTTGCTTCCTCCTTCATGAGCTAACAATGAACCACAATTTCTTGCAGGTGTGCGGTTATAAGACTATTCATGGGAGTTTTAGGAAACTGCTTTATTTTTAAAAAGTGAAATGAAAAAATAATCCCATGTTTTGTAAAAAGGCAGCTTGTTGGCAGAATGAGCTCACAGCTCTGCTAGGGGGTCCTATAAAGGGCTATTTCAGGATCATAATGTGACGTTGCACTCCATATGTTTATGGAAATATGCTTATGAGTGTAAATATAATGTAACTGGAATATGCTTTATGCAAAGGTCTCTTGTTAGGTATCATTACAAAGCTTATAAATTACTGAGTGTGTTCATCCTATTTGTATGCGTGTATCATTCTTGTATCTGAAACTAGAAATATGAAGTTAACTTTGAAATCCTATTGTAATTATGCAAAGTGTGGGCCATTAATAATGGCTTGGAATCTTGATGGCTCCCATTAACCAGAACAATTGGTTGTAAATGACTCTGTTTACTTGCAAACCTTCCTAGATATGTGCAGGAACCCTAAAAGAATGGAGAATGAGGTCTTACAGTGACATGTGATCATGTCATCTGGTATTGGAATCCATCTTAAACCTGGTGCTTTCCCATTTAGAAGGAAGGTTGGGAACCCAGAGACAGACAAAGGATTCCCACCTTGTGCCAAAGCTATAAAATGGGGAGGAACAGAACAAAGGTGGCTGCAGTCATAAGAAATCCCCTAGTTACTACCTTAGCTGGATCAAGGACTGTACTGGGGAAAGAACTGGGCCCAGACTAAGAGAGTCTAGTCTGCAAAAGAAGCTTATTGGAACATCTCTGAGGGTGAGATTTTACCTGTAATCAGTTCCTTAATGTATTAGTCTTAGACTTGCGTGTTTTTGCTTTATTTTGCTTGGTGACTTACTTCGTTCTGTCTGTTATTACTTAAATACATTTAAATTCTATTTTTACACTTAATAAAATCACTTTTGTTTATTAATTAACCCAGAGTAAGTGATTAATACTTGGGGGAGCAAACAGCTCTGCATATCTCTCTATCAGTGTTATAGAGGGCAGACAATTTGAGTTTATCCTGTATAAGCTTTATACTGACTGTAATGGATTTATTTGGGGTTTGGATCCCATTGGGAGCTGGGTATCCGGCTGCCGGAGATTGGTAGCCTGCTGAATGGTTTTCAGTTAAAGCCTGCAGCTTTGAGGACATGGTTCAGACCCTGGGTCTGTGTGGCAGCAGGCTTGCATGTCTGGCTCAACAAGACAGGGTTCTGGAGTTCCAAGCTGACAGGGAAAATGGTCTCAGAGATAGTTTCAGCACATCAGGTGACAGCCCCAAGGGGGGTCTCTGTGACTGAACCTGTCACACACAACACATCTGTTTTGGTGGTATTCAAACCAAAACTGATTCATTTTTTGTTCTATTGGATGCTGAATTCTGTGTAAGCAATGGAGTAAATTTTCAGTACAGGGAATTAGGCATGTAGCTACTAGCTTCTATTAATAATAAAAGGGGCTGTGTGCCTAATTCTCCATGCACCATATTGAAATGTAGTCTTCTGTCACTAATTCCTTAGGAAATTGAGAAGCCATTTCAGTGCTGGGTTACTATGCATTCTAGGAGTAAAATACACTAGCTCATTGATCTTTCTTCATCTCTCCCAAGTGGCAAGAATATTTGTCAGCATTTAATTTTAAGTGATGAAGCTTGTGTTCCTAATGAAGTAACGTATATTAGAGAATAGCCACCACATATCTAAAACTATTGCTCTGATACTCTTCCTACCTGACTGAGTCAATCCTAGTTTATTGAAGACTGTTATAATAATCTTTATTGAGCATGGATTAATATTCTGGGAGTGTCAGAACTATTTGGATTGGAATCAACATCTAGTTCAGGGCTTCTAGTCTAACATCATCTTGCATTTGATCAAGCTTGATTTAATTATTTATACACCATCCCTGTCTATTTCCATTGGTGACAATTTCATAGCCTCTCTTAGGAGCTGGTTCCAGTACCTAATTATTTCCATGTAGTGATAGTGTTGCACTTTTTATACAGTATTTAACCTGGTGTTCTGTCGGCATTGACTAATGAAAGTAAATGATCCTGCTCCTTTTTAGAACATCCCTTTCTGTAGTTGTGGATTTCACATCTTCCATATGTTTTCTTCTGTGGATGTAAGGTGCTCATTCCTCATAGATCTTATTTTCTAAATCTCTTATTGTATTTGTTGCTTTCCTCTGAAGTCTCCAATTTTTCCCTCTGCATTTTTGTTTAAAAGGATGAACTGCCCAACATTGAATTCAGTGCTCCATCTGAGGTCTAACCAGCACAGAGGTCAATAATTTGCTTATTTGTTTTACACATGATCTTTCTAGAGCTTTATCCCATTTACCATTTTTGCAAAAACATTGCATTGTTTGCACTCATTTAATTTTTAATCCATTATAACACCTTCTCTGAGAGACTATTGCCTAGCCTGCATTCCATTTTATGTCTGTGCATTTGATTATTCCTACCTACATGGATCATTTTACATTTGTCTGTATCAAATCTTATTTTATTGATCTTACTACATTCTCCATTGTATTACTTTCGAGGTGAGTATTAAATTAAAGTGTATTTGCTGTCCCTCCCATCTTCAGACTATATCATCCACAGATGTGATTAGTAGCTGCTCACACAACCTACCCCATTATTCATGAAAATATTGAGTTGTGGATCCTGTGTAACTCCCCTCAACACTACCTTCTAATATAACCCTATTTGGTTTTTGTAGTTAGTTATTTATATGGCATCCAAAAGTGAACAGAACTTTAGACATATGAAAAGGCAAGTCCCTGCCCCAAAAGTGCTTACCATCTAGTTGGCTCTATGAATATAATTTTGTTGTTTCCTTATGAGAATGTCCTTGTGGAGCTGTATCAAATACCAAATCTTCTTTCAGGGTCTAGAGTGGAAACAGGCTGAACACAATGCAGAGGCAGTGCTGTAGTAGGCAGAGTGGACAGGGCTCCAGAAATATGGATTACTTTCACAGCTGCCCACATATTTCATTGGTTTCCTCTCTAGTTTGCTGTGTTTGGCAGTGGTGGTCTTGTGCTAATCACGGATTCTACTTTCTCTGTCATGAAGGACCTAATTGTCTCCTTTCACATTAAAAACAGTGGGAAGAAATCTCTTGGGATTGTTTTTGTGGTCCCTGGCCAGTCATCTGGCTAGGGGAACAGGCTCACCCCAATGCCTGGTGGAACAAGAGGGATGTAAGGAAGGTAAATTCACACACAGATCCTGGGTGAAGTCCTGGCCTTATTGACTTCAGTGGAACCTGTGACTCTGGAGGGGGAGATTTTCAAAAGCTCCAAGGAGAGTGATATGCCTAAACCCCCTTCCCAAGGTAAGGGGAACTGGGTGTCTAAGTCACCTTTGTGCCTTTGAAAACCTCCTGCCCAGCCCCCTCAGTGCACTCGGCTTCCCTCCTCATTTTGGATTGCTGGCAGTGTAGTTTCTTTAGAGCCCATACTAACAAGGATTCCACTGGCTATGGTGGTCACCAGGATCCCAGCTGGGGAGAGAACGGGTGGGAAGTGAGGTACTTGAAAAAGTTGTATTATGTTTTCCAGGTGAATTGTGTAGAGCTAGAGAGCTATGTTTTCTCTTCCCCTGCTATCACACCTACACACCTCTCCTAGCCAGCACCTACCTTTGAATGGCAAGGACTGTCCAGGCAGAGGGTTGATGGAGACATGGAGGCGACTGAACTCCCCTTGCTCAGGGATGGTAGGGGTGTGTGTGTGTGTGTGTGTGTGTGTGTGTGTGTGTGTGAGAGAGAGAGAGAGAGAGAGAGAGAAGGGTCCTGCCATTGGTAGATCTGGGAGGGAACAATCTAGCATCGTATTATTTTGAGATGTTTGAAGTTTGGGGGGCAAAATCATGCCCATGTGGAGGGGAAAACCTGTGAATTTAAAGTTGTGGGCTATTCAGAGTTCCTGGTACCCTTCAATGCTATTTTCATAGTCCACGTTCAAAATGGCAGCACCGTTCAGGAGTCATGGTTTTTTTTTTTTTTTTTTTTTTTTTTTTTTTTTTTTTGCCTCTGTCCTCGGCACCGTTCTTACCTGTCAAGCGTAGCAGAGGTCCATGGAGCACAGCTCTGTAGGAGTTAAATTATGATAGGGTCTGCATTAACTCTCACAGGATATTGTCCTGCACAGTTGTTTTCCCCCAGTGCAGCCATATAAACATGCAAACAGGGGTATTTGCACAAGTTTACGCTAGTCACAATGGAAGACTTTGCCATCTATTTTACAAAGATTTTTTTTAGTCATCTAATTCTCCAGCAGAAACAATAACATGACTTATGTGATTGATCATTCAAATAATGAATAGTAAATAAGAAAATACAGTAATTAAAGTGAATAGTTTGCAATCAGCCCCTAGGCTGAAATATATTCACATAAAATACTCACGATGAAACAATGAATAAATTCATACAGTAGCCTGTTCACAGATAATTTAACAGAAAAGGACTAAATTCTGCAAGTAAACTGTTCACTACAAATGTTTTGCCTAGCTCCAGTAAAAGCGTATAAAGCTCTCTAGCATTTTTTGGTAGGAGCATGCTGATTATATTATGTGTATGAATTTGGTTGGTTTATTTATTCATATTATTTTTCCTTCATTTAAATTTAGAGCCAAACCCTTAAAGAAATAGAAACCACACATTTACTTTTACGTATTAATATAATCAGATTTACCTAGACAAAATAAAATCTTGGACTTAGTCTGTGATCTCTACATCTCTCCTTCCTTATATCTGAAGGTATCAGACAGAGTTCACTTGAGTAGTAAATTTTAGGCAGAGACTATCTTTTTGTTCTGGGTTTGCACAGCACCTAGCACAATGGAGTTGTGCATATAAATAATAGTATGCTCCCCAAATCCAGACACTGCAGGAACAGTGATTTTGTTTTGAATGGTTTCAATTGGTCTGTTCATAGAATTTGACATGACTTGATTTGGTTACATTTGTATGGTTTACACACTCTCCATTCAGTTCTTTTGTGGGTTCTAGTAAGAGCAATCCACAATGGGAAGTGGCAGTACATTTACAAACTTAAAAAAAAAAAGTTTTTTCTACCTCAAAATATAAAGTCACATATTTAAGTCAAAAACTTGTCTGTGTGGTGAAATTAGTAATGTACCATGATAAAAAATGTTTGTCTCTCTTAATTAAACAAAACAAAAAGCATAATGAGTCCCTTACAATATAATCCTTACTGCCAAAAAGGACCATATTTATAATAGCTAATGGTTCAGGTAAACCGTATTGGATTTACCACTCTTTCACCATTGGAGGTAGTTTCTCCATCTTCTAAGTTAAAGTTCAACTCTTGTTTAAGACCTTTTTAACCAATATCTACTAAAGAAATCATAGAAAACAGATAAGCTCTTTCCTTAGCCTAGCATATTTTACTGTTTATGCAACCTGAAAATCATTACGCTTTCTTAAAGTTATTTTGTATGTGTGTTTGTATGTATAAAATATTTTAGTGGGTTTTTTGTCTGTACTGGAGACCTACTCCTCCTCCAATTGACTTGGAGACAAACCTCCCATTTATTTCAATATGACCTAGATTTTGTTCACTGATTTCAAAAACAAACCATGCAACCTATTTGGCAGGTGCTAAAATATTGTTTTCCCACATGAGGGCATCAGAGTTGTTCTAACAAGCTGTTAAAGTCACCAGGTTGAGCTATTTAACTTCATACCTTATAGAAACAATGGGAGGTATAAACACATGGATAGACTATCTTACATTTTGAATTTTCAGTTGGAGAGAAGGTTATTTTCTATTTTAATATAAAGATTTTTATGAAGGTTGGTTGGTTGGTTGGTTTTGAGTGCTTTTTTTTAAATTGAAATGGTTTTGAACATGAAGGGCAGCACCACCACCAAAACAAAAACAAAAAAAACCCCCAAACCCACAATAGTTCAATTCCAGCTAATCTTACTCGCATGAATGGATTTGGTGACTAAGGTAATGAGGTTCTGAGCTAGAGTTTTGAATTAAAAAAACAACAACTTGGACATTTTACCGAAGTTCTCACCTGGTTACAAACTTCGATGTTCCTATAATTTACTGATTAATTTTCCCTAGTAATGGGTTGAGCCTAAATTCCAGATACAAAATGCTTCTACTCTCTTGCTTCTGCCCCCCATGAACCTATGATAAGTTTATATAGGTGCTTTGCAGCATGGAGGCTGCAATATTTTTTAAATATTTTAGAGATGCTGTTGCTCACAGGGAAAACTTACACCTATTTTTAGCCATGGGAATTACTAAATTTTACAACACTTAATGAATCATCCAAAGTTGTGATACAAATAAAATTAATCTAAATCTTCAAAGGCAGCTCACTTTGTTAAAAAGCATGGCATTTAATTTTTAGAGTTGTTCAGAGGACATAAATTTGGTGTCATGAAAAATTTTGAGATTTGAAATCTCATATTGGTTCAAATAGGACATAAACGCATTCATTTTTTTAAAAATAGAGTGAAGTGTTTCAGTCTGAAAATGTCAAAATGGGACATTTCAATACTGTGAGAACCTTTTCCCTAGATTTTTCTCCTAAATGAAATATCAGAATCAACATAATTTCATGAAACATTTTTGATGGAACTGCGTACTTCGATGGAAAATGGTTCCAGCTAGTTTTTTCTCACCAGCTCTATTCATTTTGAATTTTGGTTGGGAGGGAGGATGGGGGAAGACAGAGAAAGCATTTTATCAAATTTCTCCTTCTATATACTTTCAAATGAGTTACATACTTCAGTCTTTATACGCAAGTAAAGTCCATTGATTCATGTCTGAATTCCGGTGACATCACTTCTAAAAATTCTGCTTTGTTCTTGATTCATTGCCAGCTTCAAGCACTCAGCAGCTGACCTCCCACTATCTATCGATCTCCTCACTGATCATTCCCTACTATGATGACCTGCGACCAGGCCTTTCATGAAAATTTTCTTGACGTTATTTCCATTTCTCCGCCTGATGTGACGAAAGCACGAAGTTTGTCTCTTAATTTCCAACAAGAGTCTGATTCTCTCCAATAATATTACTAACAAAAGTGTTCATAGTCTTTTCCGTACAGGATATATGCAAGAATCTTTGCCAGCAGCATAACTTAGTCTTCAATATTTGGAAGATGGTCTGATAGTTACTCCATCCTGTTACATTCCCTTTCTTTGGTAAGGGCAGAAAGAGTCCTTTCATTCGGTCAGTTGCTAGTTGTCCATACATCACTGCCAATTTTCCACAAGATTAATTCTGTGGTAACCAATTGCTTTAAGCAATTCTACTGGTGTATTATCTATCCAGATGCTTTCCTAGCCTTCATAATAGTATGCACCACTTCCTCTTATAGGACTGCGTGCTCTGGCTCCATGCTCCCCTTTCTGTCTTCCTGAGTTGTAAGCGGCTCTGAGGCATTCACACTGACATTGTAGTCTCTCTACCTGTGTTTGATATCATCACCTTCAGTTAAGACTTTACTATCATGATCTTTTGATATCATGCTGGGTCCATTGGAAAACTTTTTAGTAAGAAGTTTGACCACTGTGAACATGCCTTTTGTATTATTATTCTCTTTATAATTCTTAAGTTCCTCACATTTTTGTCTTGATGTATTTGCTCTTGTCGTGTCTCATCTGCCTTTGAATCTGCCTGCTCATACCCATGTATCATCATGAAATGTCCCCTACCATTCCATCGCATCTTTCCAATTCTATGGTCACAATGGGTAGCTTCCCTTAGTAATACTCCTGACTTTACACATTGCTACTCTGATGACTCATTTATGAAGGTTCAGGTCATTTTTTTTCCTTGGTGTAAACATGCACTATGTTTACTGAAGGATTTGGTACACTACCATCATAACCTTAATGATGCACAGTACTCTTAATGGCTGGAACTCTCTCCCCAGTACAATGTATTGTGCCTTCTCAACTGAGAATCTAATCATCTGGTGCCACATGTAGATCACGTTGTCTTTGTTCTGTCATCATAGTTCTCATGGGAGAAAATAGAGAGGGTGGTTTCCTGCTGCTTTCCCTCCAGTTTGGGTCAGTTATTGGTTAAATCATGGTTTAACTTTTCTGCATTTCAGTGGCATTTCCTCCTTCAAGAGTCCAACTACTCTTCTTGGACTTGCATCCACTGAAACCTATTGGCACACCCTGAGGGATCAGCCTGTCACAGCTGGTACCATCTATTGCCATTACAGTAGCAGGCTACAATACAGCCTCTCTAGCTGAAGGCTTATTGCTAACTTTTTTTTTTTAAAGATTACCAAAAAGTTGAATTACAAGAAAAAAATCAAATGATGGGGATATGGAGCTTGAGCAATAGCAGGGACATCTGTATGTGGAAGCTGGGCATAGATGTGGGTTGCGGGTAGTCTTATTACTATTGCATGTCTCTATACCTTGGTGAGATTTTTAGTGTGTTAATGGATAGTTCCAGTGCACTTGCATTTATTGGTACCACATTTTGAAGGCTTTGTTCTCTACCACTGGTTTAAAAGGAAGAAAATAGGTTGGTGGTATCAACACCACTTCTCCCTCACAGATCCTATAGTGTTTGGGAAGAACATTTGTAGTGAATTAGGGTTTTAGATAGTTTTGAGACAGAACACAAGGACAACAGCTAGCATAAAATTACTATCCAGAGAGCACGCTTAAAAACTGTCCGTTTGCCAATATAGTCATGTACATAAGAACAAAGAATGGCCGTACTGGGTCAGACCAAAGGTCTGTCTAGCCCAGTATCCTGTCTTCCAACAGTGGCCAGTGCCAGGTGCCTCAGAGGGAATGAACAGAATAGGTAATGATCAAGTGATCAATCCCCTGTTGCTCATTTCCAGCTTCTGGCAAACAGAGGCAAGGGACACCATTCCTGCCCATCCTGGCTAATAGCCATTGATGGACCAATTCTCTATTAATTTATCCAGTTTTTATGTAAAAGTCATTTATGATGGCCAACTTCCCTTTTCCCCCAATTGTGTGAGCTGTGGGAAATTATAGTAAGAGGACAATTTCAGAACAACTGTTCCAGAATGCAAGATAATCCCTGTCACCTCTACTGGTTTCATGTCCCTTCCACAAGCCAAGTTGTCATGGCCTTCTTGGTTTTTAATATTCTCCATGGACCTATTTCATTCAGTCTCTGACTTCCCTTGTAGTCCAGCTAGCCTTTTCCCTGCTCAATCTGTTCCTTCATTCTAGGCTTCCATTCTCTGTTGCTGACACTCTTTCTACAGTCCCATTGATATAAAAAGTAATTGGATAAAAAAGTCCTTCGAGCAGGCACCTCCATGTTCAATGAGAGCAGAGCTATAAATGTGCATTTTTGGGGAACACTCTCTCTAATTCCAAAGTATCTGTGGATTGTCAACTACCCTGCTTGTGACAGTTTTTCATTTTTAATGAAGAATAAAAATAAAACTATTGTTGTGCCAATATTTTAAAAGGGTAAACGGGATGACCTGAGTAATTATAGGCCTGTCAGCCTGATATCGATCCCAAGCAAAATAATGAAGCAGCTAATATAGGATTCAATTGATGAAGAAAGAATTAAAGGAGGGTAATATAATTACTGTAAATCAACATGGGGTTCCAGAAAATAGACTAACTTGATATCTTTTTTTGATGTCATTACAAATTTGGTTGATAAAGGTGAAAGTGCTGAGGTAATATATTTAGACTTCTAAAGGGCACTTGACTTGGCACCACATATCACATGGTATCACAAAACTAAAATGATATAAACTCAGCATGGGACACATTTTAAAAGAATAAAACCTGGCTGACAAGTCTCAAAATATAATTGTAAATGGAGAATCATCATCAAGCAGGTGTGTTTCTAGTGGTGTTCCACAGGGATTGGTTCTTGGCTTTATGCTATTTAATATTTTTATCATTGACTTGGAAGAAAATATGAAATTATTACTCATCAAATCTGTGGATGATATAAAGCTTGGAGTTGTAGGTAGTGGAGAGGATAGGTCATTGATACCCACAATCCAGTGGGCTCAGGCAGGCAATATGTGTTTCCATATGGCCAAATGCAATGTTTTACATCTAAGAACCAAGAATTCTAGCCATGCTTACAAGCTGGGGAACTCTCTCTCTCTCTCTCGTGGAAAATAGTGACTCTGAAAAAGCCTTTGAGGGTCATGGAGGATAATCAGCTGAACATGGTGACCTTGTGCATCACCATGGCAAACAGGGCTAACATGATCCTTGGATGTATAAACAGGAATCTTGAGTAGGAGTAGAGGTTGCATTATCTTTTGTATTTGGCATCAGTGGAACTGCTATTGGAATACTGAATCCAGTTCTGATGTAAACAATTCAAGAAGGATGTTGTTGAGAAATAAAGAATGATTAAAAAATTGGAAAACTGGCCTTTTAGGCAAAAGACTCAAGGAGCTCAATCAATTCATCTTATCAAAGTGAAGATTAAGGAGTGATTTAATAAATCTAGAAGTGCTTACATGAGAAACAGAAATTTGATGATTTCTCTTCAATCTGGCAGACAAAAATATAACAAGATTCAATGGCTGGAAGTTGAAGCTAGACAAATTTAGACTAGAAATAAGACACACATTTTGAAGAGCAAAGGTAGTTGACAACCGGAAGAATTTATCAAGTTCTGTGATGGATTCTCCAGAGCTGGAAGTCTTTAAATCAAGATTAGATGCTTTTCTAAATGACATGCCCTAGTTCAAACAAATTAATTTAGGGAAGTTCCATGGCCTATGTTATGCTGGAGGTCAGATTTATAATAATGGTGGTTCCTTCTGGTTTTATAATCTCTGAATCTGTTAATTAAAAGGGCAATGTTTGCTCAGCCCACCTCCAATACACAAAGTATTTCCCCCAGACTCTGCTGCAGGGAATTGTGATGTCCTGTCCCTTTAAAGATTTGAGGACTTCCTCTTTCCCTTCCCCTCCTGCAAAGCCTTACTTTCATGTTGGTTTCAGTTTTGCAGGATGAACAATAAAGCTACCACAGCAAAGAGCTGTGTTTCTATTAGCTTCCTCTGTGCGTGTCTGTCTCCTTCTCTGCAGGGTCCAGATACAGCAGGAATCCTCTTATGAAAATAGACAAGCTGCCAAATGTTACTGTCCCACAGCTTGTCTGTCTGTCTTTTCCCCTTAAAATGTTATGATTCACTTGGCTTGTGTGTGGAGGTCTTCAGTCCAAGTACTTTTACAAGCTCACACCCCAAAGTGGAATGATTATAAAATGCATTCTTAGCTAAAATGAATTGAAAAGTGCCCTATGCTACACTTAAGATCATACCACTTGGCTATATAGTCATAACCCTCCCTCTGCCCCCCTCCCCCCAAAAAAACCCCAAACCCTTCACCCTGCAGCTGAACAAGAACCCAGATGACTATTACAGGTTAAATTTCTACTACATTAATTATAGGTAGTCACAATGCTTGGAAAGTAAGTAACAGGAATAGCATGAAGGCCCAGATGGAATTCAGAACTGGATTCATGCACTTCTGAAGCTTTCAGAACTTGCAGATGGGGCCAAACCCCAGTCCGATATAAACTGGTATGAAATTTATAAAATTGCGTTTGAAAGTAGGCAAATAGTGCTAGTATTCTCCTATAGAAGCAAATAACCAAGCTTTTATTTGAAACAAAACAATGTTGGTTCTTTAGTACAGTAAATCAAAGAAACTGAAATAACTGATTTTGTTTATTTCCTCTGCTGGCTCCAGGCTACTGGTTTATAGGAAAGTATTGTTTCATTGAGAAAATGTATACCTACAGAAAGGGGGTATTTTCATCTTGAGGATCTCTATGTACAGCAAATGATACCCTGCATGTCAAGTAACTAATATTTCCCTACCCCAAACTATAAGAGAAAGCAAGAAAATTAAGGAAATATGCACTCAAGAGTGCATCATAGCATATACTCTCCAACACTTAACGGAGTATTTATAGGGCAGTTAGTCATGTGCATAAAGAAACTATAGAGTTCATTGTACCCTATCATTTTTTGTGTACCAGTTTCCAAACTTTCAATAATATTTAGCATGTATGTAGCACTTGAATAATATTTAGCACTTTCAGACTGCTGTACTAACATTAACTAATATACATGGGATTATTTTTTAAATATCTCTGAATTCCAGTCCATTTATTGAGTAGAAATAGTTGCTTTTTATTTCTAACGTCCCCCTCCTTTTGCTGAAGCTAGATGTAGACTTTGTCCTATTCCATTTTGTAATAATTCTTTCTACAGAATCAACAGATAGTGTTCCAAATTCTTCCTTACTTAATTTGAGAGAATGTGAAAACGCCTTAGATACTATTCCAGGCAACTCCAGCTAACACACTTACAACTCCTTTCAAGTCCCCACTGAGGCAGGCACCTATTGATTTCTCTGATTTCTAACTTCAGAAGTCATAGATTTCCCTGTCTGTCTCTAAGGAAAGAATATAGTCAAACTAATTATATACTTAATTTGAAAAAGGGAAAGGGCAACAGGTAGTAAAAAGTGTTTGCAGTGTGTTACCTTAAAACAAATTTGGTTCCATAGTTTCAATTTTTTGTTCAACGTATCAAATATTATGACAAGGGTTGAATGAATTCTCTCTCCCAACTTCTTGGCCAAGTTAAATTATAAGACTCTGAGCACACACAATTTGCACTCTTATTTTGCAAGGTGCAATTGGATATCAGTGTTTCCCGTCTTCATTTAATTTTCAGGAGGAAGCCAGGGATTCGGTGCTAATGAAAAGCTTAGAACAGAGGATGAGGAGAGTCTTATTTCCAGGCCTACTAGAATCCATAGGCTTGATAAAATTGCCTGCTATTGAAGTTTCTAGGCACCAGGAAAAAAAATCAATCTGCAAATGTGAATTAAAGCTAACCCTGGGCTGCTATCCATTTTAACTCTGGAAAAGATATCTTTCAAAACTCTAATGGTAGAAAGGGGGTATTTTTTTTTAAAGTGGCTGGTTCTAATACACCTGTGAAAATAAAAGGGATTGGTGAGAACAGATGGGAGAAGAAGAGAAATGGTGGATGAAAGAAGTCAGAATATAGCAGTAAAGTGAGATGTATTTACAGTGAGTGAATCTTTTATCTGGGTTCATAAACTCTCACTCCAGAAATTGGGAGATGGAGTAAATAAATTAGTTAAATTTCATGAGGTTTTAATATAACACATTGATACCTTTAAAATAAATAATTTTGTAACAAACCTTGTTACAGGCTTTTGCTCTTGTTATAATTTTTGTCTATTTGGGATTATATTTATACATATAATAGTAAAACAAAGAAAACCCAATAACAACATGGAGCAGAAAGTCATTCCATGCAGTCTGATAAAAAGAGCAGCATCAATATCTCCTAAGCATAGGAATGCAGCTTTGCAGGGGAGGGAGTAGAGTAAGTGTCATGAATGGATGGGACATGGCAGGTTTGAATCTTTGGCCTCTGTTATGTTCAGTATTTAGCTACTCTTCTGAGGATGCCAAAAAAGGAGCCACCCGAGAGTCTTTTGGGTTTAAATACTCATTCATTTTCACGGACACCATCTACTCATTTCATATTATGTCACTGAAAAGTCATCAGATAGTTCAACTTTTGGCTATTGCTGGTCTGTGTCACCCTCGAATTACTGACCTAGCCATGAAAGAGACTAAACTAGCGACTCTTTCTGGGAATATCATGTTTGGGTATATATATGTGTTAGATGTGCTTGTACATCCATAATGCCTTCTGTAGGCCCTCTGTAAGACCCTAATACAACATGGTGACCATTAATGGAAATGTGGTATATGTGTAGATTGACTTATCATTTTTGATCTATTTATAGTTCTGCCTCACTCTGCCACACATGGACACACACATTCATCTGCACAAATTCATATTCCATGATGTTAAAATAAGTCATCCAGATCTGTGATCGTAAATTTTATAAGTACATTTCCTTATTAAGTCAATGGAAGTTTGGATTCAGATCAATGGTTGGATATAATACATTTATGAATGTGCATTACACGTATGGAAAAAATGGCCAGATTTCCTTAAATTACTCTAGAAGCATTCTAGTTGTCTTCTGAGCAAAGACATAAAATTTATTTCTCATTTATAATCTCTATATAAGCTTCACTGAGATCACCAGCATTATTTCTCTGAAGAGCATTATAGTTGTTTAATCAGCTCAAAGCTGGCTTCAAAGAGAAGTGACCAGAACATGAAAGGCTGGTGGATGATCAGCTGCTCAGTCAATCAAATTTCTTGTTTTCTGAGAAGAACCATTCTCCTCATGTAAACAGTGGTTTTGTTGTTTAATGGCCCAGACATCACATGTGATTGATTGGACACACTCAAATGCTGGAAGGCATGACTTTGTATGTCACATTAAGAAATCAGATTACCTATTTCAATTATTTATAATTCAATACTCCTATGTGAATTCTGATTACTTGAAAATAATTAGATTGGTCTGTTCATCACGGCTGACTATGGTTGCTCATTACTTAAATAAACCCAAGCCCTGCTTACAACCTCATTCTCCTTACAACTTTCAGTCCTTCATCCAGAAGTCCATTCCCTAATCTGATACTTCAGTTTTAGTAAACTAAACTGACGCACAGAAATTTCTGTGTTGCAGTGAGGTCAGATTCATTGAGAAATAAGAAACTATCTTTTTTCCCTTCTATTTAGGTATTGGTCATCCAAGTTTGGGCTTTCCCTGACTTGTCCTCCTGCCTAAAGTCTAGTGCCAAAAGTATTCATTCTATGGGTTTGGTTGGGTTGTAGTAATGGATTATACCTTAATGTGTTACTGTCTCACAGATGGCCATCTGCCATTATTATAGATATACAAACCATGAATGCATGAGATATACTCAGGACACTTTTATATCAAGGAGATTTTATTTTGATTGTTTTGCTTCATTTCCTGAAGCAATAATTATCGTATTAAAAGTTTAAGTTGCCATTTGCTTTTGTTTAGCATATAGAGCTTTATGGCCTAAGGGGACTGTTCTCAAAAACTGACTTGGTGTTTCTAGTCATTGAAAATTTAAACTTGTTGCTTTCTATGGAATTGATGTTTGGGGGATTGCATCCCCAAACTCAAAGCAAAGTTTTAGGGAAATGAATCAAAACACACAGGAATTGTTGCTTAGAAGACCTACTTTGGGACCATAAACTGTCAAATTTGGCATATCTGTAATTGCAATTAGTATGGGCAAATGGCCAAAGAGAATGGAGGATTCTGCTTGTTAACTGCTCGAACCTTGCCAATATATTGGGTGACCATATTTTTCAAAATTGGCTTACTTTTGTGGTGGCACTTCTTGTAGTCACGGAGGTCTCATAAAAAAGACAAAAATACATCGTTTTAAAAAAAATCTGTTGCAGCTGCACTGTCAGCTTCTGACTCCACCGTGTCACGTGCATTACTTGAATGAGTTTGTCCCAGTGACTTCATGTTCTGAATGAGTTTATCGTGAAACACAGAACAGGTGTTAAACATTTAGTCTGGCCAAAAGAACAGCTCGGCGGGTCACTCATTTGTATGCTCTCTTTGCTTCAAATGCTGTTTGTCACATTGAACACTGGTTCCCCCGAACTGTGCGCTCCTGGTAAGCACAGAGCAAATTTTCCTCAGTGTAGCCATATTGGACACACGGTTTGTTGTTTTAAAAAGAAAAAAGATGAAAAATGGAAACATTTCAGGTGTGCTAAAAGAAGTGCCTGAGACACAAAGACTTCATATGAAAAACCATACTGTCCCAATAAAACAGGGTACATGATCACTTTACCATATAGAATAGTATCTTAATAATGATGGCAATAGTAGTAATAATTGCTTGTAACCGTTTTAGGGACAAGATATATACCATGTGCCAAGTACACATCATTAATGAAGGATTTCTCTTCAGAGGCTATGTGTAGGAGGAGGAATCCTCCATCCAGGGCTGGGAGCCATGTTATTTATATGTGGTGCAATGCCTCTTCATGTAGCTTCAATGGCCTCACTTCACATCCATGTTCCTTTTGCATGCTGGGGTGTAGGGATCCCACAGGGAAGTGTTATATTGCAAGTAGGGGTGTAGAAATCCTACACTCTGTCTCTGAGGATCATGCTTCTTCCTCACCCTACATAGTAAGAAGTAGAAATCACCTCGTACTATCATCTTCCAGAGATCTCTGCTCCTGCAGGGGCATGAGATTTGTAATAGGTGGCCCCATAGCAGTGTCTAGTGTTTATTTTAAATCATAACTTTAATTTTTAAAATACTCACCCAGTTTCACTTCTATTCTTCACAGTCCTTCCTGCTTAGTTTTTTTGCCTGAGGATATGGGCCCATGAAGATGAGATGTGAACTACAATTTCTTGTGGGGGTGGGGGAGCAGGGGAACAAAAACCAAACCCTTAAGAATAAACATCAAAACTTGCTTGTTCAGTTATCTGCTTGTGCAGTCATTTTTTTGAAGGAAACTGAATGTGCAAATCCAGTGATTAGACAAACATCTCTCATTAAAAGTCCTAATTTGGAAGCATTTAACATCTATACTCTTATCATGAGCTACAAAACATTAGAGGGCTTAAGTGCCCAAAATGCATCTGTCAGCTCATTTTTCTTTTAGCATACATGTTTTGCCAGTCATTAGAAAGTGATGAAACCTTATTGTGACTGGGTAACTCTGCCTTCCTTTACCTCAAGTGGTAATAATGTTTTCTCTATTTTATTACAGTCTCTTGAGAGTCTGATTGATTTGCATATTCTCTAACACTTAATTAACGATGTCACCTTCCTTGTGCCTTGAAAACAGTTTTCATTTTTTTCTCGGCAGGCCTCCAACAATTACCTCCTACATTTTCTACTGCAGTCCTTTTTATTACTTTAATGACAAATAATTGGACAGATTCTGAGTAATGAGGGTGAGAGCCAAAGGACGGTTGCATAGGAGACGGCTGCTTGTTACAAGACACTTTTAGTGGTCTCTAAATCAGATAGACAAGTAGAGTAATGATCATCTTGCTGTAATGAGACACAATTAAGAATCGCTGCACCAAATGACAGAGCAGTTCATTGAACAATAACCTCCCTCCTTTTTTTTTCCAAAAGGAGATCGAAGCTTAATTATAGCATCCCCATTCACAACGCTAAAGTTAAAGTTGTGTCAGCATTTCCATTATAAATCCAGCACTTTCAAGGGTTTCTAACTTAGATGTAAAAATGTGCCCTGAACTGAAAATTTGTATAGAAAGTCCTAACCCAAGAGAATATTTTTGTGTGTGCGTTGGGCAGTGTGGGGTGTTGAGAACTGCTGTAGCTCCATTTAACATAACTAGAGTTATGCTGATTTGCTCTAGCTGAAGATCTGGTCCAATCAGTTTACAATCACACACATGCAAATATCCCACAAGATGCTGAGCACTTCCTGTGAGATACCAAGTATGCTTAGTTCCTACTATAGTTGGTGGGAGAGGAGAGCACCTTGTATATAGATTTTTTTTTTTTTTTTCCCTCAAGAGAGCTCAGCTCCTAAATAAGTGGCCAGATTTTCCAAAGAGCCCAGCTGGTTTGATGCTGAACCCTTTTGGAAATATGGCCCATACTGCTGATTGTACATGGTTTGAGTACTCATGTAACTCAAAGTAGTTAATAACTATGGAAGTGATTCTGATGTCAATTATTCATTCAGTACATGTCACTGTGTTATTGTCATCATTGGATGAATGAGGCAGAAAGGAGAAAGACCATTAGAAAGCAGGCACTTTTATACATAAACATCCTCCATAATCAGCAAGGATTACAATAATAGAGATAAAAGCAAGTGGCAGCACAATGAGCTTCATGCAAAATATTCTGTGCTAGAATGTTTCTCTGAGTATGACGTAGCTCTCTAAGGTTGTTGGCGTGATAGCAACTAACACCATCCGGTTAATCTTAAACTATGGCTGACTCTCCTTCCTTGAACCCTTGCACCTTTTCGTCAGTGGCATGAGTTGAAGTTTTCCTTCTTCATGTTCAAACAGTTTCTCTTGCAACTTTTGACAGGAAATTCTGATCAGCTACTACAATGCCAACACCTTTACTAAGCTCCTCTTTGCTTTTATCTCAATAAATGTCAGCTTTCAGGAATAACGGGAACTTTAAAAACCAGATCTACAAGAGTGCTCCTAATCCGTAACATCAGCTTTTGAACTTGTCAATTTATGTCCTTCTTGGGAACAATGTTTTTAGGAGACCAATGAATCTTGAGTTTGATATTCTGCTCTTCTAATATGTGTAGCAAAATTCCATGTCAAGGATATTTTTTCTCTCTTGTAGAGAAATTACAATATAGGTCTGATGGGAAAATGTTTGCTTTAATTCACTATTTCAAACATTAACCATAAAATATCCTTCAGCTCTTGCACATTGTTTTAATCAGTGATTATTGGGTCATTCTTCTATTTGTTTAATATCTGTACATTTGCATCATTAGAGTAAAATGGTAAAGCTAATTATGCTTGATTCTCACTTTTATATTAAGGACCCTGTATGCTGTTCTGGCAGTTTAAAGGGGAATTAACGTGTGCATAAATTACATTGACATTCAGTTTTAAGGCCCATTTACACTGCCAGAGTGATGTAATTGGACCTTTGATGTAAATGAAAATTGGTTTCAATACAGAGGCCTGAAATTTGTAAAATAAGGTTAAAAGCATGTTGTGCACATTAAACTTAAAAATTTGAGCTGAAACCAAAAACTTATAATATGACAAGAATCTTCTAACAAATGGAAAATGAGATGTCTCCAGAGAGTAGTAAAAGCAGATAATGCTTTTCACTCACAAATTATTGGTTCAAGTCTAGTCCATGTTGGCAGTGATCAGAAGTTATCTTGACAGATGTTCACTGTCCTATTTGAAACCATTTGGTGGCCTTGTTCCAGTATTTAGTGAGCAGGACTTCATATCTCTCAAACTACATAGGCATCCTTGTTTGTGCTTTCAGTGAGGCATGGAGGTCCAGTGGTTAGGGTGCCAGGCTGCAACATCCATCTTCAGTTCCCTGCTTGGCCACAGTCTTCCTATGTGAGCATGGGCAAGGAACTCGTGTCTATGCCTGAGTTCCCTGTCTGTAAAATGGAGATAATGGTCCTTCCCTACCTCACAGGAATGTTGTGAAGATGACTACATTAAAGGCATTCCAATAGCATGGTTCTAACAAAGATAGACTAGGAAGTGAACTACTCTCTCACTTGCTAATTCGTACATGTGCAGACTGAAGCCCGTGGGTGCTTCAGGATTTTTCCAAAGTGGCTAGTGATACTGTGGACCTCAATTATGGAGAGACCAACCTGAGAAATCTAAAAGGGGCCTGATTTTTCCAAGGTGTGTTGCTCAGGGCTTTTATGATTACCCCAAAACTTGAGGCCCACAATAGTCACTTTGGAAAATCTTAGCTTCAGCATTTGCCAACAAATAGCACCTGGTAACTACAGCTATTTCACAGCCTATATGTAGGGAAGAAAACTTTTGGTAACTATATTAAAGTAGGTTTCAGAGTAGCAGCCGTGTTAGTCTGTATTTGCAAAAAGAAAAGGAGTACTTGTGGCACCTTAGAGACTAACAAATTTATTGGAGCATAAGCTTTCGTGAGCTACAGCTCACTTCATCGGATGCATTTGGTGGAAAAAACAGAGGAGAGATTTATACACACACACACACACACACACACACACACACACACACACACACACACACAGAGAGAGAACATGAAACAATGGGTTTATCATACACACTGTAAGGAGAGTGATCACTTAAGATAAGCCATCACCAGCAGCAGGGGGGGGGAAAGGAGGAAAACCTTTCATAGTGACAAGCAAGGTAGGCTAATTCCAGCAGTTAACAAGAATATCAGAGGAACCGTGGGGGGTCGGGTGGGGGGGGAGAAATACCATGGGGAAATAGTTTTACTTTGTGTAATGACTCATCCATTCCCAGTCTCTATTCAAGCCTAAGTTAATTGTATCCAGTTTGCAAATTAATTCCAATTCAGCAGTCTCTCGTTGGAGTCTGTTTTTGAAGCTTTTTTGTTGAAGGATAGCCACTCTTAGGTCTGTGATCGAGTGACCAGAGAGATTGAAGTGTTCTCCAACTGGTTTTTGAATGTTATAATTCTTGACGTCTGATTTGTGTCCATTCATTCTTTTACGTAGAGACTGTCCAGTTTGGCCAATGTACATGGCAGAGGGGCATTGCTGGCACATGATGGCATATATCACATTGGTAGATGCGCAGGTGAACGAGCCTCTGATAGTGTGGCTGATGTGATTAGGCAGGGGATACCATCATAGGGCCTAATCACATCAGCCACACTATCAGAGGCTCGTTCACCTGCGCATCTACCAATGTGATATATGCCATCATGTGCCAGCAATGCCCCTCTGCCATGTACATTGGCCAAACTGACTCCAACGAGAGACTGCTGAATTGGAATTAATTTGCAAACTGGATACAATTAATTTAGGCTTGAATAGAGACTGGGAATGGATGAGTCATTACACAAAGTAAAACTATTTCCCCATGGTATTTCTCCCCCCCACCCCACTCCCCACTGTTCCTCTGATATTCTTGTTAACTGCTGGAATTAGCCTACCTTGCTTGTCACCATGAAAGGTTTTCCTCCTTTCCCCCCCCTGCTGCTGGTGATGGCTTATCTGAAGTGATCACTCTCCTTACAGTGTGTATGATAAACCCATTGTTTCATGTTCTCTGTGTGTGTGTATATAAATCTCTCCTCTGTTTTTTCCACCAAATGCATCCGATGAAGTGAGCTGTAGCTCACGAAAGCTTATGCTCTAATAAATTTGTTAGTCTCTAAGGTGCCACAAGTACTCCTTTTCTTTTTATATTAAAGTACTAATGTTGACCACTATATCCATGCTATGGCTAAATAGAGAACTCTAGCTTCCCTTGAAATTCACTTGAACACTAAAATCCTTTGGGGAAACAAACACTTTTATTTACTGTTTTGTGAAGTTCTGAGGATGGCTTGTGTCACAAGTATAAAGGAAAGGGTAACCACCTTTCTATATACAGTGCTATAAAATCCCTCCTGGCCAGAGGCAAAATCCTTTCATCTGTAAAGGGTTAAGAAGCTAAGGTAACCCCGCTGGCACCTGACCCAAAATGGCCAATGAGGGGACCAGATTCTTTCACATCTGGAGTGGTGGGGGGAACAAAGGGTTTGGGCTGTCTGTATGATGCTTTTGTTGGGAACAGATCAGGAATGCAAGCCTTACAACTCCTGTAAAGTTAATAAGTAATCTAGCTAGAAAATGCATTAGATTTTCTTTTGTTTAATGGCTTGTAAAATAAGCTGTGCTGGAGGGAATGTCTTTTTGTAACTTAAGGTTTTGCCTAGGGGGATTCTCTATGTTTTGAATCTGATTACTCTGTAAGGTATTTACCATCCTGATTTTACATAGGTGATTCTTTTACCTTTTCTTTAATTAAAATTCTTCTTTTAAGAACCTGATGGATTTTTCATTGTTCTTAAGATCCAGATGGGTCTGTGTTCACCTGTACCAATTGGTGAGGATTCTTATGAAGCTTTCCCCAGGAAAGGGGGTGTAGAGCTTGGGGGGATATTTTGGGGGAAGATGTCTCCAAGTGATCTCTTTCCCTGTTCTTTGTTTAAAACGCTTGGTGGTGGTAGCATATGGTTCAAGGACAAGGCAAAGTTTGTACCTTGGGGAAGTTTTTAACCTAAGCTGGTAAGAATAATCTTATTGGGTCTTTCATGCATGTCCCCACATCTGTACCCTAGGGTTCAGATTGGGTAAGGAAACTTGACAGCTTGTTTGGAAATTCTCTTCCAAGAGGAGTGATCAAGAGGGCAATGACCATGGAGAGTGATATAAGTCTCTGTCCTTTGCTCTCTGTTCAGACTTACTGAATTTGGAGAGAATAAGAAATAATTCCTAATTTTTTATTGTCCTTGTGGGTAATAGATAGCTGGAATAAAATTTGCTGTTTGTCCAGCTCTGCTTAAAATCTAAAATGTTTGATGAACATTGGGTCTTGAGGAAAAAGTGTGTAACTGGCCTGATTCTCAGAAGTATCAGAAGCCCAGAAATACCTCTGACGTCAATAAAAGCTTTCATGGTTCAATATGCTTGAAAATTAGGCCACTTTCATTCAAGTGCCTTTGATTTTAGGAGCATAACTTCAGGTGCTGAGGATTGAAAAATCTGGCCTCTTTACATTAAAAAACAAAACACAACCATACAACACAACTGTATTCAGCACAACTGTGTTTCTTGAGTGCCATTCCTGTAAGGGCAAACCCACTATTTACAGGAACATACAGACTAGAATCTGAGTAATTGGAATACCCCAGCCCTGGACATCTACAGAAATGAGTCTAGATGCATTTCAGGAATTAAATAAGTAATAAATTTGTCTCCCTTCTGTCTTCCCCACTCCCTTTCAAAATTGACATTGATCTTAATATCACAGTTAAATAGCCACACTAAAATAGTCATCACTTCCTTTATCAAAGTCCTCAGTAAATCTTAAGAGTACTTTTTATTGACTTTGGTCTAAACTAGGTAAATATTCACTTTTACTGCTGTTTCTTATTTCCAGAAATCCTTTGAAAATTATTTCTTAGGTATCATGTTTGTGTGTGTACATGCGTGCGTGCGTGCGCGCGCGCACACACTCTCTCTTACACTTTAAATACCAGCAAACATTCATATAGTCCTAATTTTGTGGGTGTGTTTTTGAATCTGTATTATAAAACAATGTATTTTATTCAGGAGATTTTTTTAAATCGAATTATGTAGGTGAATAAACATTACTGCATGCTGGTGCATCTAATGTACGTTATCTATTATTCACACCACATTTACTTTTAATATTCATGCAGATTTCCTTTGACATAACCTACTGTGTCACAGTTAATCCAATAAAGATAAAATATAGCTGAGCAAAACACCAGTCGATTCCAGCTTTCTGGTAATTATTAAAGACTATTTCACACTGGTTCCCTCAATCACTGCGTTTCCACTTGGATGTGATGGTGTTCCTTTTTGAAGCTTTCAATCCTCCCAATGGATTCAGAGGAACATTCAGGTACTTCTTTAGCCTCTCGACCTCAGAGGCAGTTCAAAGAGCACAACAAGCCATCACAGGTTTATCCTCAAAGGCTGACACTGTCTGTTTGATGTATGGTGACTTAAAAAGTCATCTCTAGCAAAGCATGTGTTTGCTACCAGTCTATTGAATCAGCTGTTATCGGCTTATCTGTATGCATCCAGCACACCTGCTCACAGCTCAAAGGATAGAACATACTGTCTGCTCCCGAACCTACTATTGATTTAATTCCCCCTCTCTAATTTCATATTGTTTTGGTGTCCAGTTGTTGAATCAGCCCTGCTACCTTTATAAAGTGAGCACTGATGCTGCATGCTAGTGGCTTTAGTTGTGTGCAAGTGCAGGGAATGAACAAGGTTTTGAATGAACAAGTTCCTGCAGGACTAGTAGCATGGTTTTTGCTTGATCCACAACATGCTTCAGTCCCTGCTTGTCAGGATTCATGATACATACATACATACATACATACTGCAGATATTTCCTTTTATAAATCTCAACCACAGAACTCCCTGGGGTGATGCAGTAATATCTCAATATTGCTGGGTTTATAATGCAGATTAACAGCATTGTTTTGTATTTGTATCAATCAATGGTTGGTGATAACTGGCTATTGTCATTGGATGCAAATGGATAGCGAGAAATAAGTTCTACGTTTAATCAAAAAACAAGGTGTTTTCTCTGTACCATGATTTGGAAGAAATGAACTTGTGCAATTTATACTGTGGTATTTACTTTTCTCAGTAATTCTTCATATCTAGTTGTAAACTCAGATAATGGCATAGAATATTTGGACATCATAACTTGATTTGGTCACTAACTTGCCATCATGCTGTTATAATCCGATTAATGCAATATACTATTGTATATAATAAACTATAACTGAAATATTGTATGGGGGTGGCTTGGGTTCAGAAACACATTATCTACAGCCAAAATGCCAGCTAAAACTGATTTTTGTTGAGGTTTTGCAACTGTTTTTTTAATCCACCCTCCTCCCCCTCCCCCCGTGTATTCCAACCCTCTTGTTGTGTTAGATGTCTCACCTTTTGGCTGCTTTCTTGTCCATATCCATCTGTCTTGCTGTGTTGCTATTGAGTCCTACTTTATGGCAGATTTAAACATGAGGCTGAGAACCCTCTAGGTGTCCGGTCTCTCTGGAGGGTGGGTACAATGTATAGCCTGCCACTTTGTGGAGAACAGGTTGTTTTAAGCAGCTGTGGGTGGCACACCTCAGGATCCTACTGCTGCTTTGGGAAACTTGAACTGGGGAGATAGTAAGACCATTTGCTATAGTCAGAAGTGGGCAAGGAATGAAGCGAACTCTTTTGCGTGTAAAAGTAAATGGATTTCCTTTAAACTGGCTAAGTAAGTTTGCAGTTAATCCTTAGAATGATTCAGTTTTAAGAGAACACAAACATATTTGAGTTAGGAGCAGGCCTATCTTAAAGCTGTCATAGTAGGACTGCACTCTTGTGAGATCTGCAGGGATACAGGGAAATGATTCTCCTCCCTGTCATCTTCATACCATACCATGGCTCTGGTAGCCATGTGGTTGATTTTGCTCTGCTTCACAAGAGCGGATTGATTCCTCCATCACAAGCTCCCAAAAAGCTATCCTCAGAACAGGATAAACAATTGCTGTTCACACCCCAGCAGAAGGAGAGCCACATCTATTCTGCAGACACACCCCTCTGCATCTTCTAGGAAAGCAATCAGAGCTGACCCCAATAAAAACACTTGTATCTGATGCAGACCTTGCCATGGCGATCAATGTCTTTTGAGACTGGATTACTGTATTGAGCTCTTCATGGGGCTGACACCTGTCAGAAACTGATGCTAGTCCACAATGCAGATCCCCACTTAAGTAGGTTTCCATGTCCAGATCACATGGTACAAATGCTTTGAGATCTCCACTGGCTTCCAGTGTGTTTCTGGAATTCAAAGTATTGGTTTTAGCTACAAAGCCCTAAATGATTTGGGGTCTCACCTGAAGAATCTCCTCTTTCCATGGCATACTGCCAGGGTGACAGATGTCCCAATGTTATAGGGACAGTCCTGATTTGTGGGTCTTTTTCTTATATAGGCTCCTATTACCCCCCCACCCCATCCCAATTTTTCACATTTGCTGTCTGGTCACCCTACATACTGCTACTGTTGAAACCAGCAGAAGTGCTTGAGCTGGAATTTAAACTGGAGGAGGCTGCTGTCAAGAGCAATCTCTGTGTGGAGACCTCTACTCTGGATAGCAAATCATTTAGGGAAGTAGGTGATTTTCTTTCAATATCTATGCTTTGGCCACAGAATGAGGAGCATCCTCGCTCTAAACTATCTGACATAAGACCAAGTTACTGATTTTTAAAAATCAGCATTTTGTTGCTAACAGTAATCAATGTCAGGTTTCAGAGTAGCAGCCGTGTTAGTCCGTATTCGCAAAAAGAAAAGGAGTACTTGTGGCACCTTAGACACTAACAAATTTATTAGAGCATAAGCTTTCGTGAGCTACAGCTCACTTCATCAGATGCATTTGGTGGAAAAAACAATCAATGTGTTGTAGGTTACCTGTCCTTGTTTCCCAGTTCCATTAAAGTCATCTGTTCTAAACCTCCACTTTGTACACCACCCTGAAATATCCAGCAGTTCCCCTCCACAATCTCTATTATGAAAAGAATTCTTTTTATTATATGTATTTTTGTTGACATATTTATGCCATATTGATTAACAGAAGTCTACTGTTTAAAAACATACATGTCTTGGTTTAATTGGTAAAGTTGTACAAAGGGAATAGTGAAAATGTATTCTAATCCTTAGGGTTTTTATATGAAATTTAACGATAGTAAACATTGCTATATCCTTGATACCATGGTATCAAACTAATGATGGAAATAGCTGATTTTACCCTTTCCCAAATGCAAATATATGATGATGTGTTCCTAACAGAAGAAAACATGTTTTTTCATACATTTGGAATGCAAATGGAAAACGGTAATAAGAGCTATTACAAGTTAACGGCTTAGTACTGAAAAGTATTACCCTCTCCCAGAACAAACAAGGGAGATTATCTATTGAACCTTTTCGATGCTAATCCTGGTCATTATTTATTTTAGAAGGTTGTGATTGTGGAGAGGTGTTCACTGCTGCCCACCATCTGGGTTTAGCCACCCCTGCAAACGCATTAAGGCAGCAGTGATCCACAGATAGGTTGATTCTACAACACTTGCTCATATGAGTAACACTACTGAAATCAACGGGCCTTATGCTAGGCTCCAAGCCCCTTCCAGCATAGCTGGTATTGTGCAGGGGGGAGAAGAGGGCCAAAGGGTATGAGCCAGAGTGCAATATGCTCCTCTTATACCCAGAACACTTTAGGGTCCATTTTAGCTGGTGTAATAAATTAGAGTAGTCCTCAGATTACTCTAAACTTGTGCTGGGAGCCAGTGTGGCTCTCCAGCTAGCCTAGGAGCAGGGGAAGTGTAAAAGTGGCATAGTGCCACCGTTGCTGCTGTAGTAGTCATTGTGCCAACAATGACTACTGTGGGTTAACTCATGGGAGTAAGGGCTGAATGTTCAAATCTGGGGTATAATTTGGCCTTTTATTTTAAATGCACATTAAAACTCAATATCTATTGCAAATTTAGTGTATTGGTCTGATTTTGTTATTGAACACGCTTCTTAATATATAGATAAGGGAAATGAGAATCAGGTTTTCACTATAAAATACAAAACATGCAAACAGCAGCCTCTTTCCCTCCTGTGACCTTTTAGAATATAGCTATCTCTTGTCAAGTGTTTTCTTTAAACTCCCATAAGAAATAAGCACAATGCTTATTTGATCTATGTCCAAAGGTAGCACTCTTGCTCACTCTATAGCTAATAATAAGAATTTATCTGAAGATCTGATAGCTTTCCCTAGATAAATGTCTGGAAGTACTGCTGTGATGTAGGTTGTGTCTTGTGTACCAGGGAAAAAAGTCCAGTTGGAGCAGCAAAAAGCCTTTGAACTGCTCCAATAAAAGAGAATTGTGGAGATGATGAAGCACATATTTGAAAAGTGCAGTTAACGGCAAGGAGAGAGAATGGTGCATGTAAAACTAAGGAATCTGACAAATATTTTAGAAAAAAGTTCTAATTTTAAAAAGCTTTTGCATATCTTACTATGACTTTCTCCCACTCCGTTATTTAAGGGTCTCATCAACTTGGCTTTTCAACTAACTCCTGTCATCCATTTCACTTCATTCCAGCCTCCTTTATGCAGCATCAAACAAATGAGTAGTGCTACTTAGTTATAGGCAGGTGAGACTGGATTCTGAAATCAATAGTTCTACCCCAGTGTGAGAGACTGAAGGAGTTCTATGGAGATGATGTGCTCAGCTCCCTAGGAGCACAAGTAGCACTGCTGCTCAAAAGAATACTCAACAACCCCTGCTGTATGAACACAGAAAAAGTTAGCAAATCTCCAGAGGGAGCTTGTCCTTTCATATCCATAAATAAAAGTTCCCTGACTTGATCCTTCAAAACTCCCACTAACTCAGCCCCAGCTATCCATCTTCAGTACAGGCCAAAGAATTGCTGCCCAACACTTCTCCTGTGCCTTACTTCTCATGCATGACTGTGAACTGGGCAATTGTTCTGTCAGAATCTCTGACCAAACACTTCTCTAGCCCACCTGAAGACAGATGCCTTAAGCCAGGTGCCTTTAGCCTGGGTAGTGAATGCTCTAGTTTTCTGCCTATTTTTGGAGTTCAGGCATCCTCTACTCTGTAGTACTTCCAGTATGAAAGACATGCCTCATAAAACTATGTTCACAACGGGAGGGAAAGCACTTGTGTAGTGAAGCATGGCAGCACTGAAACTTAAGTAAGCAGCAGAGCCTGGGGATATGCTGATTTTAAATGGTAGAGCATCTGGATTGATACTGACTCCTTGACAGTTCTTTGGATGGCTAGACAGAGCTGTGTGAGGACAGAGAGAAACAAACAGTAAGCAATAAAACAAAACAAAAAACCCAAACTCTTTTTTATATGGTTAAGGAAGCTAATACGACTCTTGAAAGAGTCTTTATTTCTGAGTGGACAATAAAAATGGATGAAATGTGAGTTACTTGAAGCTTTAGGAACCAGTTTTTCTCTTCTCAAAGAAATGGGCATGCAGTACATAAAGCTTCAAAGTATGACTGGATACTCTGGCAGTGTACTGTATTAACTCATCCCTACATTTCATATCTTAAATAGTGAAAACTCTCTACTTCAGGGCATCACAACATGGCATAGGTCACCCTAAAATATCCTGGTGCTGGTATGGGTGAAATGGCTGAATGTGGTTGTAAAAATGCCCAAGTGAACCTGCTGCTCCTGCACCTGATAAAAAGGAGCAGCCTCCTGTGACTTCTCTAGCTGCAGCCACACCCCACTCCTGTGAAGACTTTCCCAATGATTAGTAATACAAAAATTATCTTCCTCCAATAATCCAGGCGAGCAGGTCATGACTTCTCAAGATCTTATTGCATACTGGACTGAGAAGAGCCCACAGAAATGCCAGAATCTAGATGCTGACCTTTCATTGACTAAGTGAGAGTACTTCAATCAGAATCATTCTGACCAAATCAATGTTTGAATATGTGAAGCCTAACAAATAGATTGGCAAGCGAGAATGTTCATCTATTCGCCTTCTAAGAAAGTGTATTGATTTTCTGATACCACAAAGTGGGGAATATTCTGCAAAGGCTTCAGTTATTGGAAGAATACTGCATACATTACCAATCATGCAATGAGTGAGCAGCATGCATTGCCAATTAGCAGCTACCATGCCCAAAAGAAAGTCAGTGGCAGAATTGATACCCAAATGGAAAACCAGTTTTTGGAAGCTCATGCTTATTGGAAGAACATTTCTCATGTAGCTGAAACAATAGTTTTTCTTGCTGAATGTGGTCTGCCATTCCATGACTCAGATGAGACTGTTGGATCGAAACACAATGGCAATTACTTTGGCGTTCTAGAGCCAATTGTTAAATTCAGCCCTTTCTTAGCTCAGCATATCATTTAACACGTTAATCATGGAAAAGGCTATACATCATATCCATCAAAGACTATTTGTGATTTCATTGCACTGCTGGCAAAGAAGACTCTATCAGCCATTGTAGATGACATCAAAGTTGTGGGATATTTTTCAGTGTCCATTGAAACACCGGAGGTGTCACATGTAGATCAACTGACTGACATCTTGCGTTATGTGCTACCCAGTAGACCAGTTGAGCATTTCATGACCTTCATAAACATCCCCAGCCACGTGGGAGAAACTTGCCTTGTACCTACACAATTACCTCCCCAAAAGTGCGATTGACGTCAGACTTGGTCATGGCCAAAGCTATGACAATGCAAATATTGCAAAAGAGAGAAGACATGAGATGATGCAGCTGCCACTTGTTTCGTGACAAGGAGGCCTTCAGAGTTAATATCTTCATCACAATCGTTGACAAACTGAAGAGTTCATTAGAACATCAGATCGAGGCTTTGAAAATGTTGACAACCTTTAGTGTACTGACAAATTTTTTGCCTAACGCTTCAAGTTCCAAAATGAGTGAAGGTATCAAACGTCTGTGTCAGAAGTACCCAGACAATCTCCCAGTAGATTTTACTAAAGAGTTTACTCAATTAGTTGAACTGACATCACTCTCAGATATGTAGAGAAAAGATGACAAAACCAAATCTATTTGGATGTACTGAGTTATCATTCAATCCAATGTGATAAAATGTTTCCCAAATGTTGAAACTGCATTACAGTTGTATTTGTCACTAATAATCACTGACTGTAAAAGAAAAGTTCCATCTATCTTCCAACAAGGGTCAAAAATGTCCTCCGATCCACCATGAGAGCATCTCAGTGCTTTGTCCCTCTTGAGCATTGAGAATGAAATTGTCAGGTCTTTGAATTATGATGACATCATTCATGATTTTGCCACAGCTAAACTAGGGAAAAATGTATTTTTGAAGAATTGAGTGTTGTGAGAATAGAATAAACTTGTTAATTTTACATAAATAAATATGTATGTAAATGTTTGACTTCATAATTTTTTTTGCAATCTGTAATTCATACTTAGGCCCTTCTCTCCCATTAGCCTTAGGCCCCCCATAACCTTAATCCATCCCTGCATGTCTATATTGTCTGCTCTCCCTTTCCGTGTCTGTTTCTATGGAGCTGCCAGGCAGTACCTTGATGGACCTTTAGGGTATGAGAAGTGATCACACCTCAATACTATTGCTCTGCCTGCACAATTTTCTGACTTGATGTACAAGAGAGCAAAAGAAAAGTAGACATTCCCTCTGAAGAAAAGAGTCAAAATGACTTTAGTCAGCTACCTGCAGCACAGAGCTGAGTGAACCACTGATATTTTGGGTGGCGGTCTGAACTGATTCAAACTGAAATTTTTTCATTTTTTTCCCCCTCGCTGCAATGAAAAACATACACATTTCTGTTTGAACTGAACGTTTCATTTGACCCCAGAACATTTTTTTTTAAAATTGTTAGTTTCATTTTGTTTCAGGGTGTGTTCACCCTTTTTTGGTTTTGTATTACTTTTTAAAAAACAAATAAAGCTCAATTTCAAAATGAAATGTTGCAAAATGAATAGTTGAAATATTTTGTTTTGACATGGTTTAAATGAACTGTTCCAACTTTTTGGAGGAAAATAAATTTTTGGCTTTAAATTCTTCACCAAATTTGACCTGAATTCACAAATAGTTTCAATGCCTTAAAAAATGGATTGTGGGGCAAATTTAGTGTTGCTGAAAAAATTCCCTAATTCTATTCCCTAATAGAGTTGATCACTCGTGAAGGGAACCAGACCAAATACAATGCACAATCAGAACCAATTTATCCAGTCTTGGATTAGAAAAATGAGTAGTAATGTCCTCCTACAAGTATAGTAAAAAAAATTGACAATATTTTCAATTTTGGTGATATTTCCTCCTAGTTAATGAATCCTATAGCAGGCATCAATGGAAGACTATTTCAGCCACCTCTAGGCTGAACAATTTTCTTGTCTTAGAAGCCTAAGTTTTAAGGTGTGGGTTAGTCCTGTCAAAATTGACTGGCCCAACAAGTAGCAAGACAACCAAATGCTGGGTTGGTGAATAGCTGAAAACATTTTTTTACGACTTAAGTACAACTTTGACTTTTGGTCTCCGTATGAAAGATTTATGCCTTCTAATAAGCTATGTGGACAACGAAAATAAAGATCTGCTTTGAGCTAGATCCAGCATAAGCTTTCTCCTCTCCTGTATATTGGCTCTGAGCATACATCTGGCTGTCAGTTTTGTCTGCCTGCTTTCATTATGTCACCAGACCGCATTTCATAGATCCATTTCAGAGAATTGTCTTTCTCCCTTTCAATATCATTTAAACCTACCTTGTTGATTTTTATACTTGTTTTATGATGCACATCAGAATTCTGAACTGTGCACTATTTAGGTGCTTATATGCTAAAATCTGCAACTGAAGGAGACATAGGATTGAGGAGTGGAATAGCTCCATAGGTGTATGGAGTAAATCTTTATTATTTGGTCAAATAGGTTTTCCACTACATTTTATTGCACTATAAGTCTGTGGTAGGCAAAACAATATTAACACAGGGCCCGATTAGTTTGACATCCATTAGCAAATACTCTTACCTTATTGGCCCTAAGTTTACATGACTTGTACAACTAAATCTAAGGTGTAAGTGCAATGAACCTTTTCAAATCCCCCTCTTCCTTACTAGAGTCACAGATAAAAGTATACATGCTAACTTTTCAGAGCTTTTTATCAGCTCCTGAAGTTTCTACAAAAGCTTGTTGCTGACCAGAAAACTAGGTCATGCAATTGTTCAGCAATAAGGATGATCTTTTGATGTGTCTCAGCAGCAGCTTTCCTTTAACAGGAGTCCTGTGATTCCAACTCTTCAATTGATTCATGCTGCAGATATTATTTCCATCGCTTTAATGTAATGTTTCTGTCTTAAGGTTTTTCTGATTGATATAGTCTGTGCCATAAACATTATTCTGGGGTTGTTTCTTAATTATTGAAATATATTTTCAAATGGTCTCTCCTGAAGCTTAGAAGTATGTTTACTGACTGCTGCAAAGCTAACACCTGAGATAGACTACTGCATGGCTGGAGGACACTAACCATTAACATGACTGGGCAATAAATGGTGACATACAGCCACATAGTTCAGTTCAAATTGGTCTTTCATGGCCACTGGGGGCATTTTCAGAACCTCATTTTTCAAGCAGCAATGTTTTCTTAACTCCCCAGTGCTGAGAAGAAATGAATTAGTTTTATTTTGGTGACTGTGTAAACTGACAGTGTTGGCAAACACAGAGTGAAATATGTATAACTCATTTGATCAGATACCCCTTTAGCAGAGATATGAATTATGAATCTGTGAAAAGGACTGTTGCTAGCTATGTGTCCTTGATATTAATAGGATAAAGGCAATGTGGCAAGTATCTGGGATATATTTTCTGATAGAACCCCTTTTCCTTTTAAGTGTGTGTGTGTGTGTGTGTGTGTGTGTGTGCGCGCGCACACACACACTGAGGATATCTTTTGAGTTCAATGGAAATCACCTAATCAGCTGTTGAGAATTCCCATCTAATTAAAGTCCTGCCCAAATCATTCAACTTGGGCAAAAATACTTCAATGCTTGACTAACCCCATCTGCCTATGACATCTTTGAATATATAAGCTATTATAAAAAAAATTATCCATGCAGTTTAAGGAAAAATAACTTTTCCTGTCTACTGTTCTGAGTACAGAACTATAAATATTGAATCATAACTTGCTATTCTTTTAGCCATTCTAAGCAAAAGGAAATACCATCTGACAGACAGAGAGACAGAAATATTTTAGTCAGGTGCATGTTTATCCTGATAAAACTTAAAGTGCTGGGTATTGATGTGAGCCATGGTATAACTATTTGTAGACAACTATAAAAGTATCAAAAATCACTTCCTGTCATCAGTTTAAAAAGGGTTTAAATCCTGACTCTACTGCTGGCTTTATTTTAAACTTTGTCTAATCGCTTGGCCTACTCATGCAAAACTGAGGAAAGCCCAAATAAAGGGTCTCTTTGTTCCAGCATACATGTGCTGAAGCATTGTGTGACTGAAGGAAGGAATCCCAAATCCCAGCAGGAGCTGCAGGGTCATGTATGGCTGGACTAAGGCCAGCTGTTGCTGGGTATTGAGTGGGAATAGTAGTAAACAAGATCTGCTGTTCCCTTCTATCCATACATTGATTAGGAACCCTTGTGTTTTCATGCTGTGCTGGAATTCGGTGGCTACACCTCCAGCCTTCCACTTCTCCTCACCACTCTACAGCATTGTGGCATGGAGAGAGCTTCTGTGCAAGGATCTGCTAAAATGCATACGAGAGGGTCAGGCATATGAGAAGATAAACTTATGTGGAGTTTTTGGCCATGCAGTGAAGTGATGATGCAGTTTCTAATGCATTTTGTTCTAAAAAATGCATGTACATAAGTGTGCTCAGAATAAGGCCCAATGCAAATAGTTATTGTGAGAACAGTCCTCTTCAAGCCATATAGACCATAGCAGTCCTTTGAATTCGAATGATATCTGATCTATGGAGGCCAACAGAATCTCCACTTCTAAATTTATTTGTTTATTTTAAAAGGTTATTTTTAAGTATACCGGAACAATGTACTGTGATCGTTCAAGCCATGATGGTTTCAAACACTATTTTGTAGCTTCAGCACTGCAGTGTTTTAAGGTGGTATTGTACACATTTTATTTTTATAAGGGGGTTAATAACCACAAATAATATCTTGTGTGTGTGAGCTGTCAACAGTTAACATACAAATGTACCTGAAACAGCAGTGTCCCAAATACCACAGTTTCTTCCACCTTGGCAATTCCACTGCTGGTACTACCTGGAGCCAGGAAGTAAGAGACATTTTAAAAATAAAAAATGAGGTAATGGGTAATTTTAAAAACTGTTTCCTTCCATTTTTGGGTAAAGCTTCTGCTGTGTTCTTATTTTACCTAAAGCAGTTCTCCTATTTGTAGTGGTGGTGACCTAACACTGTAATCCTTTCTGTAATAAATACTGAACCAGTCCTTTGGAATGCTGAGAACAGAAGACAAACCAATTGAATGCTGAAAATGATTGGAACTGTTTTATGTAGTATAACTGTGTTGGTCCCAGGATATAAGAGAGACAAGGTGGATGAGGTAATATCTTTTACTGGATCAACTTCTGTTGGTGAGAGAGACTTTTCAGGCCTTCTAGTCACACACAGCTGCTCTTCAGGTGTGAGAGAGCTTCTTCCAGAATCACAGCAAAATGCAAGGCAGAACAGATTGTTTAGCATAAGTAATTAGCACATATTGTAAGCAATCATTCAAGGATACCACAATCAGATTCAACAATGGAACCTTGCAGACAACCACATACAAGAAACCCATGGATCACCACACCTACCCTCATAGATTCAGTAACCATCCTGAACACACCAAGAAATTGGTTATCTACAGCCAGACTGTACTACAGGATATGCTTCAAGGAGAAAGTCCGGGGTATATGCCTTAGCACACTTAAAACAACCCTCGCCAAAAAAGGAAACTCCACCAGAGAAGTAGATTGCATCATGGAACAGACCACCCAAATACCCCGAGAGAACATGCTTCAATACAGAAATAAAACCCCCACCAACCACAGACCTAGTTGTCACCTATCACCCCACACTGGAACCCACATGGAGTGTTATCAAACAATTACAACCCATATTTGACAGGGACCCCATCCTGAAAAATCTGTCCTGAATCTGTTCTGGCCTTCAAACAACCCCCCAACCTCTCCAAGTTCATCAGAAGCAAGCTCCCCACAGAACAGGACACACCAACTCAAAGTAGCACCAGACCCTGACAGAACAACAGGTGTAAAACCTGCAGACGTATCTCAACTGCTACAATGATCAATACCCCCGCATAACACACCTTTCAAGATTCATTTCAGAGTAGCAGCCGTGTTAGTCTGTATTCGCAAAAAGAAAAGGAGTACTTGTGGCACCTTAGAGACTAACAAATTTATTTGAGCATAAGCTTTCGTGAGCTACAGCTCACTTCATCGGATGCATTTGGTGGAAAATACAGAGGGGAGATTGATATATACACACACACACACACACACACACACACACACACACACACACACAGAACATGAAACAATGGGTTTTATCATACACGCTGTAAGGAGAGTGATGATAAAACCCATTGTTTCATGTTCTCTGTGTGTGTGTGTGTGTGTGTGTGTGTGTGTGTATATCAATCTCCCCTCTGTATTTTCCACCAAATGCATCCGATGAAGTGAGCTGTAGCTCACGAAAGCTTATGCTCAAATAAATTTGTTAGTCTCTAAGGTGCCACAAGTACTCCTTTTCTTTTTTCAAGATTCATGGATCGTATACGTACCTATCACAATATGTGGTGTACCTCATTCAGTGCACTAAATGCCCCAATAACAACTATATGGGTGAAATCGGACAATTACTATGCTCTCGAATGAACTCACACAGGAAAATAAGACAAATACACCCTATCACATGTGAGTGAACACTTTTTCACAGAGCAATCACTCTGTATCTGGCCTATCAGTCCTCTACTTCAAAGGAAACCTGCACAACACTTTTAAAAGGCAAGTCAGCTAGACACTAAAAATCAGGAATTGAACAGACATTTGATTTATGACTTATTACAACAATCTGTATACTCACTAACCTCCTCCTTTTGTCCTATGATTTCAGAGGTGTTAATGGGCCACTCTATCTTGAATGGTTACTTAAGTAGTTAGCACATATTGTATGTTAAGCAATCTGTTTCACCTTGCATTTTGCTGTGATGCTGGGAGTAACTTTTTCCAGACCTGAAGAAAGCTCTGTGTGGCTCAAAAGCTTGTCTCTCACCAACAGGAGTTGGTCCAATAAAAGATATTACTTCACCCATAATGGAATTGTTTTAGGAAGTTATTGAGGATGGCCTTCCCCTATACTATGTTTCTGGCATACAAATGCACTCCTGCCATCTTAAACTCTGCTGCCTGAGTGCTCATTCTGGTAACGCTTCACTGTTTATGGTGATTAAAAAATGCCTACTCTCCAGAGGATCATTCTAATGATAGTTTTGATTTACACTGGGAAATGATCACCTATAGTAAGTGACCGCATTTAAAGTTGTCTTAAACAGATAAAACCTGAGACTTAGTAGTCGAAGACTATTTACTTTTATTGAACATTTTTATTTAGAAATTTCTTTTGCATATGGTTGCCTTTCAGTATTAAAATCAGGCAAATGTATGTGTTATACGTAAGCTACCCATATAGGCCTTGCAAGGAGCCTCTGTGCTTCCTACTGTTTTTCCAAACACTGGGAATTGAGGAGGCTCATGAGTAGGTTGGGAATTAAAAATACTCTTCCTTTCTATGAATGGCCAGGTGCTCCAATGCTGAATTATATCACTTTAAGAATTATCAACCCCTCAAAAGCAGTACTTTTGGGAGCAACGTTTCTGCACAATAATAAACCATGGCTGATTTGCTGATGTTTTGATATCAGTGCCAGAATTATCTCCTTCTTGAAGCAATATATACTGTACCTGTATCCATCCATCTTTCCTTTAGGGGGAAAAAAAAAGTTAAAGTCAAGTAACGAATGAAAGAGTCAGACCCCAATTTTCAAACATGGGCACCTATAGATCATGCCCAATCCCTGAAATCTAGTGTTTCAGATAGGCATTTAGGTATGTAAATGCAAGTTTCATAATATGTGCATCCACATGTGGAATGTATTGTATATTGGAGGCAGGATGCTGTCCTGAAGGCACAGCACTGGGTGTCAGGAGATCAGGGTTCTGTCCTCGGCTGTGCTCCAGAGCTCTTGTGACCTTGAGAAAATACTGCCCTTCCCGTCATCCCCAACTCCCTCCCCCAGAATTAAGAATGTGCTACTGGCCTATATTAGTGCCAAGACTCTGCCTACCCCACAGTAAAGGGAATAGTGCCCACCCTCAAGAATGCATTGGGAAAGTGACAGTCTTGCATTTTAAAAACACACTAATACTCGTTAATCTTGTGCATGTTAAATCCAAACCTTATATCGTTTCATTGCTTGATTCCTTCAACAGCTGATAAAAGGAGAAGGAATTTAATACACATTGAGAGACTTCTACTTCTCAATAGTAAAAACAGGTGACTAGTAGATACATAATCTAAGATATGCATAGTAGAGAGGTTCTATTGAAAGTCAAGCTGCTTAGTGAGCCATAAGGTCTGACTGCTACAAGCGCTGGAGCAACTACCATGAGCTGAAACTACAATGTAATGTTTCAAATTCAATCAATGCATCATAATCTTGTTCTGAATAGGATATGTGTGGACATCTCACTCATTTTTGTTGATCCCAATAACTGAGTGTTGAAGAGATTTGGAGAGAATGGAGTGAGCGTAGAAAACACTTTTTTCCCCCTTGGGCATCAGAGAATCAGAGGAGAGAGGGGAAATGTGGACTGAGCATGAATACGTGCTTTATTTCTTGAGTATCAGAGTGAGTAAGAGCAGAAGAAAGGCTAGTGAAGAAGTATAAACTGCGGGTCCCTCTCCAAAGCCCTTTTTCATTTTAACTTTCCCTTTTGTGTTTGTTTTATAGTTTTGTTTTTTTTTTATGTATGACTAGTCAGGAAAAAAAAGTTTGGTCTTGTTTTATTCCTGGAAATTAATTTAATTTGATTATTTAACTGGTTGGTCTGTTACAACAAAAGATTAACACAATAACTTGGACATTAGGGGCAATTCAATGGAGTGGGACAAAGGTAATGTTGTCTACCTCTTCTAATCCATCCATCTAGTAAAGAACAGTTATGTACAGTGTTTCTAACTCATGATTTTTATCATGGATATCATGATATTTGTTGGTTTCCTGCATGATAATCTTAGGGTGGTGGTGGTAGGTGTTTTTTTTTTGTTTTGTTTTTATTAAATTAAATTTCTAGCTCACATGGTTGTGGAGAAAAGCTTGAAAATGTCAACCGAGTGTAATGTAAAGGCTGAGACACCAAAAAGCAAATAAAACTACCCTATAATTAATGGCTTAAATCATTGGTTTTTCTGTATTTGTAATAACTTCATGACTTTGACTCCTGACCTGTAGTGATTTTTGAACACTTGGGGTTACATGTGACAGATGTCAATTGTCTGCCACATTCTTGAAAGACCTTTTTGATGGATGGTTTGGTTTAAGATGGGGCAATCTAAAATCAGTACTGGGCCCCTCCATCTTTTCTCCCTAATAGTTGCTGCTGCCACTTTTCTGCTGCTCCTTTGTGATCCAGTGAAGGAAAGCCACAGGCACCACCTGGCTGCTGCCTACACAATAAGTATTGCAGTGAACTCTGGGTGCATTACATCAAGTGGGCCTTAGGTATGCATGATAAGGTTGTCAAATGAGTATCATGTGAGATGTGTGTCGCTAGGCAGCCATGCTGCTTTCCTTCACACAAAGCCTGCCTCATTCTCACTGTACCTGATCCTCTGACACCAGATACAATTTCCTTGGCCTGTTCACCAGGCACCATGGAGCCTTCTACAGGCTAGATGTTGAACTGGATCTCTGCTCTTCCCAGAATGTCCTGTGGCCTGATCTTCTTTTTATTCTCCCTCTGTTTCATTAGGGGGCAGCGGGGAGAGAGAAGATGTACCCACTAAGTCAGCAGGTTCATTACAAAATCATAGTATGGTACCATAGGTCAGAATACCAGTATCTACCATAACTTAAGGTCTTTGTGGGAAGTCTGGCTTTTGGTGGCAATATAGGTCTAATGTTAAGGTATAATAGAGAGATGGATAAAAATAAATTCTAATTCACAAGAGCTCTGAAGTTCCATGAGTCTAAGAATAGTAATTCAGTAACTTTGGTAGACAAATGGAGCAAAAATCATGTGCTGATCAATACCTAACACAGAATAGGAACCTATTTATTGAGAGGGATAGTGCTGGGCAGGATTATCCTCAATTTTTTTTTAAAAATGTGATTGGATGTTTAACTTCCACCAGGACAGACATCAGAGGGTAAAAAGGGACCTCAATTTAATGTCTTGTGTGAACTGCAAGCACTGTGTTGCATAAACTCAAACAGCTGCCTCTGAACAGGCTTATCTGAACCCCTTGGATCTGTGAAACTGGAGTACCAGTCCTATAAGCCTTGTATTTCCTGTACTTCCTACTCTACTCCTTAGTTCAGAAGTGCTCTGCCATCAGCTGCAACCTTGTGGTGTTTAGATGTTGCTTGTAATTATTAGAATTGGGAGCACTGGATGTTGGGCTTCTGAAAGGACAGGAAACAGGAAGGACGGGGGTGGAGTTGAAGAGTCTGAAGGAGAGCTACTGAGGGTGCAGCAGCAGCTTGGAAAAGAGGTTTCCACTTTAAAAAATAAAGTCCTGTTGAAGTTTGTTAGTACCTTGCCTTGTCAATACAACAAGTCTTAAAGATTATTTATTGGCATTGTTAGTTTCCTGTCCCAACTAGACCCAGAAAGCAAAGTGAAAATAATGTTTGGCGAGTGTGTAGGGGAGAGAAGGAAGGGACTGAGGGGGACTTATTCAAACTTTTTCCAGTGCTTTTTGAAAGGCTTTGATTTAGTTTTGAGAAAGTTCTTACTTCACCTGAACCAATGCACTCATCTCTATACACAACTCCCAAGATTCAGCCACACAGCTTCCAATGAAACTTGCATTGCTCAATCCCATGGAATGCTTTGAAAAATTAGGAATATATGTTTCACAAATGATTAGCAAAGACCAGGTCATATTTAACATTTGGAAAAAGCATATAATCATAAAGCTATAATGACAGCAATACTACAAAAACAATATTACAAAAAATATTACAAATATGCTAAAAACTAAGCAAACACCAGTAATTTCAGATAATCTGTGTTTTACCTAAAGGTAAGTGATGCCTGAGAAATTATACATACAAATATTGCGAAGTAACAAGACTTTGGCATATGATTTCCAATGTGCTGCTTTGAAAATATGCCATTTTCTTTTGTTACGTGAGTATAATATAGGGAAAAATGCATAACTAGCTGACTCTGCATCTTAATGTCAAAGTCACTAAAACCGTTCCATTCACTTAAACTGATGGTGGACATATAAGCATGTGCCAATAATAGAGGAGAACTAGCTCACACTGCATACTGTAACTCCTTAGTAAGGTTAACAAACTACATTAGCCATTCACTCATCTGTAGATCATAATTAATCACTCCTTGAAAATTACATTGTATAATAAATGAGGACAGACATGATTCATTAAAACTTCTAATTAATTCTATTTAATACTATTTCATAGTTCATTGATTATTGCTGAGAGAAGGATTATTGCAGTATATTTGATGCATTAATGGCAAAGAAGCAAATAGGGCAAACATGATCTAGAATGAAATATGAATACTTGCAAATGAAAATGTCACTTGTTTATCTCAGCAGTGCCAGGTAGCATCACTATACTGTACTTAAGCATTTGTTAGCATTTCCACGGTCAATCTCTCTCTTCACTGGTTTCTAATCTGACTGTTAAAAAATGAATCCTCAGCTCATATGTAACACTGTTCTGCGGCCTGGAAGTAAGTATTTAAAAAACATAAATTAAATCAGTGCAGTGGAAGTTTTGAGTGGGGCCAATTACAGGATCAAGAATTCATCAGCAAAATCTGACTTTGCAAGAGATCGATAGTAGTGTGAAATTTTAAATTTCAGGGCTTTTAGAAATAAGAATGATCAAGATAATTGACTAAAAAGAATGGCTGCATTAAAATTATCATCATTATTATTTTATAATGATTATGCCTAGAAGCCGGGACCTATTATACAAACTTGTGGCTAAAAGATGAAAACTATTCTAAAGAGCTTACTGTCTACACAAACGCTCAGTTCTTGGCAAGCTCGGGTTTAAATCTACTTCTCATTGGCCTAGCAAGTATGGCCTGTACACTAACAGTTCCCTTGAGGGCACTTTGATCTACTTATGTTTCAAAGCTGAAAAATCTGATTGGATGTTTTAGGACTTGTTGGTCTATATATTAAATAAATGTTTTATTTTTAAAATTTTTGAAGTACTTAATTGGATTTTACAGAGTATCAATATGAAGAAAATGAGAAAAAATCTAAAGCAAAATATAAAATACCCTAACAATATACAATTACAAAATAGAAATTACAACACACTTGTGGTTATGTATGTAGTCCAAAATGTCACTAACACCCTATATATTCAAGGAAAGTATTATAATCACATCCTTTCAAATGTGTTTTATTATTGATCCATCTGATGTTCCTTGGCCTATGTAAATTGAGTTTGGTAAATTCAGTTCAGTTTCGTGGACAGGCCTCCACCAAATCAGCCAGTACTACCACAATTGACATTAATTGACACTTTGTCGACAGTCTTATGTGGGAAACCAATAGCTGAATAGGCTTGGAAAACTAAATTGCCCTCTTACCCTGGTTAAGTATAGGCCTGTTTCTGAAGCAGAATTAGGAAATATATTTTGCTGCGGCCTATTTGAACCTGTTGTTCAATCTCTGGAATGTCAGGCTGACACGGATCAATAGTATTAAACTAGGCTTTAAACTCCAATTTTAAAAAATTTAGTTCTTGTGGAAGGTGTAAGATACTAATGGAGACTGAAGACCTCTAATCATTGACACAACAGTTACAGCACAGGTAGCAGAAGTGCCGTACACAACACCCATGAATCCCATGGGAATGATGACAAGGGATGGATCACTTGAATACCTGTTCTGTTCATTCCTTCTCAAGCACCTGGCATTGGCCACTGTCGGAAGATAGGATACTGGGCTATATGGACCTTTGGTCTGACTCAGTATGAGCGTTCTTGTCTGTTTTCCTGCCCTAGACCACTTCTACTAATGAAAACAACTATCTCTATAATCATTCATGCCTCATCCCTTCTGTGGACATGTACAATAAGAGTGCCAGTTATGATGTGGATAACTGTCTTCTGGGAACTGGACTGAGACCACCAACTCATTTCACATGGGCTGCCAAATAGCTGCTTTGTTTATTATTGGCATGGGCCAGATGTGAACCAGGAACCTAGAGATGAAAGTTTCTATGAAACTTCCTCCTTACTACACCTCTATTTTATTATCTGTGAAAATACTGTGAGTACATAAGACATGCAAGAACACCCACAAATTGGAGATGGTTTTGCAAAACCTGGGTAAAAGAACAAAGTAAAGGAGAAAGTCTCTGCTGTTTTGACTGCTGAAGTCAGACTGTACATGTTTACATAGTGTATATAGTTCCATTTTAAAGTAAAGATAAAGGGCTAAATTCCCTGCTGGTATAAATTGGTGCAACTCCATTAACTCCATTAAAGAAGCTGTGCCAGAGAATTTGGCTCAATGTGGCCTATTCAGAGAAATTATGATAAATTCAATCTGATCAGATTAGACTGTTTATGATAAATTAATGATGACTTGATGATGATTATACTGTAATGTGCTTTGCATTTATAGTAACATACATCCAAGGAGTTCAAAACAATTTATAAATATTGGGATTGATTCACTGTAGAGTTTTGCCAGTTTCTGATCTCTTGGTGGAAAACTCCTAGAGCTGGGAATTCCACTCAGAAGGTGATTTGAAGTGGAACTAGATGCCTGCAACCTTTCTTTTGTCTGCGCCTGGAACCACCATCTTGGAAGTTGGAGAGGGACATGGCCAAACCAGATAGGGATGAGCTGATTCATTGCATCTCACAGGGAGTCTTCACCAGTACTCACCTATTTCAGGTGGGTTTATACTCCACACTGCTAAGCTGTACTGCCGCTGACCATGCTAACATGGCCACTCACATTATAGCTGGGAATCACACCCCCAGCTCATAATGTAGACATAGCCTTGGTGATGAATTAAAATTGCATTGTTCCATGAAAAGAAAAATAAATTGAAAAAATGTGGAAGTTTAATTTTAGATTACTTGTTTCATAACACACTCTGTGTAACTTACATACTTTGAGCTTGCACATAACTGAATACAAATGAGTTTTCTGGATATAAACCACCAAAAACGTACGGAGTTTACAAAAAAGCACCTGTTCTTGTAATAAATTTTATACTGTGTGCTTCTGTCACTATAGCTCTAATGTCTTGTAGGAGGCATTTTTTAAATGCAACACTTTAAATAAAAAAGAGGGCATGGTATTCCCCCTTGAAATATTATATGCTTACTTCTAGACATGCTTCTTCTCTCCTTTCCAGTAAAAGCCAATTTAAACTGATTAATGCAAAATAAGACTTTTGCCTTTTGGCATTGAAATCACTGGATTTGTCCTTAGTTCTTAAGAAATAACCTGGGAATGAACTATGCATTAATAGCACGTAAGTTGGTGCTTTTAAGTTATGAAGCAGTGCTTTTTGCATTGTGCTTTAATGATGCCAATTGTGGTGGGGTGTTCACCCTACATCAACCCCAAAAGGATGAAGGAAGCTGAGAAAGAGGTCAATTAGTGAGACAGGCCACACATGAAGGATTTAGGTTGGAGAAGTAGCTGATGTTTGGAATATGAAGCTCAATTGAGTAGGAAACTGGCACCGGAAATGACTGCAGTGAGGCAGTCTGCAGACATCCTCCATGCATTAGAGAGGGAAAGAGGGAACCCAGGGAAAGAGTGGGAGCCTGGCCTTGAGGGAAGAGCATATTCAAAAGAGAGAAGGGTGGAGGAGAAGTAAGAAGCAGCTCAGGGGGAAAGTAGCAAGGTTGATGACTGAGTAGATCTTGTCTGCGCATTGTAGGGTCCTTGGGCTGGAACCCAGAGGAGTGGGCAGTTCTGGGTTTCCCTACTAGCCACTGACCATAGATCCAATGAGACTCTATACCCCGGAAGGGGTAAACCCAATAGTGACCTGGTTGGAGGGCTGAGTCATGAAGAGGAAGCTGCAGCTCCCGGAGCAAAAGAGGACTGCAGAGTGAGAGAGTGAGGACAACAAGGGGAGGTGTTGGACCTGGAAGAGAGCTATTCCCCAGAGCAGCCAGGAGGAGGTGCCACCCGCGTACCCCATGACGCCAAGTTACAAACTCTTAACATGGGGCTTTCTTGTTCGTTAGTAAAATGTAAAGCAAAGAACAGCAGCATTTGTATGGTGTATGTTGGTTCTTTCCAAATTGTAGGGATCTTATTCCATTCAAACTCAGAAAATCCATATGTTCTTTTCCAGTGATAGATTGTCTGCTGAGTGTGAAGAGTGGTTTGGCTGTACAGTATACTACTAATAATGTATGTTGGGGCTTTGTAGCACTTTACATCTTCAAAATGATATAGAAACATTCATTAATTTCTACAATTCCCTGTATGAAGTGAGGAAAATATCTCCACTTAGTTGGGAGGGAAAATTGACAATGGCTGAATTTGGCCCTGTGACTCAGGGCCAAATTCAGCCATTGAAGTAAGCATGTGCAACTCCTTCTGCCTTCAATGAGAGTTTGACCACTGACTCTCAAGCTGTATTTAGTCCAGAGAAATTAAGTGACTAAATTCAGGAGTTCCTAATCTGCAGTTCCAGGTGAGTCTTTTGAATTTTTAAAAAGGAACATTCAAACATAAAAATACATGCCCATGAGCCAATATCTGGGTGGTCTTTCCAGGCCCTATCTATCTATCTAAAATATGCACACTGAGGAACTTCTTACTTTTTCCATGGAGGGACAGTTATTGAAGGGACACCGGGGAAACAGAACTGGGAGAGTTATGCTGGAAGCAACCAGCCACACGGACAAAGCAATCCCCAGAGTTTAATAAAATTCTGCTTGTTCAACTTGACCTGCATTCAGCTTCACTCTTTTCAAATGAAATAATGAGGGCAATAAGTCTGAGTCCCCAAGAAATGCAACTAGTACTATTGTGATCACTGAATACTATATTCATTGAATACCTGAATACTATATTCAATAATACTGAATACTCTGTTGCACTTTGCATGGAGTAATGTCCTGATGACATCTCCTCTAGGTCCCTGACTAAACAGCTAATGGTACTGTTCCCAGACAGTCCCTCACAGGCAATACTCTAGAGTGTGTTTATGTTGGGACTGTACGTTGTGGCTACTCATGCAATGCAGACAAGTTCAGAGTTATGTACCTCAATATTGAGTTTGTGACTGGATTTAAATTCCTTTCAATAACCTGACACACACAATGTCTGAGGTTCAGTGTACTGGAAATACCAGCATAATCCAGTAGTAAAGCTATGTGAAGACCAACCCCCAGAATACTTTTGAAATGGCAGCCTGTTCTGCAGGCATAGAATCAGCTTAGCTCACCCTATATCACTTCTAATAACTCCCCAGGCAGGAGATGTACTTTTCTTAAGAAAGGGGCCCTGGATATTTTCAGTTGCCATAATGGAATTTGTGGAAGACAAGTTAGAACAGCCCTCACGCTGCTCTAACCTACACTGCGGGCTGATCTGATCCACAAGCAGCCCTGATATTGTAGAGGAGCATTACCTCTCCTTTTGGTTCCTTTGCTGGTCTCAGCACTAGCACAGACCTAAATAGTGCCCTAGGTATGACTTAAACCTTCTCTTCCCCCACCCCCCCAAATGAGCTCGTTCCTACTGGACATCCCAAAGGGATGTACTAGAGTGAGAAACTCAACAAGCCTCCCAATGAAACAAGAAACAAAAAAGTTGATGGGTATAGGTTTACACTGAGATAATATCATAAGCCCTCAGTGAGTATAGGATTACTGGATCAATTGGAATGATACATCTGATTTACAGAATGAATTGCATTTTTGTTTAAGAAGAGAGGTATCAAGTATTTGCTCAGGGCTGACGTTGAAGAAAACATTCCTTACTCCCTATATTTTAGTGATATTGTTCATTGCTCTGGATAGAATGAGAACAGTCAAAGGATATTGTGAGACCTTGGGCTATCTGCTGCGTTTTATAGATGCCTTTTCTGACAAGTTGCAGCAACATCGGGGAGGGCTTACTTGGTATCCCTGACACTTAAAAACCCCCCAAACAAACGCATATTTACATTTGCTTTTCTTTCTTTGGTTTATTCTGCTTGTTTCCACTGGATCCAGCCTTTCCTCTTATTGTATTGATTCCATGTTAATTAAATAAGAGAGCTGCATTCTGCCACTTCTCCATTTACATTAGGAGAAACAAACCTATCACTGGAGAGATGTCCCTAGAGAAAAAATCTCAGAACAGGGCCCTGGGTGACTAATTCAAATACCAAATACAGTCCCATGTGACCAACGGATCTTTTTAAAGGGGCCCTTATAACCTAGCTAGTTGGAAATTTTGGAATCCTTAAATCAAAATTTGTTCAGAAAGCTCCTTGTGTTTAAAAGCAGCAGTTTGCTTATGATGAACATCCATGATAGATCCTTGCCCATAAATTATATGAATCTGAGCTGAGATTTTTAAGGTCGGTGTTTGGCTATATCTATGGTGTGAGCGAGGAGTGTGATTCTCAGCTCATGTACACATACTCATGCTAACTCAAGAAAAGCAAGTGTGAGTAAAACGAGTAGTGTAGCAGTGTTAGCACAGGGAGCAGCAGCAGAAGTGCAGCTTAGCCATGTTGAGTACAAACCGGCCTGAACCCTGTGGAGACACACTTGGCATGGCTAAGCCATGTCGCTGCTGCTTCTGCCTGGGCTACTGAAGCTATGCTACAATTTATACTTATGCTAACTCAAATGAGCCCTAGCACGAATGTGTGTCTGTGAGCTGGGGGTCACACCCTAGCTCCTCGTGCAGACATACCCCTTTGAAGACTTAATCCACCGGAGATGAAGTTAAAACAAAGATACTGCATGAATATAATATTGCAAACACGGATTGGCCTTGTTACTTTCAGTTCAAGACAAAGAAGAAATATGCAGCTGCTTTCACTTGATAAAAAGTCTCTAAGCTATTTTAGACTGTGTCTGGTATCTTAAATGGAACCAACTACATCTTGGGTGATGTTTAGTAATACTCCAGTAAGACAGAGACAAAATAGCGCTGCCTGTCCACACAAGGTCCTTTTGATGCTATTGCTGATGGTTTTAATGCTATTCAGGAGGATGGTCTTGCCAGTTAGCCACCTAATTAAGCAAAATGACTTGCCTGATAAATTTAATCCTGTTAATGACTACCAGATGCCCACAAAAGTCATTTGGGATTATAGTGAGTAATGATTACTTAAAAAGACTATTAACCGTTTCACACTAGGATTTTCTGTAACCATGAGGGATTCCAGAATCTCTTTTTGAACTAGAGGGGAAAAATCAGCACCATCAATTTGTGGCTTCTATATTTTTTCTTTACTTAGCCATTTTAGACAATAATCCAGCTACAAGGTAACCTTCTTTTATAATGAATACATCCGGTAAATATTGAACAGTTAGTTGCCAACATTGAAGTAATACTTGTAATAGAGGTGTGTGGAGGTCAGAAGTTCTGTTTCACAAGGAATGTTGAAATTTGGCCTCACTAAGAGTGTGAACAAAAACAAAATTAAAAAAGAAAAGCTCAGGTTGGGTCACGTGGAATGTTTTCGTGTTTTGACAAAATCAAAACATTCAGAATCAATATCCACTTTTGAAAATAATTGATTATATTATAATACAAAATGAAAGACACTTGAAATGTCACTTTGAAATGAACAATCAAAACAATTAATTCAAATAATGTTATAATGGGATGTTTTGGTATTGTCTCAACTCTTTTCTCTGTCTTCTTCTGAAACAAAACTTTGGTGAAATCAGATTTATTTCATGAAGTGTTTCATTTTTGATGAAGCTCTATATTCCAGAGGAACATGGTCTGTTGAACTGTCACTGACCAGCTCTAATTTGTAGCTCTTGTGATGGCTTATTAGCTGTGATCTCAGAGCTCCCAATTTCATTTAATATTGAGACCAGTCATAGCAGTGACACAAGGAGAGCAGATAAAATATGTAGTTATCTCCTACTCAGCTGCAATATCCCTTTCCTTAGATCTTATCGGCTAAATCATTTAAATGCCATATCAGCACTATATATGGACTCAGAGCTGTGAAAGACTACTGCAGCTATTAATTTTAGCCCAGCTATTAATTTTAGCCCAGTGTATCTTCAAATGCATTCTGGTGAATTTAGGAATTTATTGTATTGGATATATAACAGTGATTGCAAACCTCAAAAAAGTTTGAAACTTCTGTTCAACCCTGAAAAGCCTGGATGCTTATCTGAAGTATCTGACTCATCAGATTTGCAAAGTGGGGCTGAAAGTTTCATGTAAACAGGATTTCTCATTATATGTTGTCACTTCTGTTTCCATTCCATGATGAGGCTTGGACCACATCAAAAAATAGTGTGTGTGGGCGGGGGAGAGGGCACAAATGTTATCCAGAAAGGTTCAATTTAGGTTTGGCTGAAGGGATGGATTAATAGCTTTGTTATCCAATCTGGTTCATCCAACCCTGTTATCAATCAGCCATGAGAGTCCAAATGGTTTCCTGACTCTCAAGGATTCAAGTTTGGTCTTATCTTCACTAGGGAAAAAAGTGTGTTCTTAACTCGTATTAGCTAACACATGAGGTAAAACCCTAGTGAAGATAAGTCAGTTTGTAACTGCCTCACAAGTTAGCAAGACAAGGTAAAGGGTCAAGGGGGAGGCTAGAGTTTACTTTGATTTAATAATTTGTTTGAAACTACAAACCGCCTTGTTTTCATTAGGATTTTATCATGTAAGCTAACCCAAGTGAAGAACACCCCTCTTTTCCTACTGACGATGCACCTATTTGGAATTACTTCCATTGTTATGAAAATATTAACTAAAGAGTAACGTGATATTTATTAGAAAGTTATATGCAACAAATTAAACACAAATAGAAAAGCTAAATATATGCTGAAATAACATACATATTTTAAAAGATGCACTGAAATTTCATTGGCTTTGAAAAATGTGATAGAGGACATGAACTCTTATACACAGACCTGGCAAGTCCCTCAAAAATGCTGGGAGATTTTCACAATGTTCAGATCTTAAATTATTTTAACTGATTCCAAAGAGAACGTGTTATTTGAGAGCGGGTATTTGAGTAGGTCACTGTAGGTACTTTATACTCTCTATGTAAACAATATCCATTGGTCCACACCAATGTGCCTACTCTCCTTGTGTCCCACACCACGGGTATGCAGAGCAGGTCAGGGGGACCAACTGAAACAGTGACAAGGTTGATGCGAGGGTTTCTAGGTGCATCCTGCCAACAAGAAACCAGTCATCTAAATATGGGAAGATGGTGAAGCCACCTGTCTGAACTGTGCTGTTACTACTAGAAACACTTTGGTGAAGACCCTGGATATGGTTGCTACACTGAATGGCAGCACCCTGTATTGATAGTGGTTGGAGTCCCCATAAACCTGAGGAATCTTTTGCAGGTTGGGTGAATGTCCACATGAAAGTATACATCTTTCATATAGATAGCTGTGAACCAGGTGTTCTTTTCAGGGATAGTATTATTGACCAACCAGTGTAATCATTCGGAATTTTAATTTGTGATTAAAAATGTTGAGTCGACTACCCACCCTTCTTCCCCTCTGCTTCGGATCATGACTAGATTCGTGGCAGAGAAAGACCTGGAGAGGTGATTGGTCCACTCTACTCTTTATATCCTTGTTGCAAAGTGCGAGGAGAGCAAGGCCTCAGGTAAGAACTAACAGGAACTGCTTGCAAGAATTCTCTGGTCTCACAAGCATAGAGTGCATGCATGCCCACAGTGAAATACACATATAGACCACACATCTTGAAGAATTTCACTTGCAACAAAGTAAGTAACTTCCCTATCTGAGTCCTTCTTGCTCACCCCAAGCATGTACCTCCACTCATTTTAACAGCACTACAAGGAACTTCACAAACTCTCTCTTAAATCATACAAATACATGGCACCAACTTTACCCCTGCTCAAGTGGCTGGTGCAAATTTTACCCTTGCTATTTTGTGAAATACCTTTTTTGTGTGCTAGGGAACTGATCCCCACTGGAGGACAGGCAGTATTTCTCTGAGATTGCCCCCTATTCGGGTAGCTTTAAATTTTGTTGTGGGCTTCACAGAAACCATATATTTGGAGGCTGCTGCAGGGATGGGCTGAATCAATGGATCTTATTTGCCCAGGCCATGCCTCTCACCAGCTCTAGCCAGATGCCAAAAATATAGATGTTATCTGCAGCGAAGTGGGAGAGCTTATAGCTACTGCTTCTGCTCTTTAGTGAACTCAGGCCCCCTTGTGTCTTCCACTAGTGTAACTGTGGGCTGAGACAGGGAAGAAGAACAGTAATATGCAAAACTTCCACATCTAAACATGAAATGTGAATAACAGTGACTCCTGCACTATGCAAGTGTTGCCTGGTTTCATGTCAGCCAATCTTTTCAAGATTAAAGCTTAAAAAAATTAATATTTTACAGCATTTGGGCTATCATAGGGACATGCCACCCACCAAAACACCTGACTCCCCCACTCAATCCTTGTGTGAAGGACTGTGGCAAGTAACCTCTTTCTTTATGACTTTGAGGAGCATGCAGTTGCCTGATCCCCTTCTGGAATCTTCAAAGGGCAGTCACCTGACCTGCTATGCCCATCTGCTATCTTTGGGGCAGAGGCATTGTTGGGTGACAAAGGTCCGTGCAGAAGCCTCCATCAGGCCTTGTTTGTGCCTACACACAGCCGCTGACTGCATTTCTGGGACCTGAGATGCCCATAATGGACTAAACTAGAGATTTTTTCCTAGTTGCCTTGTGATCAACTAGATTGAAGGGGAGCAGTGGGTGGAGCTCCCACCTCATTGACCAAGGAGTGGTTCGGAGATGTGGGGTGGTGCTGCACTCCGAAGCCACTGAGAGGAGGTGGGGCTGTACTTACTCACTTTACTTACTGCTTACTTTAGCCCCTATGTGAAATGTACTTTTGAGGTGTTTCAGGTCTGCAGAGCAGTATATAGGAAGCAATAGGACTCGGGAGGCTTTGTCGGGGAAACAGACCTACCTCTGTTGGACCCTTTGAAGACAAAAGATTCAAGTCACAGTCAGCTAGCCAGCTTCCCTGAAGGCACCCAGCTGTCTCATGAAGATGTCAGGAGAAGCATAGTTTATCCGCTATTAAATCATAAACAAAGCTGGATAATGTCGAGGGATGAGGAGGAGGAGGAGGGGATCAGTATGAAAGAGATGAAACTTGCCCATACGCACTGGTTTCAGTTCAAATTTTGCTCTGATTTCTAGACTCCCCATAAATGTGAATCTTGATGAAAAATGACTGAAATACAGGTGAACTGAAGTTTGTGGGTTTTGACCTGATTTTGAGAAGAATGTATGACTGATCAAGGCTCAGCCTTTATAACAAATATCAGGCATAATGAGAAAACAGTATTTCTCAGGAATGGAACCAAACACAGTCAATATGTGAGTTGGCTAGTTTCTTTTAAAACTCAGAACATAACCATCCTCATTATTTTCTCTATCATTTTCCCTCACTTCCTGTGCATCCAGTGCTCCAATATATTATTATGCTGAAAATGGATGAAAATACTCTATCAACATGATATACATTTGGAGCAATGTTAATTTGTACTGTGTGGTATTACAATAAATCTACAGTATCAGTAAAGAGACTTGTGTGTCAGTTGTGAAATAAATCAGTGATTCTAAAGATACAGAGGTCTGTTCTCATGTGGCTGGATGTAGGAGATGTGTCGCTCCCATTCAGACTAATGGGAGTTACATGTGTAAATCTCTAATGTCTTGAGATAAGAATAGACTTCAGAGTTTTTAAAGATCATTGGCTGGTGGACAAATTGTCTGTCTTCTAAAGGATATATTTCTTTTTCTTGTGTGGAGATGAGAATAAGGCAGAGAAACAAGCATCAATCTAGCTGAAAAATAAAACTGATCCCCTTGAAGCAACGTTAAACAATTCTGCATTATCTTCATACTGTATGCCATCTTCCATTAGGATGTGTTCTGTGTACAATTTCAACCTCACCTGGGCTGGATATTGGATTAGAATGTCATACACCAGCTAAGGGTTGTTGATCCTGGGTAATCATTTAATTGCTATGGAACATCCCACTCAGAGCACTTTGCTATTGCTCTGGCTTGGACAGAAACCTGGCTTGCCAAACTGGTGGATCCTATCTATTCCGGGCAGCCGTTTCCTCAATAAAACCAGGTTTTAAGTTTCCTTAGCAAATTCATTAATTTAAAGATAAAAATGTAATAATATGTAAGCAAAATGAACATGTGCCTAAGATCACAGTGATTCTATATTTACTTCAGCAGCTGTGGGGCAAAAGTTACAGAATCATACTGCAGCAGTCCAAAGGCAAGAGTGAGCAAAATAACTGCATAAATGGCAATCTACTGATTTTGTTGGGTATACCAATACCCTTTGTCAGCTGGAATCAGAACTTCTCTACTTCATGCCATAAATGTCATACTGCTAACATTTACAAATAATGGAGATGATATATTCATAGTAGGGGCCTGTGCTTTGGGAGCAGGCATATCTGGGTTCTATCCCTTCTGCTGCTTTACAGTTCCAAGTAACGAAGGTGTGCAGCATAGTGATAGCCATGAAGTTCTATAGTAGGAAGCCATGGTTTGTTTTATTTTGTGTATATGTATGCCTCTGGTCAGTGTATGTTGTGTGTACCTCTCTGTGCCTGAGCCACAGAGGATGTAAGTCTGTTTAATCCCTGGTATGTCAGCTAAGAAAACTGCTGTCAAATATACAAGTGGAGTTTTTGTGTATTGTAATGAATACCCTTCAAACCACTCAAAAACCTACATATAGTAGTGATAGGAGTCAGTAGGTTACCAAAGGGACCTGAAACTGTGATTGACCTAGTGGAAAACCACAACCTCCAATGAAGATTCCATTTCACAGGGAGGGACTCCTTGAGTGATCAACAGGAAAAGAGTTTTGTAGTTACATTATTTTGCTTTTTCTGTTCTTGTCTTTCTACCTCTGTACTGAGGTTGAGAACAAAAAGAGTTCATGGCTAAACTGGAACCAAGAGAGAGATGTGTGGGAACTTGAGTTGCTGTGAATATGAAAGAAGCAAATAACAATGGAGGATCTCTTAAGATTCATCTCACATAAGCAGCTGAAAGAGTGGATTCTGACCTAGCTGAAACATTTGAGCATTTGCATTGGTAAGTCTCTTTCAGTCCCAGATTGCTAATTGTATTGGCATTTGCCTTCCCTCTCACTGGAACAAAATATTTCTGAATGGGTTAAGCAGCCCTCCTTTTCCACACTGGGCAGTAGTACTGTTTAGGGAAGGCTCCATGTTTCTTCCCTGTAAGCAACTTGAGGCACCTCTAAAGGAGATTGATTTTTCCACAGGGTGACTACTAAGCACTAAAATCAGACTCCTTTAAGTTGTGTCAAGTTGGGCACCCAAAAAATGGAGCCATCTCAAACCATTTTTGAAAGCCTTACCCCCAACCTATAGCAGATGTTTGGCCCTATCCATACTGATTAGCTAAAACCATATTTAAACTGTGTATTAATACCATAATTATACATAGTGGTTTGCCTTGTATAGGCTGGGACTTCGGGAATTCCTTCAACAGTGGTTTCCTTATGAGAGTCATTGGGATTTTAATCCATGTATATTTCAAGATGGAGGCATATGATATGTATAAGGAATAGAAGAGCCCACCAAAAAACTAGGCTGACATAAATGAGTATCCTATATAACCTATAAAAGCTGTCTTTTTTTTCTCTCTCTCACTTTTTTCCTCTTTCCGACATTCCCCTAAGGATAATGCAAACCCAGTAACGTTGGCGTTGGACTTTTGAACTTGCAATATATGAGTGGGTTCAAATTTGAAAATGGAGATTACCCCTCCCTTATTACCCAAGGCCAGCATAAGTGGATGTACTACTGGAAAAAAATCTTTTTCGAATCACTGTACCTGTTACTGATGTTTTCAGGGAGAGTTGGATGAACAAATCAGGTCATAGAAGATAGTCCTCGCACCATCTCTCCAGGAGCAACTATGTATAACAATGAAAATGCTCTTGATTGCTCTCCATTTATTTCTGCGGATACCAGTTTCCCCTATTGCTTGTTGTAAAGTTTAAAACAACATCAATTTTTAAGGACTTGGACGTGCTTTTCTATTTCAAATCAAACAAGACAAGCATTATCTTCATTTCAGGACTGTGTTTTTGCTTCTTGAAGTGTGATGAATATACAGACACCTACCAAAAATAATAAAATAAAGGGAAAGGGGGGAAAAAACCCTAAGTGATGGAAATGAGTAATTGCTTGGCAGCAACTCTGCAGGGAGAGAGCTGACACTGTACAGCACATATTTCATGAATAATGAGAGGAGTCTCAGCGCTGTGCGATCACTGCCTATTGGGTCAGAAATTTCACATTAGTGGATTCATCAGAGCAGATCGGTGTCATAAAGACACTCTTTCCTGAGGTAAACATACCTTTTCCTTCACTGAACTGTCATGTCTTAGTTGTATAGTGGGTATAGAGAGTAAAACCTTCCAAGCTCTATTATCTGGAATGGGAGCACCTCAGGTATAATTTCACTAGTTTACATAATTTCCTTCTTGTGTAAATAATGTATAGATATAAATATGTGCCATATACATGTAGATATACCTACAATAGACTAAAGGCTGTGAATATGTGATTAATGATGGTTTAAGTGCAGCATTTTGTCAAAATGTAGAAACATCTGGCTTTTGCAAGTCCCTCTTTGTGCTTCTTGGAACACCCTGATATGTTCTTTGGTATTTGTGTTTACCACTTCATTCAAAGCACAGCAAGACAGTACATCTTAGTCTGTTTATTCCCTAAGTATGAGATGGTAAAGGTGTAATGGTTATTAGTTCTTGCATGTATAAAAAGAGGAAGACATCACTAGCCTCATCTGGTCATTGTGGGTGTGAGAGCCCTCTTTTCTACAGCTCCTACTGTTTGGAAGAGCCTCCCTGAATCTCTCTGCCTCACTGACTTTCTCATTTTAGTGCCACGGAAAATCTGTCCCTACTTGCCTATACTTATTTTCTCACTCCCTTTTGCTATTTTTTGACTCTGCAATTTGTTCTATGGTTTCTGTAAATATCTGGAGGGAGAGATTCTGTGAAAGACACTATACAAGATAAAGATGTATCATTTTGCTGTTCAGCTAAAACACTGGATATACCCTCATCTCAGGGAGGGTTTAGAGTTCTATGCTTACTCACAAATAACCCACTAAGGCAAGGGCAGGAAGTGCCACATGTGCTTTACTTAGCCAGTAGCTAGAGAACTCATAGGGACTTTCTACCAATTGGAGATTGTTTCCAAGGTAACCTCAGTGGTGGGTTTTTACCAGCCAAAAGTTCATGGGTTGTTACCTGCTGTAGAGTAGAAGCCAATTGGAGCAGAAGCAAGTGTTTCCCAGTTCCTGTTGCTTAGGGTAGGGGGACCACTTTTTGCTCCTTCCATGACTCTAATAGGGTTTTAGGAGGTGGTGGAAGATGGCTATCTCGCAGGATGGCTGGCCCCTTAAGAGGGAGTGGGATCCAATGTATCTGTGACCGATTACCTGCTGTTCAATTGGACTTAAAGGGAGGCACCTGGGCCATATAAAGGGGGAGAGAGCAGCAAGGAAAGGGGGTGTATTATTTACTGAGCTCTTTCAATCCAGTGAAGTAATGCTGCTGTTAGAGGAAGTTGTGGCAGAGACTGCAGAGAGCAAGACACCTACAGGAGACCCTGAGGAACTAGGGGAGGGCAAGGATAACAGCAGATGGGATTTGCCTGCTGACCTCTCTGAGCCAGAGAGAGTTGAAGAAAGGTGAACTGCGCTTGGAAGAGCTGGGAGTGGCTGCTTGGTGAAGAGCAGACTGGATCAGAAGAAGAGCTCCAGCACTGGCTGAAAATGCCTAAGTATGAACTTTTGTGTTGTGGTGATGGGCTTCATTCTGAGACTGGGAAGATTGCTTTGAATTGTTTCTGTTGTTAAATCAGCCCCTAGCTGTGGTGCTGGCCATGAGAAGGCCTGTGTGGAGCCCTGAAAGAAAGCAAAATTGGAACAAGCTTCTGCAGAGCCATGCTTGGCCAGCAAAGTGGGGCTACAGGGCAGGCACGCTGTTTTACAGGCCACCTGAGGTCGGGGTGCTGGACTTAGGAGTGCCTGGGGTATGGCAGCACCCCCTATCTTGAAGTAGTAACAATAACCAAATACATGGTTTCTGCTTTCAGCACCCCCGCTACAAAATTTGTTCCAGCACCCCTGGCCTGGGATACCCTTACATCCCCTGTTGGGGGCACCTGGCCCCAGAAGAGTGGAAAAGTGGGATGAATTCAGGTCACTAGCCCATTTCTAGAAGCCAACAATGGAGGTTCAACTTCTACAAGTAGGATTCAGCCTGTGAATGGATCTTGTGGGGTTCTTCTCATGGATATGAACTGAGACTTCTAATTTATATTTAGATTAACCTATAATATACCCCAGGCAAGATTTAAAGAAATACAGACATTTAAAATATGAGAAAAGGATTCTTTTAAGCACCATGATTAACAGCAATGTTTTTATCACGTGTCTCTCTGCAGCAATTATGTGGGAAGAAAGCATTCCTAGAGGAACCCTCATAACTGGAACCATCTCCTTCCATTTTCTTGTTGTTCCCAGAAGATGAAATAACCAGTTCTTGAGCTGATAGAAATTCTTAATGAAAGGAGCACTTCGGGGGCCCTGCAAACAATTGTGATTGTTCTGTACAGCCCTTTGCAGGTTATTGAACTTATGCCTGACCACCGAGAAAAGAATTGAGGCTTTCAGTTTAAAAAAAAATGTTTTAACACTTTTTCCTCTAATTCTACTTACCAGGAACTATTTGGGTCAGATCTGTTACTCACAGTGGTACGTACTATGCATCTAGAAAGTAGATTTTCAGGTAATAAATTCAGTAAAGGCCTGGGTGGGATTTTCAGAAGTGCATTTTGACTTAGGAATACAAGTCCCATTAAAAGTCAATAAAACATGATCCTAAGTCATTTAGGTACTCTGGAAATATCCTGCCCCTTGTCTGATTTCATAAAATGCCTTCTTCCTATATCACCTTAAATTCTTCATTGTTGTCATTCATTTTATACTGTAAATAAGATGCTTAAATGAAGCAATTTCTGTAATGTGAACATGCCTCTGTTTTCAGGTGGGCCGAGAAAGCTTTTTTCACCTTCTAAGATCAATCTCTTTGCACAATCAAGGGCAATTGCACACCAGATTTTAAAGATTTTTGTAGTTCCATGAACTGATGGAAATTGTCTAGTAAATAAAACTCTGAATCATTTAGTAACCTGTGATTTTATAACATTCATTTTAATGCTGGATTAAAAAAATCTAGTATTAGGACACTGTCAAATGAGTATCCTGATTTCCTACCACCAGTGCTTAATTTGTAATGAAAGAGGTGCCGGGGCTAAAGCAATTGTTTTACATTGAGAACTGATGCAGCAAGCCCCGAGGTGCTGGGGCTCAGCCCTGGCACAAACTAAGCCCTGCTTACCACCAGCACAAGTCATTTTTCAATGGACCATGTTTGAACAAGTATCCAGGAGTCCTGCAAATTATTTGTATGATTTGCAGTTATGGATTAGGCTTGGAGTCCAGCTTTGCAATGTATTTGACATTGGGTAGGAAGATGCAGTGTTGCCATCTTCTTTTCATAAGGGAAAAGAAAAAAGCTAAAGCAAACGAAGGGCTGCCCTTTCCATTTCTTCTCTTCAGCTCAGGAAAGGGATGTGGAATAAGTATCAGGTGGTGAAAACTCTCCAGGTCTCCTGGGGCTGTGGAAGACCAACACTCTTCTCTCTTTCAGCTGGAGTAGCATGCAGAAGACAGCCACCTTTTGTCTCATGTTGGAAGGGCGTGGATCTAGGAAAGCTGTTCCACACAGAGACAGTGTACAGGGTGGGGAGAGGCAGGTGGATTGGTGGGCTGTACATTGCTATTCTCTTCACTTCTGAGACTCTCAAGGAAGTAGAAGATGAACATATACAGAGGCAGGTGTTTTGTGGGGACAGTGAGAAACTCTACTGTGGACCCATGGGGGAGGGAATAATGAGCAGTTCACGAGGAGGAAATGAAAATAAGAGATGGCCAAGAGCAGCATTCATACCACAGGCCTGCAGAATAGGGGAGGGAGGTGAACCCACCATCATTAACCTTTCTCTAGTGTGTCTCAGAGTGGTGCATGTTCATGCACGCCACTTCACATGCATCTTGTTTTCTGTAGCCATCCATGTGGTCTAATACGTGAGCTTAGCTAGCCCCTGTTTAATTCTAGCAAGCAGCTCCCTCTTGCTTACTTTCTATCTATAAGTGTGTATAGCACAGCGCAGACTTAAATTCATACCTCTGATGGAGAGGCCTGAATTATTCATCAGCCTGCTAATGGCAAGTGATGAGATCTTTTCACGCTACGGCCCTGTCAGTAGGTGTTTATTACTCTGTTTCACCAGCAGCCGTACTATTACTGCAGGGCCAGAACCACCCCACATGCAGGCGTGACATGTATCAGTAGAGATAGCACTTTAAGACTCCCTTTGCCTGAGAGGTCATCTGAAGGTTATTATAAACGAATTATTTCTTCATTTCCGCTGACTGAGTAGATAGCCTTAATGATCTGTCACCTAGCAATAGGCTGCCTGTTCAAACATAAAGAATGGCATTCTGATGGGCTTATAACTAGAATCAGTTCATTTTAGCTATTCTCCTGTCAAGCATGTTTCCAAGATACATATAGTATTTACATATTCATGAGCCTCTGCAGACATTGGTGTCATGAGGGGGCCTGTCTGATAATGTGATACAAGTTTGTACTGTGTCTTGAGGCTCTTAAAGACTCCTAAGTGAATAAAGTCTATTCAGTTCTGTTCTTCCTATGTGGTGCTCTCTGTCTTGAGGATAGGGGCTGCAATTCAAATTTGTTGTACATCCCCCTCACTCCCCTGCTGCCCACCTCCCTGTTTTCCTCATTGAATGCAAAGCCACACTTTCTCAATGGCAAAGCCTCACTTTTCCAGTACTGCCGCTGTCCTGAGATGCATTTGTGACATGACATTAGGCTCACTGCAGGAAACATGGAGCGCCACATCTAAGCAGAGGTGCACTTATGTCAACTCTACTGTGATTTTGATCTTGATAATGTTTCTGATGGTCAATGGTTGGGTAAAAGTTAAGAGGGCCTGGAGAGAGAAGTGCATTTCCTTACTGAAACAGAGCAGAACAAAGTTAATTTCTCTTCCTGACTTGTGGTTGTTCCCTGGCTGCAGGGCTCCCCCAGTGACTAGTAAAGTAAAAGTAAGGCCTCACCAGTCAGGGGAATGGAAGTGTGAGCTATGGGAGAAGTTGGTGCCTGGCTTGTGGAGTTTTCTGAGCTTTCCTTACCAGTAGGAGGAGAAAGCAGGTGACATCTTTCTGCCTTTCTTTACATATAGGTCTATGCCCTTCTCTACCTCCTTTTTTGTTTCAGGGAGAAAGGGGTAGAACAGGACCCCACACTGCTGGGGTAAGGAGAGTAGAAAAGGAGACACTCTTCCTCAGTCTCCTTTTTTTTCCAGGGAGAAAATATCCCAGAGGCAACAAAATAGCCTTGTAAATGCCTTCTCCTCCATACGGGGGTGAGAGGGGTTGAATTTTGGAGAGGATTCAGGGCTAGATGGAAGCTGAGAAGATCACATCTCAAGGTTATATACTTACAGTTTGTTTTGGTAACTTTAACTTAAACATGAACACTGTAAAATAATAAATAAAAAAACCACCTGAGTGGCATAGAGTAAACTGTTCCAAAACCCCCCAAACCTCTGCCTAAGGTGGTTTTCAAATGTAGAGTTGCACACAAACCCACATTTTCATGTGGAAAAAGGATTTTTCTACCATTTTTGTAAACTTGGCCCTGAGTGTTAAAGGGAAAGTCAGACCTATCATATTCTCAGCTAATTAAAAATGCCAATTATTTTTCACAGAAAATGAAATTCTTTTTTGAAATTTCCTGCAAAGGTTTTTTCTTTAATTAAAAACAAATAAACAAAATCCTGAACTCTCACTGAATTTTTCAGTTTTCAAAACCTGTTTTCAGTAAAAACAAAACAAAAAATTTTGTTCAGAATTTTTTTTTCAAAAACAAAAAAAACCAGAAAAATGAAAATTGGTAGCTAAATCCCAAACACTTTTCTGGAGAAACAAAAATATTTTGGTTTATTGTTTTTCATTGAAAAACTGGACAGTGTTTATCAAAACTGAATTATTATGTTCAATGTTTGTTTGAAACATCATTTTGTTGGGAAAAATGTTTAGAAGAAAATATTTTGATGAGCTCTGTCAGACTTCTCAGAATTTTTTTCAAATACTAACACCAGCTATTAGTTTTTTGTGAAAGAAAATTTAACGTCTGTGATTTAACAGCAAATTCTCTTAAAGTAAAATTTGGATATTGGTAACAAAGTGTATTTGTAAAGTCTGTAAAAAGAAAAGGAGTACTTGTGGCACCTTAGAGACTAACAAATTTATTAGAGCATAAGCTTTCGTGAGCTACAGCTCACTTCATCGGATGCATTTGGTGTAAAGTCTGTGTGTCAGACTGGAAGGTGAATTTAAGGTGATAATATTTTCCCACTCCTCACTCTGTAAACATCCTCAGTTTAAACTACCTTAGACTCTGGGAGCCAATTTGAGAGGTGAAGCATGAGCAGTTGTAGGTGACATACTGGTAAGTCAATTTTCAGAGTAGCACTCACGAAAGCTTATGCTCTAATAAATTTGTTAGTCTCTAAGGTGCCACAAGTACTCCTTTTCTTTTTGGTAAGTCAATGTAACTATAAGGGAAAATAGTATATTAAGATACTGAAAGAGCTGGAGGAAAGTGTAAATCACAACAGTTTAAACTCTATTAGAGCCACTTCAATTCACATCTGAATTTGGCCCAATAATATTAGCTCCATGATATTGACTGTGTCATATTTAGCATCCCAACAAAGTATTGTAGTTTTATAGTTCTATCACAAAGAAAATAATTAAAGCATGTTATTCATAATAAACAATTAGTGATAATGGTGATATTGAATATACACTTTCTTTTATGATGTCAAAGTCAGAAATGTAATTGGGAGCAGAATTTGGCTGAATGTATTTATGTTGTGTCACCCCAATCCCTCTTTCCTGAGTCAACAACATTTTTTAGCTTTGCTTATTTTATTCAAAAATCACTGTCTTGAAAAGCATCAAAGATAAACTAAAGTTGTGTGTTTTCAAGAACCCTTGTTTTGCTTCTGGTTAAAATCTTGTCACCTATTGTGATGCACTTTGAATCAATTTTCTTACAAACCACAGCTGCCTAATAAAAGGGGTCAAAGGCAAAGGTGCTCTCAATTTTGTGAGTAGCAGGGGGTTGCATATAGATGCTTGAAGCTTCACAGAGAAAGTGCTGTTGAATACTGAGTGTAGAGATCTTTTTTTTTTCTCCAAGTATGGACTTTAATTCATTAAGGGTCCAATCTCATAAGCTAGTGAACAACTGCAGGAAATTCAGAGCACTCTTACTGAAGTTAGGAGTGGCTGAACATCTTTTAAGATTAAGTCCAAAAATGCATTTTTATTTCATTTTAGACCAGGACATTTAAGACCAGATCCTGCAAAGACTTACACACATGCCTAAAGTTAAGCACATGTAGAAGTATCTGCAGTATCTGTGCCTTACTCCTCTTCTCTGTAGTGAGAGGATAATCCTGAAGAATAGATTACTTAGTAGCTCATATAAACAATAGGTTGTTGTAGGAGATTACATATTTATTTCTTACTGGATATCTATTCATGGAAGTCAGATATAATTTGGATTCTTGAGTGATTGATTGAAAAGGCAGATTGGTTTAGTATCCTAATGTGTGGCTGGTAAAACTCATCCACTTAAATGTCTGGAAAATGTTGCTTTCCTGACAGTGTTTAAATGCTGTAATATTTTTGTAAACTATTATATAGCTTTTGTATTATCAGAGTAAATATCTATTTTAAATGTATCCACAGTGAAGATAGTGGACCCAGGCCCTGAGCACTGTGAATCTGCTTTCAAAGGTGAGGATCCAACCCACTGTTTTGGGATTCAACTCTTGTAATCCTTGCTGTGGCAAAACAGCATGGGTACAGTGCAGAAGCAGAAGCGAGCCTGGAGCTCTTAATTGTTTCTTTGAGGGTTTATTGAAGAATGGGCGACTCAATAGGAATGACAGATTTTAGAATTGTTAGATTTGAAATGAACTCCGGCAGATCTGCTAAAAATTCACAGGGGGAAAAGTGCTCTCGGAATCACCAGAAATGAAGCCTGAAGTCGAGCTACAGGAAAAAAAGCCAAGGGGGAATGTGTTAGTTCTACCTACTTTATTCCATTTGTTACCAAGAGAGAGCATAGACTGTATGTAGATTAACGGAGCATTTAAGTCAGATGTGTATTGATGCACTTGCATCTGCTTCTCTACTCTTTGTTGCAACTGAACCAGAGAGATGTAAAATTGCCAAAGAACCTACTCTCTAGTCAAAACTGTCTGGTAGTCAATTAGAAAATAAAATGGAATATTTAGGAAATGAGGTGCTAGGTTTTCAACCACATATAACATGTGAAAAAAGCTGCATTTTCTCACTTGTGCTTTGCTAATGGGTATAGTATTGATACATTAGTCATATGATAAACCATATGGGGGTGACATTCACCCTTCCACGGACAGCTTGACTAATCAGACATTGCATAGGCAAATCTGCGGATGAAAAAGCTACTTGCAAACCTGTGAACAGGTCATAACTCTGCCCCTCTGAAGCAATTATTCTAGCCTATATAAACAAGAATGCCATCCACAGCCATTTCACGCTAACTTATAGCTGGTATTTGGGAGACTGGGTCCAGCTAAGTACAGATCTAGTAGCAACACCCTCTGTACTCACCTCTATGGTGTTGTATCCATGAGCAATGTTCAGTCCCCATCTGCAGTGTGCAAGGGATGCTGAAGAACCTCTAGCCATGCCCTTTCACAACAGAGGGGCAGGGTGGAGCTTTGTGTAGCACAGGGACACATACAACCTTTTGCACCTGGCTGCATTTCACCCAGGATTTTCAGAGCATCATTGAACCAGAACAATTTTTGGAAATAAGAAATTTTCTAAACATGGCCAAAATTATGTATATAATGAAAAGGAATATGGAATAGTGTCTATTAATGTTGGGAATACAGTTCTAATTTCCAAAACCTATTGTTCAGATTTAATGCATTCAATTGCCTATGTTTTAAGAGTAGATTATATTAAAAACCAAATGTATTGTTTTAGGGCTTTTTCATATGAGATGCTGAACACTCTTCTCTCCCATTGACTACGATGGGAGTTTAAGGGATGGTGAGTGGTTAGAAGGACCAGACCCTTCTTTCTGTTGGAGTCTAAGGGATATGCTCTGCTTTTGCCTTCCAGGTATAAAGTAATTTTAGCTGAAGCTGCCTCATTACAGGGAAATTCATATGGCTTTTTGCAGAAATGGAAAGTGGTGTTCTGTCTTCTTTAATAACCAATAATATTTCAAAAATTGTATTTTATCATCAACAAAATCATTATCATGGGTTTTTATATCGGTATTTTTATTTTTTACAGTTTAATTTATTTAATTCTGTTATGGCGTCTCTCCAATGCTTCCTGGCAGCTAAGCTATAATCGGAGACACTAAACTCATGATATTTGAAACAGACGAGGTACTGCAAGGGCTCTTGTGATGCATCTGACTAAAAACCAGATGAAGCAGCTTGCAGAGTGGGTTGGAACTTCCTATAGGAGATTAGAAAACAGCTTTCAAGTTCAGGTGGGACTTTTAGGAAGTGGAAGGAAAATTTACAATGTAATGAAGCCATATGCTACAAGGAGCTAAAATTATTAGGTAAATCTCTCACGTGTGCCTGTACACAGATACACAACCTTTGGGATAATAAGGCTAGACTTCTCATCCTTCATCTTGAAAATCACAGACCTCTCCCATTTGAAGTAAAGGATAACATGTTTTTCTGATAGCAGTAATGAATCCCATATCCTTTCTTTCAGACAGCTACAAGTGGTCAACTTTGCATAACTGGATGGGGAGAATTGATTTTGTAACTCCAATTACTCTTTGCTCCTTGTTCCCAGTATTAATACCATGAAATCTGCTTAAACCTGTGCAAAGAGGAGGATGGTGTGCTGAGCCAGGCTAGATAGAGCAGCTCTTCTGTCCCATGCTGTGCAGTTATGTACATTTAATATTGCTTTTTCTGAGGGGAAGGAACCTGACTTTGGATCCAGCTCCTCTCATTCCAAACCCCACCTTTTGTTTGTCATCATCTCCCCACACCCTCAGCCTCCCTCTATTGATGTTTACCAATGTGAGATTTCTGGGCCCCATCAACTGGTTGGTTAAATGCTACAAAACAAAGTGTTTTGTCCATAATTTTTTTTTTTAGCTCAAACCCAGCATGCCTTTTACATGGACATATAATGCCCTAAATGCCAGCCAACTGCTATCTTTTTGATAGGAAAGCAGCAGAGAGTTCACACAGGGGACTTGCACCTTTTGTATGCTTGAATGGAGAGTTCTGTGTGTGGGCATGAAGAGGCAGTTTGCAAACAGCAAAGATCAGCAAAGGCCTTGGCTGCTAATCTTCCCCAGATCCTTACACAGTCCAAGGTACAGCTGTATCAGATACTTGTGCTGACTGGGCCACTTAATTCATCTGCCAACTCCATAACCTGTTCATATGGCACAATGCCTTCTATGTAAAACTGGCTCCATTGCCTAGGATTTGGCTTTAATTCTTCAACGCAGCAGAAAAGCTGAAACTGTTTTGAGAGCCCAATCTTGCACTATTGAACTCAGTGGGAGTAGAATTGAGTTGTTAAGACTGAATGGAGCTTGCTGACCTTTATTAAGAAAATCAGAATGGCCATACTGGGTAAGACTCATGGTCCATCTAGCCTAGTATCCAGTCTTCCAACTGTGGCTAGAGCCAGAGGCTTCAGAAGGAATGAACAGAACAGGGCAATTTAGTGAGTGATCCATACACTGATGTCCAGGCCCAGCTTCTGGCAGTCATAGGTTTTGGGGGACACACAGTACGGTGTTGCATTCCTGACCATCTTGGCTAATAACCATTGATGGGCATATCCTCCTCTAACTTATCTAATTCTGTTTTGGACGACATTATACTCTTGGCCTTCACAACATCACCAGGCAACAAGTTCCACAGGTTGACTATTGTGAGAAGAAGTACCTCCTTGTTTTTGTGTTAAACCTGCTGCCTTTTCATTTCATTGGTGATCTCTGGATTCGTGTATTATGTGAAGAGGTAAATAACACTTTCCTTATTCACTTTTTCCATACCAGTCATTATTTTATAGATCTCTGTTACGTCCCGCTTTTAGTCTCTCTCTTCTTTTTACACAGAACAGTCGAAGTCCTTTTAATCGCTACTCATATGGAAGCTGTTGCATACACCTAATAATTTTTGTTGCCCTTCTCTATAGCTTTTCCAATTCCAATATATCTTTTTGAGATGAGTGACCAGAACTACACACAGTATTCAAGGTGTGGGTATCCCATAGATTTATGTAGTGGCATTATGATCTTTTCTGTCTATCCCATTCCTAATGGTACCTAACATTCTGTTAATGTGGTTGGGGTTTTTTTTGTTTGTTTGTTTGGGTTTTTTTATTTTTACTGCTGTTGCACACTGAACAGATGTTTTCAAAGAACTAGCCATAGTGACTCCAAGATCTTTCTTGAGTGTTAACAGCTTATTTAGACTCCATCGTATTGTCTGAGTAGTTTGGATTATGTTTTCCAGTATTACATTTGTGATTAGTTGGGGTAGCAATATTCTGACTTGAAGAAAGCCCCAGGAGAATAAAATGAGTGAAAAGTAAACTTTTGGGTGGTAACTGAAAACCAAGGAGATGAAAATGTAAGCTTTTTCCCCTCTGAAATTTCATTTTCATTTTAAGCTTTTACAAAATTACTTTTTGTGGAAGTGTAAACTTTCAGACTTAGTGAAATGTTTGTCTGCATGTGTGCAGCTTGCACACATCAACTGTTCATAATATAATTCCATTTCCAGGCAATGCTTTTCCAAATGTTCTCATGGACATATCCCTCCATTGAGGACTATTCAAGTCAAGGCATCAGTGCTCCAGTTTCTAGGTTCAGGTACACTGGAGTCTTGTGAAAAGATGTGCATTTATATTTTGCATTAGGAAAAGCTTTCTTCGTTCATCACGCTGATGTGTCTAAAATAGTCAAATGCATTTTGATCAAGCTTTCTATAAAAGTCATCCCTGGCAGTAGATCAAGCAGGCCTGTCGTCTGAAAAGATTTTTCTTGTTGAGGGTGGGGATAGAGTGAAAATGATGGAAGTGGGAATATAGGGTGTTTAGTGCCTGTTTGGTAGAAAACATTGCACGTGAAGATTTAAATGTGGATTTGGTGCCTGGGTTAACGGAAGCAGTTTGTTACTTATGGTTGGCAACATAGCAAGAGCAGTAGTGGTTTTTACATAGATGCTTTTTTTTCAGACCACCATTGGAGATGCTATAATTATTGACTAGCATACAACTTCTGAATCTATTGATCTTTTTTTTTCCTCCCAGGAAAACTGATCAATATGATATAGTGTGCGTACACGCATACACAAACATCCTATTATTTAGGAGTTATTTAGCCTTGCTAATTTTATATTAGTCCCGTGTGCTCAAGATTGCATGCATGTCCTTCCTGTTACAATGTATCAGTTCTAATGAGACAAGAATTGGGGACAGAAAGCTCTTTTATTCCCTTAATATGCAGGTGTCATTTGCACCAGTTTAGTTAGTGATGATGACTTAGATCATCTGGTCTGTGGAAGTAGTTTGAAAATGGTGATAGGAATTAATCACAAATTATTATCCATTGTTCTAATATTCTTCTACAAAAAAGGTACATGATGGATATTCCTTGAACTGGCAAATGACTCCTACAGCTCATCCCCCAGATTCTTTCAGAAATAAATTATAATAAAGCTTAAAGCTCACCAGCCTGATAATTGAAAGAACATTTGGCATCTTAAAAACTAGATTTAGATGCCTAAATAAATCTGGTGAAACATGCTTTCTTGAAACATTTTTATGCTGCCCTTCTAAAGTACATGAGGTTTTCCTGACTTGATGTATATTTCACTACATGCTGTAGTGATAAAACATGGTTTATCTTTAGTGGAAGAGGCTAAGAATTAATGAGTCAGATCAAATAATTGAAGTAAATGAGGTTGATGTACTCTTGCAAAATGAACTAACAAGTAGTTGACAAGAAGCTAGAAATATTATAACTACATTAATACAGTGATGAATAAGGTAAGTAGAAAATAAAAAAGAATCCCCATTTACGGATCCAAATCTGCAAACAGATCTGTCAGGGTCTGAGGCAAAGCCCAGGGAAATTACTGGGAATATTTTACTTGATTTTAAAGGACTCTGGATCTGACGCTAGGTGCAGTCACCTACTCTGGCACAGGATACCATTAAAATAACCATCAGTTGGACTTCATGTGGGGATATGGATCTGTGTGCCCAGCAGTTTGCAGGATTGAGATTTTTTTCATCCAGTCCAGCTCTTATTAAAGTTAGTGGGTGTTTGTCATGGACTGTAATGGGAGTGGGATTAGGTCCTACAGTAGTTACCTTAAACTGAAGGAATCTAGTACCTGAACACACACTAGGCATGCATTCTTTATTTTTCATTACTTTAGGCAAGGCAGGAGCTTCTTCTCGGCATCTTCTTTGAAATAATAAATTTAATGTAAAATGTCATAAATATGAGGAGCTGGTGATAGGGAGGGCTGTTAAGCAGCATCACTATTCAAGTGATTTTTCTAATGAAACATCTACAGAAGACTCACTTATGAAAGTGGCAATTGAAAGTTGTGGCTCTGCATGTATATCTCCTGGGAGTTTCTTTGCTACACCCCATCCATCCCATATACATTGGGGACGTATCTATAGATAGAAAGTTGAGGGGTTTTTGTACCATTATCCCATGATAACTTGACGTTACTGTTTGCAGTGCTGTTAGCCATATTAGTACCAGCATATGAAACACAAGGCGGGTGACGTAATATCTTTTATTGCAGGGGTTCTCAACCTTTTTCTTTCTGAGGCCCCCCTCAGCATGCTATAAAATGCCCACGGCCCACCTGTGTCACAACAACTGATTTTCTGCATATAAAAGCCAGGGCTGGCATTAGGGGGTAGTAAACAGGGAAATTGTTTGGGGCCTCATGCCACGGGGAGCCCCATGAAGCTAAGCTGCTCCGGCTTCGGCTTCAGCCCCAGGTGGTGGGGCTCAGGCCTCAGGCTTCAGCCCCATGCAGTGGGGCTTTGGCTTTCTTCCCTGGGCCCCAGTGATTCTGATGCTGGCCCTGCTTGATGGATCCCCTGAAACCGGCTTGTGCACCCTCAGGGGGCCCTTGGACTCCTGGCTGAGAGCCACTGTTTTACTGGGCCAACTTCTGTTGGTGGAAGGGATGGGCTTTCAAGCTTCACAGAGCTATTCCTCAGGTCTGGGGAAGGTAACCAGAGCATCTGAGCTAAATGCAAGGTGGGACACACAACTATGACATATTTCACATAGTAAAATATAACTCTGGCTGTGGATCTGTCTGCTGAATAGATTCATTAGGCCAAAACCCTGCATGAAGAGCAGCAAGCAGCGGTGCGTGTGTCTGTCCTGTCTGCATTAGTACAATGTGGCTGTTCAGGCAGCATAGTCATTTCAAGCAGACAATTCTGTTGTTAATACCGCACTATTTACCTTATGGAATAGTCCCTGACGCATCTTTGCTTTGTTTTCACAATTTGGCTCATTGGACATAGCTGTGCACTACAGGAATAAAACTTGTGACATGAGATTGTATGTAGTGTTCCAAACTTTTCTTCTCCACACCAAAAAAAAAAAAAGTTTCTTAAAGGGGCTCAGCAGCACTTTTATTTACCTGATAGAGGTGGCTCCTCTATCAGCTGTAACCACGTGCCAGACATAAATCTCTGACTTTATTCCTGACGTATATGGTCATGAATGACAGGGTGGGTTACAAGTTTTCTAAAAAGCGAGGATTTCTATTTTCAATTTGGATTTAAGGATGGGAAAGATTTTTGCTTTTTAAATATCTGACATCTTTCCAAAGTAGTATTAGATGTTTAATAGAAAATGCAAAATGAAACAGGGACACTTTCAGTGACCTACATGCATGCTGATTACCTGTTCTGTTATTGTCTGCCCTTAACCAAATAAAATAAAATAAATGTTAGCAGGAAGGAAAAATGAAAGTAGGTCAGTCTACAAACCCATTAGATCAAAAACAGTTAGAGCAGAACACACCTTTCCCAAGTGAAAAGTGAGAAATGAACATGTAAATGAAAGGCACTTGAAGAGTTACGGTAGCTGCCCTGTTCGCCAGTGTGATTAGCAGAAGTTATTCTGGTTCTTTGACACCGTAAAGCTTAGATTTCAGGAAAATAGAGGTGCTGGAAATAAATTTCTCATATATTCTCCATGAATGTTGTTGTGATTGTCACCTGGGAGCCAGGCATTAGATATGACTTAACCAATTACTGGAGTCCCTCTTCTGATTGGTATACGTGTTAGATGTGTGGCTATGCACAGCCAAGACTTGGACCAGAACACTTTGACCAGAGCAAATGAGACCCCCCTTTTTTGGGGTTAGGGGCAGGGTCAAAAACAGCCAGACTTTATTTTTTCACATAAAATGGACCTCTTCCATTAATTTTAGTATAAGATTTAGTCATCCTGGTCTTGGTGGAGGTGGGAGACAGGAGCGTTCTGCAAGGCTTTGCTGAAGGCTGGGGTGTACAGAATGGGTGTTGGAGTGGGGATTTCAGATTCAGGGCCAAATGCTGTAAGTGCACAGGGAGATGTAGAGCAGTCTCCTTTGATCATAGTCCCCCAATCCATCCATGACCACAAACTTGGAGCTATGGCTAGAGCAGCCCTGGGAAGTGCTCTAGCCATCATTCCCTGGCCATAGAGGTATGGGACGAGCAAGAAGTGCCAGGGCCAGAGTCCCGCTATTCAGGGAGCAAGGTGAAAGAAGCAGGCAGCAGTCAAAGTTTGAGATCCAGCTAGGGGCCAATAGCCCAGTCAGAGTATTCCCTAGATAAGAAGCAACCAAATCCCTCTCCCAACCTAGGGCAACCACAGCCCTCCATCTAACCCAGGAGGATTGCACAAGGAACAATAATTAGAGCCTCAAGAACCATCAGAGTTACTTGGACGCAAATCCAGGAAGATGTCAGAGACTGCCAGGAGTATAGCAATTACTTTATTCCTAAAGCTTGTTCTGTGCTACAGCCCTGTTAATTTTAAGTTTTGGTAATCAGGACATATATTGTCATATATGTAAAAAAGGTAATCTATAATCACATGTATGTAAACTAGGGCATTAAGTATTTTGCATATAATTTTCAGATTTCTGAACCTTCAGCCTTAAGAGGAGTTGGTCAGGGTTCCACTGGGATGAGCAGTGTCAGTTTATAGCAGAGCCATATCAGAACAATACTAGAAGGCCCTTCTTCAATGAGCGTTTGCAGACATGCCCACTTTTGGCACTGTACTAAGCTATGTCACCCTGTCTCTTAATGAAGTTGTGGACAGTTTGTGTCCCTATGCTCCAGATCCCTGACTGAGTTCAGGGAATTGTGCTGCTATTTATGCTGGCATAAATTCCTGGTTAATTTTTACCTCTACCATCATAGCTCAACCTTTAAACAGATGCTACCTGTACCCAGTGATGAGAGGCCAAAATCTTAACAACCGGTTCCCTCCTCACCCCACGAGAGGGTTGTTGCTCACCCCTGCCCCCCGGGACTCCTGCTGCATCCAACCCTCCGCGTTCCTTGACGTCCCCACCCAGGACCCCTGCCCCATCCACCCCCCTCCCCTGTCCTCTGACTGCCCCCAGAACCAGGCAGGAGGGTCTCGTGGGCCACCATAGTGGGTGCCCACCCCACCCCTAAGAGCCAGAGGGACATACCGGGGGGTGAGGTGGAGAGTCCCGGCAGTGCTTACCTGGGGCAGCTCCCAGGAAGCATCCGGCAGGTCCCTCTGGCTCCTAGGGGCAGGGTAGGATAGTGGCCACTTCCCCCACTGATCACATCAAATGTGGCGCCTTAGGCTCTGACTCCGTGGGTGCTCCAGGTCTGGAGCACCCATGGGGAAAATTTGGTGGGTGCAGAGCACGCACCAGCAGCTCCCCACCCGGCCCGAGCTCACCTCATCTCCGCTCTGCCTTCTCCCTTTAACGTGCCAACCGTCTCTGCTTCTCTGCCCCCCACCCTGGCTTCCTGCGAATCAGCTGTTTGAGCAGGAAGCCTGGGAGGGGTGAGAAGCTGGCGGTGGCTTCGCACTCAGGCCCAGGGAGGCGGAGGTGACATGGGGTGGGGAGTGGTTCCCCTGCGTGCCCCCCCGGGTTACCTGCTGTGGCTTGGGCGGCCCTCCTCGTGCCCCCCCGACCCAACTCACCTCCACCTCCCTGGGCCTGAGCGCAAAGCCGCACCAGCTTCTCAGCCAGCCCCAGCTTCCCGTGTGAACAGCTAATACGTGGGAAGCCGGGGGGGAGGGGGTGGAGAAGCAGAGCGGGGCGGCGCATTCAGGGGAGGAGGCAGAGCAGAGGTGAGGTGAGCTGGGGCTGGGGGCGGGGCGGGGAGCTGATGGTGGGTGCGCTGCACCCACCAAATTTTCCCCTTGGGTGCTTCAGCCCTGGAGCACCCATGGAGTTGGCACCTAAGGCGCCACTTTTGGCAGGTTGTTAAATTTAGAAGCTGTTTTAGAACCGGTTGTCCCCCATGGAACAATCGGTTCTAAAATGGCTTCTAAATTTAACAACCGGATCCAGCGAACCGGTGCGAACTGGCTCCAGCTTACCACTGCCTATACCATATGAACAAATGGGAGATACAGAAGTCTTTCAGAAAAAAACTACCCCCTTTACTAACTGTGCTATGCCAGTGAAAGATGTTGAATAAAAGAAAGGTATATAAAAACATTTAGAAAAAAATAGATCCTTTAAATCTTAAATTGCCATTGTCAGCAAAGCAAACAATTGAGTACAGTTCTAAGTAACATAAAATACAAAAATTAATAGCATTACATTAACTGAGTTTTTTTCTTGGTAGTAAATGCCATAAGTAATTTTTATGTTACGTTGTGGCAGGCTTGTGCTAGCATAAATAGTTACTGAATTGGAGCACAGATTCATATATTATAATATATTATAATTGCTGGTACACACAAAACACTCATTAATGTTTAATAGACTCTGGAGATCCCGAGCTCTCTTGACTGTTTTATAAAGACATACAGAAAATAATTGGTGTCCAAACTGCTGCTCAAATTTTATATCATGGGATACTCATGTAGGGTCTTCATTATACTGAGGTAGGTACTGTTTAGAAAAAAAAATGTATATTTTCTACTACAATAAATGTGAGTTAATGATTGTATGCAGTGTTGATGTAGCCATGTAGGTCCTAGTATATTAGAGAGACAAGGTGGGCGAGGTCATATCTTCTATTGGACCAACTTCCATTGGGGAGAGAGAGAAGCTTTTGAGCCACACGGAGCTCTTCTTGGTCCAATAGAAGATATGACCTCACCCACAGTTAATTGTTTGTTAAACTTATTATGTGGGGAGTTTCCTTGGTTGACAAAAGATTAAAGAGGCCATACAAGAATTGCCTAAGCAGTCACTGTTTTCTTCAGTCCCCTGTTCTCCCTCCACCCCCATTGAGATGGATCTCAGGCGCATGAAGCTCAGGCTGCTCTTACCCGTTCCTTCCCACTTGCTAGTTAAAGAAAGAAAAACACTCTCTTCCCATTTCCAGCTCAAAACTGGTTGCTATGGGCAAGGGACCTTGCTGTTTTTCCATATGACTAGATGTGCAACTCAGCCCCATTTTTTCTTCCTCAGTCTCCCTGAAAAAAATACATAGATTACTCCATCTTCTGCTGCCCAATAAAATCTCTGTTAGAACCTTGTAAAAGAAAAGGTTCAACATTGAATGGGATTAAATTAGGCATGGGTTAAATGAGAATGAGCTAAGTTCCAGAATTTGAGACCAGTGAAGAGTGAACTTTCTTTGAGGATAGAAATGTTCTAGATAAACTCCCAAAGTCCATTATCATTATATTGATGCATTTCCTGGTTTTCTTGGGACCAGAAGCAAAGTGGTCCTTTCAGCATTTCCAATTAAAATATTGTGTTAAAAAGAAAATATAAAAATATTTATCTTTTAAACATTGGAGTCTTTTGAGGGGATGGGGAAAGTTACAGCATTAGGGGCTTGATCCTCCTCCCCTTGAAATCAATGGCAAAACACCAGTTGGTGTCATGGAGTCAGGATCAGGCCCTATGTTTCTATATTTATAGAGTAAATAAGTTTGGTGTGTTTGGGCTGTACTGTTTTTTCCTGGGTCTCTGTACAGAAAGATCTGACAATATTTTTCTCTCCAATATTTCAGCCTGTGCTATATGATCTGACATCCAGATCCAAATCAATTTCATTACATGAGCTGGGTGTAAACAGTTTTCTATTGGGGTGGGGGGGAAGGGGCAAAGGCTTTCTACTTGCCTAAATAACGAAGAAGGGCTGGGCTTCATAGACTTTGTTGTACTGATAACTTGCTTAGTGCTTTCTTGTCTGATTTATCAAACGTTGGTATGCTCCCCAATTACTTGTGCAAGCAGTAAATTCTTTAAAAAGAACATAATTATTTTTTAAAGAAAACCATAAAGATATCCTCCAATGGGACCTGCAGTATTGGTATTAATTGAATAATTAATACTAATCATGATGCCATGGAGATGTACCATAAGCACAATATAAAACCAAAAATTGGTATTTAAAAAGGGAAACATTTAAGGATTTATACAAAGACGACCACCCTATTTTTAAATTAAGCTCTGTAATAAAATATTTATCAGATTTATATGTTGAAGAATGAGAAGAGCAAGTAGTAGTTTCTCACTCATGATCACTAGCAGAGAGTGATGGTTTAAGTTTGGTAGCTTGGCTAATCACAGCCATTATGTTGCATTAGGCATTCTGATCTCTAGCCTATAACATTGTGGGCTTTTAAAAATATATAATCATTTTAAAGCAGGGCATGCTGTTGGCCAAACTCAGAGGTGATGCATGAGGTGGTTTAAGTTAAACTTCTTAACTGTCAGTTAGACTCCATTTTATCTACTTAAACCCAATTACACGACATGTTGATGTTTAAATCCTGCAATGAGAACCAGTATGCAGACCATTGACCTTAAGTCTCTGTCCAAGTCTGGGGGTCTACCTGCATGGTGCTTATTGTAGGACTGGAGCCTGAGTTAATATCAAAGGGACCATGTGTGCTATATGTAGGGAAAATAAAACTCACTAATTGCTGGAATATTATCCAGATGAGAGGAGAAATCCTGGCTTCATTGAAGTCAGTGCCAAAACTCCCATTGGCTTCAACAGGGCCATGATTTCTTCTACAGACTCTTGGATGTCTCTTGTCTTGAACTCAGCTCTCATCTTATCACTTTTGCAAATTAAGTCACTTTTTAAAGATTTTAGCAAGATGGTTATCCCCAAGCAGGAGGCTCAGGCATGACATTTATAAACACAGGCTATAGATCTGTTCCTGAGAAGGGCTGAGGAGCTGCAATTCACTCTGATTTGATAGACTTTATTGGGCATTGTGGATGCTCAGATACTATCAGGACCAGACTCCATTTTCAGATATATTTGAGTGTCTCTTCATAGAAATACTTTCTGTCTTATGCAAGTTCTAACCTGATGAGTCTAAGAAAGATGTCTGAACTGGGTTTTCTTTTAAAGCCTGAAAACTACTTGGTTAGTGGGTAGTTATTATAATCTTGCTTGGACTGGATTGTCTGCAGTTCTGTAAGTACAGCTATTGCTTCTCTTTCCCTCTTGCTCCCCATGACTTTTCTATGAGGTGTTAAAATCACTTTAAACTGCTTAACCTATGAGGTATTACTGATTAACCTATGAGGTCCTATCTTTATTAATCACAGCTTACAAAAATCGCTTCACTAGAGGCCTTTGACTATGAGGAATGCCTTATACATAAAGAAGTACTTTTTAAAAAAGAGCCAGTCTTGTTGCTGTTGATGGCAGAGTTGTTTATGATGACTGTGATGCCCAGATTCCCTTCTTTATGGTTTAGGAAGCCCAGGATGGTATGGCTACTAATATCCCAAACAGAAGGTTCTTCTACAAGTAGTTTGTGTACTTAGACTAGATTGTGTGAGGAGAATTCATCCTACATGTGGGTCAGTACATAGCAGCACTATCCTAGGATCACACCAGGGAAGGATTTGTGTCTGAGCATCACAATTTAATCCCTGATTTTCCCCCTTGTTCTGGGAGTGGGAGTGGTAATCTGGTCTATCCAGTAGAAGATTACTTCCACCTCCACGCCACTTCAGCTCTCCTGAGCAGCATGTTGAGTGGGAGGAGACAAGGCTTCACCTAAGCCCTGGTTCTGGCCCACATGTTGGGAGGAGGAGTAACAGCTTCATGGAAGCTACTCTTTCACTCCCATCCTCATGCTGTGAGCTGTGATGCAGGTAGCCTGAAGAGAGGGTGGGCATGTAGGACAAGAGACCATCTTGGCCTTGGAGCATGTTTGAAAAGCTCTCTGAAGTCCTCTGATTAAATACACGATGTGAATTCAGATTCTTCTTAACTGTAGTGGGTACTGATGAATTTCGGAGCACTGGAAATTTGAGAATCTCTCGTATTATTTTGGGGGATGGCAAACCTTTCCCCTCCAGTCCATTTGCATATTGTTTTAAGGGGGTTTTAATTAAAATTAATGCATAGTTTTTGGAGCTAAATAAAAGCCTGTACCTACAAAATTATTGCAGGCATAAATGGATATTTTATATTGTATTTATTTTTTCATTGGATTGTTTCTCTCTCCCTCTCTGCTTCTCTGTGTCTCTATCTGTTTTTCATTTTCCCTGCTCTCTCTCCCATTCTTTGCCCTGTTTTTCCATTAGATTATTTCTTCCCATTTTCTTTTTCTTTCTTTGCAGTTTCTCATAGCTGAATGCAAACCCAATATTGATGGGGTTTGAACAGCTGAAACTATCAAATCCTAATTTTGGACTGGTTTCAAATTAGGCAAAATTAATTGCCTGATCCAATCAAACAATAATCCATTGATTGGAAATCTTCTCTGATTTAACATCAACATAAATACTATACACCTTTGGGAGACTAGCACCCTGACCATTCTGTGTTAGTTGGGCTAGTTGGTGAAGACAAGATATCATGACTAGTTAAGAGTACCTATCCCCTGAAAAAAGTTTAAACTGTTAGGCTTTTCAGTGCAGGGAAATTTAGGTGGCAATATCAAGAGTTAATAGCTACCTAAACTACTTAACAGACCAAGTGTACATCACTTCATCAGAAAATTCTGGTGTATTCATTACCTGGGTCAAGGAAGAGTATAAATTTAGTAGCTATGCACTGAAATTTTTCCTTGGTTTGAATCTTTAACAGTGTGACTCTGATTTTAAGTTCTGTCCTTGAAAATCTGTGTGTCCTTTCCTACTCCACCAGAGCATCAAAGGTCTCCTGACCAAATAGGCGTTAGGAAAATATCTATGGCTTGGTAGATTTCTACTCTTTCTGGGAAGCTTACTTGAAGTTGTTGTGGTGAAGAAATCATGAGGAAACTTTTACCTACTGTTTGATAAACTGCCCCACAGCTTGTTTCTCAGTCAGTGTTAATACAGGCAAAACATTCCTAATTTACTAAATCTGGTGAAGCATTTCTGAAGTTGGGTGTGTTTTAGGATGATTAGTCAAAGTGCATCCCTTGATTTAATGAAGGTGAGATGGTGTGAACTCTAAACTATGAACTCCACTTCATATTCAAATATAAAGCTTCACCTTACCACTTAGCAAATTCTATTAATCTTCTGCTGGTGACCCTTGCACTTCAAGAGGCTCTAATAGGAAAATGTTGTTTGCTTTTGCCAATTTTATCCAAATTTATCTGAGCTTCTTGCATCTATAAAGTTCAGCTGATAAGCTTGACTAGCTATTCTTATGAAAGTTTTAGCAGGAACCAAGAAATCCAGAGACATGCAAAAATCTAAAATGGGAAAATTATCTTAAATTAAACTTTTTGAAAGTTTAAGGGTCATGTTTGTGTTGAATAAAGGTGTGAAACCCTTCTGAATGTATCCGTTTACCCCCCTCTGCCTCAGAACTACCCTAATTATTCCATTGTGGGGAGTTTCCCATTTAGAATCAGACTCATGAATGAGTCTGTATTTATATTCATTGGTCTGATTTATCAATCTAGACAGCTGTCTGCTGTTGACAGAGGTTAAAGGGTGAGAAACATTTTTTGGGAGGTAGGGAAGCCTTGCAGGTCTAATGTTCTTTCATGATTGAAGCTGTTATTTGTTAAAAAGGAGGGAGATTGATACAGCAGAAGTGGCTAACATTTGGGATATTAAAGCAAGGCACTAGATGCCTTTTTAGATGTGTCAAACTAACCTATTGGCTACAGTGGTACCCCTGACCTGGATTATCATGGTAATTAGTGGTGCAGGCAAGGAATTACCTGAGCCACCCACAGGTCAGAGAATGACCAACTTTAATATCTTTTGAATTCTTCTTGCTAATATTTGTGTTATCATAATTATGACTACTTAGCTCTCAAATGTATTGAGGTGAGGGAAACCAAACGGAAAACAACAATACAGTAGCCAGCAGCCATTCCTCACAACTGTTTCCCAAACTCACTTAAAAATAGAGATGAATGCAGGTAAATCTCTTATATCACAGCCTGGGCCCTGGCTGTATAAGATTACTTTTCCACAATATAAGGTGCATAAGTGCCTTTTCATCGTACGAAGAAAGCATGCCCACTGGCAAATGAATCATATTATAAAAATTGATTGTATCCCAAAAGGGAAAAATGTTATTGAAGATCCAATGGCCTGGGATGATACACCATTGATCACTGTAAGAAATACTTCCAGAAACTGGTTTTAATCTTTCCGCCAGAGCATTAGCAATTATTCTTTAGCCCATGGTGAGTAATGACTTGAGCTTCCCAGTTTCTCAATCGATAAAACATTTACCCTACCGCTACAAATGTGCTCTTCGCTTAGACAAGCAGAATTTTTCTTCCAATTACTCCTTTTTTTAGTGTGACCTCATAAAATATTTTTGAACATCTTTCAAGGCTTTCTAAAGAAGAGGAACAATACTTTCCCTCCCTTTCTTCATTCTGTTTTGAGAAATAAGTCATTAAGCTTTCATAGGGCTGAGGCTCTTGTTATACTGCATATTTGATGCCTTCCACTATGTCCTCCAAAACTCACTGCTCATATGTCTGACGTCGTACATGAAAAGTGATCAGAAAAGATACTAACTTCTTCCTCAAAGAGTTTTTATATTTTGTAAACAAGTACAAAAGCTGCCCCTAAAACAAAAAGATGATGAACTGTTCTTGCATCTCTGCTGTAGCACTCACAAAACTATAGCTGTGACAATCACAAAGCAGAGCGTTAGTAGGTTACTAAATATCTGTGCAGCAAATCAAATATGCTGGGACACAAAGATGGACTCTCATAAATGCCCTTTGATTATTGGAAAGTTAGTGTGCAATCTAGTTTTCTTTCCCAAGAGATTACATCATCTCTCTCTCTGTATGAAAAACATACACACGTCTAATGTGAAACTTAACAACCATTATTTCACATTCTATCTGCCTGGAACAAAGTGCATTTTAGTACATTTATTAGATGCTTTAACTCTCTGATTTGCACAGTGGAATTTGAGATTCTAAAAGTGAGCCTGTTTCTTGCAAGCTTCTGAAAATGTGACCGAAGGAAGAAATTTCACAACAGAGACTTCCATGGGGGGCAGGGGAGTTGAATAGGAAACAGTGTCTTTGGTACAGAATCCTAATGGTACCTAAAAATGGAGGGGAGGTGGGAGCAGGAATTAAAACAGAAGGAAATGGAGTGTGACTCAAATGTCTTATATCCAGAAATAATGGGCCAAACCCTCAGCTAGTGTAAGGCAGAGTAGCTCCATTGACTTAAGTGACTTGAAACAGCTGAGGATCTGGTCCAACAAGCAATAGTAATAATAATACATCATCTACCCTTCCTGTTGCAGTAATAGTGCCATACTCAATCTTTCCATGCTCAGAGTGGCAAAGGTGTAGTAAGTGCTTGTGGGAAATTGGCAGGAAAGAGTATAAAGGGGAAAATAACTTCTGAAAATGAAAGTGCAAGTAATGACCCTGCCATCCTTCCCCCCTCTAATCTAGCTCTGGGTTTTTTTTTGTTTTTGTTTTGTTTTTTGGGGGGGAGGGTGAGGATATGATTTTTGGATGGAATGAAGGATGAGGAAGCGGGAACCACACTTGGCTACTAGAAACCAGCCAACGAACCACTGCAAACATGTGAATTACCTAAATCATCAGCATCAGGTTAGTGGCTTACTGATGCAAAACTCTTACATGAAGGAGCTGGAACTACTCATATTTAACAAAACTAGGATACTTTATTTATGTCCTTGGTTGTTCTAACAGCTCATTTTCATAACTAATGAGCAGTAAGGGGTATGTGCTTTAGGCTAATCTTCAATACGGCTGATATAATCTATTATATAAAAACATTAACATATACTGTCCTACACAGACACTTATGAGTGGTGAGATGTCATAAATACCATCACCTATAAGCTAGTCAAGCATGGCATATTTCTGTTTCTATGGTGACTTCTTGATTGCTTAAGACAAGTTTCACTGGATATAGTATTGTATAAATAGAACTGAAGTCTGAGTAGTCTATATAACACCAAGATGGAAGGAACAAAGACTGAGTATAAAAGTTAAGTAATTGATCATTCACGTTTTCACTTGCAGGATGCTATATACAGTTCAAAGATGTTTTCCGTCGGTGTCTCTCTATTTCCCTGTCTGGAGGCTGTGTCAGTTATTCCTCTTGGGGAATTTCTGATTCTAGGCTGGTTGGATTTGGCATGGCATTGAATTGAAAGTGCACTCAGTTTAGCACCTAAGGTCTATTTTTAAACTGTAACCTCTATTTTGTAACTGTAACTGTGACTCAAGTGTTCTCAGAATATTGTTCCCCTTTGTGACTCCGTTACATTCCAGAAAAGGGATTTGGATTGTCCGTACTTACTGCAGTGTTTTATTTTGTGCAACTACAGTAGTTCAGTTGTGTCATAAATGTGGCCCTTGGGCCAAATAGAACCCAAAGAATTCAACAAAGTGATTCTTTCTGCCCTCATTTTCTATAGAGATATGACCCATTGAGACAACAGTGATTTATTTGTTTTGACTCAAGTGGCCTGAAACATGGGCTCTTGGCAAGCTGCTTTGGCCCTGCTGATGAGTTTCCACCTCTGAACTTCAGAGTTTTGGGTTCATGTGAGTTCATATGCCAAAGAAACCTAAATCTAAAACTAACCATCCCGTGCTACCCACTCATCTATATCAGTGGAACAAGTCAGCTGCTGGACCCTATTCAGCAGCCACAGCGGGATAAGAAAACACTTCTCTGCTCTCACTGCTGCTCCTTAAAAGCCATCTGTCTTGCTCCATGGCTGGTGTGCTACAGAATGTGTACTATGAGTCATTTGTAAGCATTGATAAGGAAACCTATTCTTACCTTGCTAACCTGAAGGCTCAAGATCATACAAGGGTGAGGTTGGCTTAGCTAGCTATTTCCAAATCATTGGGGAAGAGTGGAGTTAGATTCTAGATAAGATTCTAGATAAGAGAGTGGTATCCTAAGATCTCTTTGAGAGAGAGGTGGTGTAACTATACCAGAACGGGATGTCCCATCCCACCCTTTCCTTGTCTACATGGAGACTCAGTGCGCTGCAACCTGGGGTGTAAATCTACAGCTCACTAGTGTGCTGTACACTAAATTGCTGTGTTGACCCTGCTGCCAGACACTGAAAGTTCCACAGTGTGCTTGGATGTACTGCTTTTTCCATCTTCTCCATTGTTCAGTGGTATAAGATTTGATGTAAAAGTCTCATACAGGTCTAGGTAGAGCCACAGTTGGAGTTCATAAGACCCACAATTTCAACAAAAATCACCATCCTCTTAATAGTTTATTAAAAAATCTTCACCTTTGCTAAGAGATGGGCAAGGCAATAGAATAACAAATGAAAGTTTTCCATATACAATGTATAAAATCCTCGTGTTTTATTCTGATAGGTGAACTGAATTGTAACCTTCATATTGTTTTTGCTATCTTAGTGACAGTCCTGAGTTCGATAATGGATTATATTTTCACTGGAGTTCCAGTTACATATCTGATCACGTTGGGCTGTTTGAAAATACCTGCTTCAGGTTTACCAAAATATACCTATCAGGTTGGTCAGCTGAAGTTCAGTGAATTCATTTTGTCAAATATATGTATCTCAATACCCTAATTAAAGCTGCCACTAACAGGGTGTCTTCAGAGGTTGAATGTGTATGAGCTCTCTGTCCAAATCCTTCAAGGGTGAGTTAATGCATGTTTCTCTGCATCTGCTTGCAATATTTTAACTTGCTGGCTTAACAGGTTTTAAGTATTGACACTGTGAGAAGCTTCGGTAGAAAGAATGAGAACTTAGATTTAGACGAGCATAAATTCTGGCCTTTAGATGGCAGTGTATACCTGTTGAAAATTACTTTTTACCACCAGAGGGTGAATCTGCAAAGCAGAAACAATTTCTACAGTAAAACTCAACTGCGGTTGTCTTATAAAGCTAAAATAAAATGGAGATCTACAATCTTATCAGGGTTCCACTGTTGATATTTGGTTGTGGAAAACAATGAAGTTGCTATGCAGAATATTGGCAAAGAGTCCTTTGGCCCTTATAGACTAACAGACGTATTGGAGCATGAGCTTTCGTGGGTGAATATCCACTTCGTCGGATGTATGTAGTGGAAATTTCCAGAGGTAGGTATAAATATGCAAGCAAGAATCAGGCTAGGGATAACGAGGTTAGCTCAATCAGGGAGGATGAGGCCCTCTTCTAGCAGTTGAAGTGTGAACACCAAGGGAGGAGAAACTGCTTTTGTAGTTGGCTAGCCATTCACACTCTTTGTTTAATCCTGAGCTGATGGTGTCAAATTTGCAAATGAACTGAAGCTCATCAGTTTCTCTTTGAAGTCTGGTCCTGAAGTTTTTTTGCTGCAGGATGGCTATCTTTTAAATCTGCTCTTGTGTGTCCAGCGAGATTGAAGTGTTCTCCTACAGGTTTTTGTATATTGCCATTCTAATATGTGATTTATGTCCCTACGTAAAAGGATAAATGGACACAAATCAGATATTAGGACTGGCAATATAAAAAAACCTGTAGGAGAACACTTCTGTCTCCCTGAACACACACTAGCATATTTAAAGGTAGCCATCCTGCAGCAAAAAAACTTCAGGACCAGACTTCATAGAGAAACTGATGAACTTCAGTTCATTTGCAAATTTGACACCATCAGCTCAGGATTAAACAAAGAGTGTGAATGGATAGCCAACTACAAAAGCAGTTTCTCCTCCCTTGGTGTTCACACCTCAACTGCTAGAAGAGGGCCCCATCCTCCCTGATTGAACTAACCTAGTTATCCCTAGCATGATTCTTGCTTCCATATTTATACCTGCCTCTGGAAATTTCCACTACATGCATCCAACGAAGTGGGTATTCACACATGAAAGCTCATGCTCCAATACGTCTGTTTAGTCTATAAAGTGTCACAGGACTCTTTGCCGCTTTTACAGATCCAGACTAATACAGCTATCCCTCTGAAGCTATGCAGAACATTATATTTTTTAAAGTGTTGAAAAGAATATTAATGTTTAGGCATGGACTCATCAAAGCAAAAGAGATCTTTTTAGCTTCGCTCTACTCCATTGTGAAAAGGTACTGCAAAGATCTCACAAAAATTCATCTGACCTTTGTGTACTGTAATAACTAGATGCCATGGCCAAATTTCATCCTGAGACACACACACTGTCGCATCGATTTCAGTGGGAGATGCGTGCATGTATTGGTGGGCAGAAATTGGACCCATGGGGTTATTTAATGGCAGAAAGGTACCCTATGCCTGAACTTTCTTATGAATGTCAGAATTTGGGTGGCTAATTTTTAAGTCAATGTTCCTTTTACTGATTAATGTGTAGTGTATATGTATATTGTCTTTTTGTAAAAAGGCATGTGGCATATTATAAACAATGACATTTTGTTGTATATTCTTACCTCTGTGGGTTAATCAGTAGTTCCCAGATTAGGTAGAAAATTAGCAAGACAATAAAAATGGCTCAGTAATCAAGTAAGCTTGATATTTACATAGTGTATGAGTCAAATTATGCTCTTAGTTCCTATGCACTACAGTGTTTGGCACAATAAAGATATAGAGACACCTGGAGAAACTCTGTTAAATTAGTGGAATAGCACAGATGCACTTGAGAGCAAAATTTGTTTCAACATCTCCACGAAAAAAAAGCATATTGATTTGTTCTGCTTAGAATAGCACGTCTTTTAAATAAGACTTAGCCTAAAGAAGGTTAAGGATGATATTTTATCATAAACAAGTGTTTGATTCCTGAGAGATTTTTTTTTATGTTATGCTTCCTCTTAGTGGTACAGAAGGGAATTACTGTTTTTGTGTATCACTTTGCCAGCTGTTACATATTACTTTCAGATCTACATATAATCCCAAAGAAATAGCTTAGCTCCTAAATACATCAGTGTTTTAATGTACTCACACACATCAGTAATTATTTAGTTGACTTATCAGTTCACGTAAATTGGCCCAGGAATAATGGAAGCTAAATTCTTGAATGAAAATTGACTCAACTAATCTGTAAGAGCCATTGAATGCCATCTTTTGTGCAAATATTTTATCCTGCACACAACTGGGGTGTTTATATATGCATACACTTTGGTATACCTGTGTATGTACTTGAGCTAATTTATTTATTCAGTTAGATCCTGCTCCTATGCACATTGATGTGAACGGTAAAGCTCCCATTTGACTTCAATGATAAAGGGTTAGAGCCATAAGCATTCAGTTTGCTCCTGTTGAAGTCAATGGTAAGACTCTCATTGACTGTGATGGAAGCTGTGCTAAGAAGTGATAAGCACTTGTGTGAATCAGGCACCTGTGATTGAACACAGGACCCTAGGTTTAGGAATCTCTATTTGAAAATTTCAGGCAAGTAGTGTGAGCTAGGGAATGGAGAGGGAGTTGAATTTAGATGCTACTTCCAACTCTACCACTTGCTTGCTGGGTGACCTTGGGGAAGTCACTCTCTGTGCCTATCTTTCTCCTCCCACCTTTTGTCTGTCTTGTCTATTTATAGTGTAAGCTCTGTGGTAAAAGGAACTCTCTCCTCATCTATTTTTACAGCACCTACTACAGTTGGGTCCTTTATGTGATAGAATCGTAGAAATGTAGGGCTTTCAGGGACCATGAGAGATCATCTGGTCTGTCCCCCTGTGCTGGGGAAGGAAAAGGCATATATACCTAGACCATCCCTGAGAGGTGTTTGTGTAACCTGTTTTCAAAACCTCCAACTACGGTAACCTGTTCCAGTGCTTAACTATTCTCATAGTTAGAAAGTTTCTTCCTAATAGCTAATCTTAATCTCCCTTGCTGCAGATGAAGCTGATTACTGAAAGAAGGAGAACAATTGATCACCATCCTCTTTGTAACAGCATTTAACATATTTGAGGTCCTCCCCTCAGTCTTCTCTTGTCAAGACTAAACATGCCCTGTTCTTTTAACATTTCCTCATAGGCCAGGTTTCTAAACCTTTTATCATTTTTGTTGTTCTCCTGTGTGGACTCTCTCTCCAATTTCGTCCACACCTTTCTTAGTTTGGCACCCAGAATTGGACACAATACTCCAGCTGAGTAGAGTAGAGCAGGTACCTCCCGGGTCCTACATACAACACTCCTGTTAATACACCCCCGAATGATGATATACTATTGGCTCATGTTCAGTATGTTTTTTTTCAACCAGTTGTGCACCCACCTTACAATAATTTTATCTATGCTTCAACACAAATAATGATAATATTTCAAAAGTGCTAAGCACACACAAACTCCCATTAACTTCACTGGGAGCTACTGGGAGATCAGATTATTAAGGCTTCTAACTTTAGGTGCCCATTTTGGATAATCTTGGCTTTAATCACTTGCCATCCTGCTCCTTGGTAGGAAATGATTGTTTCATATAGCTTTGACTGAACATGGTTTTGGACATTTGGGACCTAATTCTGGATTGGTTACCCGCATTGAGTCAGGACTGTAGAGTCAGGCCATTATGGGTTCCTAATATGTTTGCATTAAATTTTACATAGTGACACCAAAAAGCCCCAGAGGAATCCAGGTTCAAACAGAATTCAAACTTAAGTGTCCAGACAATTGAGTTTTTATAAACGTTATCTTGTGTCAGCACCTTTCTCTGCAAATCTAAACTTTTATAGTTAGGAAATACCAGTAATAATTTTATTTTACCAGTTAGTAAATATTTTTTGTGGATATGCTCTGACTCAGATTGGAAACATAAAAGGAATCATGAATATTAAGTGGCTCCTCCCGGGTCACTGAAATCTGAACTTGCAACAGAGCTCACGTCTCATAAGACCTACAAAAATATAAACTTTATTTTAATATGGAGAAATGTTTTTAACTCAATTTACACTCCAATGCTTTCAAATATTACAGCATACATTCAGCTGTAAAAGAACAGCATTTAATATATCACAGAAGATTTTTTTTTCTTTCATTTGGCACCGTAACACTGCATTCACATTATTGCCTCTTATTCAGCTATACCCAAATGGATATTATAGACTAGCATACATCTGCTTAACATCATCTGAAAACAAACAGAGCTGCTATTTGCAATTTTAAGCCTGAGAAGAACTGCTAAATTGAGAAAAAGCAACTCAAAGTGATAGGGCACTTTATTATGGGGAGAAATACAGAATGCAGTCTGACTCACCTACTATAATGTGGACCAAACTATATTGTACTTACGGGATCTTGTATACCTACTGCCCCAACATTGTATGTGCCACAATATGTTCGTTCTGAAAGGACACACTTCCCATGGTCACACAAACAAGTTTCATGTTTTGCAATATTGTGCCTGTCCTTGGAAGGTGGGCAGTCCCTGTAAAGAAAAAAGATTTGGATATTTTGTTTGTGTCATAGCCTGCCTCATACTCGCTGAGATCTTATTTTTCACAGGATATCTATTCTTTAGACTGAGAAAGCAAATGAAGCAAGCAGCTATGTACCTTCAGTATCCATGAACTGGCAGGCAGTGCACTTTTAACTGATAGACCGTGGGGCCAGCAGGGTGATGCTTTTGATTATGTCCATGTATGTTTTGACTAAGTACATATTGGCATTCTGGGAATCATTCTGTGTACTTTTAAGGATAAACGTGCCTGGACTGGAAACGTGCAAGCACATCCATGTGCTTACATTTAAAGTAAAAGTGAGGTGAAAATTATTCAGAACATCTGAATGTGCTATGTTACAGAAACATATACAAGGAAATATAACGTACTGCAGAAAGAGTCCTTAATGATGCTCCATAATGAAACATTTTAATTTTGTTTAAGTTCAGTTTTATGTTGATCATTCCCTAAGGGAAGCAAGAACAATGGCAGGTATATTTGTTACTTCTGTGCATTTCTTACCAAGCCAGCTATTTGCTGACGTAAGTGCTATAAATTTTGACTCTTACCACAGTGATCAAAGCCAAATGGAAAACCAGTGCAATATGAGGAAGAGGAGTTTCATATTCTACAACAGTTTCATAGGAGTTTGAGAGACTTTTAGAAAAGTGCAAGGTAGGTGCATTTAGTAGTGAGGCCTCAGTTAAGCCAAAGCCCTGTGGCACATGAGTAATCCCAATGACATGGATAGGACTATTCATTTACTTACCTTTAAGCTCATATTTAAGTGATTTGCCCTTGTTATTATACACAGGGCTTACCTCTTTATCTCCCCGCCACTCAAAAAAAATTTTAGCAAGGTGTTTCATTTGCAAAAAGTGAAGCTGAATGCAGATTAAGTTGAGCAAGTGGAACCATTAAACTCTGTGCACTAGTCTGTTGATATGTCTGAGTTGCTTTTAGCCTAACTCCCTATGTTCCCTGTTTTCCTGGTGTCCTTTCAATAATAATCCCTCCGGGGCCCTCTGATTCCATTTCCATTGATTATGTTACACTTCGGAAAGGAATTTAGGATGAGGATTGCATTGTGCTTTTGATTACAAAAGAAAGTTTCTTTGATGAATAGTACTTTTTCACCTTTTAGTTGCTTCTTTGCAAATACAGATATCTGATTTACCTACAAGTCTCATTCGTTTGTACCTCGTACATGTTTTTGTAGTATTTGAAGAACTTTATCATTGAAAATAAATAGAGAAATTATTCTCATCATTGCAATAGTAAGGCTAGAAAAAAGATGGATGTAAATTGAGACTAGAAATCTTGATCTTAAATCATTTTCCCACTCAGATTTAAGAGAATCTCATCTCCTGAGAGAAGTAAAATCAAAATCACTTGAAATCCTTCTGGTTGCTACCTGAGAAATATCTATGGTACTGGAGAAGGACTAGAAGTAGGATGTGATCCTGCAACTGGAAAAAGTGTGAGTTCTGGGCATAAGAGTGCTTGCAGGATCAAGTCTTATTTTGAGTTCTGTCAAAAAGAAACAAATAAATAAAAATCAAACCAAAACCCAACCAAACAAAAAGCTTAAGAACATATAGTATGTGGCGAAGACCAAAAAAGGGGCTAGTGATTTTGGGTGTCTCCATTTTTTGGACTCTTATCTTGTCCTGATTTTTGGCAGGTGGTTAACTTCACAACTCCTGCTGAACTCCTCTGAATTGTGGGTGCTCACTGCCTCTGAAAATTAGGCCCAAGATCTCAGTTTGAGCACTCAAAAAAGGAGACACTCAGCTAGAAAGACAGACACCTTTGAAAATATAGGGTGAACATCTCCCCCCTCTCTTCTGTGGAGTTATAATTAGATGTGTAAAAGGTGCTCATCTGTGTGGTATTTGAGTACTATAAAGCCAACATAGACATCCAAATCTTCGTTGGCTCAGAGGGGGTGCTCTACATCATATCGGATAAAGCCTAGTTCATTGATTGTGTCTCTGGTTGATACGGAAGGTGTTTTGTGAAAGAAGTGTATGTTCGCAACGGATTCTCTTTTTGTTTGTGTTTGGCTTTTATTTTTAAATCACACATCAGTACAGAGTACATGTGCTAACCTTGTCGTGTGCTTGATTATCTCAGCTGCCAGGTCAACGACAGCATAAAGCTTTTCTCATTGTATAATCCTTCATTTCAGTAGCATTCTGCAAGAAGCCTCCAAAAAACAGTTGCAAATCATTTGAAAAAATGTGAGGCAAGGTAAAATGTGTGTGTGTGTGTGTGTTTTAGAGATTATCCCTATGAAAATGTGCTCTTTCTGCCAGCATTGTACGGTATTTACACAGAAACTATTCAGGCACATGTGTTTTCAAAGAAGTTGCAATTTCCTGTCGGTTTTTTGCAGATCCTTTCGAACAGCTGTAGACAGAAATCCAGCTACTCCTGCAATGAATGACCTTCAGTCTTTGGAACCTGGAGAGTAAACAAACATTTATGCTACTGAGAAACCTTACCATGGACATAATATTAACATTACTATGCATTACCCTCCTGTGACAGTTTGTTAGAAACTAATCCTATTTCTACATAACAATTATGAGTGCTTGAAAACTGAAACATTTTTTATCATTAAGTCAATCCTTGTAAGCACTTTAAGAGTTTTAAATGATAATGAGCTATGTCAACAATACAGATTACTTCAGGTAGAAATTGACAAAACATGATTTTCATTTTTGTGTGAACGTTTTGTTTTGACAATGTTTGTTTTACCTTTCAGGTCACTAGTTTCCATAAATTCCTTATGTCTTAGTAACATAGAGGATATTTTTAAACATAGCTCTTACATTGGAGTGTACATTAAATATTTGCTCAGCTGATTAAAACAGTTCTACATTTATTTAATGTTTGAAGAGTAAACAGTTTATTGAGAACTGAAATGTCTTTTTACACACACACACACACACACACACACACACACACACACACACACACACACCCCTCCACATCTCATTAGAAGGGCCTCTGTTATGAGGTTGCTATAACAAGCCTACTAAGTATTAAAGATCATTAGATAAGTACTTTAATCCTAGTACTATAGTTAGTACATGGCACTAATGGTGGGACAGTAGAAGTGGTGGTAGGGCCTTTGAGAAGAAAATACTGAACTATATTTCAAATTAGCTGAAACGTTATCTTACATGCAGGGAAAAACAGTCTCATGCTAATAACAGCTCAGATTTAGTCTCAACAGCAGCAGTCAGTGCCTTTTGCATTGTACCTTTTAAGATAGGGCATTTTGACCAGAGAGAAACAGAAAAAAACCTCTACATTATTTTGAAGAATAGCAAGCGCAGTTACTAATGACATGAAGCTTAAATACTTATTTTGTTGTATATAGAAACTGACAGTTTTGAGGGAAACTTTCCCCTCCCAGATGTTACTTTTTAATAAAGAAAGGGGACTGGGATAGAGGAAGGTGGGTGAGTGGGGAAGGATTGCCTTTTGTCATGGTTTTAGGCGAGTGGGAGACATATTTGACTTAAAGTGCCTTCCATACACACAGGCACATCATACATCATTTGAAAACTTATTATGTCTACTTTAAGATGAGGTATGATGTTGAGCTGTCAAGTGGTGCCGTTAGAACAGAAACAGGGATAAACAATGACACCATGAACACATTAAAATGACCATTTTGAAAGACCTGCATTCATTTCTGTTGGTTTAATGCTCTATGTATTATTTCAATACATAAAATTGGATTTCTTTATGACCTCAAAACATCACAGCAACAATCTAAAGGGTAAAAAAAACTAATAGTAAATTTGTACAGCTATCATTGAAATGTAATAGCGCTAGTTGACATTTCTAGTCAGCATCGTTGTCTTGTTCATCATTATGATCTCTGGGTTACTAGTCTTTGTTGCCTTGGCAAAATGGACAGTTCTATGCAGGGAAGATTGTTCTGGCTACCGACACAGTTGATTGTGAAGTGACCCCTACAAATATTGACAAAAATAAGGTCTTTTCAAAGCTCAGATAGCATTGGGCCTTTGGCAAAAACAGGAAGTAGTTCATCCTAACCCCTAACATTTTTCCATCTGTATTGAAATTGTGATCCAAAGTCTGATTTACATATGTGTGAAGACATCCAAATCTTTGTTTGCCAACATGCTCTTGACATGCTCTTCAAAACTGTCCTTGTGTGGTGGGAGTTTGGCCAGTGATTTGTCCTTTTTTGATGACTAGATTGAGACGCAAACAATTCAGGTCCCTGTGGGTCTCCATTTCTTTCTCACTGTGGTCATACAGTTCTGTCACCAACTTCCTGCCTGCAGAAATTGTGGTTTGTTGGTCACTCTCTCCCAATTTGGCAAGATCTCTGAAGTGGTAAGCTCCCTTTGTTTTGACAACATTAAACACAGAATTTTTTCCCCACTACCAAATAGGGATGACACAGAGTCACATCCTGTGAATGCATGTTCAGCAGGAAGTATGTTGCAGAAGTCAGGGGGGAGTGCATCCCAAATTGCATGCACAGGCATGAAGTGACACTTGTCAGTTGTGATGGTGCCTGTTTCTATCCACATATGATCTGTGTGTTTCATTTTTGGAAAATAGTGAACAGCAAGGACCAAAACATCTGTTCCAGGTGACTTAATTATTATGGTTCCTTTGACAGCAAGAGACCCAAAAGCCATATTGCCACATACAGCGTGCAAAAACATCCTTTTGTTTTGTTTCCTCTTGAGTACTATAGAGGTTTTGGGCTTCTTCAACACCTCTATTAGTGATGGACTTTGCTAATACATCACTGGAAAAGCCTCCAGCAAGAATGGGTGTTTGTACTGGATGTGCTCCTATACTCCCTGGTGCATTTTGAACCATATATTTATTTACAGTTCCAAGGAGGAGGAAGGAGTGGCCATGGGGAGCCCTTTGGCCCAGCAGTTGCTGGATATGCTGGAACCCGATCCTGAAACCCAAGTGCTCGTGACGAGTGAGATGGCCTCTCATTGTCCACCCCTATGGAGGAAGGCGACCATGGCTCCTGGAAATTACCAGTGGACAAGGTGAACAGAAAAGATGTTGCTCAGGTAAATGAACAATTAAGAAGTGACAGTTGAGGATGTGGTGTAATGGGGTTAGGAACCAAGCCGGGGTTGCATAAATCTAAAAACAAACAGTTGGGGGCTTACAAGTTTCTTTTCTGAAAATCTCTTGACAGCTCAACGATGCCTTCTTAGAGGCCTTTGAGAACTTACACATTGGTAGCCCTGTGGGAGTAAATCTATCTTGCATCAGCTGTTTTTGTTCATGTCTGAGACACAGATTGCAAGAGGAAAATGCGGAAAAGGACAAAATGTAAGAATGAACTAGCTCAGACTCCCTAATGGTAGGGGTCATGGCATCCATTTTCACAGGTGGGTGTAAAAGGGCGTGCTAAACCAGACAATTAATAAAACTTGTTTAAATTTGTCAATATGAATGTCTACCCTCCATACTCATATTAGTAAAGACAGTGCAAGTAACAGTCATGTCTACGCAGACAGCTCTGTTAAAGAAAATATATTAAACCCCGGAGGAAGCTGGGAGCTTTGGCGGGGGGAGCCTTCTTTTTCAAATGGCCAAAAAGCATAGTAAAACTTTGAATAGAACACAGGTAACAGCTTGGCTTTCAGACCAGGATGCTTACACTTTACACAAACCGGCTCAAATACATTTTAAAAGAAACAAGACCATTGTTTCAGATGTGGATGCACAATGGCAGACAGATTTGGTGGATATGCACTAGTTCTCCAAACAAAACAGTAGTTTTAAGTACATAGACATTCTATCCAAATATGCCTGGGCCTTAGGCCTAAAAGACAAGATGGGAGGTGAGATATCCAAGGCCTTTAAAGCTATTTTCAGCGAAGGTTGCATGCCTCAAAAATTACAAACTGATTGGGGGAAAGAATTTTTAAAGTGGCATGGCGTTCACCATTTTGTTACTAATAATGAAGTCAAAGCAGGGGTTGTGGAGTGATTTAACAGAACTTTAAAAACTAGAATGTGGAGGTATATCACAGCCCATAACACCTTTTGCTACATTGACGTGTTACCTGACTTTATATAGAGTTACAGCAGGAGCTTTCAAAGAACTATATGTAGCAGACCTACTTATGTTAACCCTTCAAATTCTCTGAAGGTATGGAAAACGGTTTACAGAGATGGTTTTAAAATAAAACCGGTTGTTGCCCCTTTTAGAAAAGGTGACCACGTGAGACTAAAACCAAAGGAGCTTTTGAAAAAAGTTATGAACAAACATTTACTAATGAAATATTCATAGTGGATGAAGCCTTAACCAGAGCTAGAGACCTGTATACTGATTAAAAGATTACGAGGGTGAGACAGTTACTGGATCTTTTTACCTTGAAGAATTACAAAAAGTAAACCCCAAACGAGACAGGATTTACAGGATTGAAAAAGTTCTAGTGGAGAAAGGAGAAAAAAGCAGCTACTGGTGAAATGATAGGGGTGGCCTGATAAAGTTAGCAGGTGGGTAGAAGCTTCTCAACTCTGTGACATTTAGATGCAAATGAAAATGATTTCTCCTGCAGAGAGAGAGAGAGAGAAAAATGAGCGACAGCGGGTTTTATATTACTTTTCCCAGCAACGCCAGCTCTGGGGTTTTTCCCCAAAACACCAGCTCAAACTTTACAATACGGCTAATTAAGCCCCTGGATCTCCTGGGTGCCTGAGAGGTGGAGTTAGTAGAAATACAATACCCATACAGCTGGAACACTATCAGTGAAGACATCCCTTTCAAAATCACCTTTGGAGATATGGCGTGGAGTTTCATCCTTACAACGAGGTTATTACTCATCCATACCCGAATTATTGGATCATATGAACAGTACTGTGGCTCGTCATCCTGAACAGCCTGAGGTGGTCATGAACCATGACCCTGTGGGTAGAAAACTTAGACTTAAATCCACTGATTTTACTTATATGTTTTCTACCAGCAGGGAGCTAGCTAACATTCTGGGTTTGGGCCCTAAGCGCAGCATCCAAAAAATTCCCTTCTTGGCAGACATCACAGGGGGTTTCAACTCCTTGTATCTATACATGAATATCATAGAACACCAGTTTGTGGGGGACTTTTCTGTTCCCCTGTTATGCTGCATCCCTGTCCGAGGAAGAAACAATGAATTTGTCATCATCACCGACGATAATCTTCATTACATCCCTGTCCGTAAAGACCACATTGACACCATGACCATTGAAATAAAGACAGCTCAGAACAGAGACATCTCATTTTGCTTTGGCAAGGTGATTGTCAAGCTGCACCTGTGTACCCAGAGAGAGGGAGGTTTCTAAAAAGCAAAGTGCTATCGTGACCCTAAAATATTACGGTGACCCCACAATCTACAGCAACTATTACAAAGTCCATGCTGGATATGCCCTTCCTGGATATTATGGGGCCCCCATGATGTATAGGGCTGGCGTGGGAAGAATATTCTGTAGCCTCTTTTGAAACGCCACTCCACTTTTGAGGAGGGGGCTAGAGATTATTAAACCTCACGTAAAAATTGCTGCTTAAAACGTAGCTCCTGCATTGTTCTGGAGAAGGTGGGGAATCCAGCTGCACAGGAGGGATCAGGGCTGATGTACATTAAAAGGAGGAAGAGAAAGAGAAATGCATCATACCCATGATGCACGGGTCCCCCAAAACCCTTTAAAAGATGGGCGAAAGTCCAAGACGAAGCCTGGGTGAAAGAGGAGGCCCTCTACCTGGTAAGAAAGAGAGATTTTAATCAACATGGCTTCTGTTCACTGCGGGTCTGAAGAGTGCACCAAATCCAAACTAGACTTGTTCCAAATAGCCCTAAGCAGACTAGCATTGAGAAAAGTATCGACATCAAAGTGCTGCCTTTATCGTCCGTTCCGGAAACTGCCCCCATCGACTTTTATATAGCAGGGAATGGCATAGATTATATAGATTTAAACAACATGCTGCTGTATCTTTGTTGCAAGATTGTAAAAGGAAACAGAACTGAACTCGACCAGGATGCCGAGGTGGGCCTGGTGAATTACCCCGTGGCTTCTATTTTCAGTCAGTTGGATGTCATGCTGGGAGACTGCTTAGTAAGCCAAAGCAACAACTGTTACGCTCACAGGGCCTTTACAGAATCAGTGCTCAATTACACCGAGCACATCCTCACCACACAATTTTCCGCTGGCCTGTTTTAAAAAGACACTCCTGGATAACATGAAGAAATGGATCTGAATGGCAGGAATCTAGAGTTTGTGAGGCGGGAAAAGCTGACAGCCCTGAATAGGACGATAGAGCTGTTGGGTTATCTATACAGCGACCTGCTTTTTCAAGAAAAACTTTTGTTGAATGGAGTGGATGTGAAAATTAAACTGATGTGCAGTAAAGACACCTTCTGTTTAATGGGCAGTGTAGCCAAAGGCTTTAAACTGCGCATTGTATCAGCGTCCCTTTTTGTGAAGAAAGTATGGGGCGTGTGGAGGCCCTGCTTACCACTAATGCTAAATACCCTGTGGATCATGTGGGAATAAAAGTGTTTAGCATCCCTGTGGGCAGCAGGGTCAGTAACCAGGTGAATGTGTTCTTGGGACAGTTACCCAAAATGCTTGTCCTGGGGTTTGTGGATAATGATGCCTTTAGCGGAAGTTATGCTAAAAACCCCTTTCATTTTAAACATTACGATATTAATTTTGTGGATGGTGAACAGATACCAACCAAGCCTCTGCAACCAGACTTCGAGACTGGACGCTGCCTGAGAGAGTATATAAATTTTTGGTCAAGACGGCTGGTAAACACATGAAAGATCATTCTCTGTTAATCAACCATGAAGAGTTTGCACAGGGTTACACCTTGTTTGCCTTTGACCTGTCTCCCGACCAGTAATGCGCCGATCACTATTCCCTCATTAAAACAGAGAATCTGAGAGCAGAAATATGTTTTGGGAAGGCTTTGATGGTCACAGTCAATATGATTATGTATGGTTTTTTTGACAAAGTCATAGAGATGAAATCAGAGGAGAAATTTTTTTGACTACATGTGAATATGGACACGGTGCATCTCTCACATGTCTTATCAGCGGACAAAAGAGAATTTCACAAATTCACAAAAGATCATTTCTTAGATGTGTTCCCTTGTGATTGGCTCCCTGGCAGCAAGCTGTCTCAAAGACCCCTAGGCGTGGTGGTCAACATGCATCTGCACAACCGAGTGGTGAATACTGGCTCGTCTTGTATCTGGTGCAGTGTAATCATGGAGAGTTTTTTGACTCATAGGGGCATCCTCCGAAGTGTGTGTTGTTTCCTAGAAGCATTTTGGAATTTTTAAACAAAAATGCCACTGACTGCATTTCACACTAGATATTGCATTTCATACAAGAGCCCTGCTCTGTCACCTGCGGCTATTACTGCGTGTTTTTCTTACATCACCATAGCAAGGGTTTATCTTTTGACCAGATTTTAAAATTGTATTATAATGACTTAGTGCAAAATGACCGGATGTTGATGAATTTTGTAAAAAATATAAAATGTAAATTCTTGGGCACGCCTAGCCTCGCTCAAAACATGTTTCAACAAACCCAGACGTGTGTATCTTGCAACAATTTTCATAGCCATGTTACCCACTGAAACACCCCGGGTGAGTGAAGCCCTTCTATTTCACTAAGAATTTTTTTTAAGCGTGTGTCTCTTTTTCAGCATGTGCACTTGATTCTGTGTCAATGGTACATTTTCTTTTAAGGTATTGAGTGCTGTTTCTGAAATGGTCACTGTTAAATTGTCAGAGGCCAAATATAGCCTTCCACAGTATAGCCTTCCTTTGCTGCGGGGATGATTTGCTTAGTAATTTTTAAAGGACCAGGTTTCTCTTCACACAACTAGACATGTTTTCGGTTAGCAACCCCGGCTGTTAAAAAGGGCCTGCCGATAATTCATCTCCTTTTATACCTGGCTGTTGTTCTTTTCAAAATATAAACCGCCGGCCAGTCTGGAGGAAAAAGAAAGATTCTTAGTCTATAAGCTTGTGGTGTGGAAGCATTTATATCCATCACCAGGTAGTCATAAGCTCTTTTGGTAGCATCCTCAAAAGCTTCTAGAAAGAATTGCGCTTTGCTGGGGTACATTTGCCCAGCAAGCATAGTAATTTGTAGTTTATCCCTGCGGGTTTTGAACGGAACCATATACTTTGTGTTTAGATTAATCATGCAACTCTTTTTCCCTGACAAAATACGTTTTGAATTATGTACATAATGCCCAGGTTCCTGTGATACACATACTTGATAAAGGCTTTCTCAGTTTCATCACTTTCACAAGCAGAGTTCATCAGATCGTCTACGATCATCATATTTACTTTATTGGTAGCAAACAAACGGCCATCGTCAAAAGCACCGGGCAGCCCCTCCACAAAATTGATAAAGAGATATTTACCAAGAAGTTCTTTATACAGAGGTTGCCAGCAACTGTAACATCACACAATGTTTTCAGGCATAACAGACAATGTTCGTTTGGCATTATCCAACACATTTTTTATAAAATAACTTTTCCCACACTTGCTAGGACCTGCGAGAATTACGGAAAAGAGGGCTTTCCATCTTGTATCCATTTTCAAAAGCCATAGGGCAGTATTTTAAACCCTTCTCCAAGGGCCCTCTTGTTGTATATCCCCGTGTACAGCTTCAACAACCTGCTGAGCTGAATTTATTCACTCAAGATTGACAAAACAAAATTCCTCACAATACACCGAACCCCCAAATCTAGGTAATTCCCATTGCCAACTTCTCACTCGCTTCATATACACTGTTGGAGGTCTTCATCTGCATTGTTAGGGTTACTTGGGGGTTCCTCTGTGGGACCATCAGCTGCGTCTTCTATGTCAGATGCTATTTGAGAGTCAGACTTGTGAGGATCATCAGTAGTAGACAGGGATCTGTCTAGAGAGCCTTCTGGGGAATTTTCTAAATCAGACTCTGTGTGAAAGTCACCCCTACCCTGCAGGTTAGATTCCACCTCCCCATTCTCAAACACACCAAATTGAGAGCCTCCAGTAGGGGGCATCTCTTTCTGTTTTTTTTCCCTTATCACCTCTTTAGCCTTTTTAAAAAATTTTACAGTAACCCTGGCCCGTAACTTTTGGGCAGCTGTCCGTTTATCCCCAAATGCTGCCCCCCCTTTTTGTTTATGCCTTAGCTGATGTGTACCCTTGAGGCTGCCCCTTTTACCTGGGCCCCTTTCCACGACTAATTAGGCCTGCTCAGAGCCACCATCTGGAAAAATTGAAGTATTTTTCAAAAAGTCACTCGCAAGAGCTTTTGCATTTTTTTTGTAGTTTCCAGTCCTCCTTTCTTTTAGAACCCCTTTCTTTTAGGACCCACAGTGTCCATCAGCTTTCTGAATGAAGCGTTATATTTTTCCCAAATCTTTTTAGAATACCGAAGAGCTGTGCCAAGCTTATTGTATTGGGAGAATGGTTTGTAATAATTTTCAGATACTTCATAAGGAGATACCCCAGCATCGCAATCATTATAAAAGATTTCCTTGTGCCTATGACTTGTTGTTACAGAGCAAAAAGCCACAGACATAATAAAAGTCTGCCTGAATGCTTTTCTTGCACATGCTCATAAGTAGTTTTGAAGATCAGATCTGTATCTGTAAATGTTGATTTCACTGTACACACACACACACACACACACAATATTTCCACTGTAATTTCCAAATAGAAATTTACACACAGCAAAGTGACAAAAATGCTGCTTGAGACCTTGAGTTTGATTTAAGGATACTGTGTCTATTTTGAAATGTAATGTGATCAGAATTTGGGTTTTGATGGGTATAAAGCTTTAACTTTATATCTCAGTGTTGACTGATCCCACCCTATAACTTCTAGCAACTGCAAAAATTTAATTAAATAAAAATATGCTTACCACCCATAATTTTGTGCAAATGTCAAAAATTAAATTGATAAAAATAGAAAAATGCTAAAAAATAAACCAATATTATCCATCAAAATTATACAAAAATAAAAATAGAATTCTGCCAAGTCTACTTGTACGTTACAGTCTGTGGCAGGCCATTGTCAGTAGGCTATCAATATCCAGGCATTTCTGACTTGCCAATAAACAAACAGTCATGTTTTTCCCGTAGTTCATTTATATTATCATCTTCAAGTGCTCTTCCAGATAGAATGAGGGCCTGTGGAGCATATTTAGAGTATCTTGATTGTTTGGCACTGGGCTTTATTTATTTAGTTAGTTAGTTTGCATATATTTAAAGTGAGGGCAAATAAATAATGCAAACGAATAGTTTATCACTGATAGCTTCTACTTACAAATTAGTTCTGAATGAAATATATGCATTACTGTGATTTAATGCAGCATAATGCATTTCACAATAGCGATATCTGTACCTTCGGTAATTTTCCTTGGCCTCACTTGCCATCGGTATTAGGGTGTGCTAATTCACACCTGACTGTGAATGTAAAAATGCTATTTACATATTTATAAATTGTTAGGTGGTGGGTGTATTTACTAGCACCTACAAATCTTTAAAATTGAATGAGCAATAGCATGACATTTCCTCCCCACACCTTGTTTTTTAACTTAGCCCTGGAGCTTTGGAATCAATTGCCTGTGACTGAGGAAGTCCACACAGATGGCTAACAAAACCAACATCTGGTTCTTGATCCAGAAGTATCAGTCTGTTCTTTCAAGGGGGTTGCATCACAGCATTTTACACGTGGTCAGGTAAGAAAGCACAAGGGGGTTGTATTGGTGTAACTGACTACATGGCATAAATGACTTCAGGGCCATGTGTAAAAATCAGTGTGCGTTAGTGTATCCTGCCCACAAAGTATGCAAAAGCACACACACATTATATATCTATATCTATACACATATATCTATCTATATATCTATCTATATCTATATATATAATGTGTTTGTCTAAATATGAGTTGTGAATACAGCGAATCTATAGCAGGCTGAAACAGATTTGTTGTGTTTGCTATTCACATGCCTTAGGGTATTCTTCTCTGTCACCCCTGTGGTATGTGCACAGACTGTGCAGTCGACATTGGCTAGGAGGCAAGCTGCAGCAATTTTGAGTGGGGTTTGAGGTGCTGGGTTCACCACCTAAGCCGCAGACTGCACTGACAGCACAAACTCTAACTGGCCTGTGTAGACCCTGCTAGCCTACTCTAAAAGGTATCTGGGAAGGGGACCAGCAGGGTCTGCACAGGCCAGTCAGAGCTCTGTAAAGTCAGCATGGCCTGTTGCTTGGATGGTGAATTCAGTGCTCAAACGCAGCTGCAACTGGTACTGATGACCTTGACGAGCAGCAGCTTGAGCTGCAGCTCCAGAAATCTGAAAGAGGAGGGAATCTAAGGAATTTTTTTTTCACTGCCTACACCACCTATGTTAGGAAGCCTGTGGGAGACGCCAGGTCCAACCGATAAGTAAGTGCAATGTGCCCAGGATAGGTGCCTCTCCTCCTCAGCGCCCCTGCAGAACACAGTATCAATCTGGCTCTGCTGTTGGCTGAGTCTGACCAGTCCCAAATACTTTGGCTGTGCCCTGACATGACCAGCTTCCAGGGACTCAATAAGGGAAGAGCAGGTGGCCATTTACCCCACCTTGGCCACAGACAGGGATGGGGGAGACGTGATGGCTTCTCTCTGGTGGAGAGGGAAGGGAAAGGAGGGAGACTCCATATGCATATCCCACTTGCCCCAAAGTTCACAGCCACCACTGTGTAAACTACTTTTGCCTGATTTAGCAGTAAGCTATTTTACCTGTCCCAGTACAAGGGGAAACTAGGGTCCAGATTGTCCCCTCTTCTGGAGACTACCATGGAAGGGGAAAATTACTCCCTCAGGATGGTGAGTTTGTCCTTCTGATTTGAAGCATTTTTGATCTTCTAATGTAATAAAGAAAAAGATTGCATAGAATTATTGAGCTGATTTTTTTTTACATTAATTTACACAAATCCAATTCTCTATAGGGCAGGGGCCATGCCTATATATTTGTATGGGGCCTAGTGCAGTGAGGTCCCAATGTTGACTACGGCCCTAGGCATTTCTGCCATATAAACATTTAACAACAATTTGATGCAAAATAGAATTCTTCAGCTAATACGGCAGGCCTGATTCACACTTAGACTTCAAAGGCGGTTAGGAATATTGACCAAGAGCAGCGAGAGGTTGTCACTGAGTCATAAGTTTGCAATTCCAACAGGAAGAGAGAAGGAGAGAACTTGATACAATGACCCAAATACCTGAAGGCTAGAATGTGTATTATGCCAGCTGGAATCTATGATTGCAGGAAATGTGCCTTGTTTGGCGAAACTGTTATCCAGTTACAAGAGAGTTACATGAGGTGTTATTCCGAGATCCTTACTTTTGATTTAAGTACTTTCCCTAAAATAATGAGTTTTTAATAGATTGTTTAAAAAGATTATTTTCAGTCTGTTTTGGGGGGTTAATTCTCAGAAGTAAAGTTACTCAGAAGTAAATATCTTGTGTTTGAGAAGTTGAAAGAGGCATCTGAGCTGCAACTCAGCTTGGGTTCTTTAATTGAAGAGATGGACCCATTTGGTCTCATCACAAAAGATACTATTGACACTCTAACTGTATAATTCCTAATCAGGGGAAAAAGGCAAAGACTATTGATGAATGGAAAGGTTGATGGCTAATGGCAAAAATTGTCATAGAGTAGTTACATTTTTAATAGGAGTGCTGGTATTTTAAGAAGTAGTGAAAAATTTTGCCTGTGCAGAAGTTCATTTTTAAATAACGATAATGCATAATTTCTTTACTTATTCAGGACTTTCATTTACTTCAAAGTTTGTCTATATGAGAGCTGAATGAGAACTAAGGGATTTGACCAAATGTGTCCATATAAAAATACCCAAGTAACATTTGTGCATTTTCAACTAATGAACTGTAAATTTAATTTGTTTTAAAAAGCTATATTTGTATTGAAAGAGCACCCCAAAAGTACCTGTAATTGAGAAATCTATTTCAGTTTTGTCTACAATTTAAAGGTGAACAAATTTGACTTATATTAATTTATGCGGGGAAAGATTGCTCCAGGGAAGAAACCTTGAAATTCTGGTGATTTTTTTTTTGCCCATCTAGATAAAGCACCCAGACAATAAGAGTATATAATAAAAACACTCACAGACTCTTTCCTGTAACATTGCTAGCAGGCATTTCTACAATAGATGGACAATTTTGCAATAATGAATGAGTAGGAAGAAATTTAAGCAGTTTGCTGAGATACCAAAAAATGAAGCCAGAACATATTTGGCCTCATGTGAGACTTCAAATGCATAGTCAGGTCATTAATGTAACTCAGCCCTTGCATAAGCCTTTGAGTAATAAATTCTATTAATACAATTGAAATGTCAGCTGTAAGAATAACTTACCGACTGTTGAATAAAATTGAAGAAGATGGGGTAGAATATTATCTTCCACTTGCTTTTTCAGCTCGGCAAAATTAGTAGATGACAGGTTTCAGACCTTGCCAGTCTCATGGCAAGCATCCTCATTCCACTTCGTTCAGTCTAGGCCTTAGGGCAAGCCAGTGTTTGCTGCAATTTTGTACAATAATAGCAAGACAATTTAGCAGTAATGGATAAGTAGGGAGAAAATTAAGCAGTTTGCTGAGATACAGAAATGGAGCCAGAAAATATTTGGCCTCATGTTAGGCTTCAAATTCATAGTCAATTCATTAGTGTAATTTAGTCCTTGTATAAGCCTTTGAGTGATAAATTCTACTAATACATTTGAAATGCCAGCTGTAAGAATAACTCACTGAGTGGTGGGTAAAATTAAGAGATGGGGTAGAATAATCCTTCATTTTCATCTGACATGAAGATTTATTAAACCTTTGCAAAAAAGAGTCTGCGTATTGTAAATGGATAATATTTCGGGAAAACATTGCAATATCAACATTACATTCATGAAGTGAGTCTTTTTATTCAGTCAAAATGTTTACTGGGCCTTTATTTTGAAAATACCTTTGACTGACTTAATGGAGGATATTTTATGAACAGCTCGGTGTTATCAAATACAGAGTCTGCCTGCAAAGTTGGTGGAGTGTCAATAGGCCTTATTGGTTTGAATATAACAGTTTGAGTTAAATCTAATATATTTGGTGTCTGAATCAAATTCATTATTTCCATCTAAACAAAAATATTGTACATGTTTTTAAAAATAGAAACTTTAGTAAATAGCAGTTGGGCAATACAAAGATGGAGGCTGGGATTTTCAAAGCCATTCAGAGGAAGCAGATTTAAACCAGTGTTGAGTGCTTTTGCAAATCCTGCCCCCAACAGCTACAAAAACAGCCATGTTAAAAAATATTTTGTCACATAAATGGTCAATTTAAACAAGATGTATTCAGGGTTGAGGCCTTCATCCTTTAAAGAGTGCTACATGATTGAAGGAAGAAGCTTCATGGCAACATCAGGTAACTTGGTTCCCCTACCAAACTCAAAGTGTACATCTGTGAGCTCTAGAAGGGTGATCAAATTGACCTTTGGAAGGCATTTTGATTCAAGATGGAATATTTTGGCTCAAGAACTCTGAAGGGCCTGGTTTCTTTGGTGGGGAGGGCTATATAGGTACTTGGATGGATGGATAAATGAATCTGTGGAATGCCACAAAGTTGACAGAGGGTCTTTAATGGCTATGCATAGTTATGATTTTGAAGGTCTTATCTGAAAGACCTTTACACAAACTGCACAGCACCTAATCTACTTTGGAAGGACAAAAGGCTGTGCCAACCTTACTGGGATTTGATCCTCTGGGTTAAGGGAGTCAAAATTTGAAGCTTCAATCACTCAGCCATTCTCTCTGGCAGCACCTCCCCCCCCCTCAAAAAAAAGGTGGGTGGAGGGTTTGAGGTGTAGGATAGGTAAGATAATATGTACAAGCACTGAGGATATGACATGTGTATGCTTGTTTGTGACAATGGTGTGTGTGAGGCAGAGAGATAAAGCTGTCTCTCTACATAATGCTGCCAAACAGGCAGAGCCAAATCCACCCAGTAGGCCCTCAAATTTTGCATGCCTCCCATCCATTATTCTTCACCCTTTAGTCTTGATGTACCACTAAAGTGGAGCCTCAGAAACAGCTCTCCTTGGCTGACTCTGCAGTTCCTCCTCCTCCTGCCTGCCTATCCTCCTGCTCGAGAGGCCCAACGCTTCCCTCCTCTTTTCCTTGCCAGCTGGCATGCCTCTCCTCCAGCATGCAAAGCTGGCACTCTGTTGCGGCTCCTCCCCTAAGCTGGCTGGCACAGCTTCTAAATGCATGACAGCTGGTAAGCCACTATTCTGGGTTTTCCTGCCCACCTGCCTCCATTTGCTGCTGATGCTTTCACATTCACCTGCCTTCCTTTCCAAAACTGTTCCCCAGAATTGATGCAAATGCAATTCACACCTTTTGGGCTTATTGGTTAATAGGCAGGCAGGCAAGCAGCATGGAGAAAAAAAGAATAGTGATGGGTGAGTCTCAAAATTTTTAAAGGATGAAATGCACATATAGACGTTCAGATTATTAGCTGTACCTTACCCAAATCTCATGAGTCTACAAAATTTGGCTGGAAATTTCACAGGAGCTTCCTTTTTTTCATCATTTGTTGGCATTTCTGTTTCTGGTGCCTGATGAAAGCTGGAGGTGCAGAGAGATGCAAAAATGAAAACCAATGGGAAGAGACACAAACCTTTTATGTCTCTAAAAGGTTTGTTTTGAACCTTGTTTGCTGCTATTACTTTTGATCTTATTGGTTGGTTGACTTATTTGTTTCTAATAATATTTGTATGAATTAAGACAGACTTTCTGCTTACGTATTGATACTAATTTTCTTAGTGCGTATTTTGTAATATGTAGCTATTTGTTGAATAATTTGGTCCAACAATTATCAGACTATTGGTTGTTTACAGAATAAAATCTAGATCAGTGATATATACACTTGGTGATTTAAAAGGACCAGTTTCACAAAGCTGAAAACAATTATGAGCCAGGTCATCTGGGAAGAAGAATTTTAATCAGATGAACTTGAATAATAATTGGGAATTGTTTAAGAGTGCTTTACTAGATGCCCCAAAAGCCACAATCCCCAGTTGAGGAAGAAGACCATACTAGTTGAAAAACAGCCTGGTTTATAAGGGAAGTTAAAGCAAAATAATATATAACAAATGGAAACAAGGGTAAGTTGACAGTAATGAATCTCAATCAGAAGCTAGGAATTGTATAAAATTGATAAGGGAAGTGAAGGGACACATGGAGAAATCTATGGCCTGCAGAGATAAGGACAATAAGAAGGTATTTTTAAACTATTGTGGGAATAAAAGGCATCCTAACAATGTTATTCATTCATTGCCAGATGGAAGTGGGAGAATTATTGATAATAATGCAGAAAAGACTAAAGTGTTTCATACATATTTCTGTCCTATATCTGGGAAAAAAACAAATGTGCAGATGTAGTCATATATAACACTCTCTTTCCATTCCACTAGTACCTCAGGAAGATGTTGCATAGCAGCTACTGAAGTTAGACATTTTAAAATCAGCAGGTCCAGCCAACTTGCATCCAAGAGTTTTAAAAGTATGGGTGTATGTGCTCACTGGAACTTTAATTTGATTTTCAAAAAGTCTTGAAACACTGACTGGGGAAGTTCCAGAAAACTGAAAGAAAGTTAATGCTGTGCCAATATATAAAAAGGGTAAAAAGGATGGCATAGATAATTATAGGCCTGTCAGTCTGATATTGATCCCTGTCAAGGTAAAGGAGCATCTGATAAGGGACTCAATTAATAAAGATTTAAAGGAGGGTAATATAATTAATGCCAATCAACAAGGGCTTATAGAAAATAGATCCTGTCAAACTATCATGATATCTTTTTTGATGAGATTACAAGTTTAATTGATAAATGTAATACTGTTGATTGTAGTAGACTTAGACTTTTATAACTTGACTTACATTTGATTTGGTACAACATGACATTTTGATTAAAAAACTTGAAAGGTATAAACTTAACCTGGCACACACTAAATGGATTGAAAGCTGGTTTACTGATAGATCTTAAAACGTAATTTTAAATGGGGACTCCTCATTGAACAATTCTATTTGGGTCCCTCAAGGATTGGCTATTAACATTTTTATTAATGACCTGGAAGAAAACATAAAAACATCACTGATAAAGCTTACGTATGACACAGATTAGAGAAGTTATAAATAATGAACAGGACAGGTCACTGATACAGAGTAATCTGCATCGCTTGGTAAGATGGGTTCAAGCAAAAACGTGCTAAATTCAAATGTGTACATCTCAGAACAAAGAAAGTAGGCCGTATTTACAGGATGGAGGACTCTATCCTGGGAAGCAGTGGCTCTGAAAAAGATTTAGGGGTCATGGTAGATAATCAGCTGAACATGAGCTCCCAGGGTACACTGTGGCCAAAAGGTCTAATGCATAAACAGAAGACCCTCAAATAGGAGTAGAGAGGTTATTTTATTTCTGTATTTGGCACTCGTGTGACTGCTGCTGACATATTGCATCCACTTCTGATGTCCACAATTCAAGAAGGATGTTGATAACTTGGATACAATTCAAAGAAGAGCCACTAGAATGATTGTTAGATTAGAAAACATGTCATATAGTGATAGACTGTAATCAAATCATCCATCAAACACTTTGTTAAGCTTAATAGATTTGGTTCCTTGAGTCTATCTACATGTGGAACCAGTATTTAATAATGGGCTTTTCAATCCAGAAGAGAAATAGATAACATAATCCAATGGCTGGAAGTTGAAGCTAGACAATTTCAGACTGGAAATAAGGCATAATTTTTTAATGGAGAGTAACCATTGGAACAACTGACCAAGTGTCATGGTGAAGTCTCCATGATAGCCAATTTTTAAATCAAAATTGCATTTTTTCTGAAACGTAATCTAGGAATTATTTTAGGGACGTTCTATGGCCAATGTTATATGGAAGGTTAGATTAGATGATCACAGTGGTACCTTGGAATCTATGAATTATGAACTGTCCACTTTACCTATTTTATATTTGTTCCTGTTGTACGGTTGGTCACCTAGGTCACATGGGATTGTTTCTGCTATCTGAATGGGTAACAGTATCTTTAAATGAGAAAATAACAAGTGACTAAAACAAAATTTTGGTCACGCTTTTTATTAAAGGTAAATTTATAAAAAGCTTACAATGGATTCATTATTAACAGATCCTATGATCACATTACAGACCTAAGTAGATTGTTATACCTGCATGTTTGTAGAAAGTGTTATAGATGGTTATAAACCATAGTTATAAACAACCAATTGACATGTCAGAATCTAACAATATGTAACAACTGATTAACCATTTGTTAAAACATTATCATTTAATGAACTTTTATGATCTATTTATAAATCTATTTAAATATAAAATGTGACCAAATTTTTACTATTCATCATTTATGCTAAAATTTGTGAAAACTTCAGAATTGACCAGTATTGTTACAAATACCTGTCAGTTATCTGAATTCTCATGACCTATGAAAAATAATAAATGCCAAAAAGTAGCAAATTGACTTTGGGACTTAGACAGTTAAATAAATGTGAAAAATAGTTTCTTTACTATCCAACCAGCTCTAATTACTTTATTTGAACTGCTTCAGCCATCCTCATATATACCTTAGGTCAATTGTCCCAGAGCGAGTTTTCTCTACTTTCCCTTAGAAAGGTACGGTAAAATGTAAAAAAGCATACCCTGTTTAAAACTGGAAAGGAAGTGCTTGTTGAAATAATCTTTATCATGTCATTTGCAAAGAGGTTGTTTTATTTGTGTAGGTTTATACATGGATTCATATGTTGAACATTTCCACATTCCAGTTTTAAATAGGAATCTGTCTGTGTAGCCTTATGCAAAAAAGTACTTGTTTGCCAGATCATGATTCTATAGAACTATATTTATGCACAGCCTTGAGATCCTTCACAGCACTGAAACCAAAAACTTAATATTTTATACAAACAATACAGTACCTCATGCTTGACCTCTATTATGCCCTTTATCTTCATGAGTGCAGAGAAGAGGGATAACTCATGAACAGCAGTGGCTTTTGTGCCCCTCCTGAGTTATCCCATCTCTCTTTGCTTATGAAGACAAATGTTATAACAGAGATCAGCCATCATATATAATATACAATATATATATTTTCCTTTCCCCATGCTGCTTTGCAGGACTTGAAATGGCTTGAGATGACAGGCATGGAAAATTAAAACACTTGGAAAGTGGGGGAGTAAAGGGTTCTGAATAGAGTGAAACTTTTGATGACTTGAAGTTATCAGTGAAATAATAAATGCATTTTAAAGAGGAAAATATCACATGGAAATATCTCTTCACACACATTGGACCGAAATAATTCCCTTCAATGGAATCACAGCAGGAAAGAATTTGGCACAGGGTATGAAAAATCCTGGTTGTATGTGAAGACATTTGTGTGAAATTGTTTAAACTAGGAATGGGCCAGTGGCAGCAGAGAGAGAATTGTTCAGTACAATCATTAACTGGCTGTAGTTGCTTGAGCAAAGTAATGAAGTCGTACATTTTGAGCAAGGTAGTGAGTTTTTCAAATGTAGACCCCAATCCTGCAAAGCATTTGGTCTTGGTCTTATTTAACATTTTCTTATTTAACTTTGCACAAAAAGGGGGAGTGTGCTAATAAAATTTGCAGATGACACAAATTTGGGAGGTATTGGCAATATGGAGGAGGACCAGAATATTAGACAAGATGATCTGGATGACTCCAGTTTACAAGAAATGGGATGAAATTTAATAGTGCAAAGTGCAAGGTCGTGTATTTAGGGACTACCAACAAGAATTTTTGCTATAAGCTGGGAATGTATCAGTTGGAAATGATAGGAGGAGAAAGATCTGAGTATATTGTTTAATCACAGGATAGCTATGAGCCACCAACACGATGAGGCTGTGAAAAAGGCTAATGCAGTCCAAGGATACATCAGAAGAAGTATTTCCAGTAGAGACAGAGACGTGTTAGTACCATTATGAAAAGTACTGGTGAGACCTCATCTGGAAAACTGTGGGCAATTCTGGTCTCCCATGTTTAAGGAAGATTAATTCAAACTGGAACAGGTGCAGAGAAAAGGGCTACTAGGATGATCTGAGGAATAGAAATTCTACCTTATGAGAGGAGACTCAAAGAGCTTGGCTTGTTTAACCTAACCAACAGAAGGCTGAGGAGATATCTGATTGCGCTCTATAAACTCATCAGAAGGATAAATACCAGGGAGGGAGAGGAGTTACTTAAATTAAGCATCAATGTGGATACAAGAACAAATGGCTATAAAGTGCCCATCAACAAGTTTAGGCTTGAAATTAGACAAAGGTTTCTAACCACCAGAAGAATGAAGTTCTGAAACCGCCTTCCAAGGGGAATAGTGGGGGTAAAAAAAACCTAACTGGCTTCAAGACCGATCTTGATAAATTTATGGAGGGGATGGTATGATGAGACTGCCTACAATGGCATGTAACCAATCTGCGACTGCTAGCATGGCTGATGATAGGACACTAGATGGGTTACTATAGAGAATTCTTTTTCATGTGTCTGGCTGGTGGGTCTTGCCCACATGCTCAGGATCTAATTGATCATCGTATTTGGGGTTGAGAAGGAATTTTCTGCAGCATGGAGCATGGGTCACTAGCCTGTTTAAAGTAGGGTAACTGGTGGATACTCTGTAACTTGAAGTCTTTAAATCATGATTTGAGGACTTTAGTAACTCAGCTGGAGGTTAGGAGCCTATTACAGGAGTGGGTGGGTGAGGTTCTCTGTCTGCAATGTTGAGGAGATCAGACTAGATAATTATGATGGTCCCTTCTGATCTTAAGTCTGAAGCTGTATGCTTGACTTAAGCATGCGAGTGAGTATCCATTCTGATAACAAGTGGACATCTGGCATTTTTAAATGTGGAAGAGGATAGCAGAGAACAAAGTTAAATAGAATGAAAACTTTAAAAGCCAGATTCTTTGCTTATGTAAATCAGTGATTCTTCACTGCAGCCAATGGACTACCAATGTGCTATGGTAATATAAATAATAAATACACTGACTTATACAAACAGAGGATCTTGCACTAATAGTAATTTAGCCAGAGGTAAGTTCTTATCTCTTGCTCCTATTGAAATTGTGACTGTTGCTTAATGTGTGGGCCAGCACAAGGTGCCCTCTCCTTCACAGAAAGAGGCCAGGCATCTCACAAACAAGAAATCTCTCTAACAGAGATGCTTCACCACTGTGACTTCTTCATATAGAATGTATTTGGTTGATCTTAAAGAATGGAAGCATTTTGTATAAAGAGAGAGAGAGAGTGCCCATAAACCACTGCATCCTGAAGGCAGCAGTAAGTTCTATTCCTGCTGACAAAGTTGAATACATCTACATATGCTGCTATTACTATGACATGTACAGAACTTCCAAGATGTAATCAACCTTTCAGATTGCAGTGTGCCATGTGATCGAATGGACACGTTATAATTTTTAATGAGTACAAATTCCATTTTTGCCCTTCAGAGATTGGTTATATATAGGTTATAAAATGTGTGTTTCTCTAAGCAATCATTTGGCTGTCAGTTTGGAAAAGTCCAGTATTCTAAGGGTTAAGGGCTCCATCCAGAAGGGAAACTATTGATGTATCTCCATGGACTCCAAGAGCACCATAACTGATCCTGTATACTGCTCTGTTTGCATTAGAATATTTGTATCTTAATTCAAGCCCTGGGGTGAATATGGTTAGGGTATAACCCATTCTGTACATGTCTTATCTACTGTAGGCATAATCCTTAGTTATTGCTTCATTAGATATATGGTAGAGATAAGAACTGTGACTCAGGTTAACTTGTACAGCATGAGGAATAAACAATCTAGGGCAGAAGTTTGGTTCTACACAGTTTAGCCAACTGCATCTATACAGAGTGCCACATTTTTAATTGCAGACACATAAACTATGCACACAAAAGTACACCTGCAGAATTCAGTCACATGCACAAATTGGGAAATTGATATACAGTTGTATTAGCAAGTGCTTGTACATGTAGTTGTACGATATGCATATACGTTTTTGCTGGAGCAATTAGGTACCCAAACTTGCAAGTATTTTCTGTATTATTTGTCCCTAATTATTGTCTTTTAATTTAACTAATTGCATACAGCACAATAATCCAAAAATAATAATTTATTTCGCTGCTCTAATGGATTCCATCTGACGTTCTTAAAGCATTTTTGAAAATATTAATTAATTTGACAACTTCCATCTGAAATAATAGTATCCCCATTATAGAGATGAAGAAAATGAGGCATAGAGACATTAAATTATTTGTCTACTGTTACACACTAAATACGTGACAAAGACAGGAAAATCCCCAAGATCTCTGACTCACTCTTATGCTTCAGTCATAAGACCATCATTCCTTTCAAATCTATTGCAATCAATATGTTTGTGTCACACAGGAGTATGCAAATAACTGATGCACAGGGCTAAAATCTCTCATATATAATATATAGAGACATGGCTTAACTAATTGCATGCTTCTGAAAGAGACCAATATTCCTACTCCGTAGCAGAGTTATGTGCTTGTATATCTCACCCCTTCAAACACATGGGTTAGTATGTTCTTTGCACTATAGATGTGGTGGTTGGGGATGGGACTAAATGAATATGTCCTCATTCTTACTATACTACATTATACAAGTCCAATATATATTGCAACATTTTACAGTTCAAGCAGCATAATTTTGTATTATGTTGCATGCTGCTTAGTGAAATGAAATATATATCAATCACAGGCTGGCTTTTCAGCCATGACAACCCACAGCCTAGATGATATGCCTGAGCTGAAAAACTGAGTGTCACTTGCCTATGTCTTCACAGAGGCATTCCATGTGTCACCAAATGCTAAAGCCCCCTCACATTTTGTATAATTTGCTTCCGTTCAGTTATGTTTTCTCTCACAGGGAATTCTGAAATAAAAGTAGCCTCCATTTCTAATGGTAACTTCTATGTAACTAAACTTGGGTTGATTTATTAAATGAAAAATATTATTCCTAATGTCCATCAGCGATTAAAAAGCTGTGATGTGCGTCTAGTACTTTATGGACTCAAGGTTCCTCTGAGTGGCACAAATGTGTGTGTTGTGCCTGAGTGCTGGATTTTGCATTTGGATCTTTGATACAGTAAAAAGATGCATGAAATTCCATATACTTTAAGCAAATTGATCTCTATTGATGGAGCATCTGAGGATCATGATGTTGTATTTATTCTGGCAAATACATGGAATATACTGTGGTCATGAAATGTGTTTCTGATATTCTAGATTCTAAAAGGTGTATTTGCTTAACTGGTGCATAATGCTAAAAAAAACCCTTCCATTTTAGTCACTCCATGTCTCTTCTAGAACAGGTGCATTATACATATGTTTGTTCTAATTCAGTCTTTGAAGGACAGCAGTATGCTGGCAGAGCAGCCATCTTGTGTGGAGGCCACTACTATTCTTTCAGACACCAATATTTGGTATTGCACATGGCCCAAAGCCTGAAGAACTTACATTTTTTGTTCAGTCCACTGTTGGCTCAGGCAAAACTTCCACAGAGGTTAATGGGAGTTTTGACTGAGTAAAATAAGATTCAGCCCAGTGGGTGGGGTCTGTTATGGCTCCACCCCAGCAGCCCTAACCCTATACCATTGACCCACTCTCAACCTTGAGTGGTGCTAAATGAAGGAAACTCCCATCCCATTGAAGGAGGAAAGACCACATGGACACCACTTTGTCCAGCAGCAGCAGTAAGGCCTTTCTTCCTCTTGGGAGCAGCAGAGGTGGCAGCAGGTGTTTGCTCTCCTCTCCCAAAAGAGGCAGAGTGGTAATATGTAAAAGTAATCATTTTCTTTATGAATCAATCAGACAATCCATATAATAAGCTACTCTTTGGGGGTGGGGAGAAGGGGAGAACGTAGTCAAAAGGAAACCTGACCTCATACGAAGGTTTTATATTTGCAGGGCATTACATTCCCTGAAATCCAAAACCAAAAGGAAACTCCACAAAAACAATAGCAATGGCCACACCACAAGTTTACTATAGCATCATTCTGATTTTGTTGCAGAATGAACATGTTTTATTTGTGTGTGGAAGCTTGACATCAGTCAATTTCTATTGAGCTTTTCCCAGACAATTTCCATTCTCCAAATGGCTACTCCTCTCTTGTTGTTTTGCAGGCTGGACTGCAGTTGTTATGCTGTGTACATGAAGATGTATTTGTTCAAGATGTCCAGTCACCGTGCTAAATAGAATCGCTCACTTTGGTTGGTAAATATTGACTCAAGCTGTTACGCTTTTATGTATTTCAGTGACTCACAATGTTTGAGAGCTCAGCAAGCAAACAAGAGCAGGTACAGGAAGTTATTGTGATGTTTTGGACTGATGTTTGTTTTTCTGCTGCTGATGTATGTTCTCCATTGTATGTGACTTGTTACTAATGACCTTGTTATATAGTGTGCTGCAATTGATAAGGCCAAAGGCTTTAATAGAATACAAATACATTTTACATTTCCACTTGAAGAGTTTATTTTAATTGTGTTTTGAAATCTACCGTACCCTAAAGGATCTCTTTTCTGCAATGTACTTTCGTGAAATAAAATTCTGCAAAGAATGGAATGTGTAATGGGATGGGATGTAATGGACAGTTTTTGTATTCAATATGAGAAGTAGCTCTTAGTATCCATTCAACATATATCTAAACAATCCTGAGATACGGAAGAAAATTAAATAGTGGCTGGAAATAATTGCTTCTCTGAAATGTCTGGCTTACTCATATCTCTTGGGGTGGGGGTTCGGGGGGGGGATGATAAATATTTGTTTAATGGCCTGCTGAAGTTTCTGAGCTTTATACTAAAAAGAAAAGGAGTACTTGTGGCACCTTAGAGACTAACACATTTATTTGAGCATAAACTTTCGTGAGCTACAGCTCACTTCATCGGATGCATTTGGTGGAAAAATGCATCCGATGAAGTGAGCTGTAGCTCACGAAAGCTTATGCTCAAATAAATTTGTTAGTCACTAAGGTGCCACAAGTACTCCTTTTTCTTTTTGTGAATACAGACTAACACGGCTGCTAGTCTGAAACCTTAGCTTTTTACTGTCACTCTTTCCATACCGCTCTCTACTGTTTTGGTACAACTTCAGAATCATAAAGATAAAATATCTATATTTATATTGAATATTCCCTTTCTTGAGGATTTCTGATTCTAGGACTATTGAGAAAGTGCATTATAGACAGGGTCCTTAGTGCTTTGTGATCACGCTCGAAGCTTAGATCAAGCCTCAAAACCAATGGGAAGAGCCACCCATTGTTCAGTACTCTAACAGAAGGCATATAACTAAAATGGTGGGGCTTGGAAAAATAATAAGGGAAAGGCAAAATTAGAAATGGAGTTTAGAATTTAGAAGTTTAGGATGTTTAATTTAAGTCATGTCATTATTTGAATTCTCCATTCATTCTTTGTAAATAAACAAGTAGTCTGATAGGCAGCTGTTTGTGTGTACTTTCTTTAAAAAAATCTTCTTTCTCTAGGGTCAACCATAAATCTCTCTAGGATGAATACTCCTGGAGTGGTTATAGCATGGTTGACAGTAAGGACTTGCCCCAATGGCCTGGTGTGTAATTGTAAAAACAAGTACTTTCATGTTGTCAGGATCATCTCTCTTTGTGAGGTTTTTTTTTTTTTTAAATATGGCCAATTGTATTTATTTGCAAAGAAATGATTCTCTATGCCAATGCTCTTCTGGTTGTATGTTAGTGTCCTCAAGACAAGTTATTGTATCAAGTGTGATTTTTCTGTAACTAACCTTCAGGCTAAAATAAACTAAATATATATATTAGAGGTTACATTATTGTTTTTACCTGTTTTTTATTTTTCCCATCATTGCATAGTGTCACAAATTTGGTCCTTTAAGGGTGTCTAGTCTTGGATATTGCATCCATATCATGCTGAGCAGGACTGTAGTGAGGAGGCACAAGTATTCATGGACATTCCAGGGTTCTTGAGAAGGAGTTTCTCACGTACATACAAAAAAGCGGCCTTCAGAGAAAACACCACTACACAGTCTATGAAAAGTAAGAAGAGATACTTTGGATGTCCTAAAATCTTGCCTCTAGCAAGATCTCTCCAGAACGATGCTGTGTTCATGGAGAAGATGTATCATGAAGAAATCCTCTTCTTTTCTTGTAAGGGCCCTCCTAATCTCATGATACAGATCAGTCTGGAATATACAGTAATACAAACGAAAATTGAACAAATTGGGAGTTGGTTTACTGAGAACCTGAGTCTAGGAACTGAAGCTTGTTCTTCCCTAGCCAATGTGGTAGGCTCTTTATACATCCAACTAAAGGATGCAAGTAGAAGCATTTAGTGTTGTACTTAGTGCCTAATAGGAACATGGAGTCTCGGGAGTAGTATTTATGTCTATTTGTGTGTTTTGACTGAATGCTTAATGGTGGCAAGATTCTCTTAATTTCCCAACCTGCTAACAGGTGTTGGGACACTGCAGGGAGATGGTTAATTACTACAGAATCACTGTGGCAGATATGGCTGGTTAAACCCTCTCCAGATACAAAGAAGATGTGAGTAGCCCTCTGGGCAATGGAGGTATAGTCTGGGACAGATACATACTGGGGAAAGAATCCAGGAGCAACTAAACCTAAGGATAACACTTTGGTTGAAGTTCCTATATAATTAGTTTGCAACTACCTTTTATTTAAGCATTTCTAAAAGGGAAAATTTAGCTGAACCAGAAGTTATGGGTTTAATGCAAAGACTGATTGATGGAATTCTATGGTCTGTATAAACAGGAGGTCAGACTAAATGATCATACTGGTCTCTTGTGCCCTTCAAATCTATTAATCTAATGAAGCCAGACCCAGGAGGGTAACTCTGTAGTGAGTGTGTAGCTTTTGTTTGGAATTTTCCTAGCTTCCAATTTTTCAATTAAGAACAATTTAAGTACACCCTTTTACTGCCAGGACAGTGTCAGAGAGTTAAAGATGACATACATCTTTCATATAAAGTAAATGTTTTTGGTTTTCTTATGTGGCAGTGCAATGTTTTGTAATTATCCTCCCTGGTTCTGATAGAAATCAAGTAACCATACAGCAAAATTTTTAAATTCACATCTATATTGCTTTCAACTGTGAAACTGTAGGAGCACAGTTAAAGGTTATTTTCTGGATTCTATGTAACTCTTCAGGAGCATGGCATACAAGTGTTTGTCTGTGACTACAGGGGCTTATCAAACTAAATCTCTGTTTACTAGCATGATCACTAGAGTACAAAATTGCCTGAAGTTCAGTAACAGGGGTCAGGTCACCTGATTGGAGCATCCTCCAGTGGAACACACTGCCCATTAAAAACAGTCCTTGATTTTTCCAGAGCAATTGTCTCTTTTGGGGCTTCCTGCCCACTTCTTTCAGAAAGTGAGGTGACTTGGCCCCTTTTATGGGCTGTAGTGAAGAGTTGCTCATGTGCACATGGCAGAAAATCAGAAGGTTTTCTAGAGTAGGACAGCTGAAAATAAAATAACTGTACTTATTAAAGATAAATTTGTACCAAAAAGGAGCTATACAAAGAGAAGAAACTCCTTTGTTTTTATCTAAAACAACAATAATATATGTGCAATGTACTTATAGATAAGACACAGCCTATCATACATGAGAGAAGACTAGAAAGGATGTCTTATTTGCTGTTAACTTCTTTAAATTAAGCTCAGCATCTCTTAAACTCAGGCAGTTACGTTACAGTCTGTGCGTGCGTTCAGAAAAAGTCTACCCAGCCATGAGATCAGCAGGAGGCAAAGCAATGCATTCCAACACCACACTAGATTTTTGTCTATGAGAAGGTTAAAGTTTGCATTGTGTTTTGAAATATGTCAGTTATGAGCTCTTTCTATTGATTACACAAAAGGAATAGAAAAGCATGACTCCGAAGAGATAGTTGGCAATTATGAACTGCAGCTTTAATTTAGTAAATGTAGTAAGTTTTGAAACTGCACTGAAATTCCAAAGATGGTGTAATATGATTTTTCTAAAAAAATATATTATAATCTACTAATTCAATATTGGATAGAAAGGTTATTGACCTATGTGGAAGCTATTCTCAATGCACAAGTCCAGTGCCACTCCTGTAATATAGAAACTTTTTATTGAGTTAGACAATTCCTTACCTACTCCAGTTCTCTATTTTCATGCAAATATTGCTGGTTATTTGGCTGAAATCCTAAATGTCTATTTTAATCCATGTTTCTAGACCTGCTTATAATTGCCCCAGGACTAACATTTTAAATGTATTCATCCCTCCTTTTCCTGTTTCAAAGAACAATTTAAATAAAATACTATTGATTTTATTTATTTAATGTAGATTAAATAAAAACAAATGGAGAAGAGGCAATGTCCAAATGTTGCCAACTCTCGTGATATTTAGTTTCATAGAACTCCAACTCCAGAAATCATGTAATTAATGACACGAGACTCAGCGTTTTTTTTTTAAAGGAAGTTTCTGGTTCTTACAGTTACAAAGAAAAGTTTGAAACGTGACCCCAACATCTCAAAAACTAAAAGGCAAATAAAAAGAATTCAACTAGTTTATTTTTTAAAATCTCATGAATGGGAAGGTGGGGAGGGAGGCTAATTCATTATTTGGGACAATCACTTTTACCCCATCCCCCATCAGGGCACCTTCATGGACTTGAAGACTATTGCTAGTTGGGAGTACATGTTGCACCTTTTAAAAAAAATGTGCTATATTCTGTTGCTGAGTGAGTTTCCCCATGTTGTTCTGCCACAAGGCATTCTGTCTATCTCTGCCCTATGCAGGCAGAATGCCTCAGGCCACTTCAGCTTCACGGCTTCAGCTCTGCAATGCCTTAGTGCAACCTCAAAGGCACAATTTAGCCCTTAGCCTGTATTCATTCTGATTCTTTAAAAGGGCCTTTTCTATACCATTTTACATGTGGTATTTTAGGGGTGTGTGTGAGAATTACTGCTTTTCACAACAAAATAGGCTTTTTTAGTAGCATAGCCTTTTAAAGCTCCACAGGCTTCTTCAATTTGGTACCTGACACAGGGTTTAATCCAGGAGACAAAAATGTTAGAAAGAAGTGAAACACTGATTAATGGCATGGAACCCTCATTCATCTCAAGAAACATCTCTCCCTTCTTTTCACTGCATGAAATCAGGTAAGATTTCATTAAGAAAAGGGTAATTGGACTTTTCTTAGTAGGGTACAGAGCCAAGATGGCTCGTAATTTGTGGCTGTGAAGAAAATTACTGGATTAGAATAACTGGACCAAAAACCAAATATTGCAAGTATTAAAACATCCATTTTGTTTATTTCTATATCAGGTTGAGAAGGGTATAGGAAAATTAGTTAATATGACCTGTGTAACATCTTAAAGCGTGCATATTAGTTTATGCAGTGATCCTGTCAGCCTTCACAACCAAAACAGGACTTGAGTAGGTTAGTATTTTTGGGCGGGTGAAGGACCTCCAGTGAACTGCTAATTTACAAGAAGTGGTGTTAGTGATTAGTAGATGTCACTCTTCTCCTGCAATCAGGAAATAATGCAACAGACATAGCAGTCTTGTCCTGCTGGAAATTCATCCTTCAGATAAAAAAGATCCCCAAATATGATTTTGGTTTATTGTGGGGGTTTCAGCAGGATAGGGTAGTACTCTGGCCATGTTCCGTTTGGGTAATTAATTTTTGTGTACTTGTATTTCTAATTCCCTTTATTTTTAACTAATATTCTTATTTTCCTCAAGTCTTAAACTGCTTAGTTTTACTAGACATGGTTAACAGCTACTGTGTTCCATTCCAGAGGTGGCTGCAATTTTGGGGTGGAGGAATTTATCCATATATGCCCATTACCTAGCTACCAGGATTGTTGTGAGGTGCGGCCAGCTAATGTTTGTAAAGCACTTTGAAATCTTCAGTGGGAAGGTACTATGATATTTGATTTATTAATTAGTAAAATTACAGTGGCATTCAGAAGTTCCACTCACACTGGTGCCTAATTGTGCTAGGTGCTGAACAAACATATAGTAAGAGACATTCCCTGAGGAGAAGAGTTTTCATGATAAACTTTGAATAATTACAGATACTTCAATGGATAATACAGTGGGGAGACTTATATACACAGAGAACATGAAACAATGGGTGTTACCATACAAACTGTAACAAGAGTGATCAGGTAAGGTGAGCTATTACCAGCAGGAGAGCGGGGGGTGGGGGGGAACCTTTTGTAATGATAATCAAGGTGGGCCATTTCCAGCAGTTGACAAGAACGTGTGAGGAACAGTGGGTGGGGGCGGGGGGAAAATAAACCTGAGGAAATAGTTTTATTTTGTGTAATGACACATCCACTCCCAATTTTTATTCAAGCCTAAGTTAATTGTATCCAGTTTGCAAATTATTTCCAATTCAGCAGTCTCTTGTTGGAGTCTGTTTTTGAAGTTTTTTTGTTGAAGAATTGCCACTTTTAGGTCTGTAATCAAGTGACCAAAGAGATGGAAGTGTTCTCTGACTGGTTTTTGAATGTTATAATTCTTGATGTCTGATTTGTGTCCATTTATTCTTTTACGTAGAGACTGTCCAGTTCGGCCAACGTACATGGCAGAGGGGCATTCCTGGCACATGATGGAATATATCAATTGGTAGATGTGCAGGTGAACGAGCCTCTGATAGTATGGCTGATGTGATTGGGCCCTATGATGGTGTCCCCTGAATAGATATGTGGACAGAGTTGGCAACGGGCTTTGTTGCAAGGATAGGTTCCTGGGTTAGCGGTTTTGTTGTGTGGTGTGTGTTTGCTGGTGAGTATTTGCTTCAGGTTGGGGGGCTGTCTGTAAGCAAGGACTGGCCTGTCTTCCAAGATCTTTGAGAGTGATGGGTCGTCCTTCAGGATAGGTTGTAGATCCTTGATGATGCGTTGGAGAGGTTTTAGTTGGGGGCTGAAGGTGATGGCTAGTGGCGTTCTGTTATTTTCTTTGTTGGACCTGTCCTGTAATAGGTGACTTCTGGGTACTCTTCTGGCTCTGTCAATCTGTTTCTTAATTTCAGCAGGTGGGTATTGTAGTTGTAAGAATGCATGATAGAGATCTTGTAGGTGTTTGTCTCTGTCTGAGGGCTTGGAGCAAATGCAGTTGTATCATAGAGTTTGGCGGTAGACAACAGATTGTGTGGTGTGGTCTGGATGAAAGCTGGAGACATGTAGGTAGGCATAGCAGTCAGTAGATTTCTGGTATAGGGTGGTGTTTATGTGACCATCGCTTATTAGCACCGTAGTGTCCAGGAAGTGGATCTCTTGTGTGGACTGGTCCAGGCTGAGGTTGATGGTGGGATGGAAATTGTTGAAATCCTGGTGGAATTCCTCAAGGGCTTCTTTTCCATGGGTCCACATGATGAAGATGTCATCAATGTACCGCAAGTAGAGTAGGGGCATTAGGGGACGAGAGCTGAGGAAATGTTGTTCTAAATCTGCCATAAAAATGTTGGCATACTGTGGGGCCATGCGGGTACCCATCACAGTGCCGCTGATTTGAAGGTATTCATTGTCCCCAAATGTGAAATAGTTATGGGTGAGGACAAAGTCACAAAGTTCAGCCACCAGGTTAGCCGTGACATTATCGGGGATATTGTTCCTGATGACTTCTAGTCCATCTTTGTGTGGAATGTTGGTGTAGAGGGCTTCTACATCCATAGTGGCTAGGATGGTGTTTTCAGGAAGATCACTGATGGATTGTAGGTTTCAGAGTAGCAGCCGTGTTAGTCTGTATTCGCAAAAAGAAAAGGAGTACTTGTGGCACCTTAAAGACTAACAAATTTATTAGAGCATAAGCTTTCGTGAGCTACAGCTCACTTCATCGGATGCATTCCGATGGATTGTAGTTTCCTCAGGAAGTCAGTGGTGTCTCGAAGCTAGCTGGGAGTGCTGGTAGTGTAGGGCCTGAGGAGGGAGTCTACATAGCCAGACAATCCTGCTGTCAGGGTGCCAATGCCTGAGATGATGGGGCATCCAGGATTTCCAGGTTTATGGATCTTGGGTAGCAGATAGAATACCCCAGGTCGGGGTTCTAGGGGTGTGTCTGTGCAGATTTGTTCTTGTGCTTTTTCAGGGAGTTTCTTGAGCAAATGGTGTAGTTTCTTTTGGTAACCCTCAGTGGGATCAGAATGTAATGGCTTGTAGAAAGTGGTGTTGGAGAGCTGCCTAGCACCCTCTTGTTTATATTCCGACCTATTCATGATGACGACAGCACCTCCTTTGTCAGCCTTTTTGATTATGATGTTAGAGTTGTTTCTGAGGCTGTGGATGGCATTGTGTTCTGCATGGCTGAGGTTATGGGGCAAGTGATGCTGCTTTTCCACAATTTCAGCCTGTGCACGTCAGTAGAAGCACTCTATGTAGAAGTCCAGTCTGTTGTTTCAACCTTGGTGTAGTTGTCAAAAACGTTCTGTCATTAATGAGCCACCCTGAACTGGAGCTGAAAACTGTTAATCTTCTGGTGTAGCTGGGACAATCTGTTTTTGACACCTTTACAGAAAGATTGTTGCAATTACATTCATTTAGTTTAAATTCACTGTTAATTTAGTCTTGATTGCTGATGCTGGGTCTGAAAGAATACCCTGGGAGACAAGAAAATCTCCCATCTCCAGGGACAAAGCGAAATCAAGTGGGATCAACAGGACATGCAGGGATATAAAATGACTTATTGGTGGGTCTGTGGTCTCTGTCCATAGATATGCTACAAATGGCAGCTGGGGACCCTCAAATTGTGGATCCTCAAACTGTAGGGATGCCAGCAATTCACAGTGGACCACTGTCATTATGTCTCTCTGAACCTAAGGGAATTGCATAAGCCAGACAGAATTGTGTGGAACAATGTGCACTGGTGTGTTTGTGAAGAAATAGTGTTTAGTTTTATTTTGTGAGTTGGCATGCCTTTCTGACTCCTATAATAAGACTAATATATCATTAGGAGAATAGGAAATATCTATGCCAGGATCTTTTGAGAGCATAGTGTAAGAATCCTAGATTCTATATCTGTAAAACCATGGTGCCTGATAGGATTATGAGACACAAAAAAATGAATGTCATCAGTTGTGGGTTCAAAAGACATGGCTAATTTAGCTGTGCACTGATCCATGGAGTACGCCAGCTTTAAAGACTATACAAAACTTTGTTTGTTCTCTTGTATTTGACCAATTCTGGCCTTTACATAGTAGCTTTTTTTGGGGCAGGGTTTGTTCTTTTGTATTTATTATTCTTTGTTTTGTAAAGCACACTGTACAGTCATGGCGCAACATACATAAGCCTTCAAACAGTTTTGCAATATGTTCTAGTCTCTTAACTTTTTATGTCTGGATTATGTCTTCTTTCATTGATTTTGTGATCTGAAGAAGAGCTCTGTGTAGCTCGACAACTTGTCTCTTCCACCAACAGAAGTTGGACCAATAGAAGATATTACCTCACCTGCCTTGTCTCAGTAATTTATATAGTTGGGTACTGTCACAGCAGGGACAATTGGACCTTCTCTGCCCCCTGCTGGAGGCATCAGCAGCCTGACACTTCCAAATAAAGGAAAATCTACACAGATCAGGTGACCAATAAGATAGTCCTCCAGAGATTTAGAAGGGCCAGGAGGAAATATACTGATCAATCAGGAACCAGTGGGCCAGTTAAGCAAGCTTGCCTGCTTTTGATTGGGGTGGGACTGGGAGAGACTGGAATAGAGGAGTGCCTCAGGGCTTGCCCACATCAGGGCCTTGCCCTGTGTGCTTGCATCTGAAGGGTAAAGGCACACACAGCTAAATCCTGATTTGCTATTTTATTGCTTGATCAGAAACAGATGCCAAACTCAAGGCATAGGCTACCTGCCCCAAGCAGGCAGCCAATCCTGGCAGACTAAAGCAGGAAGTGGCTGCAATATGACATGTGACCCTGAAGGGGGAACTGCAGAGCAACTCCTGCTTCCCACAAATGCTGCAATACAAAGTGAAGCACTGGAGATTAAGCACTCACCGGCTTCCCCTTCTTTTCATAATGTCGATGCAGATTTCTTTTCTTGTTCCTTTTTCTCTTCAAAATAGTCTGACCTGTTAAATGTCCGGGATCACTTGTGGCTTTCAGATAATTCTTCAAAGTAATCTCATTATGGCTCCATGCAATGGGCAAGTTACCTTGCTTTTTTCCCACCCACATTGTCTGCTGTGGATAAGCACATCAGCTCTGCATCCAACCCTAACAGCCACCACACACTGCTTGTTAGAGTGCTTGGCATGGTTCCTGCTGAATCACTTGGCCAGCCATGAATAGCAGATACATGATCTTCCATGGGCTTATCATCTTTTATGGTGAATTACTACACACAGTGTAAACCTCACCCAGTCCATAGATAGTTCTCAGCATCCAGTCAAGTCAGGAATAGATGAAGGCTTTGAAGATAATGTAAACTGTTTTCTTGTTGACCAAATAATCTAATGCTTTTGTTATGCTTTTTCTATAAAATACTTTCCAGACATAAATCAATATGGCAGCACCTAAGCCCTAAAGAAATGAGGAACACTAAGTATAGTTTTCAGCACTTCATAACTACTCATTATGTTTATTTTCCAGTTTTCTTTGTTATTCGTTTCCTGTTGCTACTCAGAGCCAAAACATTTTTGGCTTTTAAACTGAAGCGTGAGGTACTGCCAATCAGCAGGAAATATAATACAGATAAGATTCATATAAAGTCTTTTGAACTGGTAAAATCTCTGGATGGGAAATGGATGTTAAATTGTTTACATTTGGCATGAGAAGAAAAAGTTCCATTTTTACATTCAAAACCTTTCCACCTTTGTAAATGAAAACAAATCACATGGGTCATATAGTGTTCCACTTCTGTAAAATCCATCATGAGACTGATAAAAGCTTTCATAAATCAGCAACTTTATCTGTAGTTTGTTTGAAAGTCTCATTCTGCAACTTAAAATGATATGGCCCTTTGCCCTGTGTTCTTTGAAAAAGTAGTGTATCAACAACATGCTCATGACACAGTGAAAAGAGCAGAACTTTAAATACCGAATAAGTGTTTTGTTCTAGTCTAGGAGCTATATATAGCATTTTTCCAACCCCATATAAATTTATTGTGCTAGAGCTATATTGTTAATTGACTATGAACATTTATACAGAACCTACCTCTGATATTTGCTTCACTTTACATTGCTTAGCTTGTGAACAATAACATTTTCCAAAGTTAGGCCCAGGCATCTGTAACACCACCAAGTTATAAGATGATGATGTGGAAATCCTTGCCAGTTGTTTAAACATTAGGCTTACTGCAGCTGGCAATGAGTGAAAACCTTGGCAAAGAGGTGCATTTTACGTCACTTCCTGAATGTGGCCAGGCCTTAGCTTGACTACCAAAGGCAAGGCTCAGAATACCCTCACTCTAGCTCTGGGAAACATCACTTTTGGGGCAGTTAGCTAAGTGTTGCAGATGAGCAGGTCCAAGAGGGAGAAGTGGTCTCTGTAGCTTCAGCCTCTTATACAGAATTACTTTACTTTTCAAGGCTGGCAAAAAAGCAGCATTGGCTGAAAAGGAAGTTGAAGATTCATTTTCCAACAGGAAAGAATTGCAGCAGTTGAAGAATGCCTCCGGGATCTCCATGAAAGTACTGTGGGAGCTGAAGATTAACCTTGGGAGGAGCATTGCACTGCAGGGATGGAGGGAATGCCATGCCCAAATCAGGTATGTGGGTTGGACTGACACCCAGAGAGCTAGTCTAATTTAGTGAGACTGAGCCAGATGCTGAAAGGCAAACTCTGCTTGAATATCTTCTGTGGCAATTTCAATGTCAGATCAATCTGGATTGAGGCAGTTGGATAGAGATTACAGTGGCTAGTGCCAGAGAACAGCTTGTTCTCTTATCTTGCTGAGATCACTGTGTGTAGGTTAGTCAAAGAGGAAACAGTTCTTTATTGTCACTGTACCTGAAACAAAAGTAGTACAATATAGAATATGAGAAGACTAAAATATGTGAAGCTCTTCTGGCTGTACCTCACCACAGATATCTGTAAACCAAGTAACAACCAGGGCTGTGTAAAATCTGTGTGTGTGTGTGTGAGAACATTCAAGCCCCTGTATCCCTCTCCCATCAGGAACGTTACACCGACTGGGTCTTGTATTCCTAGGTCAGTGAAAAAAAGAGGATGATATAAGTGCACTTGTAAAATTTCCCAATTTATTGCACTAAAGTAGAGAACGTAACAGCACATCAGGGGAAAAAAATCAATATCTCATTCATTAATATGGAGGATTTTCATTGGGTATAGGCATTGAGGTGGTAGTGGTGATGTAGCTAAAATATTACAGCAACTCATGGCATTACTGGTATTTGGCACGGAGATTGGTAAAGGTGACCCCATAGCATATGCTTTCCTGATGAGATGACTGCCTCTGCAAATACAGAAAAATGCTATAAAATCAGGCTTCGAATATTTAGTCAGCCATTTGAAATTTTAAAATAAATTGTTCACAATGAAAAAATTTCCTTTGGATTTTCAGCTTGCATACACGTAAAACAGGTTGTGCAGTGCACTCAGCTGCGCAGTAAAGTAACTGACCTTTTTTTCTCTGCACTTGAGCCAAATCTTCTGAATGTTCAACACTAGAACTATGAAAATAATTTCTTTCCACAGTGGCAGAGGGACTGACTCCACTGCTTGATAGATACACTAGCTTATGTTTCTCCGAAAAAATTGGTAAGAGAACTCTCATTTGTTAGCCTGGATCATGAGGGATTCGCATATGCCATGTATGTTGGATCACACAATTGGACTTCTGTTTTATTTTTTCCCTTGACACTTTATTCAGCACTGAAAAAATCAGATTCTCTGAAGGATGAAATGCATGTTTGCTGGGGATGGAAGAAAGAGGAGATGGTAAGCATCATGCTGTGCAAAAGAAGAAAGGGGCACTTAGAAGCACAAAATCGGAGTTTCTTCATGTAATTTAGGCTTACAATGGTTTTTTATGTAATCATTGTAAATGAGCCCACTCTAGTGTATTAACTGGGCCTGTTCTTAAGAAAAAGGTGGCTGCAAAATTCAGAATTTTAAATTGGAAATTTTCAGTTCAAAAATAGCCATTTAGTTGAATTTAGCCATTGACATTGCATATAATGAAATGGTGACATTTTAATGTGAAATTCACACATTGCTATTAACTAGCAGCCAGATTCTGACCTGACATGAACCAATTCAATTAGATTTAGTGCTAATCAGGGCAGAATTTGACTCCATGTATTTGAATGTACGTGAATATGTCCAGGTGATTCTGATACTTACTATCTATCCTGCTCTGCAGTTGACAAATTCATTTCCACCCTTTTAGCTGGGTATAGGGAACATGAGCTGCCTTTTGAGCCTCCATTCTAGTAATACTTTGTAATCCTAAAAAGAAAAGTCAGAGGTAGAAAGACATTTGTTGCCTGCTATTTGAAATCCCCCAAGTCATTGTTAGGATCTGCAACCATTAGATATAGTTCAAAGATACATGAAAATCTAATTTTCTCTCTTTCATCATCATGAAAGACAATGTACTAAGGATGCAGCTAGCACCAGTTATGTGTTTCTTTTATGAGTTTGTGGAGAACAGCAGTTTGGACTTTAAGACTTCTACCTGTCACTGGTAATGTAGCTTTCTGTACAGAACTAGGTGTAGTCTTCTCTTTAACTTTTTGACCTCTTAAAGATGTACAGTAGCTCTTACAACTGCATCAAATTCCTGATTTCCCAGACTTCTGGAGGTGTGGTTCAGCAAAGCACTTAGGATATGCTTGACTTTAAGCAGGAGCTTATGTCCACCCTTATTCAGCAAAATACTTCAGTCCCCTTGACTTTTTACATGTAAGCACATTGTTATGCTTATAAGAAGCACACAGGATCTTTTTCAGGGAAAAAGGCAATATGCTGCGTTTATTGAAAATACAACAGTTAGCATATGCATTCAATTACACAACACACACATGCACAAGTCCTGCAGATGGTCTTTATAGTTACCAGTCTGTTATAGCTTGAGTCAATCTAATGGTCAGTTAGATTGAGCACGAGTGAGGAGCTGGGCTCTGTCACTCGCAATCCGATGCTCCAAGGCTTTGCAGGACTGAATCTAGAATTCTACGGCAAAACACCCCAGCTTTATATTAGTAAATTTCCACTTTAGTCTATGGCTTTTGCAATGTTATTCTGTAATTGTTAGTCCTTAGGTGGTGTTAATCTTGGGGTTTTCCGCTGTTATCTCTTATTTATTGTCTTGCCTTTGGGGGTGTTTGCCTCACCTGTGAGATTGTCAATGCTGCTAACTCGTTTTAGCATCAGATACAATGGATATTTTCTGATTATTTCTTGCTGTCCCTCCAAGTCTCTCACGTCTTCTTGACCATCTGGACATTTGTGATGGCTTTCACACTCATCCTTAACCATGCACACATCCTTTACTCACACCAAACAATTTTACAGAGAATTTCAGTCAGGATTACATTTTAGACAGGGTTATATGGTTACTAAAGGGATTACAAAGGAACCTCACACAACTTCATTTTGCAATGCAGATAAGAAACAAGACCTTATAGCAAATACTATGATGAAAACTTATCCTAAAATAAAAAGTGACCATAATCATCCATAAGGACTGTTCTGGTCTGTTCCTGCCTTAACATTAGTTCAGACACAGTCAGCCTGTCTGATGCATTTCTACCAATGTCCCAGAGGGTCATTCCGTTCAACTATTCAAAAAGGGAGGCTGGCAGGATGAAATCAAATCATACATTAATATATTTAATACATTATTATAACCATCAATCATTATAACCTCTAATACAAATATAAAATCCTACTCCCACAACATGCTTTACTGAATAGGGATGGACAGTTTGTAATTAATTTGTAATGAAAGAGGTGCTGGGGCTCAAGCAATTGGGTGCCAGGGCTCCAGCCATTTTTTTTTTACATTCATAACTGACGCGGCAGGTGCCAGGGCTATGAACTGCTAAACCTAGACATGCTGGGACTCAGCCATGGCAAGCCCTGGCACAAAGTAAACACTGGGGATGGAAATAAGCACATGCTTAAATTCCTAGCAGAATGGAGGCTCGAGAGGAGCATCCAATATTTAAATAGTAAGAGGCAGTGGGATCAATCCTCCTCCTGAGAACGTGTGGAAAAGGAGCTCTGATGGCCAAAAGCAATTTGAAGTCAGCCTTCAGAGAGAGGGATGCACAGGCAGCACGCTTCAGCCTGCTGGGTTTCAATTAAAAGGTCAATTTTATTTGGAGAAAACTCTGCCATTAGATGTTTTAGCTTCTGTGCAGCTTCTGAAAAATTTTGTTCAATGTTAGAATGGGCAGTGGTCGGGGAATCTGGACTTCGCAGGGTTACCTGCTTTCTTGTTGACTTTCTTTTTGTAGAGAGAGCAGGGACAGACAAATGCCCACACTTCAGACTATGACCAGGAGCCTGGGAGTCCCATCAGGTAAGGGAACAGAAGACCTTTGTGGCTGATTGGTATGTCTGGGGATTGAACTAGATACTCTGGTCGGTGTTTCTCGTCCCTCCTTTGAAAAATTAGTGAGTTTTCCACTGTAATGGAGATCAAGAAAGTTTGTTTCAGACAGCGACAGGACATCACTGGCCATCTGCATTTTGCTTGCAGGATGGAGGCTTCTGGTTGTGCCTTTACTGCATGTTTGGCAGAAGTCAGGACAGGCGCTACTGTTAGGGTGAGCAGGAAGATGAGAGGTTTCAGAGTAGCAGCCGTGTCTGTCTGTATTCGCGAAAAAGAAAAGGAGTACTTGTGGCACCTTAGAGACTAACAAATTTATTTGTGCATAAGCTTTCGTGAGCTACAGCTCACTTCATTGGATGCATTCGGTGGAAAATACAGTGAGGAGATTTATATACACACACAGAGAACATGAAACAATAGGTTTTATCATACACACTGTAAGGAGAGTGATCACTTAAGATGAGCTATTACCAGCAGGAAGGAGGGGGGAAGGAGGAAAACCTTTTGTGGTGATAATCACGGTGGGCCATTTCCAGCAGTTAACAAGAATGTCTGAGGAACAGTGGGGGGTGGGGTGGGGTGAGAAATAACATGGGAAAATAGTTTTACTTTATGTAATGACTCATCCACTCCCAGTCTCTATTCAAGCCTAAGTTAATTGTATCCAGTTTGCAAATTAATTGCAATTCAGCAGTCTCTTGTTGGAGTCTGTTTTTGAAGTTTTTTTGTTGAAGGATAGCCACTCTCAGGTCTGTAATTGTGTGACTGGAGAGATTGAAGTGTTCTCTGACTGGTTTTTGAATGTTATAATTCTTGACGTCTGATTTGTGTCCATTTGTTCTTTTACGTAGAGACTGTCCAGTTTGACCAATGTACATGGCAGAGGGGCATTGCTGGCACATGATGGCATATATCATATTGGTAGATGCACAGGTGAACGAGCCTCTGATAGTGTGGCTGATGTGATTAGGTCCTATGATGATGTCCCCTGAATAGATATGTGGACAGAGTTGGCAACGGGCTTTGTTGCAAGGATAGGTTCCTGGGTTAGTGGTTCTGTTGTGTGGTGTGTGGTTGCTGGTGAGTATTTGCTTCAGGTTGGGGGGCTGTCTGTAAGCAAGGACTGGCCTGTCTCCCAAGATCTGTGAGAGTGATGGGTCGTCCTTCAGGATAGGTTGTAGATCCTTGATGATGCGTTGGAGAGGTTTTAGTTGGTGGCTGAAGGTGATGACTAGTGGCGTTCTGTTGTTTTCTTTGTTGGGCCTGTCCTGTAGTAGGTGACTTCTGGGTACTCTTCTGGCTCTGTCAATCTGTTTCTTCACTTCAGCAGGTGGGTACTGTAGTTGTAGGAATGCATGATAGAGATCTTGTAGGTGTTTGTCTCTGTCTGAGGGGTTGGAGCAAATGCGGTTATATCGTAGAGCTTGGCTGTAGACAATGGATCGTGTGGTGTGATCTGGATGAAAGCTAGAGGCATGTAGGTAGGAATAGCGGTCAGTAGGTTTCCGATATAGGGTGGTGTTTATGTGACCATCGCTTATTAGCACCGTAGTGTCCAGGAATTGGATCTCTTGTGTGGACTGGTCCAGGCTGAGATTGATGGTGGGATGGAAATTGTTGAAATCATGGTGGAATTCCTCAAGGGCTTCTTTTCCATGGGTCCACATGATGAAGATGTCATCAATGTAGCGCAAGTAGAGTAGGGGGATTAGGGGACGAGAGCTGAGGAAATGTTGTTCTAAATCAGCCATAAAAATGTTGGCATACTGTGGGGCCATGCTGGTGCTCATCGCAGTGCCGCTGATTTGAAGGTATACATTGTCCCCAAATGTGAAATAGTTATGGGTGAGGACAAAGTCACAAAGTTCAGCCACCAGGTTAGCCGTGACATTATCAGGGATACTGTTCCTAATGGCTTGTAGTCCATCTTTGTGTGGAATGTTGGTGTAGAGGGCTTCTACATCCATAGTGGCTAGGATGGTGTTTTTAGGAAGATCACTGATGGATTGTAGTTTTCTCAGGAAGTCAGTGGTGTCTCGAAGCTAGCTGGGAGTGCTGGTAGCGTAGGGCCTGAGGAGGGAGTCTACATAGCCAGACAATCCTGCTGTCAGGGTGCCAATGCCTGAGATGATGGGGCGTCCAGGATTTCCATGTTTATGGAGCTTGAGTAGCAGATAGAATACCTCTGGTTGGGGTTCCAGGGGTGTGTCTGTGCGGATTTGTTCTTGTGCTTTTTCAGGGAGTTTCTTGAGCAAATGGTGTAGTTTCTTTTGGTAACCCTCAGTGGGATCAGAGGGTAATGGCTTGTAGAAAGTGGTGTTGGAGAGCTGCCTAGTAGCCTCTTGTTCATATTCCGACCTATTCATGATGACAATAGCACCTCCTTTGTCAGCCTTTTTGATTATGATGTCAGAGTTGTTTCTGAGGCTGTGGATGGCATTGTGTTCTGCTCGGCTGAGGTTATGGGACAAGTGATGCTGCTTTTCCACAATTTCAGCTCATGCACGTTGGTGGAAGCACTCTATGTAGAAGTCCAGACTGTTATTTCGACCTTCAGGAGGAGTCCACCCAGAATCCTTCTTTTTTGTGACATGTTATTGTCAGAATATAATGGGCTATCTTCTGGCATGAAGAGTGGTTTTGGTTGCTAGATGCCGATTTGCAGGTCCACTCAGACATGGCAGGTGGTTTGGGATTTGTACTTTCAAGGAGAGTGGTGTGTGCTCAGGGCTGGAGGAATGAAACATGAAAGGCATTACCAAAGACATCATGTTTCTGGAATATTTCTGTATTCTAATGGCTGTCACTATTTGGGGTAGGATAAGCAGGTTTGCTTCTAGAGTGACAGCATAATAGTGGTACAGATTGCCTCATTAGCAGATTGTAAATTGTTTGTATTGCAGAACCTGCAGGTGGATCAATATCAGGAACCAGTATCACAAACCAAAAAAGCATCCAATGTGATCAAGCCATGTGATCAACATCCAAGTTTTCCTACTTGGACTGATGGAAAATTCTTTTGCACCACAGGTGTTCTGAACTGACCCAGCAGGTTTTCAGAACTCATGGATTTTAATATGTGTCAGGGCCTACCCCACATACGGCCTATCCCAACATCACACATACTTCAGTTTGTGGTATAGTTAGTGCACCTTGGGGCTGGTGTCATTGACAATTGCAGGTTAATTAGCAGGCAATTCCTGCAATGCATAGGCAGTAAGATTTCCCAAACCTTGTACCGGATAGTTGTTGGTCATGTTTAAAGGGCCCCAGGGTAGATTCCAGGAAACCAGTTGTGACAGAATGTACCCCTGTATTCACACTTTACACACTATTGTAATAATCTTTGTACAAAGTATGCCTTGCAAGGTATCGTCTGAAAACTCATAATTTGCTGGTCATTATTGTCCTGATAAAATGTGTGGCAACATTGTAAGTGAAGCTATAAGATTCCACTGTATGGTGGTATTAAAGACATGTTCCAAACTGAGGTTGGCAAACAGGTCTGTCTCCAAAATTGGGAATGTGTGCTCTGCTTAATTTTCATTTCATCAGTAAACACAGTAATGAAGCAGGGAGGGAAACAAAGGAAGCTCAGACAAGTGAGGGGGGAAAAGCTGCAGGGAATATCCTTTCCCATAGATTTTTTTGTCTCCTGTTATCCAGCTAGAAATTATTTTTAAAGAGGGGACTGAAACTGTGAAAAGGAGGAACAAACACTTCAAGGCAGTTCCCGCCTCTTTCTGCCCATTGATTCAATGCAATTGAAGGGACAAAGCAAGCAGCCATTGGATTGCGGAGGATGAGAGGGTAGAGTGATGACCTAAGAAGTTTGGTCAGTAAGACTGCTGAAAGCATGCTGATTTTCCTATTTATTCTAATAAGCAGAGGTGCTATCAAGATGAAATGGACCAGGTGTGGAAGGAACTGAACTGGGAGATTAGTAAGTATATACCACAAAAGGGGTGCAGTGACTTCCCATTCAAGATCTAAGAACATCTCCATGGATGGATTGTCTGTTCAGAGAAGATGGAGCATATTTATCCAACATGGGGGGTCAGACATTTTCTTGAGGACCTATGACAAGGTGTAGATGTTCAGGTTGACTGCTGCCATACACTGCGTAGCTACCAGTGCAATGGGTGGGTTAAGAAAGGGGCTGCTTGGGCATTGGGCCCTGAGCACAACATTGCATGGTGTGGGGATATGCCTCCATATCTTGAGCAGTGTAGGGCTACCTTCATCTCCTCTCTCCTATTTACAGTGAGGATGGGGTAATGGTTTGGGACTCTGACTTCCTGCCAGGACATTGCATTTATACCCATCATCCGAATCTCCAGCCATTGATGCCACACTGGAATGGCCCTGCTGTGTAGTTTGGGGAATGGTTTCATTTGGTTAATAGTTGAAAGTTTCAGCCTCTGTTTTTAACCATTTACTCTGATGTGTGTTTTCTTGCTTCCATGGCTGCATCAGTAAACATCAAACCATGCTGAATAGTGATGGGCTTAAGTGCTTTGCTGGATCATGGCCTTAAAAGAGTGGTTTTTGAATTGTAGATCAGGGACAACTGCTTGTGCCGAGAGCCCTTCCTGATGGTCTGCAGAATGTAATATTTGAGAATCAAGAAAGAGAGGGAGATACGAGCCAAGGAAAGTCCATGAGAAGACTTTTTTCTTTTATGAAGCAGTTAAAAGAATTAATCCTCTTCTCTTGTACCTTTCCTCACCCAATCAGTTTCAGGGGGTCTTAATAACAGTTGTCAGTTAATTAACTTGAACATTTTTGTTTATAAATTTGTGTGTGTGGATGGGTGTTTCTATTTATATCTATGTTCATTCTATACACAGTATATAACTGAGTGTGCAGGGAATATTTGGCATACTTATGATCTAGTTATTGTACCTAAATGACCTTGCTTTGAATATGCTATGAATGTATTCCAACCCCAGGTTAATTTAAATAATACCATAGTTTTGGAAAAGGAATTGAGTTCCATGAGATTTTCTTTATCAGTGTTTCCCATCTGGCTTGCTGTTACAAGCATTTAATCCTGTGTTTGCTGCCAATGTTTCCCAGAAAGCATGATAATTGCTTGGAATTTGTATGAACAGTTCCAGTCTGGTGCACAATTAGGGATGCACTATAAAATTTTCATTGCTCGATTTAGTTGAAATTATAAGATGGATGGAGAACAATAATGACCATAGTTGTAGCCTATAAAAATGACTACTAGACATTTGTGAGAGAGAGAACTTAATGTTGGCTGCTTTTTTTTTTAAACTCCAACCCCCCCCAGAGTAATAGGTTTTTTTAACTCAGTTTTGGCATTTTGTGACTTTCATGCCCCTTTTTCCTCCTCTGGAGTTTGTACATCTGAATCTGGATGCTTGTGTATGTGTGTCCACTGGAAGAGAGGGGAAGGAGTTTTGAGCCTATGAAAACGTGGAATATCTCTTTTCCCCCTTTCAAAAAATGGTTCATAGTCTCATTCTGTTGACCCATGCACCAGTGGCCCAGAGAGGCATATGTTCAGTAATAACTGGCATCGATATCCTATAAAGACTGGCAGATTAATCAATGGGAAATTCCTTACACATGAATGGCAGATCTGTCTTTCTAATGAACCACACGTGTTTCTTGCCACAGAGAGGACTGATACTCCTGCTTCTTCTCTTATTTGCTTGTTTAACCTTTATTGTTTCACAAAATTGAATGGGATTAAGACACATTTGCCACTAAAGTGAAAAGGAATTGTAATATTAAATACCACACAACTTGGAGAATTTCCAGTTTTCTAATGAACTTGTTTTTAATTTACAGGCAAAATTGCCACCTTGCTGGTGGATTTGGGTATGCACAGAGCTTTAATGGTTGAGCAAAAGTGTATTGAAAATTTCAGCTGCCTTTTGGAAGGAGTAGTGTGTGCTTCCCCTAGCAGCTGCTGACATGTGAATAGGGATGCTGGAGTATGGAAGGGGTTTCAGACATGGTATTTAGTGTGTGGAGTGCTGTGTGGCACCCTAGATAACCCCATAGGCTAATAATTAAGGGAGCTCTATGCTGGTCTTGTGTTTGACTCGTGTATAGGGGGGTGCCCGTGGCTTGGGATGGGACAGACTCCCTGTATCCATTCCTTCTAAAAACCCAGTCCAATACACCCATGCATGAAATTGGTCCTGTATATCTGACATCTGGCATCTGCAAGTGCGAACAAAACTTCAGAGCCAGAAAGTAGATGCAAACGTGATCAATACAGACAAGTGAAAGTAAGTCAGCCTGCTGTTGCAGCCGCAGTGGTGATAAGACTTGGGATTCCTGCTGCAGCCTGTGCCAGTGTTAAGCCTTTTATGTTTCTTTCTCTGTAATGTAAAAGAGTGAGGTTTGTTTTCATGTAGTTACATGCCAGATACTGACTTGGTGCTCATTATGGAAATAATGTACCCATTAAACTACAGTAATAAAGATCTGTCTTTTGGGCAATAAGGGGTGTATATTTTACATTTCTTCTGAGTGCTAAATGAGTGTACAATATGCTCCTAAGGAAGTTATTAAACCTAAGTAATTGAATAAAGCTGGTGCTCTTTTACAGTCAACAAAAGTTAATGTTTGTTACCTAATGCATATTTCCATTGATAACAGTCTCTCATAATGTGAATAATGCTATCAAAGGATCTTTCCTTGTTCGAATGATTTTGAAAATATCTATCCGTTAAGTGTAACCTTTCCCTTGAAAGAGTAATAAATAAATCAACTCTTTGTCTGGATACCTGCACATTCACTTTATCTGAAGAATCAGTTTGTGCTGATGGTTTTCAACTGGGCTAAGTAGGGGAGAGGTTGAGACTTGGGAAATGCAGGGCTAAATACTTGTATTATTGGTCATCCTAGATGTTCAGCGTATATTTTCCCTTGTATGTGCAAAAGCAAGGATGAACGAGTCTCTGATAGTGTGGCTGATGTGATTAGGCCTTATGATGGTGTCTCCTGAATAGATATGTGGACAGAGTTGGCAACGGACTTTGTTGCAAGGATAGGTTCCTGGGTTAGTGGTTCTGTTGTGTGGTGTGTGGTTGCTGGTGAGTATTTGCTTCAGATTGGGGGGCTATCTGTAAGCAAGGACTGGTCTGTCTCCCAAGATCTGTGAGAGTGATGGGTCGTCCTTCAGGATAGGTTGTAGATCCTTGATGATGCGTTGGAGAGGTTTTAGTTGGGGGCTGAAGGTGATGGCTAGTGGCGTTCTGTTGTTTTCTTTGTTGGGCCTGTCCTACAAGCCGTCAGGAACAGTATCCCCGATACTGTCACGGCTAACCTGGTGGCTGAACTTTGTGACTTTGTCCTGACCCATAACTATTTCACATTTGGTGACAATGTATACCTTCAAATCAGCGGCACTGCGATGGGTACCCGCATGGCCCCACAGTATGCCAACATTTTTATGGCTGACTTAGAACAACGCTTCCTCAGCTCTCGTCCTCTAATGCCCCTACTCTACTTGCGCTACATTGATGACATCTTCATCATCTGGACCCATGGAAAAGAAGCTCTTGAGGAATTCCACCATGATTTCAACAATTTCCATCCCACCATCAACCTCAGCCTGTACCAGTCCACACAAGAGATCCAATTCCTGGACACTACGGTGCTAATAAGCGATGGTCACATAAACACCACCCTATATCAGAAACCTACTGACCGCTATTCCTACCTACATGCCTCTAGCTTTCATCCAGATCATACCACTCGATCCATTGTCTACAGCCAAGCTCTACGATATAACCGCATTTGCTCCAACCCCTCAGACAGAGACAAACACCTACAAGATCTCTATCATGCATTCCTACAACTACAGTACCCACCTGCTGAAGTGAAGAAGCAGATTGACAGAGCCAGAAGAGTACCCAGAAGTCACCTACTACAGGACAGGCCCAACAAAGAAAACAACAGAATGCTACTAGCCATCACCTTCAGCCCCCAACTAAAACCTCTCCAACGCATCATCAAGGATCTACAACCTATCCTGAAGGACGACCCATCACTCTCACAGATCTTGGGAGACAGACCAGTCCTTGCTTACAGACAGCCCCCCAATCTGAAGCAAATACTCACCAGCAACCACACACCACACAACAGAACCACTAACCCAGGAACCTATCCTTGCAACAAAGCCCGTTGCCAACTCTGTCCACATATCTATTCAGGGGATACTATCATAGGGCCTAATCACATCAGCCACACTATCAGAGGCTCGTTCACCTGCGCATCTACCAGTGTGATATATGCCATCATGTGCCAGCAATGCCCCTCTGCCATGTACATTGGCCAAACTGGACAGTCTCTACGTAAAAGAATGAATGGACACAAATCAGACGTCAAGAATTATAACATTCAAAAACCAGTTGGAGAACACTTCAATCTCTCTGGTCACTCGATCACAGACCTAAGAGTGGCTATCCTTCAACAAAAAACAGACTCCAACGAGAGACTGCTGAATTGGAATTAATTTGCAAACTGGATACAATTAACTTAGGCTTGAATAGAGACTGGGAATGGATGAGTCATTACACAAAGTAAAACTATTTCCCCATGGTATTTCTCCCTCCCACCCCACCCCCCACTGTTCCTCTGATATTCTTGTTAACTGCTGGAATTAGCCTACCTTGCTTGTCACCATGAAAGGTTTTCCTCCTTCCCCCCCCTGCTGCTGGTGATGGCTTATCTTAAGTGATCACTCTCCTTACAGTGTGTATGATAAACCCATTGTTTCATGTTCTCTGTGTGTGTGTATATAAATCTCGCCTCTGTTTTTTCCACCAAATGCATCCGATGAAGTGAGCTGTAGCTCACAAAAGCTTATGCTCTAATAAATTTGTTAGTCTCTAAGGTGCCACAAGTACTCCTTTTCTTTTTATCACTTTGATAAATAAGTATCGTATTAATCATACTAAACTCTCTTTATGTTTAGGATTTCCAACTGAATTTAAAATTAGAGACAGTCTCCAGGATACTGAAATAAAGTCAGTTTCCTGCAGCACTTTCTGGAACTCCGTTACTTTGTTTCCCAGTATGCTGTGAGCCATGAGCTGACTTCTGCCCTCTTTTTTGCATGCAGCTCTCATTAAATTCACTCAGAGCTGCATGTGTGTATCTGTGCACAAAGCTGCCCCATCTCTTTTAACAAACTCTAACTTTAGACATGCTGTTTTCAAAAGTTTAGTCTTTTGGGAAGGGTGAAAGAAATGACAGCAGAATGTAGTGAATCTGTATTTGTAAAGAAAAGGTCACTAGCAGTTTCGTATGGTAATTGCAATTTTATTCAATTGCCTCCTTACTCTCAGGTTTAGTTTAAAATGTCTCTGGAATCATCATCTCTTGATTTTTAGTTGATTAATTTGTGGGAAAACATGATGATGATGATTTTTTGGAGGGGAAGTCTTTTAATTTTTGTAAAGAAACATTTTATTATTAGAGTTAAACAGAAAGGCAAAAGCCACAAAGCTAGGTTGAAGCATCTTCTAGCACTAGAATTATAATTAGATGGTCTCTGGTGTGTGTGTCTTCCATGAATTCTCAATTGCATAATTTACTGTAAGTATGAGAGGACATGAAAATTAGGAAATGCTGGTCTGACCAAATGAATAATTTTCCCTCTCTAATTTCCTTCAAATTTAAGGATACTGTAATTCATTCTTACCCAACACTTAGCAAAAAGCAGTGCTCATTTAATCTTTGTAATCCTGGCTTTGAAGCTGCTGCAGCTTTATAATTTTCTGTACAAGTAGCAATCACAGCAGTGGTTTTGATTAAATGATTACTCATAGGCCTGCTCTTGAGTGAAATGACAGATGTACTCTGAGAGAGAAGGTGGGTGAGGTGATATTTTTTATTGGACCAACTTCGGTTGGTGAAAGAGACAAGCTTATAAGGAGCTCTTCTCTGCTAAGATTGAAGAAGACACTGAACTTGGTGAACTTTTTGGGGCGTGAGTTCCAGGTAGCATTATATACTATTACTAGGAATTATCTGCATCACAAAACATAATGCAATACTTTCTGTGACTAACTTTTGTTGAAGCGGGAGGAAAAAAGCCTGATGAAGGTCAAACATCTCTTGAGTGCTTATGGCAAGTATGAGTGTGAAATTGTGTGCCCATGTCAGCAAGTGCTGCCTTAGAAAAATCTTGAAGAGTCTGAAGACTTTTCTGCCTTTCTCTGTTGTGATTTAAAGTACTCATCCCCCTCTTTGACAATTTGCCATAATTGTGTGAATCATGTCAAACCTTATTTTAATAAGAGGCTGACAGCCTGGTGTCTGAAAGGAAATTCTAAGAGATATCAGCATGGGGATCTCTTTAAATGGTGTTCTTGTTCATGTTTTTTTCCATTTATCTTCAAGTACCATTGTGGACTTTGGTATTGTGTGCAGCAACACCCATAATGATATCAATGTAAAGTGAAACATTTGCACTGTGAAGCAAAATTGGTGTGAAAAGTTAAGAGATATGCAGGCTTTATGGAGAGGGGAACATTTTGCATTGTTGCCTTGAATTTGTCTCTGTTTTCCATGAACACAAAAGGCAGTTTTTGCAGGATAAAAAACAAAAACCTATTTTAACACGCTTCGTGTGTGTGTGTGTGTGTGTATGTATGCCTTTTTTGTGGAAAGCACTAATTTAATAAATTCCCACAGCTGTACATAATACCCAGAAGTGCTGACATAACCATGCCGCTGCATCCTGGAATTGTGTTGTATAGGAACTTTACAGTTTCAGTAGAAATTTGAGATTATTACACAACAAAAAATCATTACAACTGAACTTAGGCAAAATATTCTTGGTATAGATAGAGGAAAAGTTATTTTGACCCATACTCTGTTTGTTAGAAATGCACTTCTCAGAAGACTACCAATTGCAGTCAATTTTCTGTGTGCTGTATTGTATTTCCTCTTCTGGTAATTAGTACAAGTGCAATTGTGGTACATATTTAGTATCAAACTACCTTATGGCAATGGCCTCTGCTGCTGTGCATAAGCTTGTTCACCTCATGGCTCCATGCCATGGAGTGGGAAGTTATTGGCCTTATATGTCAGCAGCTTCAGCTTTTGAAAATGGGAAACAGAAGGGAGACACAGAAAAGGCAGAGAATAAGAAAATAGAAGAGATCAGGGGAAAGATGAGAGGAGAAAAGAGCTAATGGGGAGAGAGTAAAATAGAAGGAAGAAAAAGTTGAGTAGTGAGCAGGACAGAGAGAACAAGAGACCAAGAGGGACCAACTGTCTCTTATTATTAGTAGTAAATATTTATATTATGATAATACCTAAAGACTGTGTCTGCAGTCAGGACTGGGCCTCAAATTGTTCTGGGCACTATATCTAGAAGAGAGACTGAAATGGTCCCTTGCCTCTCCAGGCTGGTCTTTTCCCATTGTCTGTCTGTCTGTCTGTCTCTCTCTCTCAATGTGTTCTTCTTTTCTGAAAGATGTCACCTTCTCAGAACTTTGACAGAAGGGTGAATTCTTCACTTCACCACCAACCCCAAGAGCAAATCTATGTTGCCCTTGAAATGAGCAGGTGTGCTATTTGGAAAGAGAGGATGAAAAAAAGAAAGGATGCAACAGAAATGAAGAAACTGATCGCAAAGGGGTTGCCTCTTTCCCTATCCATTTTCTCTCACTTTCTAGTTCCTCTCCCCCTTTGTTAGTTTTATTATCCCTGACATAGTCTCTCCTTTTCTTCCCCACTGTTCAAAACACAGTTCTTTTCTTGTGATTTGAAGTGGTAGGCCCACTGTCTGTTCAGATCATGGAAACACATTTCTTAAATTCTTCAAGGGGACAACCAAAGTTGTCTAGTTTGGCTCCACACCTCAACATCAGTTTTGATCTTCCCCACCTTAAAGTCTGTCGTCATTCCCCTTCTCCCTTATACTGTATGTATTTCAAAAACCACAGCTGCCTGTCTGAACATCTTCCCCTTTGAAAGATCTCTGTTTCATACACTGTCCATAGTGTTTGCTGTTTATTACACTATTATTAAAACTCCCAACAATGTGGTAGGTGCTTTACAAGACACCCAACACAGATGGTCCCTTCCCTGTAGAGCTTACAGTTGAAAAAAGAGAGGTATGTTTACATTAGAAAATTAGGTCGAATTTATAGAAGTCGATTTTTTAGAAAGCGATTTTATACGGTCGATTCTGTGTGTCCCCACTAAGCGCATTAAGTTGGTGGAGTGCGTCCACAGTACCGAGGCTAGTGACGACTTTCAGAGCATTGCACTGTGCGTAGTTATCCCACAGTTCCTGCAGTCTCTGCTGCCTATTGGAATTCTGGGTTGAGCTCCAAATGCCTGACGAGGCAAAAACATTGTGGTGGGTGGTTTTGGGTACATGTCATCAGTTGCCTTTCCCTCTGTGAAAACAACGGCAGACAATCCTTTTGCATCTTTTTTCCGTGCGGGTGCCATACTGCTTTCAGCAGACAGTGCAGTAGGTCTGCAAACCATCGTCATTGAACAATTGCTTCTGCTGCCACTCTGCTCTCCTGGTGCTTTGAATCCACCTTGCAGAGTCCTCTATATGACCATCATCATCCACCTCTTCCACTGCCACTCTGCTCTCCTGATGGTCTCGCAGGTCCTCTATATGACCGTCATCATCCGCCGCTTCCGCTACAACTCTGCTTGGCTGCTCTTGTCTCGCCATACCACAGCAAGCGTGCAGCCCGCTCAGCTGTTGTGTCCTGGCAGCAGACGGTGCAGTAGGTCTGCAAAACTGCTCATCCAGCCACCACTTCCCCTGCAACTCTACTCTACTCTCCTGCAGACGCCATACCATGGCAAGCATGGAGCCCGCTCAGATCACCGCAGCAGTTATGAGCATTGTAAACACCTCGCGCATTATCCTGCAGTATATGCAGAACCAAAACCTACAAAAGCAAGTGAGGAGGTGACAGCAGCACAGTGACGAGAGTGATGAGGACATGGACACAGATTTCAGTCAAAGCACAGGCCCTGGCAATTTGGCCATCCTGGTGGCAATGGGGCAGGTTCATGCCGTGAAACACCAATTCTGGGGCTGGGAAACAAGCACAGACTGGTGGGACCGCATAGTGTTGCAGGTCTGGGATGATTCCCAGTGGCTGCGAAACTTTCGCATGCGTAAGAGCAGTTTCATGGAACTTTGTGACTTGCTTTCCCCTGCCCTGAAGCACAAGAATACCAAGATGAGAGCAGCCCTCACAGTTCATAAACGAGTGGCGATAGCCCTCTGGAAGCTTGCAATGCCAGACAGCTACCAGTCAGTCAGGAATCAATTTGGAGTGGGCAAATTACTGTGGGTTGCTGTGATCCAAGTAGCCAATGCAATCCCTGAGCTGCTGCCATCAAGGGTAGTGACTCTGGGAAATGTGCAGGTTATAGTGGATGGCTTTGCTGCAATGGGTTTTCCTAACTGTGGTGGGGCGAAAGATGGAATGCATATCCCTATCTTGGGACCGGAGCACCAAGGCAGCCAGTACATAAACCAAAAGGGGTACTTTTCAATGGTTCTGCAAGCACTGGTGGATCACAAGGGACGTTTCACCAACATCAACATGGGATGGCAGGGAAAGGTATATGACACTCACATCTTCAGGAATTCTGGTCTGTATGAACAGCTATAGCAAGGGACTTACTTTCCAGACCAGAAAATAACCATTGGGGATGTTGAAATGCCTATAGTTATCCTTGGGGACCCAGCCTGTCCCTTAATACCATGGCTCATGAAGCCATACACAGCACCTTGGACAGTAATCAGGAGCTGTGCAACTATAGGCTGAACAAGTGCAGAATAGTAGAATGTGCATTTGGATGTTTAAAAGTGCGCTGGTGCAGTTTACTGACTCGGTTAGGCCTCAGCGAAACTAATATTCCCATTGTTATTACTGCTTGCTTTTGCTCCACAATATCTGTGAGAGTAAGGGGGAGACATTTATGGTGGGGTGAGAAGTTGAGGCAAATTGCCTGGCTGCTGCTTATATGCAGCCAGACACTAGCGCGATTAGAAGAGCACAGCAGGGTGCACTGCACATCAGAGAAGCTTTGAAAACCAGTTTCATGGCTAACCAGGCTACGGTGTGACAGTTCTGTTTGTTTCTCCTTGATGAAAACCTGCCCCTTGGTTCACTCTATATCCCTGTAAGCCAACCACCCTCCCCCCTTCGATCACTGCTTGCAGAGGCAATAAAGTAATTGTTGTTTCATATTCATGCATTCTTTATTAATTTGTCACACAAATGGGGGATAACTGCCAAAGTAGCCCGGGAGGGGTGGGGGAGGAGGGAAGCACTGGGTGGGGTGCAGGAGGACGGAAGGACAAGGCCACACTGCACTTCAAAACTTACTGAATGCCAGCCTTCTGTTGCTTGGGCAGTCCTTTGGGGTGGAGTGGTTGGGTGCCCAGAGCCCCCCTTCCCCCCCCACATTCTTGGGCATCCGGGTGAGGAGGCTATGGAACTTGGGGAGGAGGGCGGTTGATTAAACAGGAGCTGCAGTGGCAGTCTGTGGCTTTCCTGCACCTCAACCATACATCAGAGTATATCAGTTTGATCCTCCAGTAGCCTCATCATTGTATCCTGCCTCCTTTCATCATGCTGCCACCACCTTTCCTCTTGATCCCACCACCTCTCCTGTTGCTCCAGCCATCTATCCTCTCACGGTCCCTCCTGTCCTCGTGTTCATTTTGTGCTTTTCTGGACTCTGACATTGTCTGCCTCCACGCATTCTGCTGGGCTCTTTCAGTGCAGGAGGACTGCATGAGCTCAGAGAACATTTCATCGCGAGTGCATTTTTTTCGCCTTCTTATCTGTGCTAGCCTCTGGGATGGAGATGCTAGTGGCAGTATTGAAACATTTGTAGCTGCAGGAGGAAAAAAAGGGAGAGTAAAATTGAAAAAGACACATTGGCCAATTAAAAGGAGGGGCTGATGTTTTCGGGTTAACATGCAGCACAAACCCAGCTAACCCCCCCACACACCCAATTCTCTGGGATGATCGCTTCACCCCCTGCATGGCTAACAGCAGGGATGATTTCTTTTCAGCCACAGGCAAACAGCCTAGCAGGAACGGCCACCTCTGAATGTCCCTTAATAAAATTCCCCTATTTCAACCAGGTGACCATGAATGATATCACTCTCCTGAGGATAACACAGAGGGATAAAGAACGGATGTTGCTTGAATGCCACTAAACACTGGGACCACATGCTGCCATGCTTTCTTATGCAATGATTCCAGAGTAAGTGCTACTGGCCTGGCATGGTAAAGCATCCTACCATGGAGGACGCAATAAGACTTCCCTCCCCAGAAACCTTTTGTAAAGGCTTTGGGAGTACCTCCAGCAGAGCTTCATTGAGATGTCCCAGGAGGATTTCCATTCCATCCCTAGGCATGTTAACAGACTTTTCCAGTAGCTGGAATGTCTTGGCATTGGCCAAGAATGCATCCCAAGTCTTCAGGGCAAATTAATCATTAAACATGCTTGCTTTTAAACCGTGTATTATATTTACAAAGGTACGCTCACCAGAGGCGCCTTTTCCACCTTCAAGGTGCGGGAGTCTAGATTGGGACTGTATTGGCTCCAGGGTGATAAACAGTTCCTGACTGTCAGGGAGAATGGTTTTTCTGCTTGCCTGGTGTGCGCTATCTTCAACCTCCCCCTCTTCATCATTTTCTTTGTCCTCAAAATCCTCATCCCTGTTGAGTGAGACTCCCTTGCAGAAGTGCACATAGAGGTGTGAGGTAGTTGTAGGGGCATCCCCTAGAATTGCATGCAGATCATCATAGAATCGGCATGTCTGGGGCTCTGACCCCGAGCAGGTGTTTGCCTCTGTGGTTTTTTGGTAAGGCTTGCCTGAGCTCCTTAAATTTCACACAGCACTGCTGCAGGTCCCTGTTGTAGCCTCTGTCCTTCAAGCCCTTGGAGATTTTTTCAAATATTTTGGCATTTTGTCTTTAGGAACAGAATTCTGATAGCACGGTTTCGTCTTTTCTTACAGCGATCAGATCCAGGACCTCCCGTTCCATCCATGCTGGAGCTCTTTTGTGATTCTGGGACTCCATCATGGTCACCTCTGCTGATGAGATCTGCACAGTCACCTGTGCTGATCAGCTTGCAGCGGTGGCCAAACAGGAAATGAAATTCAAAAGTTTGCGGGGCTTTTCCTGTCTACCTGGCCAGTGCATCCGAGTTGAGAGTGCTGTCCAGAGCAGTCACAATGGAGCACCCTGAGATAGCCCCCGGAGGCCAATACCATCAAATTGCATCCACACTACCAAGCGCTAATCCCCTCGTCGTGGAGGAGTACAGAAATCGATTTTAAGTTGACAAAAATGGCTTCATTGTGTGGATGGGTGCAGGGTTAAATTGATCTAACGCTGCTAAATTTGACCTAAACTCATAGTGTAGATCAGGGCAAAGAGTAGACCAAGTGTACTTGCAGGCATACCGCAGGAAAAGACTAGGATTTCAAATAGGTGCATGGTGTTAGCATTGCTCTTATTGTTGACTAGTTACTTGTGGATATTGTGAAAAGTGTGACCCTTCAGTAGAATTTAGCTGGACAGAGAGACAGAGTGGCTTGTGGACCAAATGTACCATCTGGATGGATGGTCTGGTAACTGCAGTCATTGGTAATACTAACTGCCTGCAGGCTCACCTCATATTCGGCCTGTTCCAAAGCCCATTGAATTCACTAGTGTTCCTTCAGGCACACATGTACATCCCATTTTCCATCATGACTTATGTCTTTTCACAAGATCATTTAATTGCTATTTTTTGCCATTAGGTGCTAGCAACACTTACTGTTTCTTGAAATTTCTCCTATTGTCTGGATGGCCTCTATTCTTTCTGAAATCACTTATTTAGCTGAAAACACCTTAAAACTAGCACCCTAGAGAGAGAGACGGGGAATATATGTATCTTCTTTAACCGTCTAAGTGGAGATGTAGGTGGCTGGATGGTTCTGAGCTGCATGCGTTTATTGGACAACATGTTTTTAACCATAAGTAGGTTATTCCCCTGAACTGTAACTGTGTGTGAGGGAAGGTAAATCACAGGACCTTTCCGCTCCAAAACACAGTGGAACATAAATGCCTCATCAATAAGGGTTAAACAACAAACCTCAAACCACACCTGTTTTTCAGCTGTTACTACAGACAGTTACACAGTTAGTCAAATCCACGATAAAAATATTACTGCAGAACAGTCTAGGTGCCTTGTCTTGGAATGCATTTTTTCCTGTCAATTGCCACTGAAATTACCATTCACATCACTATACAAATTGGTCCTAATGCAGGAATCGAAAGGCAGAAAGGAATTATGAAGCTTTATGGAGTAAATCACCTGTCACAATTAAGAGGCAAAGACTTTATCAAGTGGGTGTGCACCTATGCCAGAACATTCAGAATTATATTTTACTTATTGATATTTTTACTCAATGAACTAATTTTCATCCACACTAGTAACTAAGGTTGTATCTATCCTATAATGCTGATGACTGGAGACCTGCTAACCAAGATATACAACATATTGGAGCAACTGGGTTTTCTTTAGAGCTGCTATGGTGGGGCCTAATGCCTGCTATGTGGCTTGTAAAATTATTTCTTCTGGGATTAATATGTTAACATTACAGAAAGAGCTTTTTTTAATTGTGAATTTTAAGTGAGAGCAGAGACCCTGGGTTTTTTGGGGTTTTTTTTGCCTTCCTCGGCAGCATGGGGCTCAGGTCAGTTGCTGGTTTAAACTAGAGTAAATGCTGGATTCTCTGTAACTTTAAGTCTTTAAATCATGATTTGAGGACTTCGGTAACTAAAGCAGAGATTATGGGTCTATCACAGGAGTGGGTGGGTGAAGTTCTGTGGTCTGCAATGTGCAGGAGGTCAGACTAGATGATCATGATGGTCTGTTCTGGCCTTAAATCTCTGAGTCTAATGTAGATATAATAGTATACTATTTTCAAAGCTTCCTGGAATCATTATGCAAAGCCATAAATTTGCTCTGTAAAAATAAGGGTAAGCACGCTGAGCTGTGGTGAGTTGGTGTGGTGAGAGAGGATAGGCAGCGTGATGGTGTTTGTTTTTCTTTTTAAACAGAAAACCAAAGCCAAATCTAAGCCACTGGGAACATCTTCTATGCAGCTATGTTTCTGGACTCATCTCCCTATCCCACAATTACCACTCCTTGTCCAATAAGCCAAGTCATAAGACTGGCACATGTTGTCTATAATACACGTTTTTGAGAGCTCACACATAACCACAAGCTCAGATAAATCCTGTTTTGACCAAATGTCACTGTATGGAAATAGCTCAAATAATTCAGTGGGGACACTAAAATCCCCAAAATATCCAAGGAGATCCTGCTTGGTTATTATCTCTCATGCTGTTTTCAGCATTCTTCCCATATTCTCTTCAGGCAGCAGACACAGCTTCAGATCCAGCCTGTTTAAAACCCTATTACCTTGACACCACTGCCCACCCTAGCGGTGCATGATGGAAATTAGGAATATTGTTTGCAGTGGTTTTGTGGTTGTGACTGAGAATTGCCAAAATAGCAATGGTATGTCCCTGCTCTAATTTACTGCTTTTCCAGTATGTTGTAGATATTTATTCTTATTGATTGAGGGAAAGTTTAATAGTTTAAAACATTGGTTTTCATTTTATCTTTAAAATCTCCTTTTAGTAATTAAAAAATCCTCTTATTATTTTTATATTGACAGATTTTCTCTTTCATTGAAGTCCAGTTATGTACATTCCTCATTAAATATACATCTTCTTGGGATTCTAAAAAGAATTAGCTGCAAGATCTGGACTTTATATGGAAATGTAAATTATATAGTGCATAATGGGAAAATACTAGCATTAAAAAACCCAACTTCAGTGGATATCAGTTCAATCTTTCCATTTAAATATCTTGACCCAAACCAAAAATAAGACCAAATCCAACAGGGTGATCAGATCCCAAATTAATAAAATACACCAATTTGGTAATTTTTATGCAAAACAGGGGGAAAAAACTGTTTCCACTGAAATAAAGCAATAGGCAACCCAGAAAGAGTTCATGAAAACCAACCACTTCCTATTTGCACCTAGGCCTGGGATTTGTGGCAATAAATGATCTACCTGTCACAAGAGTCAGTGATGGGGAGGAAGTTTACCCATGCCACAGCTTTACATACCACAACGTCTTGTACATTAAGTGTTTCAACTGGATCCAGTAAATAAATAAATAAATCTTCTTCACTGTGCATTAAATTGACCAACCCAAAACCAAATTATGAACCACAAATGAGGGAAGTTAACTCCCAATTATGGGCTGCATCTCTTCATGGAAAGGAGTAACCCCTTTCGGTCATATTTTCTTTTCAGAGAATAATTCAAACATAAAGCATTAAATAGCCTACCCTCAGGGTATTCTGTTTTGTTTGATTTATACACAGTTGTAGACTTACATTGTTCTAACTTTCCCTCTAGACAAACAGGTTCTTTATGCCACTGTTTTAGTCCAAGGAGCCAAATAATACCTTTTTACTGCAGTATTTTTAGACATTAAATACATCTGGAAAAATATTCAAGCAGATAATTAGATTGTATTAGCAATGTGTCTGTTGTGGTTTCCCTGATCCCAAAGAAGGCAGCTCTTTATGAAGCACTTGGCCACAGTCTCTGCAAAATCTGCTGTGTAAATTGGCCCACACTAAAGCATGTGGAAAACATTTTTTTGGCTGAAACTTGAAACCATTCATGTGGCTTTGAGACAGGGAAGCTCAGCCTGCCAACATCAATAGAACTTTGTACTACAAACCAAAATGGTCATTTAGACATGTGTACTTTCATGCTCGCAAATGCACTGAGGTCAATTATTTTTTAATCTTGGGAATTTTTCCTCTTTATACAGCCTTGTATTTCATGCAGGAAATGAGGTTGAGTACAACAAACACAAATCATTGAGACTGACAGAGCATATTGGGTTCAAAACCCAAGCTTTGACTCTAATTGCTCTCCAAAGGCCTCTGGCTCAAGGTAACTGTTGATTTAGTTCAGCTGTTTCAAATCAGCACTGTAAGGTCTTGCTAAGACAAACTGGTTAGGCCACATTACATTTGTACCATTGGATCCCTCGGGTATAAGTATAACACAGTTAGCATTTTAAAAGATTGCATTTGTCTGTACACTGCAGGCAGTAATTACAAGCAAGCAAATCTTTTGTGAAAGATGGTGTGACCTTCCGTTTGTTGAAAGAGTGATGATGGCTTCTAGTGAAGGAAAAAATAATGTTTCCATTCAGGGTTCAGAGAGGAGCCCCACCTAGTTTCAAATGCAAGCCAATGCTGACAGCTATTTGTTGTTGTTTGTTTTGGGGTTTTTAGTGGCTATATCGGGGTAATTTATAGCCTTAAATTTCAAGTTTTTACTTTACTGTGGTGGGGAGGAAAGAATATACCACCTTCTCAGAGACAAGAGATTGTTAAACAAAATATACCTTTCCCCTGTATGAATTAAAATGGTTGATGTCCACTCAGTCCCAAGAATTTGTTTGCTATGTTTGTGGCTGCTTCTGATATAGACTGGGTCTGAGTGTATAAATCTGTTGGCTATTATGTTCTGTTATTGTTCTTAGCAGTTTAGGTGCTGAAGTGTGATTTATATCAATTATGCATCTGTCTACAGTCAAAATTTGCATATGGAAGATCAAATTCTACTGTAGTGGAGCATAGGAAATTAACATCAACATTGTTATTTAAGTTATTTAAGCAGCTTTATAGTTTAACCCACATTGGGCCAAATAGGGTCTGCCTACATCCAGAGGTGGTCCTACATGTGTCACAGTTGCATTTACAAATTATGAACCAGATCAACTGGTCTGGTCAAGCTAGCAAACATTATTATAGGATCTTAGTGAGGAAGGAATGTGGCTCTAGACCACCTTTCTCCTCCCCCAGTATTGGGACCAGCTGATCCCTCAGTACTGGATCCTGCTGTTAAGTTACGTTGACAGTTCAGGGAATTGGCAATGACTTCTGGTTTTGGCCTACTCCCAACATGTCTCTATGCTGGAGTGGGGACATTAGCATTGGGTGGTGCAGCATTAGCTACCTTGGCTTTCTGCCACCTACGGTTTTCTTATCCCAGTGGAATACCCAGCTGCCCTATTAGGGCAGCATTCTCACTGCTTTGCCCTGCCTGAGTAGTGCTAAACAGCCAGATAGGGAGCCTAGGATCTGGCTCTGTTAATTTAAATGTTATCAAGTATAAGTCAGAAACATAAATACGTGTAGGTGACAACATTCATATTTAGTATTACTGCAGGTTCTGAGGCCCCACAATAGTGTATAATAGTTTTCTTGTGTTATGTATCTAATGAAAGATGTTTCTTGTTTCCCTTTTACACTACATTGCATGTGACAAGCCAGAAATCTGCAGCAATCTCCCTAATTTCCTTATATGCTAGCAAGGACTTTGCCCATATTCACTTTCTCTGGAATCCCTCCTGGAAGCTGGATGCTCCCAGAGTGATGTTAGCAGAAAATGAAGGCTGTATCGCTATTGATAGTACTACCTTCAGGACTGATAATTTGGGAAATGGTGCCAAACTGGTTTATGGTGTGTCGATTGCTTAATCAATAACTCTAACTTTGGTAAGTCTTCCACATGTAAGGCACCAGTCTGAGTCCAGCCCAGGTTAGCCATGACCAAACGTTATTATCTTGCTGCCTATTTTGTTAAATGAGCTGGTCAGAGCCTAGTGGACAAATGACCATATTGTCAAAAAACACCATGGCAGCTGATGACACCCATGGGCACTCTTTATATGAGTGGGTCATGAACTGCTCTCCCAGTCTTAGAGATGGTCTTTCCAAGTCTCAGTGAAATATATGGACAGGGCAGTGAGAAGAAACTTGTGCTGAGTGCTTATTGTAAGTTGTTTGTGTCCTGTGAATAAACAGAAAGTGTGTTTCCACTCATTTCAATTTAATAGAGTTTTTAAAAAAAATTAAATTAGTTTTAAAATGTTTACTTGCACTCCACAGAACTGTTTAGTATAATAGACAAAAATGCTGTGTACTTACTGTATATATAGTACCTACAATCCAAGATGCTCAAGGTACTTTATAAACATTAATTAAAACTCAATCCCTCTATCAGATAGTTCAGAGTGCTTGCCAATAGGAAGTCAGTATTTGTTGGCGACTATTAGATAGTGGTATCTGAGATTTCATGTTTTTTCTCTGTTCTTAGAAAGGAAAGACATGCACTATCTGCTGGCAAAAGTTGACTTTTTTTAGTGGTGACACATGGGAGCATTTTTAGTAGTCTTACTAAAGCAAAGAAACCAAAAACATAACTAACAGAGGTCACAGCAGGTCTTCAGAGAGATACAGAAAATAAAGATAACAACACCAATGACATACAGTAAGAGGATTATGATAATAAATAGAGATTCTGGAGCGGGGGAAAGACCTTATGGTTTAGCACAATACACAGAGTCACATCCATCACACTAAATATTATTTACCTATCTCTTCTGCATCCTATTTCTATATTTATATAATGGAATTATGGTGAGTCCAATCTGTTTGTTTGAAATATCACATCAGCATTTATTAAGAGAATATTTTACAGTGGTTGCCATTAAAAAGTCAGCATTTGCAAACAGCATACAGTGGCATCTGAGATTACCAGAGTATGTCCTTGTAGGAGATAGGAGATCTGTGCTGAGTCATAACACTGCACAAATGTTGACTTTTTAATGACTTGTATTCTACAATGCTTGCCCTTAAAACCCTGTCAGTTTGTCCTTAGTTAAATTAATAAGATTCTCAACATTTGCAGTATTCCCTATACAATCCCTATATCTGTTTCTTAGAAATCAAAGGCATATCATAAATACAGAGGTAACTGTATTCATTTATATCAGCATGCTTTTGAACTGACCACAGTATATGGCAAGTTATCCTAAATAAGTCTCTAAGTGGGTTGGCAGAATGTTGTCAAGTCATGGTTTCTCCCTTTTCTGCCCAGATTTAAATATTAATGATGAGATTTTGCTCTCAGATACCCACTGAAATCAGCATAGGTCTGAGGACAGAATTTGTGCCTTACCAGCCAATTTCATATGTTATCACAAACAATGTTTTCCAGTCTGTGGCATTTAGCCCAGAAGTCTTGGTTTCATGGGCATTTGGGGTGACCAGATGTCTTGATATTAGGGGCTTTGTCTTATATAGGCAATATATTCCACCCCCTATCTTTGCCCATTTACACTTGCTATCTGGTCACTCTATGGGCATTTCTCTCTCTCTCTCTCTCTCTCTCTCTCTTTTTTTTTCATCTCGTTCCTTTACCTTCTGTAGTTAGGGAGACAATAACCATCAAGAAATGATTAAAGTAACAGACCTTATGAACAAAGTCAGCAGATATGGGGCACAACCAAAACTTCAGATCCAAACACCTCTCAGCCTTGTGATAGTTCTGGTCTGAACTGTGTGGCTTAGGCCCATCTCTTGTGGCAAGTGCTGCACTTGGAATCTGATTACCTCAATGTCTTTGAGAGGCTACAACAGGGCAACTGCCACTAGTAACAAAGTGAATCACTACAGTGCCTCTGCAAACTGTAATTTATAAAGCCAGAAGGTCTCTCTTGTAACCATTATAACTTCAGAAGAAGGTGATTTCTTTCCTGTTTTGTTCTGTGATGTTTGGTATTTAGATAATTCTTCTCCCTGCCCCAATCTGTGGCAGCAGCCAGTCTGTCTCCATCTGCAGAGCAAAATGATACAACCCTCATATTCCTTTCATTTGAGAGGTGATTTTATCCTCTTCTTGAAGATACAGATTTCTTTCCTGCCTACTCTTTTTTTATTTTATTTCCTCCTCCATCTCCCACACACATTCTACGTTATGTTTCTCTTCCAACTCATTTATTGTCCTTCCCTGGGTCTCTGAACAGAAAAGCAATTCTGTCTAGTAATTTTACCTACAGAGGGTGCTAATACTAGACAGAGGGGCGCTGAGGGGGGAGAGAAAGGAGAAGGAGGGAGGAGATGGAACCTTTTTCTTCGAAGGACAAGTGTGATAACTTGTCTCTAATAAGCCCAGCCCTTACCAGCCTGTAAATCCAGAGAGGTCACATCTTTTTCCCAGCACTGGGTCTTTTGCATGATTGTCCAGTTTATATGCCATCTTGCCATACATTTTATTTTTTAGAAAACTGCTTTAATTCTGGGATTCCTGCCTAAACTGGGCAAATCTAATTTTCATACGTTGCCATGGGAAATAATGCTTTTACCCTTTCTCAGAAAGGGAAAGAAAATGAATGAAAGAATGAATGACTGCACTACTGGGCTGCTTTCTAATTATTTAAAAGACCTCACAATCCATGTCTTGGCCACAATGTGGGACTCTGCTCTGTGAAAAGACACATCTACTGTATTAATAGAAAGACCCAACCTATAGCTTACAATAAATCTTAATAAATTGTGTATTTTAAATTGATAACCCTCACAGAGTGTAAGTTTAATTCTGTCAAAGGCATATAAAATAAAGGGTTTATACATTCATGTCCTATAATTGGCTAGATATGCTCTCATTAAAGTGGATCACGGTTAGTGCCCTTGAAAGAGCAGTTCTAAATTGTACAAGGTGTTTTTCATTATGAAGGGAAGTATTTTAGTTGACCCAGGTTTCTGATGACTTTAAAAATTCGATCTTAAAGGGACTTCACTGAAGGAGAAAATAATTTGATGCTTAAGATTGTAGAACACTACTGGCAATCAAAGCATTTCTGTCTTCCCCCTCACCCCCGCTTATTTTTCCATTGTGTATTTGAGGGTTATCTGGGAAGTGCAGTTATGATTGTTAAGATCTTTTTAGTCATCTCTTTTCTCTATGTGAGTTTTATGTTACAGTTTATAAAATGCTGAACGTTTGCTGAGAGATCAAAGTACTTACCATAATGAGAAAAATGTACATAACAACAGTTGTATAGCAAGGGTAAGAATTGCCTGAAGCGGAACAAATTTCTGCAGATTGTCTGACAATGTAAGAATAATAGAGCACTACAATCATGCGAATAATATTACTTAATAAATCTCAACTCTTACGTGTCTTATACGGTAAGCTACCTTTTTCTAAACTACTGAATGCATTTCCCACTTGATTAGATAGTTTTATATCTGGACAATTTACAATAATATCCATCTTTCTAATAGAACATCTCAATTTAATGTTAAAATACAGAGATCAATGGATGCAATGCTAGACTGATAGCAGGTCTGGTACCCTGTTTAGAATTAACTATTTAGCCCTAAGGTCCTGTCCCTGTTGTGTGGTCACAATGGGAGCTTAACAGATAGGCTTCTGCTGTGCACTGGGAAAGGGCAAAGAGTCTTTGCCAGGAGGATTTGTAACTGCCTGCACTGTTGAGCAGTGGACTTTGGGGCTCCATTCTCACTACCATGAGGGTAAGAATGGGCCAATGAATCCAGAAGTCTTCCAAACCCATCTCAGGAGCTGCAGTACTTGGCTGGGTTTTGCTTAGTGGGTTGGCTATGCTGGCATTCTGTTCTCTGTGAAAAGGAGGATAATTCTGCTCTCCCAGACAAGCACACCACCTGGCATGGAGAAAATAACATCAAGCCTATTTGCTCTGACTCTGCTCAGGGAAGAGAGGATATGACAGAAATGGTCAAATCCTGTAGTCTTTACTCAGGCTCAGCTCACATTAATTTCAGTGGTGTTTTACCTGAATAAGGACTACAGGATTTTGCCCATGAGTTAATAAGCTTGTATTTGTTGGGAGGCAGGGGGGTCTAGGGGGATAAAGCACTGTCCTCGGAAATAGGAGACCTGGGTTGTATTCCTTGCTTCACTGTTGGCCTGCTTGGTGATCTTTGGCAAGAAGTGCCACCACTTTGTGCCTCCCCATCTGTAAATTGAAGATAAGGATAATGATCTCTCTTTTAAAGCACTTTGAGATCTACTGATGGAAAGTGCTATATAAGAACTAACTATAAGTGTATAGATGGGGACCGAATAGTTAACAATGGGCTCTTCAATCTAGCAGAGAAATATATAACATGATTCAATGGCTGGAAGCTGAAGCTAGACAATTTCAGAATGGAAATAAGGTATACATTTTTAATGGTGAGAGTAATTAATCATGGGAACAATTTACCAAGGGTCCTAATGGATTCTCCATCACTGACAATTTTTAAATCAAGATTGGATGTTTTTCTAAAATATATGCTCTAGGAATTATTGTGAGGAAATTCTATGGGCTGTGTTCTAAAGAAAGTTGGACTAGATGATCACAATGGTCTCTTCTGGCCTTGGAATCTATGAATCTACTATTAGTTGATTCACAGAATGTAAGGGTTTTTTTCATTCCCTAGAAGTATGCTGCTGCCAGGTGAAGCAGGGTACATGTCCTTGATTAATAATACATCTTTAAGTGATGTGATAGCACTCAGCTTCTATGCTCATGCCCAGAACATATACTGCACCATTAACATATTTACTCTATCGTCTTGTTGTTTACTGGTCGGAGCCCATCTCTGAAATAGGCTAGTGATGGCTTTTGCCTGAGATCCATGGACTTGTAATTTCTTTGTCTCCCTATCCTTGCTTCTGTTAACGGAGGCCTGTTAAACTGAGCTATTCTAAATAGTGGCCTGTTAAGCAGACTTTCAATAAGAGATTGTTATTTTTGGAATTCCGTCAGCCTTATGTAGTAACGAGCGAGGCATGTTCTGACCTATCAATCAAGCTTTAAAAGAGCCATTCATAACAATGCATATTGCACACAAAGAAACCAATGTACAGACATGTCTATTATTGTAACAGGTTTGGGCCCTATCCTGTTCCCATTGGGCCCAACAACAAAACTCCCCTTGATTTCCATAGGAGTAGGATCAGGCCCTTAATTTAAAATGTCTTACGACAATCCTATAGCTGGGAGGCCTTATTTCATAGGGTCTACAAATTGATTGTTAATACCAACATGAGATTTGGCATAAGTATTCACAACTCATGAGTAAGGGTTTATATGCAAAATTTGGGTTAAGCTGGGTTGATTACATTTGATTTGAATCTTCTTTCTCTGATTTTCAGGGTTCCTCTGCCCCCAGCAGAGAAGGGCTTTAAAAAAATAATATAATTTACAGGTACCTTGGACTAAATTCTGCCCTCAGAGAAGAAATCACTGTCCCCATTGGCCCTAGGTTTTTACTTTTGGGTGGTTAGAGTGCACATGTGTGTGTAAATGCCAAAAAAGAAAAAAATCAAAAGTAAATGGAAGAGAAGGCTGAAGGGAGGGTTGGAGTGAGTTCAGTTATTTGTGTCTCTCTACTGCAATAACTGTGCATACATCTTGCATTCAGAGCTTAGGTTTCCTTTAAGCATTTGACCTTTTGCCATATTTCAGTCTAGATCAGGATGTTGTGGTTGATGTATAAACTATGAACACAGGAATTTGGAAGACTGGGTGGCCTAGGGGCTGATAATGAGATACAGTCTCTTTCATTTTTAGGTCACCCACTCTGTTTGTGCCAGTTTGGTGGTAGACCAAATGTTGTCATCATCTGATGGCTCCTGGGTGGCTTGTAGTGGCCTTAGTTCAGTTTGTAGTGGATCATTATCAACCTCATCTTAACTGGCATGCCTGTTGACAATCTCAACAGAGAAAACAAGGGCTGAATCAGCCTGGAAACTAATTATTTTATTGGGGGATGGAGTGAGGGGGAGTGGAATAAGCTATGCTGGCAAAAAGTACAGTTTTGCTAGCATAAATTGTGTGTACACTAGGAACATTTTGCTGGTATAAAAAACAGGTATAGCTATACCGGCAAACCGGTCTTAGTGTAGACCTGGCCTAAAATAATCCTCTAACTCTTAAAAGTTGTTTCTCTAGTTTAAGACTAAGATACATTATTAAGACAAGTGTGTAGGGAAATTCATTCTGCAATTGCCTTTGCTATGTACTGTAGATGAAGAGTGGGATTTTCAAAGAAGCCATTCAATAGGAAATCCAATAGGAATTGGGCACCCTTAGAATCCTTTGAATATTCCAACCAAATAGAGGATTTATGCCAAAGAGTATATCTCTTGTGCACCAATAGTGGAACTAATTATGTGCTTTAACTATGAGGGAGATGATGCCAATATAATTTAAAAACATTATTTAGAAAGAGATCATTCAAAGAAAATTTTCCATAACATTACCAATGGACTAAAACGGTCCTGCTTGACTGTAGCAGTATGTCTGACCTAAACCTAGTGACCGAGTTAAAATAGACACCAGAAACATATATTTTGTTATCCTCATTAAAAATACTCTTGAACTAAGGTGTAACAATTATACATTTTAGACATGTACCAAATATTTATGAGATCCATTCCAGTCCACAGGGATAGTCCTACAGAAAATACAGATTCAAGGTTAGAGCCAAGAAATAACCCAGTAGAATTTGCAGAGTGAGTTGGGAATGTTTGTATTATAACTGTAAATTAGGGAGGAGGACACAATGCAATTAGAGTAGACGGAATACAGCAGACAAGACATGTAAAGCAATGTCTCTCTCGCCAACAGAAGTTGATCCAATAAAAGATATTACTTCACCCACCTTCTCTCTCTCATATCCTGGGACTGACATGGCTACAACTATACTGCATGTAAAGCAATGTCCTTATTTTTTTCCATATCCCTTGCCAGCTAATATTTTACCTGCTAGATAGTTAAATGAGTTTCTGGCATGGGATTAGTGGCAAAAAATACCTGTGAGAAACAGGCAATTTAACAGTACTTGAGTAGTTCTGAACAGCAGGTGCTGCCACGCTCCTGTAGTCTCCAGTGTCAAACAGTGTGTTCCATTATGTGCCTCATATTGGAAGGGCTAGTTGAAGCTTTTATTTTTCAGTGCTGCAAGATCTTGTGAGAACAGGGATGGCAGTTTAATCTGTCGTTTTGTGTTAAATTTTATGCTTTAGTTTTACCACATGGGATTTCTGATAGCATTGATTGTGTGTCCTGTCACAGTTCTATGCTCCCCTAAATCCTGTGCAACAATGAAACCAATCCTCTAAAGCCAGTCCTGTTTGTGGCATTTGCCATAAAGGGAAGTTTGGGGGTCATCAAAGTGGCAGATGGGTAGCTCTGTGTGTCCACTACAAATATGGTGCACTGCCTTCAGGACTGTACAAACCTGGTGTGAAATCAGCCACTCATACTACCTCCAACACTCAGCAGCTCAGATACTATGGTGATGAGTGATGTGTAAAAACCTATATGGAATAGAAGAGAATAGAACACTCTTGTATTCTGCCTATTGCAGTACATTTACAAAATGTGAACCATACATATACATTTTGTACTGCCAGGAAACTTGAAACGTGTTGATTTTTATTGTCCACACAGTATTCCAGAAAGCTCTGGTTGTATCTACTACAGTCTAAGCCCCATGCACTGATGTAAATTCTATGGCGAGGATCCTGGGCTCCAGGGCATTTTGGTGTGCCAGCTTCATTTAAATGACAGAATTGAATATTTTATTATTTATTTGGATTACACTAGTGCCTAGAGGCCCACACAGAAATCGTGGACCCATTGTGCTAGGCACTATACAAATACATAGCATGAGACTGTCCGTGTCCCCATAAAGTGTAGAACTTAGACAAAACAGACCAATGATGGGAGAGAAAACAGAAGCAGAGAGGTAAAGTGACTTGTTCGAGGTCACACAACAGGTCAGTGATGGAGCTAACATGACTCCCAATCTGGTGCCCTATCTATTAGACCATGCTGCCTTATTAATTTTAATGAATTAAGTATAAAATAAATCCTGTGATAATTACAGCAGTTCCTGTTTATTTTGATAGGAAATTCGATTGATTTTACAATGTCCCCACCTCCCTTTTCAGTTTTTAATACTCTGTAGATTTTTAAGCTGACAGCATGAAATTACATCACAGAAGTTGTCAGGGGAAGCTGGCAGTTTTGACAGCTTGCTAGGAGATAGCAGAGGTTTTTGGAAGCCGGGGAGTTGTGGGAGGCACTTTGGGATTGTAGGATAAGCACATTAGTTGGATTAGTTGACAATCAAACATATACCTTTCACAGTTGCTACCCGTTGACATGAATGGAGCTGTTCATACCTCTTAGGACTATTGTTTTAGGCTGCCTCCAGACTCAGGCCTGATCTACACTTAAAATTTAGGTGACATAGCTACGGTGCTCAGGAAAAATCCACACCACTGAGCACCATAGCTATGCTGACCTAACTCCCGATGTAGGGAAAATGCTTCCATCAATCTAGCTACCATTGCTCAGGAGTGGGGGGAAGAAATGGTGTTTCTCCAGTGACAGAAAAAACCCTTTTGTCTCGGTAGGCCACATATACACTATGGGTTTATGCTAACGTAGCTATGGCACTGTAGCTATGCCACAAAAGTCCCTGTAGTGTACACATAGCCTCAGGAAAACAGCTGCATCAGTTTAACCTTGGTTCACATTTTAAAGGTTTTTCTTCACAACTATAGGGGCAAGAAACTGAAGGTGAAATGGTGGCTCCACTGAAGTCAATGGGATTCATATCAGTGGGGTCAGCATTTCACCCTTAGTTTTTATAAGAATGTCTAATTTCAAATTAATTAATGGTCTAGTAGCACATCCATTAAATAGAATGTCCTGAACAGATTTATGCAGTGTTGCTGTAGCTCTGTTGGTCCCAGGATATTACAGAGAAACGTTTGGTGAGGTAATATCTTTTACTGGACCAACTTCTGCTGGTGAGAGAGACAAGCATTTGAGCTGCACAAAGCTCTAGGTCTGGGAAAGGTACTCAGTGTCACATTGCTTCAGTAGGAGTTGCACTTATGTCTTGGCAGGAGATTTAAAGCTAGAAGGAAAAAAGCATTAGTTGTACAAATGTGAGTCACTTAGTAGGAGACTTTCACCTGATCAGCCAAGTTGCAAAAAATAATAAGCCTGAGGGAATTTAACCAGTTCATTAGTTACGAACTGGCTGCAAACTTCTCATCAGACACACACATGCCTGTAACTTTATCTTAAAATAAAGCACATATAAAAAGGTAAATTCAAATAATGTTTCCAGAGACAACTAAGGTTGTGTTTAAAAAACAAACAAAAAACACAGCTTTCTTATGCCAGTATCCCAAATCTGAACATACAGTGAAATTCATGTTGCCTACAACTGCCAAATTCAAAGTGGCCAGATTCTCAGCTGATATAAATCAATATAATGCCATTGAAGTCAATGGAGTTACAAGGATTTACATCAGCTGAGAATCTGCCTCAGAAGTCTTTATCTTCTCCCCTTAAGAGGCTTCGTCCCAGACAAGTTACTGTTGAAAAGAGCCTCCTTTTTGGAGGCTTGCCAGTAAGTCTGACATCTATTTCTGAGCATGTAATTAACCCCCTGCTATCCCACCCCACAGTACCCCCTCATCCTGCTCTCATGCTGCTTGGAGTTTCCTGGGGAATGACAGGTATATTTGGGAAATAGTGGGGTGTCCTGAGTTCATCTGGTCTCTAGTTCATACACAAATAATTCCTTACTGGTGTTTTCCATAAAAGAGTCAAGAACTCATTTACAGTTGATAAAGGTAATATTGTTGCTATAATATACTTAGACTTCTGTAAGGCATTTGACTCAGTACTGCACAACATTTAGATTAAAAACTAAAATGATATAAAATGAATATGGCACACATTAAAAAGATTAAAAAGTTGACAATTGGTGGGCCTCAAACTACAATTGTAAATGGGGAATCATCATTGAACAGGTGTGTTTCTAGTGGAGTCTCACAGGGATTGGTTCTTGGCTGTATTAGTTAACATCCATGACTTGGCCTAAAATGATCACTGATAAAGTTTGGAGATGACAGAAAAATTGGGGGCATGATAAATAATGAAGAGGATAAGTAATGGATACAGAGTGATCTAGATCACTTGGTAAGCTGTGTGCAAGCCAACAATATGCATTACGGTACAGCTAAATGTAAAATGTCTGCAAGTAGGAACAAATAATGTAGGTGATACTTACAAGATTGGGACTGTTCCTGGAAGCAGTGACTCTGAAAAGAACTTGGGGGGTCATGGGAGATAATCAGCTGAACATGAGCTCCTAGTGTAATGCTGCGTCAAGAAGGCTAATAGAAAAGGAGTACTTGTGGCAACTTAGAGACAAACAAATTTATTAGAGCATAAGCTTAATGAAATTCTAGGATGTATAAACAGGGAACTCTGAAGCAGGAGTAGAAAGGTTATGCTACCTCTATATTTGATACTGCTGCTGAAATACTGTGTCCAGTTCTGGGGTCACAATTCAAGAAGGATGTTAATAAATTAGAGAGGGTTCAGAGAAGAGCTACAAGAATGATTAAAGGGTTAGAAAACATGAACTATAGTGGTAGACTTAAGGAGTTCTTCCTTTTGGGAAAAAATAATCTTATCTTAACCTGATCTTTTTTTTAAGTGGTGACTTAATCACAGTCTATTAGTACCTACATGGGGAACAAATATTTGATAATGGACTCTTCAATCTGGCAGAGAAAGGTATAACATTATCGAATAGCTGGAAGTTAAAGCTAGACTTCAGACTGGAAACAAGGCATATATTTATAGTGGTGAGAGTAATTAACCATTAGAAAATTTACCAAGGATCCTGGTGGATTCTCTATCACTGACCATTTCTGAATCTAGTTTGGATGTTGTTCTAAAAGATCTTCCCTAAGAATTATTTTGGGGAAGTTCTATGACCTGTGTTATACAGGAGGTCAGACTGGATGATCACAATGCTCCCTGATGGCGTTGGAATCTAAGAATCTTTAAATTATTTCAGAATAATTTTCCTTTTAATAATAATTGAATCTGGTGTTAATAATTTTGTACAAGTACAACCCATTAGTTATTTAACAGTTCTATTACACTTACCCTCACTCAGGTCTACTCTTATTTTACAATGAATCATCTATTTTTAAAATCACATTAAAACAAAAAAAAGAAAAAAATTCAAGATTTGAGTGAAATTTTGCTCACAGTTACACTAGTGTAGATGCAGAAAAGGTCAGTTAAAATCAACAGATTTTCTCTGAATTTGCAGTGGTGTATTTGAGCAAATAACTTGTGCCTGTTTTTAGTATTTCTGCTCTTTTGATTAATGATCAATTTTTTCAACCTATAATATTTGTATTTTTAAAAAAATGACTAACTAGAACTGGAGATGTTTCCCGTTGTCAGAGGTTTTCGTGCATCATTCAGGGCAGTCACAAAGACAGCTGATGAAATTGTCATCTGGAAGGGCCAAAAGGAAAAAGACTCGGAGCCAGTCATCTTGATGTCATGTTGTACTTAGATTTATGAACTGCCTTGGCACTAGGCTCATAACAAATCCCTGGATGTTGCAATTTTCTCCAGAGAGCTGCAGTACCACTACCAAAGCCCTTTAGGGTTCGGTGGACAGGAATATCATGCTAACGTTTTAATTCTAATACACAGTAAATCACAGTTAGACCCGAAATGGAGTCTAGCAGGTTGTCACCACCCAGCAGCTGAACCAGCAAAGATAAGAATGATATAGGTCAGAGGTTTCATCGCCTGAAAGGTCATAAAGTATATTGTAGGTAGGAACTTTACACTGTAGATCATGTGGATACATAGTAGAAAAGTAGGTTCGTGGCTTTGTCATTGATATCAAGTAAAACCATGTTTGTATCTGATGAAGTGAGCTGTAGCTCACGAAAGCTTATGCTCTAATAAATTTGTTAGTCTCTAAGGTGCCACAAGTACTCCTTTTCTTTTTGCGAATACAGACTAACACGGCTGCTACTCAGAAACATGTTTGTACTGAAAGGTATCCCATCACACCCAGTACAATTAAACTAGCTGGAAATGTCAGGGTTTATTATCCCACCTGTTGGATTCAGCTACTGCATTCATTTTGATGACATTTGCAGTGTAAATTTGGCAGGCTGCAAAGGAATTAAAAAAAACCCCACCTTTTATTACTACATTTAATACTTTTTCCAGTTTGCACAGGAAGCCAGAACAACCAGCTATAAACTAACTTACATATTTAGTGGCACTCGATTGACTAGGTCTTGCCACTGCTGAGTCCAAATAATCAGAACAGATGACATTTTTTTAAAAAAGGTACAAAAGATGCAGGTGCAATGCTCTTCTGATCGATTAGGCAGGGTCAAGGAGACAGAAAGAAGGAAATAAGCCTCTGAGATCCTCATATTTTTTTAGAAATGTACAAGTCTCTTAAATATGTTTCAACAAACTATAAAATGATTAGTAAGGACCTTCCCTCATAACTGTGCATGGGGTGACTTCATTTAAGCTCTGTGAACATGCTGTAACAAATTGTAACAAATCTGAACCAATGTGTCACCTGCTGAAATACAGAGCAGTGCCCAACTGAAAAAGGGGGAGAGGCAACAGTCAGTGAGAAACCAAAGAAGAGAGAGAGGCCCGGAGTTTCAAATGTGGCTAAGGAGTGCACTATGAAATTTAGGAGGGAAAATGGGTTGGTATGAAGGTGACCATAAGTCACCTTATTGCTTCACTGATGCTGGTCCATCTGAGTACTGGGTCAATTCTCTAGCACGTGTCAGAGCAGCCTTCAAGCTGTTCTGACATGCACCAGCTGCCAACTGTCCCAGAGACCCAATATGGCAGCTTGGTGTCACTGAGGCACAGGGAAGCCCTGATTACATCCCCCCTTTTACCTCAGCATGTCCCTGTAGATTAGCAGCTCTGAAATTGCTCGGATGTAGTTCCCTCTGTATTATTCCTGTGGAGTTGCCTCTGTGGAACAAACAGGTTGCTCAGACACCCAAACCTGAGGATCCCGTGATACCTACCAAAGACAAGGACATTCATACAGAGAGTCCCCACACAATGCATCTTGACTTCCCCATTCCTCCTGGGCGGCCCCACTCCCCTGGAATCTTCATCCTGGGAGGACAGTGCCTATGTTAATATATTGAATCTGTGATGATTGAGATGGGGAATACTTGCATGTTTAATGGTGTATAATGTATCCTCATCTCCAACCCTTCCCAACAATAGCCCTCTCCTTCTCTATGCGTGAATACCAGCCCTGCAGAGGGACTACTGCAAAATCTGGAGGAAGGGTAAAATGAGACTGAAATTATGCACCCCACTTATCCCAAGGAGCTGTTCCACAAACTTCCCAGCCCACCTTATGACTCCACAGGAAACAGTGATAACTACACAACCTCCATTATTGCTTGTGCATGAGCTCCTGCTGAGTCTGCTGTCATGTTGTCCCACCACTACCATATGGGTATTAGGGAAGGTTTCCCATGTTCATTTTATTAGAGTCTAGACCAATGAAAACCAATTTTTATTTTCTTTTTGTTTTGAGATGGGGAGGAGAATGAAAAATCTGATACTATTTAAGTACAAGGATAAAAAGACAGTTTTAGTCTGATCAAACTTCCAGATAACTGATTTCCCTCTCTGGCACAGAGGAACATATGGTGTAGAATAGAATATGCCTGGCATATGCTCTTAGCAGTTTCTTTAGTCAAGTTTGCTCTAGAAGGGAAGTGGTAATGGTTGTAGTTTATGGCTAGGGTAACAGGGATGGAGGATAACCATAACCACGTTCCTTTTTATCATTTGTCTTTAATAGAGGCCCCCAATTGGTCCCATAGCTGACAGAACTCAAATATATTACACTGAACAAATATACATAATAGCGGGTGGGATGCAATTATGACTGATGGTATTCCATTGCCTTTATGCTTATTTTTAAAGTCCCTGGGACACAGATTGATTATAGGCAAAGACCTATATTAGCCTATGAAAAATGTATGGATTTTGAAAAAGCTTTAACATGTACCATTTGAACACAAATAATTTCTTGGCTGTCATTGTCCTCTCCCACCATCTTCCAAAAAAAAAATCTTGCTTAAATTGGTAATATATGTTTAATAATCAGAAACTGATCCTGTGGATTAAAGAATCAAGATGTTAAAGAATAAAGTAAAAAAGAGAGAGAGAAATTAGATTTGTATGATTTTAACTATTCTTTAATCTGCTTCTGGGCAACAAAAGTGATTTGTGTCAGTCATTATTGCATTAAACTTTAATTTTCTTCTACGAGTACAGGATTATATACAGGAGTATTGGATTGCACTCAGCATGGATTAGTTGAGCCGTGTCTTTGCAGCCAAGGACCAAATGGATTTCCTTCCTTTTGTGATTTATATTTTTATTGCTGTTTTTTCCCTCCTTCTAATTCCCATTACCCTTCTGTTTGCCAGCACTGGGATACCCTCAAAAGCAGCAGAAAGGCAGAATTATTGGCTTATTGCATATATTTATGTTCCAAGGATCCTCACTAGCCAACGTCAAAGGAATAAAGTAGCTCTAGCCTTGGAAATTGCTAGCTAGTTTAAAACTGGAAAATTAAAAACTTTTAATTGTAAAAGAAGTATATTCTTCTCTTTCTGAATTGAAAAATAAAATCCAGAGTAGCTGGTTTGATGTCCACTAGAACTGGATAAAACATCCATAGTTTTGCCTTAACCTGGTCAGCAAAGGCCCATTGGAAATATAAAATGACAAATGGTAAAAACAGAGATCTTGGCAGTGTGAATCGGAGAGAATAAGATACACTCAGTTTAAAGAGGGAGACGGTCCAGTGTTTTTGACTGGGATCAAGGGAGGAAATAAAAACTAGTCACCAATAACTACCTAAATGTTTCAGAGTAGCAGCCGTGTTAGTCTGTATTCGCAAAAAGAAAAGGAGTACTTGTGGCACCTTAGAGACTGACAAATTTATTAGAGCATAAGCTTTCGTGAGCTACATCCGATGAAGTGAGCTGTAGCTCATGAAAGCTTATGCTCTAATAAATTTGTTAGTCTCTAAGGTGCCACAAGTACTCCTTTTCTTTTCACCTAAATGTTATTCACTACAGTTTGATTTTTGCAGTCGGTTTGAAGAATGACTAATGAGTTTTCTGTTCTCAAGATGGCAGGCAGTGAGGAACGGTTCCAACAGTTGAAGAAACCTGAAAGGTATTTAAGGAAAAGTATTTAAGTTATTAAATTACATAATATGATCTGCAGTAACCTCCATTGGGTAAATATGTCAACAGCAAAGAACCTTCAAATTGTAGAAAAGACAAAATTAAGAGAACATAGCACAAGATAGAAAATCTGTTAAAAGATGAAAGGTCTGGTTCTGCACATTGGGAGTCAATGGAAGCAGGATCAGGCCCCAAGAGTTCATTAAGACAAGAAGACATTCTGGCTGAGGATAAAGTACAGAGCATATTTTCCAGGCATCAGTCATAAAAATATGTTGTGGGTGACAAACAACTCAGAAACTTGAAACTGAGATGTGTGACTAGTGAATCATAAGCTATCCCCATCCATGTGCTTAAATACCTCCTTCAGTATATATTGCCATTTGTTTTGTGGTAAATAGCTCAATCAATACACAACATACCCAGACCTTTCATTTTTTCCAGACACCAAAATTGCTGTGAAGTAACTCTGAGCTGCAGGAGCACTCTGGCTATCGATATGTAAAGAGGCACAAACAAGGATCATCCTTCTTCCGGCAGGGCCATAGTATGTTTCACTCATGGCCATTTTACAATGAAAGGATGCATGTAGTTGGAATGTGTGGTTACCTGATGTTTATCATGTAACATCTGCAAAGGGATAATATATCCAATAACTAAACAAATGATTTAACAAATTTAACAAATGATTTAACACACCTCTGACAGGAGCCATTCTCTTATTGGTTACCAGGCTAGCACAAAACCCTTTTCATATGGGTAGTGCAGTAGTGGAATATAAAATAAAATTGCTTATAGCAGCATTAATTTTGCCAGTCACTTGTGGGGAGGGGTGGTGGTTCTGCAAAGTGTGACACAAAAGACTTGCCATCAAAAAAGAAATAGACTTGAAGGATCAAAAGTTCCAAGGCAAGGTTATGCGTGGCCTCTTCTTTGTACTGCCCATCGAGTGGTCATTTTAGAAAGAACTTAAAGGTAGGGGCGTGTAACTGTGTGTCATAGTCATAGTCTCTACGGTCAGAAGAGACCATTATGATCATCCAATCTGATGCACAATGCAGGTCACAGAATCTCACCCATCCACCTCTGCAATAAACCTCTCACTTATGTCTGAGCTATTGAAGTCCTCAAATCATGGTTTAAAGACTTCAAGGGGCAGAGTATCCTCCAGCAAGTGACCTGTTCCCCATGCTACAGAGGAAGGCGAAAACCCCCCAGGGCCTCTTCCAATCTGCCCTGGAGGAAAATTCGTTCCCAACTACAAATATGGCAATCAGCTGAACCCTGAGCATGTGGGCAAGATTCACCAGCCAGATACCCAGGAAAGAATTCTCTGTAGTAACTGAGATCCCACCCCATCTAACATCCCATCACAGGCCATTGGGCCTATTTACCATGAATAGTTAAAGATCAATTAATTACCAAAATCATGTTATCCCATCATTCCATCTCCTCCATAAACTTATCGAGTTTAATCTTGAAGCCAGATAGGTCTTTTGCCCCCACTGCTTCCTTTGGAAGGCTATTCCAGAACTTCACTCCTCTGATGGTTAGAAACCTTCGTCTAATTTCAAGTCTAAACTTCCCGATGGCCAGTGTGTATCCCTTTGTTCTTGTGTCCACATTGGTACTGAGCTTAAATAATTCCTCTCCAGCTCTCGTATTTATCCCTCTGATATATTTATAGAGTGCAATCATATCTCCCCTCAACCTTCTTTTAGTTAGGCTAAACAAGCCACGCTCCTTGAGTCTCCTTTCATAAGATAGGTTTTTCCATTCCTCGTATCATCCTAGTAGCCCTTCTGTACCTGTTCAAGTTTGAATTCATCCTTCTTAAACATGGGAGACCAGAACTGCACATAATATTCCAGATGAGGTCTCACCAGTGCCTTGTATAACGTATTAACACCTCGTTATCTCTACTAGAAGTACCTCGCCTGACGCATCCCAAGACCGCATTAGTTTTTTTCATGGCCATATCACATTGGCGACTCATAGTCATCCTGTGGTCAACCAATTCTTCCAGGTCCTTCTCCTCCTTGTTGCTTCTAATTGATACATCCCCAGCTTATAACTAAAATTCTTGTTATTAATCCCTAAATGCATAACCTTACACTTCTCACTATTAAATTTCATCCTATTATTATTACTCCAGTTTACAAGGTCATCCAGATCCTCCTGTATGATATCCTGGTCTTTCTCTAAATTGGCAATACCTCCCAGCTTTGTATAATCCTCAAACTTTATTAGCACACTCCCACTTTTTGTGCCGAGGTCAGTAATAAAAAGATTAAATAAGATTGGTCCCAAAATCGATCCCTGAGGAACTCCACTGGTAACTTCCCTCCAGCCTGACAGTTCACCTTTCAGTATGACCCGCTGTAATCTCCCTTTTAACCAATTCCTTATCCACCTTTCAATTTTCACATTTAACTAATAATTCCCCAAGTGGCACCGTATCAAATGCCTTACTGAAATCTAAATTAGATCCACTGCATTTCCTTTGTGTAAAAAATCAAAGAAGGAGATCAGGTTGGTTTGGCATGATCTACCTTTTGTAAAACCATGTTGTATTTTGTCCCATTTACTATTGACCTCAATGTCCTTAACTACTTTCTCCTTCAAAATTTTTTCTAAGACCTTGCATACTACAGATGTCAAACTAACAGGCCTGTAGTTACCCAGATCACTTTTTTTTCCTTTCTTAAAAATAGGAACTATGTTAGCAATTCTCCAGTCATATGGTACAACCCCTGAGTTTACAGATTCATTAAAAATTCTTGCTAATTGGCTTGCATTTTCATGTGCCAGTTCCTTTAATGTTCTTGGATGAAGATTATCTGGGCCCCAGATTGTGTGTGTATATTGTGTGATTGTGTGTGTATATTTTTTTCTTATAACCACCAAATTGACTTAGTCCCTGATCCACAAAGAGACTTAGATATTGTGATGATGGACATTACAGTGCCTAACTAATGGGAGATGCTGAGGATGGGGATTTCTTAAGCCCTGCCCCTCTCACAGAAAGAAATGCCTAAAGCCAGGCTGCAGGGAGGCATCTAGCTTTGCTTGTCATCCGCAGCTGGGAACCTGTCTCCTTGAGTCAGGTGGCTTAGGTGCCTAAGTCATGTCTTGTGAGAATGAGTCAGGTGCTTGCCTCATTTCATACAAAACAGCTGGAGGAGGAGGTAGTGCTGCCTCCCTTATATATTTTAACCCAGTGGTTAGAACACTCACCTGGGACATGGGAGACCCAGTTTCAAATCTGCTCTCTGCATGAGGGGGAAAGACGATTTGAACAGTCATGTCCCACACCACTGAGGAGAATCTCTGACCACTGAGCTATGGGATATTCTGATTTGTGGTTCCCCCAACTTCTCCTGTTGAAATATTTCCATTGTGTATAAATATTAAGGGTCTTTGGGCCAGAAAGAGAATGAGCGAGGGAATGACTCTGTAGCCTGGTGGTTAGGCCACCTGGGAGGTGAGAGACCCAGGGTCCAGACTCCCTGCTCCAGTTACTCTTTACCACTAGCATCTACTCCTTCTCCAGAGAGGTTTTGAATTGAGCCTGAGAGGGTAGGTGGCCTCTGAGCACACCTACAGGATTGGGGTTTCACACGCAAGTTAGGTGGACAAACATTTATCTTCCCCTAGTTTGTGGATTGCTCTGGGATTTAGGTAGGAGAGAGGTGCCCAGAGTGGGGCAGTAGCGTACCTGTCCAGTGGCTGAAAGTTAAACACTGAGAGAATTTTTACTGCAAAAACGTAGGTGCCTACAGAGTGAGGCAGCATCCAAGTGGGAGTTTTGTGGGTTGCACTGACGCCTAAAACTGGGTCTTAGGAGCCCAAGTAACTTTGTACTCTAGGCCTTTACTTTCTGCCAGTTCTAATAAAGATTTCTTTTTTTTTATTATAGCTGTCAGTGTTAAAGGATGCCTTATAAGTACTAGGGCCCATTCATCCTAGCAAATGAAGCACCTATATTGTTTGCTTTTGAGTTGGATATTCGCCTACTCTGTGGGGTATCCAAAAGGAATTTAAATTACCACTCCACATTCACGTTAACAAAAAAGGAGTAGTTATCAAAATTCAGCCTCAGAGTTATTACCCTGTTATTTTCTGAATCAATTGCAGAATTGGACCTAGCTTATATTGTCTGTTTTTTAAATAAATCTTAGGTTTTTCAGAAATATTTTTCAGTTCATTGGTAAATAGAACCCTTAAGTAATTATAAACTTTCCAGTCAAGCATTTAGTGCCTTGGATCCATTGACAGAGACACCAGACTGTCAAACACTAAATCAGAGAGGATATTTCCTGCTGGTTCCATCACATCAGAAAGACATAGAGAGTCAGAGAGACTCCCCATGGTGACTTTCAGACATGATGTTTCCCCATCATTTCTGTCTCAGTTGAGGCAACTTTTTGTGATGTTTAAATACTGTGCTATACAATCACATTCTTGCTATCTTCCCCCAACCCCCCTTTTAAGCTCATTTTGGCACATTCACCACATAAAGTCAAAATCAGTGGTTCTGCTTTCAATAAGCTCTCAGTGAAATGGAACACAAGGAATCGTGGGTAGCTAACTACCAGTCTGCATGTGTCACTTTCTGACTGATGCCAGTCAGAAAACATTTTTATTTCAGTAGGTTCTGTAACATTTAGGACTTGGTTGTTCTAGATAGAGCACTGATCACCTTTCCCTCTGTTAGTCACCTGTTTAAATTAAGGTGAAGGCTTTAAATATAATGGGCCACATTGATGTCAGTGGAGTTACACCAGGGGTTAACTGGGCCCAATAAATTTCATTTCAGTCCCTTCTAAAAATCAGATTAGGTGTAGTTAAGAGATGAACTTTGATTGACACCGCCAAAGAGAGTGGTCCTCCCACCTTAAGTGTGTGTGTGTGTGTGTGTGTGTAATTTTTGGCTGAAACTTTTTTTCAGAGAAAAAGGCAGATTTGGTCCAGCTGAAATGTTTCATGAATTTGTGTTGATTTTGTGTAATTGTTTTCCTCCATGGGAAAAAAGCCTAGATTTTTTTTAATGTAAATGTTTTTTGAAATAACTATTTAATTTGAATTAACTGTTTTGTTTCAAATTTCCTTCAATTTTATTTAAAAAGTAAATGTTAAATGGCTCAAAACTGAAACAAAACATTTCAGTCAAAGGAAATGTTTCAGTTGACTCCAAATTAATTTTAGACTTTTTGATTCATCAACAAAAAACTTTAAACAATTTTTTTAAAAAAATGTGGAACTGCTAGTGAACCAAAAAATCAGTTATTCAAATAGCTCTAGTAATGACTGAGCAATAGCAAGTATGTAGTCTTCACTTGCCTAAGAATCAGAAAAAAGAAAAGGAGTACTTGTGGCACCTTAGAGACTAACACATTTATTTGAGCATAAGCTTTCATGAGTTACAGCTCACTTCATCGGAATCATCCGATGAAGTTAGCTGTAGCTCACGAAAACTTGTGCTCAAATAAATGTGTTAGTCTCTTAGGTGCCACAAGTACTCCTTTTCTTTTTGCAAATATAGACTAACACGGCTGCTACTCTGAAACCTAAGAATCAGAGACTCAGTTAAGATAAGCAGCTCAAAGTCTTGATATGTCTCTGAACTAGGGGTAGGCTAACCAGTTTGGATAAATAAATAAAGGACTCTGACTTTCATCCCAAATCTAAAACCAGACCTTTTAGCAAGTTTGAAAAATTATGAAACAACTTTTTATTTAAGGACAGATGGCAGCTAGTTCCTTTTCATATGTGTTTAGGGTGGAGCTATCGTGTATAAGCAACAACCTCTCCTAACATCCTTATTCTTCCTGTTCAGGCTTTCTGACAACAACTGTGGTTTTTGTGTTTCCCTTGCAGTTGTTGCAAGCTCCCATAACTGCAGTCTTTAAAGGGAAGGAATATGTGAAGGGGAGGAGGTGTGAAGCCATTGGAAAATGAGTGGTTGCAGAAAATAGTATATGCTGCATGGGGATGCTCTCCCTGCATGTACAGAATTTTCAGAGGTCAATGGGTATGTCTACACTGCAATAAAAGACCCACAGCTGGCCTGGGTCAGTTGACTCGGACTTGTGGGATTCGGCCTGTGGGGCTAACAATTGCAGTGTAGATGTTCAGGCTTGGGCTGGAGCCCAGGCTTTGAAACCTTGTGAGGAGGGTGTGTCTCAGAGCCAGCCTGAGCCTGAATGTCTACACTGCAATTTTTAGCCCTGCATCCCAAACCCTGAGAGCCCAAGTCAATTGAACCGAGCTCTGAGACGCAGTGCCATGGGTTCTCAATACAGTGTAGACATACCCATAGTGACTCCCTGAAGTTGTGCAGTTCCTTACAAAAAGGCACAGTTGACTCCATCATTACTATCTTTCAGTTTTGCCTGCTTCTTCTCTTCCTGGTTCCAGCTGCAAGTGGGAATCCATCAGTGAGGTTGTTCTCTCAAGTTTTCCAGCTTAATTGTGCAAACACAAGAGATTCACACAGTTGGGCTCCAAACTTATGGGTGCTTACCAAATCTCAAACCATTAAATGGTAGCCCATCACTAGACTGAACTAGTGATTCAGAGTTGAAAATAGACTGATGATGACCATCTTCACAATATTTCAGTCCAGGTTTTGGCTGGAAAGTGGTGATGTAAACACAAATGAAGAAAAGGGTTAATGAAACATTTTGAACTTCAAAAAAAGTTTATCTTGGCTTCAATGTCAGTGAAGTTTGGTTGTTTCATACTTTAACCAGTACTGGAATTTAGTCACAACATACCACACAGTTCATAGTGGGACAAATAAATTCTTTGTGTAACTCCATTTGTTTCAATGCCATTGGCCCATAACATTTAAAAAATACAATATGCCCACAACGCAGTAAAATAAAATAATGTATAGAGCAAAATGAAGATAAACATGTCTAGCGATCTCAACCCTACCTTCTGCTAGAATGTAATGTTGCAAAGATACATGTGATGGCTAATTAGTTGGTACTATGCTTCTTGTGTGTCAGTCCAAACATTTAGTATGCTGGAAAATCAGACATTTTCTGATCCATCACTTGAAGTTAAGACTGGATATCTTTCTAGAAGGTATGTTGTTGTTCAGCCACAAGTTATTGGGCTTGATGGAGGAATTACTGGGTGACATTTTGTGGCTTCCGTTTTGCAGGAGGTCAGACGAGATCATAACGATCCCTTCTGGCTTTGAAATCTATGCATCTATTAATTATAGTCTCTTGAGCTTCTAGCTGAATTCTCTTTAACTGATCTGTTTAAGGACAGTTCTTTGAAGCATGAGATGCTGTTTGGGCACTTTTTCCCACAAAAATGTTAGTTCCATTATTTGTGCTTTATGGGCCAGTTCTTCTGGTTCAGTGTGAATGCTTTGTAATGCCCTGCAGATGTATTCGGTCTGAAAATCTGGCTTAACCAGCTCGTTCCTCCTGTGCCATCAAGCTCATGTAGATGTAAGAGGGAAAATGGGTATGGGTGGAGGGAAGGGGGTTCTGGCCAAAATGCTTTGTGCTCTGCCAATCCTTGGCTGTGTTTTTGGCTCCCTGTGCCTTTTGCTATCTGGTGTAAATGTTTCAGCTGCCGCTTGACTGCTGTAACTCAGTGGAAAGGACTAGCTTGCGCAGAGCAGCACTATGATCAGAGGAGTACAAAGGTGAGCTTTAAACCACCTTTGCTCCACATCCCAAACCCCTTGAATTGTGCACTGTGTAGTTTGTCTGCACTAGAGAATATGCATCTGTCATTACTTTGACCAAATCTCCATGAAATAAGCATAATCAATTATAGATCAGACATCTGGGCAGGAGATTGGCCTATTGAATTTGCAGCCTCGGTGGAAATGTATTTTTGTGTGTTTGAAGCTACATATTATGTGTAAATCAAGGCTCACAGCTGTTCACTTCAGGGCTCCCAGTGACCTGAGGCCACTCTCACTGTGTATAAAAAATACAATCCTGATTTTATCGACAACTGTTTATGATAAATATGAAAGTATTCAATACCAATATGACAACACCCAACTAATTCACCACTAGAAAATCAAAATTTACTCTTTTGTGCTCTCATAGTATTTCTAGTTCCAAATATTTGTCTTTATGAAATAGTAATAATTTTTTCTATATTTATGTAGTTATAGTATACAGTGGTATACAGAAGCACAGAATATCAAGCATAGCTTACTTCTGGATCTCCTTTAAAATAGGACGAGACGGGATTTGATATGTTGTAGGAATTGTCAACCCAGACACAAAGGAGAAGAAGTTAATTTTGAGTTCTAGCTCTTTAAATATATGCCATAGACACCCTGGTTCCTGAAGGGATTTTAACAAAAATACTAAAATAAAAGAGGCTTTAATGTCAGTGGCTTAATTGTTTTCACTGGTTAGTTATTAGTTTTGGAGAAAACTCCTTTATTTCTACTACCTTCAAGAAAGCCAGAAAATAAAATCTTCTGCCATCTGGGTCAATTTAAAACAAATGCAACAAAATTTGCTCCACTTGAAAATATTTTGTGCTGTGTGACTATATTATAAATACTGTAGGTGCAATTCCCCCCTCCTCCAACCCCCAAAGGTTGAAATGGAAATTTCAGTCCATCTTGATTTGTCATTTGTATCTCATGTTAATCAGCACTGGAAGAGAGACAGAGTCACTCAGTCTCTGACCTAATTTCACACAGCATCCCCCTGCGAAACTGCCATTTGGTGACTCGGAGGACAACGAATAAGATAGAGGTACTGGAATTCTGCCATATGCTATAACATATGGACAGTCAGTTTATACTACATTGAATTTATGTGAAGGTAATGACCCTCCCATTCAAATATATCATATTATCTTACCTTAAGTCCTTAGTAATAATACTTAGCATTTAAATGGCACCACACAAACATTAACTAATCCTCACAAACCTCTGTGGGTAGGCAAGTAAATATTATTCCTATTTTAAAAATGGAGAAGCTGAGGCAGAGACATTGAAAAACCCCAAAGCTCCACATGAAATCAGGATTAACACACAGGACTCCCAACCGTCTATTCAGTAATGCAAACAATGCTCCTACTCAACTGTTAGCTTTTATATTTAGAGGCCTTTGAATTCTGTACCTTTTTGTGAACTGCATCTGCAACGATCTTTATTGTGCATTTTCAGTGACAGAGACATGTAGCTGTCAACAGTTCCACAAATATGGGGAACATATATATTTAAGGTTTCAGTCCTACAAACGCTGGGACAAATTCAGTAGTAACATAAAGAGAGGTATAAGTTATACCTTGATAAATCAGTGTGATTAGTGTAACACAATGAGGACTAGATTTTGCTCTTAATTCTCAGAGTGCATATGTGGAGTAGCACTAGGATTTACTTCAGTGAAATGATACCACATTTACATTGATATAACTGAAAATAGAATCTGTGTTTGGGGACTGGAATGTATGATGCTGGCAAGAAAAGCAACCAACAGGAGATTTTCAGAAGATGTATCAAAGCAGCCATCTCTTTTCTCCCACCCCACACAATCTCCATCTTACATCTTTGTATTGGTTGTTTTTCTGCTACAGATGTTCCCCCTAAGTATGGAAAATATACCCATTTAAACCCACACTGAGCTACACCTCCTTATTGGAACATAATTGACACCAGAGACTGGCCCACAGAATGGAATTTGGTGTTAGTAATCACTGCTTGGCTGTATAGCTCAAAAATTCATTTCCAGAATCCATTTTCTGTTGGTGTCATTCCTGATGCGTGTGCTTCGCACATGGTTCTGAGTATGACTCATTTGAAGGCAAATAGAGGTTTTCCAAACTGTTCCTTTAACCAGGATTCCTACAAAATATGTAATTACTTTTGATTTCTAAGTATGTATGAAAAGATGCCTATTTCATTTGATCAGTGCTTAGACATGATGTGAAAGGTAATTAATGATATAGCCAACACACAACCTGTTTGCAAGACTAGGGACTTACTCACATGCTTAATTTTAAGCACATAAATAGCTGCAGTGAAATCAGTGGGCCCGCTTGTGCTTATAGTTAAGCACATGCAAAAGTCTTTTCAGGATCAGGACCTTCAGCTGTAAACTCTTTAGGGCAGGGACAGTGCCTTCCTACCATTTGCACAGTGTTAAGCAGAGTGTGGCTTCAATCCCAAATGGGGAATCTGGGCATTACCATAATACAATGAATAAATCATAATAATTTGCATGTTTAACATTAATTATCCAAAGAAAGATGCAAGGTACTTAATCTGGTACATTTATAATACATGATGTTATACTATAATATACAGAATATGCCATTTATAATAGGAAATGATCTGATTGTATATTCAAAATATATTATTTTTATTGGTACACATGCTGCAGATTATATGTGCGATGATCATATGGGCCAAATTCATCCCGCAACTATGTATATTTGAAGTCAATGAAGTTAGCGGGAGTGTAACCAAATGCAGGATTTCTTGTGATATGTTTAAATTGGAGGGCCCCATGTTGACATAAATTCAGTGCAATGTAAGCTGACTATACATATGTTATAGCATATGGTAGAATTTCAGTTCTCATCCCTCTCTTATGCCTCATCCTCAGAGTCACTAAAACGTTGTCTCATGGGACGACCCTTTGTTAAATTAGGTCAGAGGCTGGAGGATGCCATGTGTCATTTCCATTGCTGAATAATATGGCAGGGTTAAAACAGCTTGAAAGAGACCTTTTTCATTATTTTTCTTAAAGAGGGAAGAGTCAAGCTGGTGAGGCTATTCTGGCTTTACTTTGTGGTGGTCACACTGACTTTATATACCACTCTTCATATATTTTTGAGCCATAGACTGACTCTGGCTTGAATTTACCTTCAATAACTTTGTTTCCTGCACAGCTTTGGTTTAAGCATATTTGTCTCACAACTGACTCAAAGCAGAGATCAGATTTCTATAGGTTGAAGATGCTTTTTACTACTTTGGAATGAAATTCATTGTACCTGTGTAAGGCCCAAGTATTCAGGGAGTGTGGTGGAGGGGGTGGGGAGCTGAAATCCAACCCCCAAACTAGGGCCAGGATAAAGGCTTAACATTTCAGCTTATGGGCCAGTTGGACATAGTATTCGACTCACGGGGGAGGGGTGGATTTCAGTGGTTTGCATAAGCCTGGTTCTGCAGACCCTCCTCTGGCCTTCCCCTGCCCTAGTCTGCCCCAATATAGCCTTCTGCACCAGTCTGTGTGGGGAGAGTGTGAAGCCCTTTCCTGCAGCGTGCCAGGGGGATGTTCAGGTACCCCAATACAATTGGTCAGAAGGTAAAACTCCTGAGCAACCCCTCTGTGGAGCTTAAATTGAGCCAAAGGTTTTGCAGTAACCCTCCATGTGAAGTGAATTTCACCCAATGCTTTCCATATTAAGCACCTTCTAGTGTTATTTTACAGTACAGATTCAAAAATTATTAATACTTTTGCATGCAGCATTAGTTACTTGTGCCATATTGAAGATATGTCCTGAATTTCAATATTGGTAAATTGGTAATTTTGTTAAATGAATAACTACTTTTAAAACAAAATGTCACAAGCAGGAGTCTTAGACAGCATTGGAGTCCTATATTCAAATCTAAAATTAAGTCACCAGAGAAACTGGTCATTTCATTTTAACTTCAATTTGTCTGCAAAATCACAGCATCATTTGGCCTCATGGACAACAGCTTGGCCTACAATTTTAATAGCTTAATTTAATTTTAATAGTTCGTCATGGATGAAAACATTCCATACCCCTGAATGGTGTGACTTTGCCAGTAAAACCCGAGAGTAGACACAGCTACATGGACAGAAGAGTGCTTCTGTCATTGCAGGTAATGTTGTTTGGGGAGCTGGTCTCCCTTCTGTTGGAGTAAGCTGCATCCTCACTAGGGGGCTATGCAGGCATAACTATGCCAACGTAGCTATGCTGCACAGGCTCTGTGGTATAGACATAGCCAGGTTCTACTGAAGGCCTGGAACAACAGAGGTGGTATGAGGGGTGATGTCATGACTGAAATGTATTTGTAGAACTGTGAGGCAGTAGGAAGCAGCAAAACAGCTGCCTGCAATGTGCTTAGCTTTAGCCTGTATGTTTTTTCCATCATTTTGTAACATCTTCCATCTGAGGATGCCAGAAGGTGCCATGCAGTGATGTGCAGCCCGAGTTTTAACAAGGGGCTTCCTCAAAATGTTTTCATCTCAGACCCCATGTTTTTTCAATGGAAGAAAGGTCAGGGAATGAGGTTATGTCCTAAAACTGTGTCTACAGAGAAAGATAAAGGAGAACACAGAAATAAGGGAATTTCATGGGGAGGTGGTTAGTAGTACTGATAAATGTTTTTAAAATGTTGGTAAGATGGCATCTGTGATCCAGAAGGTTCCAGCACTGCTATCCAGAAATCCAGCAATCACTTGTTAAGGTTGTCTCTGATCAGGATGCATTTGATGATTTTTAAGCCATTCTTAACCTTAAGCCACAGGTAAAGGATCATTTTTCTTCAAACTTGGCTTTTTTATAGGTGTTAAGACCTAAAAATAAAAAAAAAACTGGTCCAGTAGTTTTAAAATTTATGGGTGGTTAAGTTCAGCCAGTGCTTCCTGAACTGGGACAACTCTGACACAAGTGTCATAGGGACATTAGAAAAAAATCTGCAAAACGGGTAACTTTAAATATTTACAACTTTAAAACTTCTTGCCAATTTATTTTTCTAGCTAGGCTTAAAACTTTGATGAACAAAGCAAGAGAAGGGAGAAGTTTCTAACTTCAGTTGTTTTGCATTTGGATAGTGTGTGTGTGTGTATACACACACACACACACACACATATACACTATCCAAATGCAATATATATATATATAAAAATCAGATTATTTGTCAAAAACAATGCCCCCCCCCAGGTTTGAATAGTTCAAAAATGGAAGAACTAATTTTGCTCAAACTTTCCAGAAAGCTTTGGGCTGAGACCAGTCATGGAACTTTTTTGGCCACAAAGAATGTGCCTGAGAAAATTACATGGAATTGAAAAATGTGGTTAACCTTAATTAAAATGTGCGATCATCATGTCTGCTATAATATTGGTTTATTTTGTGAATAAATACCCTATACTCTTCTAATGCAATATTTGCGAACAATTACCAAATATTAAACAGAGTTACAATTCAGTTATGATTCTGGAATATTAACAACATGACATATTTGCCGTATTTTGGTTTTCAATGTCCTCCAGGTCTACATATTCCAGGTCTTTACCATTTCAAACTGACTGTGGGCCTGATCTCATTACAGAGTAGAATCTATCTCAATAGAGGTAAGGAAAAGGAGAAGAGAAAAGTAAGATTTGTGCATTTTAAACTTTGTTTGAATTGATGTAACATACTCAAATGATTGAAGTGCAGAGTACTGTATGTCTCTCTTGAATCAGACTCTGGATGTAGAATATTGCTTATCTTCATTCTTGTCATACATAGCTCTCTTTCCCCTTCTCCACTCACTATGTTCTTTTGTGTGACAGTTGTGACCCTTTCAAGTACATTTTCTTATCCATATTATATGTTATTCTAGCTCTTTTATTTAGGATTTTTCACACATCCTTCACATCTCCTTTACTGTCTCCAGTCAATAAGCACTAAGACCTAAATACTCCTTTGCGCTTCATGGCAATTCCCTTATCACATACATTTTCTGTTGCCTTAAGGCAGATCTGTACAATTTTTGTTATTGAAATCTGTTTTTTTTCCTCCCAAGCAGATGGAGAATGTGTAAATGTGTCTAAAGACTGAGAATACCATTAACTTGTTTTTTACAGAGCCCTGGGAACCACAATGTCTCTCCAGCTCCTTTTAAACCGAGATGAAAAAAATAGCAATAACACCACAATACAAGCAAAGCAACTTTAGCACATTATTGTGTCTTCCTTATGGCTCTGACTTCAGAAAAAAAGATGCACTTCTGCTACTGTGCATCAATCTTTTGCTCTTTGCAAGAGAACACAATCCCAAGTCATACATGGGCTGGATTTACATTATTTCATTAAGTATTGATTGTAATGCTTGAAGCCTTTATTGTTGCTATTTATCAGAGCTTTTTGCACTGAGCTGGGTAGAAAATAACACTGCCCAGCTATTGCTTATTGTGCACTTCACAGCCAATTGGGCATAAAGAGGTCAAAAATGGTAGATTATATTCATTTTTTCTTAATCCAGAAGATTCAGAAGGGACAGCTTCATTAACTCAATTTGCTCAACAACTGGTGTAACATTAAGAGCACTAACTTTCTAATTGGCCAGCCAGAATTAGAATTACTTTACAAAGGTTGGATGGTCTTCTCTTACAGCAACAATAGAAAGTGAACTATATAAATTCAATAAATGAAAAAGATTAGGAAATGCTTTTTTGGCAGGAAGACTGGTTAAATCTTATTATTGTTATCAAAGCCCATCTAGGCTCCCTGCTTCACTTCAGACTGGAGTTATAGCTTCAATAAAACATCAGATTAAATTTTCTTAAATAATCAGCAATATTCTAAACAAGTGATTCTATGACTGAATGAAAAACTATAAAGATATCAAGTAGCAAAGAAATATGCTTTGGCCCCTTTATGAGACATTTCATACAAGTTTTCAGCTCTCTTGATACATTTTTCATAAAAGATGACCCAGAGGACTGCAATTTTAGAAGGCAATTGAGTCAACTCATTGTCAAAAACCTGCCAAATGATATATAGATATAGATATAAAAGGAGATTGAAAAGTCTGACAGGTGAGATCAAAGCCAACAGTGTGGAATCAGCTGGGCCAGAACCTCAATGGTATAAATCAGCATAGCTCCATAGAAGTTAAATCTTATTTGCTTAGATTCTGATCCATCTGACTGTATATGGTACCTACTGTGTTTAAAATTACCATTCTCAGCCTGGCCCTTTGACAGGTCTCTCTCATAGTTTGACTGCTGCCTTCATTTTAATTTTGGAATTTTTCAGTTGGTGATCTTTCCTTAATTTCCAAACATCATTGAAGTAAAAGCTGTGTTGAAATCTACAAGATGTAATATTTGGGAGGTGAAAGATACCCTTCTATCATGTCCCTAAAAGACAGCATAGTTCAGTGTAGAGATTTAAGCAATGCTGACAACAACAATGAGGTCACCCAGTTCACACTCATGTTATGGATTCTCATGGTTTGATTAAGACTGTTTTGTTCAAAATCAAAGTTTACAGAATTTAATCCTAGTGCAGAAATTTGCTTCATTGTTTGTAAATAGCTCTGAAGATTACTATGCCTAAATATGAAGTATATCCTTGACAAAGATCTCAGAAATAGATATTTTTTCATATTGGAGAAATATTTTGCTTTCTTATTTAAAATTTAAATCTTATTTCAAACTTACTTGAGATATTTAAAACATACGTATCTATCTAAATCTGGATGCAAATCTCAACCAAACATATCTGATGACTCCCACTGTATTCAAGTGTAGTCGGATAGGGCCCAGGAGTATGGGCTAGAAGTTCCTGGCTTTGTGTAGGTGCATAAGGTGGAAGAGAGTCTGTCTTTGTGCTCCTGTGCGGGAGCGAGGCACGGTCTAACTGGCCAGTGTGGACAGTGCTCCAGGCTAGCATAGCTGACAACAGTGTTCTGAAAGGCTCAGAAAGGACTTGAGAAGAATTTAATGAGATACAGTCCAAAGTGCTGCTTCCTCACTCTATGCTGCTCAAAGCAGCTAGCTGGGTGCAAAAGGGAGCACATTCCATACAATGTCAAACAATGGCAGAGCTGATAGAGCCAGAAGAGCAGTTTTGGCAAAGCCAGCCAGAATTCTTCCAGGGCAGTGGTTCTCAACCTGTGGCCTATGGGCCGCTTGCAGCAATTAGCACACAGCTGTGGCCCATGTGACATCCTCAGGGCCTTACAGGTAGTATATATATTGTCTGGATGTGGACCCATAGAGAACTGCATATGTGGCCCACAATGGTAAATAGGTTGAGAACCACTGCTCCAGGGACTCCCACTGGCAAAGTCGCTCATCCTTATCCTTTATGGAGGCCCTGGCTAAAAAGCCATTATCTGGCCCTGTTTGTTTACTGTTGTATATAGAACAGGAACAATACAATACAGAACAATACAACAATACACCCATGGCCTTTTAAGACATTGCTAAAAGGAGAGAGAGAGTAAAGTGTATACTTTAAACCTTTCAGGAAGTATTATGTTATAGACTCCTCTATTCATTTGGTCTGTGTAAACATTGGCAATTCATAGGCTTTCAGCTCTCCTAGAGCCAATTCTTTGAGCACTTTGGGATCTTCTCAGTTTGTTATATTACTAACATAATTTCTGTCTCTCTGCATATGTTTCATATATACATAACATGAAATTATAATTTATAGTTGGCTGGGGGAAAAGAATGTCAAAGACAAATAATTAATTTGAACTTTTATTTCAGTTTTGATGTATAGAAATTAATATTGGGTATTTAGCATTTAGAAAATCTGATGATAAAGTCCCTACCAGAAGGAGTAATTGCAGATAGGTGACTGTCTTTGGTGAATAATTCTAATTAATAAATCCTTCTAGAGGAAAGAAGTGATTGGTAGTCCTTTCCCTCTCTGACACTAGGTCAGAGCATCAGAGTAGCAGCCGTGTTAGTCTGTATTCGCAAAAAGAAAAGCAGTACTTGTGGCACCTTAGAGACTAACAAATTTATTAGAGCATAAGCTTTCGTGAGCTATAGCTCAAAATACATTTAAACTGTGACAGTCAAAAGTAAATCATAGTCAAGAATGTTTTGCCTTAGCTACAATGAATTGTCTCTAGTTGTGCCCCCTTAATAATCACTTCTTTAAGGAGGGTGGACAGGGAAGGTGAAGAAAACAAGTATTTGTCTTATTTTTAAATTTAAAAAATTAAAAATATTTATTTAGCTGCCCCTGGGTTAAGTTTTGTGTTGGAAACTCAGAACATACCTAACTCGTTACAGCCATTTGGAGACATGAAAGTGTGCAGTATGTAGCATTGTGCATTCTTGGACTGGGTTGCTGACAATTGCTTTTGGGTGTAGAAACTTCTCTGAATAGATGATGAAAATGTAATATCTCTCTGTTGATGGATTTTTATGAGTATGTGGGTAAGAGAATCATTCAGTTTGCTGAATGTAATTCTAGCTCAACTCATTCACCATGTTGCATTTGGGATGCCTTTAAGGCATCTGCTTATGGAAGGGCGATAGGATGTGCTGCAGGAATAGGAAATGGAACTTGAATAAAAGTGGATGGCTTTTTAAAGCAGCATAAACTGGCATTCAGCCTGGGTTTGTATTGAAATTATCTGAAATAACTTATGAGATGCTGTCCAGTAAATAGAGTTTATCATCTAAGGAGCCACAAGGAAAAAATCATTTAAAAAACTATTGTAAAAATAAAGTGGATGTGAGGCTATAAATCTGGAACTGATAGGGCTGTCTTTATAAAATTCATCATCTCAGGCTTAGTGAATTATGATGGCGTTGGTTATTGGATGGACCCATATTGTCAACTGAGGTTCTAAAATTGTTTCTTTACTAAACAGAGACAAAGCCAATTCTCTCTCTCTCTCTTTTTTTTTTTAAGGCCATCACTTCTGCTGCTGCTATTTGTGAAATCTGTTCTTTTCATCAAGGGAAACAGCCATTATCCCTGTGAGTGTTTAATGGTGGCCACCTTTACAGCTCTCTCCCTTGTTTACTATCACCATGGAACCACTGGATTAACATGCCCTTATATGTTTTATGTTGCTTTGTATTTCAAGTCGCCACCCTCTGAGTTAGCTTTCAGTAACAATGTACATATATAAATAGCGTCAAATGAGCAGTAGAAAGGGAAGAAGAAATGAGCTGGGATGAAGACCAATCATTCAGGAAAAGAGTGGTAAGGCAGTGAATTAGGGGAAAAGGTTAAAGAGAACAGAAGTAGAGCATCTGTGGCTACATCAATGCTCTGAACTAGGGGTCTGATTCCCCAGCTTGCATAGACATACTCCTCCTAACTCTCATCTGAACTAGCATGCTAAAAATAGTAGAGTAGCTATCGTAGCATGAGCAGTGGCTGTACATGCTAGCCTCCCCAAATACATGTCCATGGCGATCAGGCGGGTTTCTATTTGGGTTGCCCAGCTCATGCTGTTACCCATGCAACCGCAGCTACAGTACTATTCTTAGCATGCTAGCTCAATGAGAGTTAGCATGAGTATGTCTACACCAGGGGTAGGCAACCTCTAGCACGCGAGCCGATTTTCAGTGGCACTCACACTGCCCGGGTCCTGGCCACCAGTCTGGGGGGCTCTGCATTTTCATTTAATTTTAAATGAAGTTTCTTAAACATTTTAAAGACCTTATTTACTTTACATACAACAATAGTTTAGTTATATATTAAAGACTTATAGAAAGAGACCTTTTAAAAACATTAAAATGTATTATTGGCATGTGAAAACTTAAATTAGAGTGAATAAATGAAGACTCAGCACACCACTTCTGAAAGGTTCTACACAATACTAGCACCTAGTGTAGACATATGTAAGGTGAAGGAGAAAGTATGAGACAAATGAAGGTAAAGAGCATGATCAGGAATGAATTTGCTGATAACTACAAAAAAAATCATGACATAAATATACTAAATGCTTATACTGGTAGACATATTTTTGAAAAAAATGATCTAACATAACATGGGTAGATTAAATACAAAATGTACAGTGGGGAGTTACTTTTATTTCTGATAAAAATGGTGTATGTGCTGAATGTGCTTCTGATATAACAGTGATCATTTTATTTTGATGGCTGAAAAAATACCAATGCAGGCCAGGGCAAGGAGTACAGAATTATTATGTACATGAATTTTGCAGAATGCTCTCTAGTATAGATATGTAGATTAATATATGTAATATGGCATACAGAGTTTAAAAATTAAGGAAAATTGCTGTCTTCAGAGATGAGAGCAAGGCTCCCCTTGAACACAACAGAGGCTGCGTCCCTCATCCAAAATGAGAAATTGATGCTAAAAGTTTGCAGTGAAGTTTGCAGAAGATCTTTGGGCAGACAAGTAGAATTTGAAATACAACAATGATAAAATTCTCACAACAGTCACTGAATGCTTAATCAGGTACTTCACTGAGACTGACTTGAAAAAGCTGAAATCTAGAGCAGAGTACTTAAAATTATTCAGGCCATTTCAAAGAGATTCTTCCTATATGTACCAGTAGAATTCCAAAGTATTTAAAAATGTCCCCCTCCCACCCACACAAGTTTTGCAAATATTGTTTTTTAATTGAAAGGGGTGTATAAATCCCCAAAATGGAAAAAGGAAACAGACATGTTTAGCATATGTATGTGTGTACTATGTACATCTTAGAATATCCATGTGTATACTATGTATTAGTCCAAACAGTGGACCTGTCTCGATCAGAACTTCAGTCTCTAAGTGCTTGATACAAGGTTCACTATAGAGATAAGGACCCACTGTGAAACTTGAATCCCCATCCTGAACCTCATTGGGTGAAATTCTGAACCTAACTGAAGTCAATGACAAAACTGTATTGACTTCAGTGGAGCCAGGTTTGGTTCTATTTTTGATGTCAGAATGTTAGAAGACCTACTTTTTAAATAGGTTGTAGATGCTAAAATAAGTGGAATGTACTTAGTGCATTCAGTATACGTCTGGCTTTCTAACTTACACCTCAGAGGTGTGAACAAGAAGGAAGTGAGAGAGAATCTTAGACTGCTTTTACTCTATCTCCACAAAAACTGTGGTGATCTGAAAACAGGGCATCTGCTTGCTTACTAGCTGAATAGTACAAAGTACAGTGAAATGTATAAGAAGCAGATATTTTAAACTGAATGGGTGTGCTATTTCTTGCTCATTTGCAAAACTTACTAGATACTAGTAGTTTAGGGAGGTGTGAGAGCAAGAGAAAGGGCAATTACAGAGGAGAAAATACACAGCATCATTAAGTACCTCTTCCCTTCTTCTGGCAGCTCTTCTTTTAATTCCTTTTCTTCTAATGTTTTCCTAATTCACTCCTTTATTTTCTGGCAGTCATGCTAAATGTTGAAGAGACAATACTTGTTCTAATCTCAGTGAGTCATGTTAAGGTAATTAATTCAAGCTCCAAACATTTTGATGTGGATTTCTACAGTTAATTGCATGGTTGGGTAACCAACCCACCAGCACTACTAGGAAGCAGCTGGAGGCATGTAATTCAGTTTTGATCCATCTCAAATGTATAAACTCTACTTTGGTCTTACAAATGCTATAAAATGCTTTTATATAATTAATTTATATTAACATTTTAAAAATATACATTAGAACATAAGAATGGCCATACTAGGTCAGACCAGTGGTCCATCTAGTTCTGTATCCTGTCTTCAGACAGTGGCTGGTGCCATATGATTCAGGAGTGAACAGAATACAGCAATTTATTCAATGATCCATCTCCTGTTGCCCAGTTCCAGCTTCTAACAGTCAAACATCATAAAGTGCATTACTCAACACTTAAGTATATGTACATTTAATACAGATAATAATTTAGAGCCCAATCTTGCTTTTCTTTTGCACACAGTGAAGTGGATTGAGGGAATCAGGACTGAGCCATGAAATTGATTTTTCTGATATATAACTAAATGCTGAAGAGAAGCATGCTGCTTATCGTATTCACATAGGGATTCTTGACTAAACTATTTTATACTCTATGTACATGGACTTACACCGTGCAGACCTCAGAGCACAAGCCCCTGCACTGTTTTAAGATGGCCATGGCTTTGTCGATTTCCCAGATCAGTTAGGGCCTGCTTGTGCCATTGTTGCTCATGGTGAGTAGTACCTTTCTTTGTGTAGTTCCAGCGTGGGTAAGGGTGTCAAGAATCAAGGCATTAGAGAACAGAAGTGTAGCATAAACACCTCCCACCAAAAATAAAACAAGTTATCAATATTGCAGATTCTTATGCAATCACTTCAGAAAGAATAACATCCTAATATGAAGTAACTAAAAATTATGTAAGATACAGACCCTCAATCAAAACATATACTATCACTTTCTTCGGCTGATTTTCCCTCCTTTTTCTTTTTTAAATTCCAGTTATTTTTTCATGTTAATCCTCATCAAACACTTTACAGTGACAGTAAGATGAAGGCTATCTCTTTATAGCACTGGTACAGAGGCCTACAGAAAGGAGGAATATAGTGAGAGTGATAGAACATAAGCTAAGAAAGCTAAAAACGCAGAAATGAAATTAAACTTCGTGATTGGACTGGTTCAGGTTTTGCAGATTAATGGCTTCGTCAATGATAAGTGCTGAGGGCTGTGATATGAAGGTTTCTGTGTAAGTTTGGGAAGACTTAAGTCAATTGGGCTATGACTGATGAGGTCAGATACGTTGGGTCGATCCTGAACAAGACGGTACACTCAACTGCAGACGTCGGAGTGAGAGGGCAGTGGTAACTAATTTATGCTTTCTTTAGTTGGAAAACTGAATTGGGAATAAACATGTGCAGAGACACTCTCAACTAACTTCATTAACCACCATCAGCAGAAGAGAATGCACACCAACATTTGACAGGTTTCAGAGTAGCAGCCGTGTTAGTCTGTATTCGCAAAAAGAAAGGAGTACTTGTGGCACCTTGTGGCCAAGCGCTACGATATAACCGCATTTGCTCCACCCCTCAGACGAGACAAACACCCTACAAGATCTCTATCATGCATTCCTACAGACTACAATACCCACCTGTTGAAGTGAAGAAACAATTGACAGAGCCAGAAGAATACCAAAGTCACCTACTACAGACCGGCCCCACAAAGAACAACAGAACGCCACTAGCCATCACCTTCAGCCCCCACTAAACCTCTCCACGCATCATCAAGGATCTACAACCTATCCTGAAGACGACCATCACTCTCCAGATCTTGGGAGGAAGGCCAGTCCTTGCTTACAGACAGCCTCCCAATCTGAATCAATACTCACCACACCACACACCACACACAGAACCACTAACCCGAACCTATCCTTTCAACAAAGCCCGTTGCCAACTCTGTCCACATATCTATCAGGGGATACCATCATAGGGCCTAATCACATCAGCCACACTATCAGAGGCTCGTTCACCTGCGCATCTACCAATGTGATATATGCCATCATGTGCCCGCAATGCCCCTCTGCCATGTACATTGGCCAAACTGGACAGTCTCTACGTAAAAGAATGAATGGACACAAATCAGACGTCAAGAATTATAACATTCAAAAACCATGGAGAACACTTCAATCTCTCTGGTCACTCGATCACAGACCTAAGAGGGGCTACCTTCAACAAAAAGCTTCAAAAACAGACTCCAAGGAGACTGCTGAATTGGAATTAATTTGCAAACTGGTACAATTAACTTAGGCTTGAATAGACTGGGAATGGATAAGTCATTACCACAAAGTAAAAACTATTTCCCCATGGTATTTCTCCCCCCATCCCACTCCCCCTGTTCCTGTATCTTGTTAACTGCTGGAATTAGCCTACCTTGCTTCACCATGAAAGGTTTTCTCTCCTTTCCCCCCCTGCTGCTGGTGATGGCTTATCTTAAGTGATCACTCTCCTTACAGTGTGTATGATAAACCCATTGTTTCATGTTCTCTGTATGTGTGTATATAAATCTCTCCTCTGTTTTTTCCACCAAATGCATCCGATGAAGTGAGCTGTAGCTAACGAAAGCTTATGCTCTAATAAATTTGTTAGTCTCTAAGGTGCCACAAGTACTCCTTTTCTTTTCACCAACATTTGATGTACATACTGTAAAAGGATGAGTAGCAGAGCTTGCCCTTACGGTGTTTATGTAGCATTGGGGAACTCTTTTACTCATTCCAAAACATATAGAGGGAATAGGTCAAGGCAGGAAAAATGACCAGCAGAATAAGTGGCCGCAGCAGCAAGCAGCAAATCAGAGTGTTTAAATAGGAAGGTAATGTATATTGGATTCAGAAATGGAGAGTAGTTCACTGGAGGTGACAAATTATGGGAGAATATGGACAGATTTTCTGTATTACAGTTCCCTGAAAATTTAACCAAATGCTTTCATCCTCCTGCTCTCCACCCGAAGTGTAGAGATCCTTAAACATAGCAGAACCCTGGAAGTTTCATATAGCAACAAGGCAGGCAATGGAGAAGCCACTTAAGGAAATTCTGCTTCCTGTGTACATTGTGGCTGGTTCTGTAGCAGTGTGAACCAGGGACTTGTGGAACACGAAAAAGTGTGGCTAATGGGACAATTTAGGAGGAGAATGAGGAAATTATATCTATTTGTATTGGCTGTACTGTTGCTCTGTGGCATTGGGTTGAAGGTACTTTTCTCCCATAGAGATCTCTTGAACAAAGCCCATTTATTCAGATTTTATTCAAGTCCCTTCAGATAATAGGCATCTAGGCAGAAGACCATAAAAGAGGGAACTGCAAAGTTAAAACAAGATGGGATTAAGGATTCAGCAGAGACAGGAGGAAGGCAAGAATGAATTCTGGCCATGTTCCAGAGGTGGGAATAGGCAGATTTACAGAGAGGAGTGACATACAGTCAAAATACAAGGGAAAAGTAGCTCAGGGTCAAACTAAATTAAGTGTTTAAACATGCTGCTTTCCTTTTGTTCTGGGATCAAAGTTATTCCTTCCAGCCAACTGGTCTCACTTTAAGATAAAACCGAACACCTCCCTTCCCCCTAAAACAGTTAGCGCAAGTTAAAAGAAAAACATATGCGCTGCTGCCTTTCTTCCTCAGACTGATCTAAAAACAATGCAGTTTTATTTATAAAATCTTGGGAGAAGACAGAGATAGGAAGAAATGCTTCTGTTTTTATTCTGTTGGGGGTGTTTAGTTGAATGTTTTCCTCATTTTAGAAGATACTTATTTATAATTAATTCTATGTAAAAGCTGGACAAGGGCAGCACAGTAGCATATAGCATATTTTTAAAAGTTTTTCTGATTGAGAGATAACTCATTTAAATTACCTTTCTAATCTGCACACTCTGTCTCCTCTCTCTAGGCACACCAAGGAAATCATATACAGAACACACAATGGTCTCATACTGAATGCTATGTTATCTCATTTCAGCAATGGAGGGATTAGATCTGTTAGTTCCCATGCTGACAGTGCACTGGCTGGCTCAGTATCATATGTTTCTCAGCAGCTTTCTGGCTTGCTATCTTAAGACGAATGGGCAAATGGCAGTGAGCTTTCAAGCTTTCTGAAGTAGGCCTGCAGGATCTTCACCAGTTGCTGCATGGTTTATTCTACTTATGCTCTGAAAGTTAAATTTATGCTTTGTTTTGATAATTACATTTACAGGATAGGCTATGGGAAAACATTCTTAATTTTTATACAACTGCTCCCTTAAAACCATAAAGAAACAACTGGCAAAATGCAGAATGTGGTGTTTATTCAGACTGTAGTTTTGGTCTGAATTTGCCTATTTGCATGTGTGTAAAAGCCTTACATATTTGGAGCAATCTTTCGAAATTTCCATGAAACAGTGTACACTATTTTTCCCTGTTAGTATGACAGCAAAACATTGGCTTCAAATTTTCACATTTCTTTTTATCATCAAGGTGGGCTGGTTACGATTGATCAAATCAGGGAGATGGTTTTATTTCTGACTCTGTGATCAGGATTGTTTGTTATATGGTCAGGAGTGTGTGCAGAAGCCATTGTGACTCATTTTCTTACAAGCAGTGGCCGCTTTTTTTGCAGCATTCTTTTAGCCGATCATAAAGTGTTGTCTTTCACCTTTCTGTGCCTGAGTTTCCCCATCATGATAACTAGGTTAATAGCATTTACTTCACATGTGTATGATGGCTAGTAATTAGATAATGTTTTTAATGCATTTTGAGATCCTGGTAAGGAAGAGATGCTGCTGCAGCACAAAGTATTTGATTTTTTTCCTTCCTCAGGGCTGGAATAAGACATAGGCCTATAATGCTTATGCCTGGGACCCCAATTCCTGGAATTACCTGATCAGATCAGAATTTCAGCTTTCACTTTTAACAATTGTCTAATCTTTAGGATTGCAAAGAAAAGCTTGAAAATGTGATTCAAGTGAAACCTGGGATTACCTGAACCTGCAGGGAGCCTGAAAAATAGCTTCAAGAAGTACCAATTGCCCCATTCATCTTAACTCTGAAACCTGACACCTCTCCAAGGAGAGGAAGAGTAATGGCATGGGGTCATGGTGGCTTTGGGACCATGGTAGGCCCCATAGATTGTCTGATTTTGCCTAAGAAACCTTTTCTTGAGGTTACTAGCACACAATTCTTTCTGTGCCTATACCCAAGCTCTGACACTTCCAAGTATAAAATTGGAATTACAAATATTATTTCATATGAACAGTATGGTAATTTATATGGGAATGGAGGTTAGACATCTTGTTACAGTTAAGATGGCTGTTAATATTCACAATTAAAAGGATGAAGAATTAGAGAAGCAAATATTTATATAAATACTGTACATTTTTAGTGTTTACAATGCATGCTGCTCATCTGCTCTGCTTTCATCTGAAATAACAATGTTATGAGGCAATAAATGTGGATGTAGTTTAATAACAGATGTTAAAGGACATAATTTATTTAGAAATGTTAATAATCACTGCAGTGGCAGCATATAAAAGTATTGCATCTTATGTTAGATATTTCTTATGTGAAATGCGGCAGAGGGGGTGGGATTGATACCTTTACAAATAAAAAGTCAGCTGAATAAAGTTACGATAGCTCTAGAGAAAGACAAGTTACTATAAGAAAAAAAGGTTTAGCAATTTTAATGGTAAAGTTAAACAAGATGTAATTGTTTCTTCTCATTTCTTTAATTTGTCACAGCCCAGTCCTGCATTCCTGTCCAGCAAAAACCTTCCTGAAACTGGAGTCAATGAGAGCTGCTTAGCACCTCTCAGGGCCAGGCCCTATTGGTAATGGTATGGAACTATAGTATATAAAGTTCTGCTCATCTGCATAACTTTTAGCATCTCTGTATGTAAATAGACTGAATGTAAAAACTCAATTTCTGAGCTGTGCTATTCTGTGGCTTCCATTTTTGCCTCCATAAATGGGTAGTGAATTTCCTAATGACTATTTGTGCCCACATTATTGCTTATTTTTAGGCACAAAATTGAATCATTATAAAAGGAGGCCATCTCCAATAGTCAGGCCCAGGGTCTTTATTTATCTTTAGCTGAGTACACAATAGAATTGGTGATAAATTGTGAGTGAAATAGTGGTAAAATGTTAGTGATCTAGTGCAGTGTTTCTCAACCTTTCCAGACTACTGTACTCCTTTCAGGAGTCCTATTTGTCTTGTGTACCCCAAGTTTCACCTCACTTAAAATCTACTTGCTTACAAAATCAGACAGCACACTATTGTTGAAAAATTGCTTACATTCTCATTTTGTCATTATGAAATTTTAGTTTGTTCTGACTTTGCTAATGCTTTTTATGTGGCCTGTTGTAAAATTAGGCAAATATCTAGACAATTTAATGTACCCCCGGGAAGACATCTGCGTACCTCCAGGGGTACATGTACCCCTCTTTGAGAACCACTGATTTAGTGTTTCCTGATTTTTCAGACAGTAATGTTGCCTCAGCCTTTCACAATAGAGAATGAATGTATAATATATGGATACCATGGATCAGTAATATATAATTGATTACCTACAAGAAGTTGGTATAGCAATAAATAATCCTCACAAAAGTCCTAGTCCTACAAATTCTTACTAACACAAGTAGTTCTCAAGTCTGTTTAAGGGAACAATGGTTAATGTCTCACTCCTGCTCTCATTGGATTTAAAAGAAGTTTTGCAATTGACATCATTAGGAACAGAAGATTTGGCCTAAAAATGTCATAGCTGTAACACGCAGTTTCCCAAATGAGTGTAAGACTCCCTAGGTCTAGAACACAGGCCTGCAGAGCTACCAAGCAGCTGTCATCTCCAAGCTGCTACCCAGCTGCAATTTCAACCAGCTTGTGCTCCACTTCCCATAACCCGCTGTGGACATGGATCATGGGAAACTCCTTCTCAAAGGTTTGACAGACAGCAGCCTCCTGGCTCCTGATTGGTTCCCTGCCCTATATAAACCTAAGAGGCGCTCCAGGAAGTGAGTAGGCAACAGCATGTAGCTGCCATGATAGTGCCTGAATTCCTAGCTTTGGTCTTGGCTTGATTTGAACTTCATCTCCTGAGTCAGACCCTGAAACCTGACTCAGACTCTGATTCTTGGTGTTGAGCCTGATCTGGAACCTGACTATTAGCTCTTCCACTTCTCCCAGCTGCAGGTTTGCACATGCTCTGACCTTTGTCCCTGATTGCCCTTGTTGAGATCCTGACAATGGGAAATTCTGGACAATTGCCATGTTGCGCATCAGTTTCCCCCCAACATTCTGGGCCTGATTCTGCTTCCATACTCTTATTGAGTAGCAGCTTGCCTCACAGGTAATTCCTTTTACCAAATTCTTTTTCTAGTTCATTTTATCATGTGACCAATTGCTCAGCTGGTGTAAATTGGAATACCTCAATTGTAGGTAATGGAGTTCCTGATTTACACCAACTAAGGATATAGGCCTAAATATCAATTTGTTTCCTTAGCAACATCTCAACACTGGCTTGAGTTTCACAGAAATAATACAGTAAATTAGAAAGGTGCAGTTTCCCAGAAGGCTGAAATTCTTGGTAGTAAAACACTGACAACAACCCTCTTTTGGCCTTCAGGAGAAGCCTGAGGTTTGACTTCCCAGCAATTGTCAAGCGTAGATTAAAGCAGAAGCAGCTGTGTCTATCTGAGTGATGTGGGAGTTACAAAGGAATCTAACTAGCCAGCATGTTTCATGTTCTGAAGGCTCTCCCTCCTGGTGCAGATCCATCACATTCCCCGCAAAGTTATTTTTATGTCTTGAGGTGTGTTTTTTTTTTTTCCTAACCACAGTAAAATATATCCCCATACTATCAGGTCATTCAGTTGCACAATAGCTGAAACAGAGCAAGGGTCTTAGGTTTAATAGAAATGTGTTTTAGGTAATGGTTTGAAAATCAACAGTTATTTTACAGATTTAATTATCCATGGACTTTGTTCTAACTAGCATACTTCGCACGTACACAGGACAGAGTGGGAAAGGGAATAAGATGACTTTCTCCCTATGTGGCTCAGATAGAATTGCAAGCCCTGCACACAGTGAAGCCTCAGGACTATTCCTAAGTTACTCTTGCAGAAGCACACAGGACTCAAAAGGAGGTTTTGCCTTCCCCACACTGTGCAGGGGGAAATATGTTACACCCCTTAAAGAGGTACTGCCATTTTCAGTGCTCCCCTAGGCACTGATTTGTTACAAGAGATTTTCTGCTCCTTTGTGTGCTCCCTTTGAGACAATACAGCTCGGTACTACCCCCAATCCAGGACAGGGCCTCAGGAGCACCCTCTAGCTCAAGATTGTAGATGACTCTTCAATATCTCCCAATCTGTTTTCTCTCAAAATATGTATTTCTAAGTTAACCCCAGATGCCTGCCACGTTTTCACTGGGTAACCAGAGGCTGCCCACACCAGTTACCATTTAGTTACTTTACAGGGCTGAGGAGAGAGGTAATTTGTGGGACTAGAGTCCAGTTTTACTTGCTTCTCTTGCCTGATTTAAAAGATTAGCTATGCTAGCTCGAGTCAGTGATCAGTGAAGACTTTCTTACCCCTTATTCCTCACAATAAATAAATTATAAACACAAGCTATTTCAATAGGAAAAATCCTGGATAGTGCTGAACTCTTGCTAACTCCATGCAAGGTCATACATTGTATATGTTTTGCTATATGTAGAACTTCAGAATTAATATTTCCATTTCATATATTTTATAGCAACCAAAAGTGTGCGAGGCATTACCACACAGAGCTTACTGGGTATAATTTTCAGAAGTGCTTAATTATGTAGCAGCATAGGTCGCATTAGACATACCTGCACTATCACACCTAACAATAGCACTATGTCCACAGCAATATGGGTGATGAGTTGGGTTAGCCACCCCAAGTACAATCCCACCTGACCACCCCCCCCCAGGTATGCACTCAGGAGGTTAGCCCAAGCCACTGCGTATGCAGTTGTGGACATGCTATTATTTTTAGGTGTTAGCTCAAGAAGAACTAGTACAGGTATTTCTACACGAGCTGGGAATCACACCTTCCGAGTCAAATGCAGACATATTCTTAGTTGTCTTCCTTTGGACCTCTGCCCCTGGTTTGTTCCAGGCAACTGGTATGTGTTTGTTTAGCATACTGCCACTTCAGCTTTAGATGGCAGAGTGCCTATGGAACCGCTGGATTATCTAAAACTGTCCTCTGAAGTGTAAAACTACCTGCCTTCTCCTTAGAGTACAGCTACCTCCCTGGCCCAGGGAGTTGCCCTCACTTCTTCAGCTGTGAATTTGGCCTCTAGTTTAAGTGTTATAAATCAGAGAGAAGAGATTTCAGAATTGACTTGTTGGGGAGTGGGAGGAAGAGGCAAGATTTTAATTTAATGAGATTTCACTTCAAAATAGCTGCATATGTCCACTTTTGTTTCCTTTCTGTCAAAAACCTGGGAATACTTCCAGCCTTGGATTTACAGAATGATTGTATTCCTACCAAAAAAATTCTGAAGTCCTTGGCTTACTATAATATTAGAGCTTGCTTGAAGCAGCTTGGCTGTGATTGAAACAAAATTCCCTCTGCAACTTTCAAGTGACCAGTTCTTTCTTATCAGTCTGACAAGCAGGGATTGGGGTGAGGGAGATTGAGACAGGCAGAATTTGTGAGCAAAGGATAATACTGAATGCCTGTTAACAGTTCCTTGTTGAGAAACCCCCCTTTGCTGCTTCGATCCATTTTCCTGCCCGTGTCTTCCAAGTGGAAAAATATGTTGGCACCTGCTTGCTTCCAATTGGCATGTGGTATCGCGCTCTTAGGAAGCAGTTGCCTGTGATATTGACAGTTCTTATCATGTAATTTAAGACCAGTACAGAATTGAAGTTCACTCTTATGATATTAAAATGACGAGTGGAGATCATTAGCTCACCTATTCACCTTACTTAGACAATTATAAAAAGATATATAAACAAACAAGGAAAAACCTCTCACCCAATCAATATAGTAATATTACAAACTCTAAATACATCTCAGTCATGTGAATTACTAGGCTAAGGCTAATATGATTCAGGATGCTGAAAAGGTCAAATTTCCACATTGTAATTACTACCACAACTCAGAGAATATATTCAGCTTTCAACTTCTCTAATTACTTGTATTTATGGAAAAAAATATGCCAATGAGCATAAAAAGGGTCAGCTTGGACTGCTTTTGAGTCAAAGGTTAGTAATGAGACTTGGAAACTGTACAGTAAGTAGTACTCTTTCAGATACAGTCTTTAAAGCACATATTTTATAGTCTCCTTTTAGGCATTGACATGCATTTAAGGACCAACATACATTTTCAAGCTGTTGTGTTAAAAAGTAAAAGGAGAAACAGATATGAAGAAAATCCATTTGGCAGCTGGTGAGGGAAGAGAGAACATTACATTTGGGTGTGGACCATTCCCTAGCCTCTTAAGTGATATCTACATTGGGGAAAGGCATCATGTTATCACCTCAAGTAAATGGGCAAGCACTGTTTAAAAACTGTTTTGATCATTCCTGGGCTTAACCACAACCAGCTAAGACGTTTGTAGATATGAATGTCCTTACCTATAATAAGGGCAATCTCATGTTTAATGTAGTGTTAGTTAATGTTTTCTAACATAATGCATGTTCTCAGGGCACACTAAGCTAACAAAATTTTCTGGACCAACATTTACACAAATTATTCATATGCTAATCGTGGTCACCCTCAGCCCCAGTTGAAATTAATTGCTAGGAAAACTGTTCTTCATCTAGAAGAATGGTATATTTAGGGGACATTTTTGGATGCCTGTCTGTTGCTAGATGATCAAATGGTGGGGGTGTCCTTTCTTTTAATCTTTTATTTGCTGGGTGTTTTTAACCATTTTTTTGCAGATGCGGACCTTCTTGCAATTGTCCATGGATTTGTCACTTCAGAACTCTACTACAGTAATGAACTCTACTTTTTAAATCAACCCAGAAATCAGACATGCTCTGCAGGCAGCATTGGCTGTCTTTTGATTTTTGTGTGGATGTACATTTGATTTTGACCAATAAAGTCTGAAATGGTTTGATACCTATTTACTTGAGAGACTGCCCTTTTCCCAGTATAACACAACAACTGCTGCTATCAACAAGGGTGCCCGAGGTGGAGTCTCCTCAGTTTAAAAGGGAGAGATGCACCAGCTGGTCATTTTTCATAAGTGAATTTACTCCCCTGCTTGGTGTGAATTAGCTTGAATTTGTTGTGTTTCAGGGCATAAAAGGCCCATCTATTTAACCATGCTTCTGAGAGGCCAGGACATGATAATGGCTAGTGTCCCTAGATGAGAGATGTTACGGTCTGGGGTTGGTTATTTTCTGGTTTGGGGCTGAGTGGAAATGGCAGGCTTATTCTTTGTGATTGTATTTGTAACTTATGTCAAAGGTGCCTAGAGCCTGGGAGCTTTTTCCACATTTACTTAATCTTATTATGAATGAAAAGAGAGAAACTGAAATCAATAGTTCTCTCAGAAGGCAATTAATAAATCTACCTGAAGTGGACTAGTATCGGAGCAGTATACCATTCCTTCACGAATGGCAATCCTTCCATTAAATTGGTAATTTCATTGTTCTGTGTAACAAATGTGGTGGTCATCTTTGTTTCCTAGGAACTAGACTGATACCATAATATCACTTTACATTCATGGGGAACAGCCATCAAAAGATTTCAGTGGTAGCCTGGGCCACATTCAAACCAGTAGAGGTGAAAAGCAGTAACTCTGTCAGTTCTCTGACCAGCCAGTGCTTTCAGTCATAAACTTTTTGTGGTCTACATACATGTGAGAGACCTTATGTGTACCTTGGGTCAATTTATTTTTTAAAAAATGAGCAGAAAAAATAGTGCTGAAAAATGCCAAACCCATCTAGCCAAAGAACCATTTCCCTCATTTTATTTGAAACTTTTGGGATTTCTTGTCTAGTTTTGATTATTAACAGGCTTAACCTTGGGTAGTATTGTTACTTTTGCTGAGCTCTATTCTAAGGCTGCAATACTTTTCAAATTTTGGTAAAACAGATTGGGTCAGAATTTATCAATTGTGAATGGTCCCAAACCACAAATTAAAGTAATTACATCAGTGCAATACCTTTGACTTTAAAGAAGAGGAGAACATGGGCAATACTATGCAAAATAAACTTTAGCATGTACATGTGTTCTGTCCAGCAGCTGCCCAATTAGCAAATAGTGCCAGCATAGAGTAGAAATAGATTGACCGAAAGAGGAAGGATGGCCTTAAGATTATGGCACTGGTCTGGATTCCTCAGGAGACCTTGGTTCAGTTTCTAGTTCTGCAACACTTCACTTCAATACCTGTGCTTCGGCTCCCCATTTGTAAAATGCATCCCTCTCTCACGAGGAGCTGTGAAAATAAATCTATTCTATTAACATGTATGAGAGTCTTAGGTAAAATGCCATTCTAAGGAACCATAGAAGGGCAGAGATAGAATGGCACTCACATACCTATCTCACTGCTTCTGTGGCTTCTCTAATAGAAGGCCTGTAAAATAGTCTTTGTGTTAGTGTTGGGAGGAGCCAGGATGGGAGTGGAAAATTCCCACCCTGTTCTCTCCCCTGTTGAATACAGGCTTTCTTCCTGTCAGAATTTGACCTATGTTTTTTCTACCTAGGTAGCAACTAGAACTACACTGCTAGCTATTTAGAAAATGCAAGGCTATTCTTATCAGCTCTGAGCTACGTGAAGAAAAATTTAATATTTGTAATGTTTATATAGAGATTTATCTCAGAGCCACTTCTCTCATATACATTATTTCCTGGTCTAATCTAATATTTGCTTGGACTCTTCCTTGTGTTCAATACTTTTTAGAACTATAATAAATAATCCAATTCAATTTAAAAAATAATGTTTTCCTCCAGATTCTAATAATCCTGTGATACAATCTGTCCCCAGTTATAGTAACATGTAGTAATTTCCTTTCCTTTTCAATTTCTTTTAAAGTTCTTTTTTTTTCAATTAATTTATTTTTTGTAAGAGGCTCTTTTGTTCAAAGGATTTGGAATGGGATGGCAGGATCTTTTTGAATTCATAGTTTAATATCTTTTTTCAATTTCTTCATTTAACGTACTAAATATTACTCTTGTAAAATTATATACAATTATTAATGGATATTATTGCTGGACACCATACACTTTTCATTCATACATAATAAGTTAAATATAAGTATCATGATTGTTTTTTCTGTTTCATCATCTTGTGCAGCACACAGCAGAGGACTGTGTGGCGTGGTTGGTTCCTGCATTGTTTTAGATAATTTAAACAGACATCCTATGTTCTTTTTACTAATGCATTGACCTTAGAGGATAAGGGGATACATGTCATATTTGGGAACATTATTGTTTCCTAATGTCACTCCAATATGTAGTGTTACTATATAGTCCCCAGCTCTGTCTTAAGATACATCTGCCCAGCAATTGGAGGTGTGACTGTAGCACATGTAGACATACCTGAGCTAGGTTTAATCCAACTAGCTTGTGTACAAATAGCAAGGAAGCCATGGCAGTATGGGCTAGCCACCACCGCATATATCCAGGCTCCCTGGTGGGCTTGTACTTGACTGACTAGTTCATACTGCAGTCTTTGCTGTTGTGGCTTCACTGCTATTAGTTCTGAATTAGCAACATTAAAGCTAGCTTGGGTATGTCTACATATGCTGCAATCACTCCTCTGGCTGCAGTGTAGACTACCCTTAGTGTTGCACTATTAGTACTACAGACTGCAATCCACCAGGGCTCCAATATGCTGAAATAAATGCCTAGCTTTTTGTCACCTTACCCTTTTTTAAAGTTATCATTTATTATTTTTGTACAAGCTTTTAAACTTTATTGTTCATTGCAAAAAGTTAATGATTTCAGTATAGCACCATATAGAACAAATCTTATTTTCTGTGACTAGCTAGTTATTTACACAAACCATTTTAATGGGCATGGGATAGTGGAGAGGAGGAACTAAATTGTGTTGGCAAGTGTGGATAATCAGAGGGAGTAGTGCAAATCATGCTCTTGTGATAAGGTGACTGGTCTCACAAGCAACTAGTACATGGATTGAATGGAACCCCTTCTCCCATCTGAAGTCATCTCATTCCCTGAGGAGACTGCACTAAGGGTAATATAAGGGCAGTTGATAATTAGAATTTTCTCAAGACTTGTTGTTGGTACATCCCATCTCTGGGGAAGTTATTATATTAACTAACCCTCCTGTGAATGGCACATGGCACTTACATGCAGGAGAAGTGGCAGGCTGGATTCTAATACCTGTAATTTCTCCATATAGCTCTCTGGTAGGCACTTGTTGTGCCCACATTAACTATCACAAATAGAGCATGGCTCCTGTGTGTTTGGCTTTACAGATTGCTCTGTAGCTCCATAAATTGGTTCATGATTGCTTCTATCACACCTGGATCTTTCAAGAATTTCTTCTGTGACATGCAGAGAGCTACAGTCATTGTTTCAGACACTCTTTCCCCTTGTACCACATTTGCTTTGATACTCAGTTGTGGGCACAAATGCAGGCTATGTAATTGCATCCATAATGGCCTAATGTAGGGGCATTCAATGCTTTGAAATTTTGGTCTTATGTGTCTCCATTTTTTTCCTGTGAATTAAATGTGTCATTTCTATGGCACATATTCCCTGCTCAGCAGAGTTTGAGTGCCAGGTAAACATTCACACCGGTTTAAATGGGGTGGCTTAGGGAAATATTCTTTATTCTGGTAATCATTTAAGGGATACTACTGATTCTTGCAATTTTAAAGAGAAAAGCAATGAGGATTTCTACATGAATTTAAAAACCTACATACATTGAGCTTAGATGGGGATCTGATGTCTTTTTTTTTTTTTTTGGTAATTTTTTCTTTTATGACTGACTAGCGTTTCTTCTTAGTTTGGAGACCAAATCATTTTCTACTGAATAACTAGCACTGCTATGTGATGTGATATTACCTGGTAGAAAACATGCTCAGTGAAACAACTTCCCAGAACAGTTAGTCAGATCTTAACTCCCTGGAACAATCTTACTCTACAAAGTCAAACAACATTTTTTTTTGTTTTTCTTCATGCTTCTAAGTCAAACCTTTTCTTTTTTGCTGTTGTGGGAGACAGCTAAAAGACCAGTAAACTGTTTTATGAAAATCCTTTTGTATCAGATTTTTTACTGGAATGTTTTTCTCTCTGTAATTAGGATTATTACTATGTTGTAAACCTATTATTATGCCAAGCATGCTATTATTAAAGTATTATCAAACTATTATTATGTGATGATCACTAGAACATGCTTTATAACATTTAAGCAATGAGGCAAACTAGTATGTCTGTTACTGTCATAAAAGCACACACCCTCGCTAGATTGTATTACTGGGAATTAGGCTAAAGGATGCATGTTATCATCAAACATCAGGTGTGCCTTTGTCATGCATTATAAAAGAAATAGTTCAAAATGCAATTAAGAAACCAGAATGGCTAGTGTAATAATGAGATATTTAACTCCTTTTACTATGGAAGCCACCATGTTGAAGTCTCCTGATCAGTGTGATTCTGGGTAAAGAAGATGGCTTCCTCTTAACAGTTGGATCTCTCCAAACTTCAGGGTCCAGCCTTCTCCCAGACCCTAAAACTTTTCTGTTCCATTAAAAAAAAGATTATGAATATTTATGTATTACTTATTATTAGGGCTGTCGATTAGTTGCAGTTAACTCACATGATTAACTCAAAAAAATTAACTGTGATTAAAAAAATTAAATTGCGATTAATCACACTGTTAAACAATAGAATACCAATTGAAATTTATTATATATATTTGGATGTTTTTCTACATTTTCAAATATATTGATTTCTATTACAACACAGAATACAAAGTGTACAGTGTTCACTTTATTTTTTATTACAAATATTTGCACTGTAAAAATGATAAAAATAGTATTTTTCAATTCACCTCACACAAGAACTGTAGTGCAATCTCTTTATCATGAAAGTGTAACTTAAACATAGATTTTTTGTTACATAACTGCACTCAAAAACAAAACAATGTAAAACTTTAGAGCCTACAGGTCCACTCAGTCCTACTTCTTGTTCAGCCAATTGCTAAGACAAACAAGTTTGTTTACATTTACAGGAGATGCTGCTGACTGCTTCTTATTTACAATGTCACCTGAAAGTGAGAACAGGCTTTTGCATGGCCCTTTTGTAGTCAGTGTTGCAAGGTATTTACGTGCTAAACATTCATATGCCCCTTCATGCTTCGGCTGCCATTTCAGAGGACATGTTTCCATGCTGATAATGCACGTTAAAAAAATAATGCGTTAATTACATTTGTGACTGAACTCCTTGGAGGGAGAATTATATGTCTCCTGTTCTGTTGTACCCACATTGTGCCATGTTTTTCATGTTATAGCAATCTCGGATGATGACCCAGCACACGTTCATGTTAAGAATACTTTCACAGCAGATTTGACAAAACGCAAAGAAGGTACCAATGTGAGATTTCTATGGATAGATACAGCACTTGACCCAAGGTTTAAGAATCTGAAGTGCCTTCCAAAATCTGAGAGGGACCAGGTGTGGAACATGCTTTCAGATGTCTAAAAGAGCAACACTCAGATGCGGAAACTACAGAACCCGAACAATCAAAAAAGAAAATCAACCTTCTGCTGGTGGCATCTGACTCAGATGATGAAAATGAACATGCTGGTCTCTGCTTTGGATGATTATTGAGCAGAACCCATCATCAGCATGGACACATATCCTCTGATATGGTGGTTTAAGCATGAAGGGCATCTTTAGGGCATCTGGCACATAAATATCTGGTGACCCCGGCTACAACAATGCCATGCAAACGTCTATTCTCACTTTCAGGTGACATTGTAAACAAGAAGCGGGCAGCATTATCTCCTGCAAATTGTAATCAAACTTGTTTGTCTGAGCGATTGGCTGAAGTAGGACTGAGTGGACTTGCAGGCTCTAAAGTTTTGCATTGTTTTATTTTTGAATGCAGTTATTTTTTGTACATAATTCTACATTTGTAAGTTCAACTTTCATGATAAAGAGACTGCACTACAGTACTTGTATTAGGTGAATTGAAATATACTATTTCTTTTGTTTTTTACAGTGCAAATATTTGTAATAAAAATACAAAGTGAACACTGTACATTTTGTATTCTGTGTTGTAATTGAAATCAATATATTTGAAAATGTAGAAAACAACCAAAAATATTTAAATAAAATGATATTCTATTATTGTTTAACAGTGATTAATCACAATTAATTTTTAATCATGCAATTAATCATGATTAATATTTTAATAGCTTGACAGCCCTACCTATTAATTCTATTGCACTACTAGTGTGCATGTCACTTTACAGACAAAGAATAAAACAATGGGTAACATTTTCAAAGCACCTAGCAGCCAGACTTTTAAAGGTATTTAGACACCTTGTGGAATTTTCAAAAGCTTCTAGGCACATAAAACTCATTCGTTTTAATGGGTATTAAGCACTAGCTGTCACTGGATAATCCCATCTTCTGCCTAAGTGATTTAGATGCTAAATCCCACTGACTTTTAGTGCAGCTTAGGCTTCTGAGTGCTTAAGTTACTTTTGGGAATGAGACATAGGCTCCTAGAGCGGGATTCACAAAGTTATTTAAGTGGATTTCAGTGGGAGTTGGGCACCTAAATATCTTTGTGAATCCCATTCCTATTCACTTGTCCTAGCTCCTAAGTGCTTTTGAAAATTTTACCCAAGATCCCTGGCCTACAAGGATTGGTTACCATGTTTATAGGCACTGTATACATTTTTAGGTAAAATGGTTTTACAATCTAAGTCCCCGTTGCATCAACTGGGAGCATATTGACCAGTGTGTGTGTATAATACAAAGCATTAAAACCCAGGTCATCTGCAGAAAGATTGGGAATAGGTCATGTTTAAGGTTTTCTATATTGATAAAGTTTTGTGGGTGTACATATGACATTTTCATGAAATAGCACTTGAATTTATTATGATCAGTACTTTCACATGGAATACCAAATGAATTCATAATGATTGATGGGATACTTAAAGTAAAGTGTTAAGCTTTTCATATGGTGACTAGGTGACCCAGCATCCACTTCATTAGTAATATTCCTTGTCCTGCGTTTATGTAGATGAAGAAGAAAAAATCAGTAGGCTACTTCACTCCATATTATGATGAGTAAGTCTACACTTAACTAGGTTCTACACCATGCAAAGTGTAGCCCTGCTTTAATTCACAATATTTTATTCTAATTTCTGAAAGATGTAGTACACTTGAAATAGCCAGAATGAAATGAGCCACTCATGATTAAAAGTACGCCATAATTCCTCTCACAATGTTTAAAGGAGTGCTGCTTGTGTCTCTCGTTGTCAGAAGACTATTTAATTTTGCTTTAACGAGTCAGTGGTGGATCCTGGTAACATGATTCAAATAATGTTCTGGTTAAATATTCATGAAGCAAAACTAAAGCCCTTAGGCCACAGAAAATGGTACTTTAGAATAAAGGTTATTTTCAAAGGTCTGATTTTTACTATTTAGAAACTGCAGAAAGTGAAAAAAGAAAACATTCCCAACTGTAATTTACTTGGTTATTTGAACACTATAGGTTTCAGATGCCACAGTTACATTTAGTATTTGTACTATGACAACAATTACTCATACTAGAAATAAGCCTGAACCAACACTCTGGATATAAGCAAGTAGCAAACTTTGGGAAAGTTCGATTCTGGATCCAATCAGTGCAGCTCAAGCACATCTCTGATTCTTACCAGTTCTATTATATATTTATACATATACATACACACCCTTGTAATGCAAATTTGTATGAGATATATATATATATAAAGAAGGTCAAATTTTGCTCAGAATTCCCTATGTGCTTATACACTCCATATTGCAGAAGAGGTTTGATTAAAAATAAATGCTTTAAAATGACTGTTATGCTAATACATTGGGCCATTGCACAAGTTAATGTGTTGAAAAGTAGTCAACTTTGGCTTTCATCAACAGGGGTATGTGTAGAACAGAATGAACTGTGGCATGAGACAACTTTTAAAAAGAAAAACCTTTCCCATTTTGGGGGTCATAAGGTATTTTTTAACCAGGAAAGGGCATTAGAGGAGGGAAAAGAAGGTGTTTGCTTCTGAATTAAATGAATAAACTATATATCTTCAGCAAGGTTCTGCTTTACATCAAAAAGTTTGGAGATTTGCATCAGAAGCTTGGATATTACACCAAACTCTTTGGGTCTGGAAACTGGTCTGAAAGTCTTGCAGTAATAAACATTAGTACAAGAGTGCCAGTATTTCCTGACTTGAGCTGGCCTAATTCTTCTGGTATTTGTTGTTTTGGTCCTTAATGAAATCTGGAGTGGAAGTAGCACAGGTGATTTTAATTTCTTTTAATTTGAAACTGAATTTTTTCGAACTTTTTAAAAAAAAAAAAGAGGAAGGACAAATTCTACCGCCTTTGATATGACTGCAACCACAAGAATGTGACCCACAAAGTTGTAAGCCTGTTCTAGCTTTGTCTAAACTGGTTCATCCTATTGCTGTATATTAACTAGAGATGGGTCTCAGCTGCAAAGTTCAGATCCAGATTTGATCTTGCCCCAGTGCTGAATGGGAATCATTTTTGGTTCAGGATCAGCTCTATCTTTAAAAACTTTCATCTTGGTTGACTGAGTCACACCTTCCAAATTTACCACCTGAGTGGGGGTGAGAAACTAGAATCTTATCTCCTAGGCCACTATTTCAAGCACTAACCCACATAACTTCCTAGACTCTGCCCTGCTACCAACAAAACAGCGAGTCCAATCAGAAGCTTATTAGTGTCTCAAGGGGCATGGGATTGCTACAGAACTTGGTATTCCTTGAGTAAATTGCTATAAAAGATCCTCTATGCAGTGGTGGTGTAGCTCTGTTGGTTCCTGGATATTAGACAGAGAAGGTGGATGAGGTGATATCTTTTATTGGATCAACTTCTACACAGAGCTCTTCTTCTTTATTGGTCTACAGAAATTGGTCCAGTAAAAGATATTACATCACCCACCTTGTCTCTCTAATAAGAGATCCTGTCAGCTGTTACAGCTTCTCTGTGGGATGTGATAAGACATAGCTTCAGAAGGAATTTTTTTTCCTATTGAATATGGGAGCCAACTTATTTTGGATTTGGCCTACTCAGTTCTTTAGTGAAGACCTAATTTAAATAAATTACCAGCTGGTCCAGCCCAATACTGAGAAATTCATATAATCCCTGGCACAATCATGCATCCAGATGTTTCTTCCTAGATGATCACAATGGTCCCTTCTGACCTTGGAATCTCCAAATATTACTGTAACGTCTTATAGCCTATGATCTTTTACTGTCTTTTTCTAGCTTCAATGAACTCTGTGTATTCAACTTACCGTTCAAGATTCATCTTCACAAACCCCAGTGGAAGTCCCTATTAATTGGGGGGGGGGGGAAGAGTAAACAAAAGCTTAACTAATCAGCTGTTAACAATCAGTACCAGATTACACTAATGCAGTTTGAAAACCAAATAAGGAAGGGGGAGACCCTTAACAATTCATGAAGTAGGTACTAAATCTTGCTGACAGAAGATAAACTTCTTCAGCTCTGAGGCAATGAAAGTGATGTTGATCTATATAGCTGCAGATGTGGCTTCAGGGTGCAATCTGTCCAGCTGCTCAATATCGGCACTGCAACAGGGAAGATAAATAATAAACCTCTTAGTCAAGGAGATAAATACAATTGGCTGCCATTAGTTTTTACACCAAAAGCCTGCTGCTTCCCATTGTTAGGGAGAGAAAGTGCTATTGAGAGGTATCTAATGAACAGAGAGAAAAGAATAAAGGATTTTCATGTTAATGCTCTCATTTTAGGCAAGCAAGCGTGGCTTTTGAAATTCAGTGAAGAAATATTGTATAGAATTCACATTGCAGTCAATTTCAAATGCTATAGAACAGCCTAAAAATCAGGGCTAGGTGCATAGTTTGAGTATCAATCCACGGTGGCCTAAATTAGTAGCATTTGAGATTGCTGCCTCCAACCTGAATGTTGTGAAGTCATTTCGATAGACAAAGGGTTACTATTGTGTCATGATGTAATAGGCTTCTCATGTTGGGCTGTGAGCCCTGAAGAATCCTGCATGCTTGGACTCTAGTCCTGGAATGCTGAGAGAAGGGGACTGGTTGTGTGCTCATTTTACACCATTGGAATTCAAGAGTAACCCCAGGAAGGTCAGTAGAGCTACAGTGGGGAAGCTATACAGAGAAAGGAGAATTAGGCCCAAGCAGTTCAGTCTGGGGCTTTGTATGGGACAAAGGTTATGGTCAGCAGCCAATCTGAAAGGCAAGCCTTGGCAGGTTCACCCATCTTTTGTTAAAATTATCTTTAAAAACACTGACAAGTCACATGAGTACAGGTTCTTACATGATCTTTTGCAGAGGACTGCTCCATGTCAGTACAAATTTAACCTGCTCTGTGCAAATTTATATCGGATGCCAAGTGCTTGATTCATCAGTTATAATTCCATCCAGAAGTTAATTGTTAAAGTATTTTGTCATTTTCCCACAACTCTCATTTTGATTTTTAAAAAAATTGTTGATTTTTCTTTTTGAAAGGATTAGAAACTTCTCAGCATGGCTTTTCCTTCCTGTGATCCACACACCTCATTGACGAACTCTTTTTGCCTGCTTATAGGAGATCATTTTCAACAGATTAGTGAGGTGCAGCAAAAGGTATCACAATAGTTTCCCTTCATTTTATCTGGTGGGAAACTGCTGGTCCAAAGTTATCAAGAAGTCCCTGAGTGTGGGCTTTTAAAAAATTAATAATAGAAAGAAAATCAAATCATCTTGCAGGCAGGTGGAAGGACACTGCCTGTAGGACTGTGTTTTCCAATGGCATCCCATGAGATAATGAGTCTATGTCTATGGAAATTGATTCATTAATATTTCATTAACTCTGCTTCAGTACAATTCATGAACTGCTCCTAGAAATTCAATAAGTGAATTCAGTGAATCACGGAGCTTTACAAATTTGGAGCAAAAAGTAAAAATAGTGGGAGATGGTAAATACCAATGGAATTGGCTGCCTTCACTGAACCTTAGCAACAACACAGTGGTGTTAATCTTAAACTAAATCCAAACACAGCAACCACAACAAAGCTCAGTGCAGCCATCGACCTGTAAAATGATGCTGAAGTAGAGAAACATGGAACTAGTTATGAGCCTGAAATAAACCCCAGTTCCAAACACTCCTGGACTTTGGGCTGTTTGAAATCAGCACCCTCTGATAGCCACTATCGTCAAATGAAAGAACTCCTTCATCAAACGCTACTCAGAGAGGGAAAACTTATGGGACTTAACAACATAGAGAATATACAAAGAAAGGCCCAGGATAGACAAAGATGGGAGAGTGTCATGATCACTGGAACTGGCGTCAGAGGAATAGGGTGACCAGATGTCCCGATTTTATAGGGACAGTCCCGATTTTTGGGTCTTTTTCTTATATAGGCTCCTATTACCCCCTACCCCCATCCCGATTTTTCACACTTGTTGTCTGCTCACCCTACAGAGAAACCATGTTTCCTGGAGGGACTGTTCTTGAAGAGTTACCAGAGAAAGAGAGAAGGGGTGGACAGCCGCATGGACAGAGAAGTGCACAGGGTTTAATAAAGTTCCATTTGTTCAACCTAACTTGCATTCAGCTTCTCTTTTTGTGAATGAAATAGTGGGGGAACCTTGTTTGGACCTTGTAAGTGACATCTGACACCATGGGAATGAGTTAGACTGTCTTTATAATGAGTCTCTGATATGTACTACCCAAACTTTGGCATGTGCAGATCCAGATCAGAGTGCAAATTTCACGGCATGACTCTCTCAATATGTAAATGTGTGGGAAATTAAAGTTTTACCACATATACAATGGAACTCGTTATTTGTGCTTCAGAATCTTATTATGTACCCAGAGGATGCAGGACAAATGTGAACTTACAAAACAGCTGGAAAGGAGGAATAGCCATTGAATAGTGTATAGCTGAGATTTGGTCAGAAACATAACTGTAAAGTGGCTCAATTTACCTAACAGCATATGCATCAAGAAGGGCTGATTAGGAAAACAGATTCAAATTACCTTGTTGGCTAAGTAATTGGTCTTCGGGTGTCCCTAAAAAGGAAACTATAAATTTTATTTTCATTTTGTATCAGTGTCTCCTAGCCCATGTCTAACTAACCTGTATTGATTTCTTTTAATTAAACCACACTTGATATGCTTACACTGTAGTGGTGCATACTGAGTGTGCATGCTAGGAATTCCAGATAAAGTAATTATGCTATTTGTCACTGTCATGATTAATGTGTGACATCTGTTATGACAGCTGTGCCACTGTTTTGTCACAACACTATGTTCATCCATAACAAAATTAGCTGTCTCTCTCCAAGGTACACACTTGCTGCTATTTCCTTAAGAAGTCAACAGTGAAGAAAACTGAGAAGGAATATTACATGAACTCTGACAAATAAGAAAAATGGCATCTTTATTTTTTTCTTTAAATGAATATATAGACTGCCTGCATTGGGAATGCAGATAGCTCACATTTAGTAAACAAGCTGTCACACTGAGCCAATCCCCCACTAATCTAACTAACAAGGTCTCTGTATCTGAAGGGATTGCTTCATAATTTGAATTTACCTTGTCAGACCAGGCTTTAGATATTACTCAAATTAGCACTGGATGTAACTTTCCTGTCTGTCAGGGTGGCAAACAGCAAAAAAAGTATGTAACAAAAGCAGAGGAGCACATCATCCCCTCCTTTAATAGCCAATCAATAACTTTCCAGGCATTTCCTCCCCACCCCTATCGCCAAACATGCAAACACATGAATCTCTACTGGGTTTAAGCTAATTCAAAATTGAGACTTAAATCATCAAATTAAATGCTGTTAAACTAATATTTCTTATGGAGCCTTGAAACTTCACTATAAAAATCATAAAAGACTGATGTGAAGAAACAGATGGCTACAATAATAGCATAATTTCATTATTCTCTAGGTTTGGGTGAATTTCTTTAAAAACAGAAGAACATGCTTTGATTTCTGTTTGGCATGAAAAATAAATACTGAAACATCAGGACTCTCAGCTCTATAGAAGAAAAATCAAATCCTGCAAGACACGCACATTTATGTTCATAAGAGTGTATATTTAATAATAAGAGCCATCCACTTCTAATTGATCAACTTATTAAGAAATGTTAATATCTGCATTAAGTGTACCTTCTTTTCCCCAGAATTCAGGTCAAATAAGAGATATGTGGTGCCTCTTGTTGCCCCAGCCCACTCACAAACCTGGTGGAAGAATATGCACAGTGTTAATTATATTTTATCACATGCCTAAAATAAAGGGGACTAACTCAATTACTATTATCACCAGACATTTTATGTCAAAAATCATAAGCAGCCAGCACTGCTGTTCAGAGCTCAGTATTTAGATCTCAGCCAAAGTGGAATATTTGGAACAAACAGTTAAAAAGCATCTTTATTCCTAACTGGTGAGAGATGATGCATCAGAGACTTCCTGAATCAGCCTGAGGATGTATTTGATGCACGGCCACTTCTGTTGCAAATGATCATTCCAGGAGCATGCAAACAAAATGCTTTTTTAATTAAAAAAATTATCTTGAATAAATAAAAGGTAAACTGCAACCTTTGCATTTCTCTGCAGTTTGTTTCACTCTTTTCCTTGGCTACATAGGCGAGATTAGTGCGGCATGTTTATGCCACTAATGTGGTGTACAGAGAAATACAATGAACACTTTCTTTAGATAAAGAATGATAGTGCAGAAATTAAAACATAAAAACATGGATAATACTAATCTCCCACAAACACTATCTGCAGGTATTTCCTATGGGAAAGTCTAGATTCATGGGACTAAAAACACACTATAAGGAACCCCCAACTTTTTAGGCTCACTGCAACATTAGCTGAGATTAATCACCAAGATATTACAATTTTCCAATTAGGAAGGGATGCTGGATTTTGCACAGGTGGAGCTCCTCCTTTTATCAAGCCTAAATAGGCAGTCTTCCTTTTCCTGTTAAGAAAGTCAATGTCTTTAGGTGTTGGTGTCAAAATTGCAGAGTCAGGTTCTTCCTCTAGTGGAAACTACCCCACAAGCAAGTACGAATCTGGAGAATTTTTTTCAGCTCTGTTAATTAATAAAAGTCTAGTGTTTCTTTACAAATAATGGCTATGGACAGTAGAAAATGTGCTACAGCAGCATAAACTGCCCTGATCTGCTATTAATACCATTGAAGGATGCAAGAACAGCTTCCTTAAAAGCAAGCACAGCCTAAGATATATGTTCCAATTTTATAAAGCCAAACAAGCCTCAGTATTACTGAGCAGTATTAGTCATTCTTAGTCATAGGGAGGTTACAAAGGCTTCTTCTCTAAAGTTTTCTTCCTTTATAGCTTTGGACTGGAAAATTAATTTGGTCTGAAAATTGCCAGGAAATATTTCTGCAAGCACAGTTCTGAATTGAAGTTAATTAAAAATTACCCTGACTTGGAATTTTGACTTTTGTATAATGAATGTTGTGTCCCAATCTAGTACCATTGTGGTTTGTTACTCTCTATTCCTTTTATGAACATTCCATATAGTTCAGTTTATTTTACAGCTCACAAGCTGTTTATGATTGAAGAAACTAGCGTATACTAGATTAATGGATTTTTTGTTGTAGTTGGGGATAGCATTGGGTTACATCTTGCTCCTACTGATTCCAGTTGGGGTTTGTCTATTCCCACTGAAATCAGTAAAAAAAACAGGGTCTTGCATTGTATGTGTTTGTGAGTATTTTCCTTTCTTTTGGTTGGTTGTAGCTTATAAGGAACATAATGATCCTGTTAGATCTGAGAATTAACAGAAATTGTATTTTAGCTCATGTGGTAGAGGCAGTTGTTTCCTTGAGTTGTAGGACTAGCTCTTCCATTCTGTGTGGCTTGTCGTGCAGAGGCAGTGGCCTCCCCAGAGTGAAGCTTGCAACCAGGGACTCAAAGTAAAGTTGATTTTGAGCCCCTTTGTAACTAAACTATAATGTAAACAGATGACCTGGGTAAGTCTCTCTCACAAAAATCATATGTAGGAACACCTGCAGTAGAATTCAAGGTCACATATCTAGGAACAATGTGACCAATATTTACAGGGCGGTGGCTTGGTCGAATGGGGTGGCCTGTATCCTGGAATACAATGATGCTGAGAAGGTCTTGCTAACAATTATCATCTGACCGTGCATTCCTAGTTTGATACTGTCGCAAAGTGATGTGATCTTTGGATGAATAAACATAGCCATAATGAGTAGGGAGGTGATGTTACCTCTGTCTAGGGCATTGGAAAGACCACTACTGGAATACTGTGTCCAGTGCTGGAGTCATTTTAAAAAGAGTGTTTAAAAATTGTAGAGGGTACAAAGAAGAGCTACAAGAATAAGTGATCTGGAATATATGCCTTAGCAATGAGCAACTAAAAGAGCTCAGGTTATTGTGTGATGACTTAATCATGGTTGCCTTTTAACCTTGCACCATGTATAATTTCCTACATAAGGAAAAGATAGCTCAGGTCTCTTTAATCTAGCAGGCAAAGACACAAAATAAAATCCAGCTGGAAACTGAAGTCAGCAAAAGTCAAACTGGAAATAAGACATTTTAAAGCATCATTGTAATTAATTTTTGGAACAAATGATCATGGGATGTGGTAAATTCTCCATCAGTTAGAATCTTTAAATCAAGATGTGATGGGTTTTTTTCTAAAAGATGAGCTTTGGTTCTTACACAACTTATTGAGCTAGATTCAAGAATTCCATGGCTTTGTGTCATGCAGGTGGTCAGACTACGTGATAATAATGGTCCCATCTGGTCAGCAAATCTATGGCTCTTACTAAAATGATATGTAACTTTGTGATATAACTCAGATACTGGCAGGAATAATTTTTCTAACTAGGATTAGACCCTAACAACGCAACATCAAGCATGTGTTTGAACTCTCTTATGTTCAAGAAAACTACACTGATTCAGTGATTTTGTACACCAGAAATTCTACTTTCCATTTATGTTTGAGTTCCTCTCTTTTACCCTAAACCAGGGTTCTCCCTATTGTAAGCTACAAAATTTTTGCCAATCCAGCTTTTCTCAAAGTACTGGCATTTGGGTTTGAACCATTTCTGGTTTCTGTCATCTTCTGAGCCTGAAGTTCTTTGTATATTTTTACTTATCTTTAGAATGTGCCAAGAATATGCCATGCTACCAAGCAGAGCTCTTTGGACATCCAGTGTGAACAACACCAGGACCACTAACAAGATCTGACAAAGTGGAAGTAGTTCTTTGACATGATAAAATCAAGTCAAGCTTTCTCCTGACTCTTGATATGCCAGTGAACTTCTTCCCATGTTGCGGCTGAAGATCAGGTAAGGTGTTTTACATCTTACACACAATAGTTCTTGCTCTTTTTTTGTATATGTTTTTAAAGGGAAACAAATTCCTCTCCCCACTCCTCATGTAGGTAGACATTCTCAAATGGCAACGGACTGCTAGCACCTGAACTTGGGTTATAGTAAACCTATTTTATGATAGGTGGTATGTAGCCAGCATACTACTCCTGCTGAACAAAAAACAGTGGGAAAGACAAGATGCAGGAGGCTTGTGAGCTTAAGTCAGTTGTCTTAAGCAAAACACCAAGTATCAAAAAGTTTAATAGCTGCTGAGGTTATGTTAAATGGAAGGACTGAGTCAACCGATTCTCTCATATTAAACCAGTGTTGCTATGCTTACAAACTACACTGGTAACTTTGTGCATGGGTGGGACCAGATGGATTCTAAAGAATTACAAGCATATAATATGTTAATGGCTCAATCCCAGATAACGATATTGAATAAAGTAGAGTATCAACACTAAAAGTTAAAGGTTTTAGAAGTACAATATGTCTAGCAGACAGTGAAATCAGATGATTTCACTAACAGTAATGACAGAAAAATCAGAGACAAGAGAAAAAGAAAGAACAGACAAACAATTACTTGCAGCTATCTTTCCAAAAGATTAAAGGTTAAAAGGCAGACATTTTGTCCATCAGATTTCTAGGCATGAGTGGAAAAGAACTCGAAAGTGGGTAGATAATACTAGAACTAGTGGTATGAATAAAATATAGTTCAACAGATAAATTGCCAACCCCTTCCACCCACCCCATAAAAAGAAGAAAGAGGAAAACATTAAAGAGAATTAAAAGAAATTGGAATAGAGATTGGAAAAATTTTAGCAGACATGTTTATAAACTTATGTTGCACCAAAAAGGATATGAGAGGGTTTAGTTTAGACTGCAGATATTATTACTGTTAAACTATGGACTAATGGTTTTCACCCAATCTCTGTCTCCACTTATTGAAATTTGGATCCAGACCTGCATTGTACAAAGTCATAAAGTAGCCCATAACATGCAATGTGTATCTGAGGTTGAAAGAAACCTAGAAGAGCAAAACCCAGAATAGGATAACTTTTAGCTCATCTTTACAGCTGTTTTCTAGAGCACATGAGGATTGTAATTCAAGCTGAACATTTAGCTTGCACATACCATCTCCAGGCATTGGATGGAGGATTCTGATACTTAGCAAAGGCTACTCTAGTACCTGACCACTAATTGGAAGACACACGAGTTGTGATGAAATTGTATCAGTTCCCAGAAGGAGAATGGGTGGAAATAAGATATTCAAAGAATGACTTCAAGCTGAGACTGTAACTAATCAAATCCATTCTAGTGTCTGCCACCATGTCAGAAAACAATAGCATATAGCTCTGCTTTAGTAGGGGAAGAAACTAGATTTGGCTTATTCAAAAAAAAAATTGTGTAATTTCTGCTCCTAGGAAATGCATTGCTTTCACCCTTTGCAATGACAGTTTAAGGATTATCTGCATGGTTTTAAATAGCAAGAGATCATATTTCACATTCACATGCTTTGCATACTTTAGAGCCTTGGAAGATGTGGTCAGAATTCATGGCTTAAATAAGTCAGTAGGCAAAATGGAGCTTGCACATAATGCATAATCACCAAGCAGAACCAGGTTCTGTGCATCAAGCCCATAGGGGAGCCAAGGTAGAAGCCACTGGTGATCATGTTGTTCTCCTGCAAATCATGAAAGATGGCAGCACTGGAGAGGGAGGTAACCTGGCCAAGCATGTTGCTGCCCATCAATCATACAGAGAAAGAAATGAAGCTGTGAGGTTGGGATTGTATTTGGGTACAGGGAAACTACTGTTTCCTGCTCTCATGCCTGATTGGAGGGTTGCTGTATGGGAGCACTCGGGATGTACAGTACCTCTCACTGAGGTCTGAGAGAGGTGATTTTTGTTTTGCTTTTAGCAGGGGCTGTTGCTCCCTCCCAGTCCTCCTTTAAACCATGACCAGCATTGTATAAAGAAGTTGGTTTTTCAAGAATTCACCAACAGTTCAAACAGTTCATTGTTGGTTAAAACATCCCCAAAAAGAACCACATGACCATGCTCTTAATCTTTTCACACATCATAAATTAGATTGAAAAGACAGTTGGTAGGCAGTGGCCATGGGACGACCTGACAGATCTTTGTGAAAACCAACAACAGCAAGGCCTTTCTGCAAGGCCATGATGCAAGAAATAAGATTAACATGATGCCCTTGTTGTACTTCCCCACCAACAATTTTCAAAAACCAAATCTAACTTGAACTTGGAACAAGGACAGGAATGTTTAGCTTTTAAATCTCCCAATGCATTGCTGTAAAACTACCAAAGTGGCAATTAGACCTTAGGTGCTGCCTTTTCTGATTATCCACTATTATTTTTAAATAGCTGTCTTGACAAATTAGCAAACATACAAAAAGATCAGTCCTGGACAACACCCCTCTTCCTTATTATTTTAAGTGAGTTTTGCTTAACTGTACAGCCTTGCAGAGAATAACAAAATAATTGCAGAGTGATATCCTGACAGTGAAATGCCATGATTCCAAATAAACCATTACATATTGATGCAATATTCTAGTGCTAGCATCACATTGCACTGGCAGGACATTGTATCATCATTAAACTGTGTCTGGAATTCCACGCAATCCAATATCTTATCCCGCTCCTTCCTCATGCCTGTCAGGAGGCATGAAAAGGGAGCCTGGCAGCTTCTAGTCCATTAGTTTGTCATTGTGTGTGTCAAAGAATATCAGGAGTGCCAATGGATGTTCTGATCAAATCTGTGAACGCTAGAACAGGATGCAATAAACCATTACACAATGTGTGTGTAATAGCCATTTCAAATCTTGTCCAACTGTATTATTTAGGTATGTTTTACTGATTACTTACCAAACTACAGAGAATACTCTGAGTACTGCTCTTCTCCAGCATTGTTCTGGGCACCTTAGTTGACAGGTCTTGCTAATTTTTATCACCATAGTCTTCTATTGAACAACTCTGTGATATGTTGTGAAATCCTGATGACTGGCAAGTGCAGATCAGGTCTCCCACTCCCATGAGCATTGCTTTAAAGTCCTATGTATAGTACCTGCAAAATATATTGATCAGATTAGGTAAGAAATAATCCCAGACATTAGCAGTGCTGTATGTCAACTAATTCGATAGGTTTCTACACATATGCACCAAAAGTAAGAGAAGTATTTAGAAATCACAGTCTCCACATCTAACTGTTCCCGATTGGAATGTATTTTTATTTTGCTTAGTGTAATACCTTTGCCCTATCCAGCAAAACCTATGTAGAAGGGACTACAAGAACATCACTTTCTGCTGTGTGGCCAGCTTTCTGCCGTAGCAATTTTTTTTTTGTTCGTTCACTGAGTTATCACACATGGCACCATCAAAGGTTGCTTTACTGCTTTGTCAATGGCAGCTAGTCAGAAACTAACATAAATCAAATCCAAGTCAGCATCAGGAATGTTACGCTATACTTGCTTCCAAGTTTTACTTTAATACCTGAGGTTTGTGTTACTGAACTTAAATAAAAATTTTTTGCAATGAATTTTAAATGAAGCAAAAGCTCTCACCAGAGATTTGTTAAAAGCAGACTAACAGTTGTTCATTTGGTTTTTTTTTCCCCTCCAATCCTTTTTAGTAGAAGGGCTTTAAATTATATATTAACCAAAAAGGTAAACAGAATAAAATGGGCAATTAAATATTAATGGAAGATGTAGTGGAATTGTCCTGTGCTGCACTTAAAACAGCTTGAAAGATTGAGCTGTGAATTGCTCTCCCCTAGGTATTGAAATATTCATCAGTTCTATTTAATAAATGTTCGTATTCGTAGCCACTCATGTTTACACTATAGCACTTGGAGGAGAGTGCTTACTAAAGAAAACACTTTAATGGAAGGTGAAATTTCCTGTATAGTGAGTCACCTTAAATTATACAGAGTATGGAGCAGAGGAGACAGAGAAATCTCTGAATTGACATATGAGAAGGCTGCATAACTTAAGAGCATCTTTTGTTAAAAGAACTGCCAGTGGCTGGGGAAAGCACCTTATGGTTCCAAGACTATTTTGAAGCTTTTAAAAATTCATTTTGTTTGCATTTTAAAAATATTTAACCTTTTCTGCCTATGCTGAAGTTGTTTTCTGTGATGATTTAGGCTAGATGTGATTATTGTAAAACCCATCTGCCTGATCGGAAGGAAGGGGGACATGCAGCAGAATAGAACTTGCATCACAAATTAATTAAACAATTGAAGTAAAAGAAGTTCTTCAGGTGATGCTGCACTGGCTCAGTTTGTTTATACAGTGTGTTAAACTGTATTAAAATATTCATTACCAATCATATTGGGTTAATTAATGACCACACCAATGACTAAGAAATAACAATGCTTAATGCTGATATAGAAACAAGTAAGCATCCAATGATCTCAAAATACTTTATGAACGTTAAGGACTCAAATATAGGGCTGCACTGGGGGTGCTAGCAGACTGTGTTTTGCCGTTGGGGAACACCTGGAGAGGATTTCCTCCCACAGCTCCTGGATGCACAGAACCTATGCATTCCCTGATAGCTGACTGAAGGTAGTAAATGTATAACTGTCACCATTTCCTGGTGTGTTTGGAGAGAGGATGGTGGAGAAAGCTGTATTCTCCCTATCTTTTCCATGCTGCTGAAAGGATAGGCATGGAGCAGCCCCTATGTTCTCCCAAATGACTGCAGTTCTGCCTGGCCTTTCCTTAGGTATGTAAGGGCATGGTGGGCTCGGGGGGGGGGGGGGCAAGATTTCAAAATTTTACAGCAGCTTCTTCTGTGAAAGCCAAAGTGCTTATAGTGAACCTGATTTTCAAAAGGGCAGAAACCATGAGTCGGGTATAAAAGTACATGGCTAAGGGGTACTATGTGTACAGCTGTGAGCTTCATTTGTGCAATTATCATGATTACATGCACGAATCAACTGGCAATTTGCTTGTGCAATGGTGATTACCAAGTGTGCAAATGGGCACGGTCCAGAGCAGCTTCCCTTTTGGAAATCAGTCCAAGGGTGAAGTTGACGAGAAACAACTGTGGGCATTCAGTTGGCTATATCAAGAGCTATGGTATTGCGGAAACCAGTTTGGATAAATTGGTCTAAAATGTCATTTAAAACTCAAACTGAACTAAACCATACAGCTGATCTGAAGTGCCATGCAGTGCTAGGTTTTGGGTAGCAAGCATTCTCACAATGGCAATGAGCCTTTTCAGAACATTTTGCAAGAAAAGAGAGACTGATGCAATCTCCTCTTGATACTGATTATCTATGGTGGCCTTTAACCTTTAGTCTCATCTCAAGCTCTTTCCACCTATGGAATGCTCTCTGGTGATTTGCTGCCTTCTCATGGTATGCCAGATTTCTAGCCAGATTTTTCCAGTCCTTTGTTCCTGTCTAATCCAATGTGGCTGGAACATTAGACTGGAAGAGTCTGCAACAAAAACAGTATGCAGCATGCTGGGTTTTTTAGTACATAAGCAATGGCCTCTTTGTTACCATTGGGGATTTCACACCAGTAATGTGTTGGATGAAAACTTCTATTTTCATTGTCTTTGGGAAACATGAAGTTTTTCACTTGCTGTGGCCCATGCAGTACAAGGAAGTCTCTCTGGCTACTGCTCAAGTGAGTCCACAGTCCTGGATCATCTAGACTTAAGGAACTAAACTCAGCAGCAGCTGTTTCTTGTGCCTCCTCCACACCCTTCAGGAATGTGCATGTTACATCCATTTGAGATCGAGATGTGGATGCTGCAGTAGCTATCAGGTCACCTGCACTCTGACTAATCTGGAAGGTCAGGCATCTCCTCACCACTCACATTCTCGCTGGGGCCGGAAGGCTCACCGTGAACATTTGTGTCTATGTATCTCAGGAGAGCTCCTTCCTGCTTGGATAGAAAAGCTTCCTTTGCTTTTGCTTTTTCTGAATGCTGCCCCAGAGGGGCATTTTCCTCTTTCACTCATGACTGCTTTTCTGCGCCAGCTATAGTGGCTCTCGACACTCAGTTGAAAGGGACAAATAAGCAGGCTGGTAGCAGGGCCTGAATGAGGGAAGATATCGGCATCTTAAGGGCCTAACTGGCTCCTGCTACTTCAGTTGATTGCCTGTTCTCCTCAAGTGGGTTCAGAGAAGCAGCAGGAAACAGGAAGCTCCCTGAGAAATTGGTGTCAATCAGTCCAGGCTCCTGGGGATGCTAGAGAGGTATATAAGAGGCTCCTCCTCCTCTCTCTCCCTGCAGCTCCTGCTGCTTTCTGTTGTTCCCCCTCACCTTTTCACCTGCCTGCCTGTTATGTCTCTTGTGCCCTCCTTCCTCCAGCACAGCACTCCATCTCTCTGCATCTAGAGCAGAGAGAATCCATATGCACCAGCAGCAGATGCAATTTTCTGCACTCTGGGTCCTTGTGGCCCCTTCTGCCCCCCACAGTCTGGCATCTGAGATGGCTGCCTCAGTTTGCCTGATGATAAGGCCAGCCCTGACTGTGTCAAGTCATTTAGCAGCCTAAGCCCTATCAGAGAGCCTGGCTGACAGAACAGTGTTAAGCCCATTCAGCAAAGATGACTAATTGAACTGATAAGCCCCACAGATGTTCAATGGAAGGTGATGACTAGAGCCTGGGAAAGAAAGAAGAAGCTAACTGTGGTGCAGATATGGGCAATTGGCTCACCTAGAAGCTTCCAGGGGAATGTGAGGTTAGTTCAAAAGACTTGGATTTCAGGATAAGAATCTGAACTGTTGTTTCAAGCTGATGTGTATATACCAATAAAAGGCAGGTATTGTCACACATGCTTGCCTGATTTGCATCAAACCCTTTGAGTTTTGCCTGTCATTAATTTATATAATGAATGATGCTAGAACTGTGGGTTGCTCCTGTTTAGATGACATGGTGACAAGTAGAGGATAAGATGATGTGGTGATAATACAGAGTTGAACATAGAGGATGAGTAGATCTGCTACATGTTTCCCTATGGAAGGTCATTTTGGTTATAAAGTAGTATGGTGAAAAGTCAGATTTGTCTTGCTTGCAGTACTGAAATCTGTCAGTAAACTGATATTTAGTTTTTCACAGTTTAGATATTAGCTGATGTGTGCCATTCAATGTAATTTAACATAAAGTCAACTTTTTCAAAATTCAGATCTGGCATCCAAGGAACACTTCTCAGAGGTTAGGAGGTTATTTTCAAGCTTCAGTAGCAAACACTTGTCACAAAACAAGGCTACGCTAATTATGTTCCAGTGCTGAAATCATAAACTTTTCAGTATAAAGTGCTACCCGGATGAGTTGAGTGGAAAAGTTGGTACCATGAAATCCTGCTTTACTCTTACTGATGTTCCTTAAGTTGATGCATGTACCAGTAAAAGTGTAGCTTTACCACTGAAGTGAAATGACAATTTTACAAGATAAAATTGTCTGTCTAAAAATTTGAGATTCTTCTTAATTATTTGCCTTTTTAAAAAAACAACCAGATGAGATGAACAGTGCTTAAGAAAAAAAGTGTATGCATGGAAAAAAATTTAAAACAAGATAGTTTAACACTTTTTTAAAACTCTTTGCCTGCTAAGCCTTCTAAGAAGGTAGAAGAGCTATACAAAACATGAAGAATATAGTATGAATTCATTCAAAACTAATCTGGATTTTCTTGTCATTAATGAACCAGAAACTCACTCTAGGTTTGTGTATAGGTTTCAGGGCCTCTTACGTGGACACATTTGGGGAGGAGTGGTAGGGGCTGCAATGTTGGCAAGATGCAATGTTTTTGTTTTGTTTTTTTTTTTTTGTGTGGGAATAACCTGTAGGCAGAAGTTGTGCCTAAGAAATTATTCTTAGAGAGATTTAGGTGGAACAAACTTTTCTGGTGATGTACTCGGCTTCTAAAAACTGCCTCAGAGCTGATGAGCTTTATTTCAAGAGTGGATTGTTAAATTTTCACTTAGTGTTATTGTTATGCTTATCTGCAGTAATGTTGTCTGGTTTCTCCCAATAATCTTACAACGGCTGTTGCACTTCAAGCCCATGAATTATAGTTTGGGAATGCCGCTGGATTTTTTGTGTTGTTTTTAAAATGACAGCACAAGGGATCATAAAGCACAAGGACAACACAAGAGATTATAGAACATCTCTCCCCAGGCTAAAAACATGTGGCTGCTGGTAGGAGAAACAAAAGCTTCAGAACAGTGTGAGCCCTAGCATCTGCCTCTATACAATCAAAATGTATTTTGGAGGGCAAGAAAGAGAAGTTACAACAGTTTCTTTCCCACCATAGATTCAAGTTACAGGAGAGTGGTTGTCCAGCATCCACATAGGGACTAAATGGGCCAAAAGTGGACCACAGTGAGAAAAGCATGGCTTGCAGGTTGGGATATGCTCTTCCCCTAGGAGCATTCAATGGTACTGGAATAAGGATCCTGGGATTGTGATTGGGGACTCAAGCAGACCCCCCCCACACACACACCCCTCTTAAAAAGAATAAGCTTGATTAAGCCTTTTAAAGTTTCTGGAGCAAAGTCTGTTTTCCAAACAAACCAGCTGACTCCTCAAAGAAATTTAAATCATCTTTTCTCACATGTGGTGAGTTCACATGTGATGCAGCATTGCCATTTTCTCAGGAGAAAACCTAAAGTGAAATCACAGATTTCCTCACAAAGCTATCTGTCTGAGAAAGATGTAGCATTTAAATAATTCTTCATATGTGCATGGAAATAATGGACCTCTAGCTCAAACATCATAAATCACATTGTTGCTATGCGTAATATTCTTGCTAATTGCAAAAGTGAAGGGAATGTCTCTCTCTTCCTATTATCCAGAGCTACAATTGACTGATGTTGTAGAGCACTCTAGTTCCTGTTTTATCTGTATTTTCTTCAGCACTCTGCTCACATGAACACAGCTCTCAGGTTCCACTGTGTGATGGGAAAATGCAGCTGTCTTTGTAATGAGAACATTGAAAAGTTGCTGGATCAACTGGTTTAAGGCCATCCCACCTTCAGAACAGAATGGATCAAAGAAATTTTCTGGAAGCTATGACAAAGAGGCTGCAAATCCCATGCCCTATGAAAAGTAGTCCACATACTGTGTTGCAATTCATCAGCATCCTTTCAAAGGCAGAATCACAATAGATCCATACAAAGTTCTGACCATTGCATTGACTAGGCAGTGTTGTCTCATCTTGTACTGATGCAAGCATAGAATTATTAGTGTTAATACAAGTGTGTAATCTATTTGAGAGAAGTACAGTCTTAAAAGTAGGAAACCCTCAAGGCACACAAAGAAAACTGCTTACTTGTCTGTCTTGTCACAAGTATAATGAAGCATAACCATCCTCCATTTTTGAAATTTACAGTTACTCCCCATTCATTTATCTTGTTTAAAAATGGTTTTAAGATCTTCCTCTGTGGATTGACTTCAGGCCACTTAATGAACCTCTTTTCTATTCCCCTCTGTTTATTTAGCACTAGGCTCCCCTCTCCTCATCAGACAATTGCACTACTATTGGCATATGAGTCTTTTTCTCTGGAGATCATCTAGTACAGAAAAGTTATTGTACCTCTCAATCTCATTTCAGATCTCGGCTGAAAATTTCTCTTTGTCCTATACCTCTTAATTTATTTCTTCCTTTGCTGTGCATTATTAACATGGTACCTGAATTATTTACAGACTTGGTAAAATGTCATTAGGGAAAGCATTTTCACTGGTGAGGAGAGGGTGAAAGCCCAGTTGCAGGAGGTGAAGAGGAGAAAGGAGATGATGGAAGTTGGACAAGCCAGGTAGAGAGAAGAGAGGGATTTTTAGGAAGTTGGAAACAAAAATTTAGAGAGGAAAGTGCTTGCAGGGGAAGAGAAGATGAGGATAAGAATGAGAAATAAAAGGTGGTACAGCATGGCCATTCACTTGGGGAGAAAAACAGAAGAAAATACTAAAGACAGCTAGACATCAGGGTGAGGTATTGGGTTGAGAGGATAGGCACTCAGATACAGTGGTGATGAGTATGGAATGAAACCCTAGATGGGGTGAGGTTGGAGGAAGACAGGAGAGGCTCATTCAATAAAGGAGAAGCCTGTAAAAGGAGAAGAGGAGGAGAGAGGTGCTGAAGAAGAGCTTGTGTTGGATAGTGTTGATTTTTGTTTTGAAATAGTCCACGAAATCTTGAGGAAATGGAAGATGATGGAGTAGTGAGTTTAAGGGGAGAAGCCAAAGTAGAGAAGGGGTGGCGATGGTGAAAGGCCATAGGTGTCCGTTAAGGAAGGAGAAGAATAGTTTTTTAGCATGGTAGAGACTTTGGGAGAGCAGTACTGAAGAGGAGAATCATATTGAAGGCAGATAACTTCAAAGAAACTCCACCTAGGAGTGAAGTTATAAATAGAAACTGTGGAATCTATATGCAATTAGAGGGGAAGAACACTCACACAAGAGGGGAAAGCTGAAAAGGGAAGCTGAGAAGTCAGAATGATCAATACACTTGAGATTCTGAAGGGAGTTAGCAATGATGGAAAGGAAGAGTAGTAGATTATTAGAGAGAGGGACCTATAGAGAGCAGTTGCTGGTGAAGATCACTTTCTTCTACTTTACCTGAAAGAAGTTTCCATTTTCCTTGAAATCTTTCCATTTGACCCCCCCTCCCCCCCCATAGCTGACTCATATGATGCATTTGGTAACATATATCTTTAACATTAGCCAGTATCTCAAAGAATCCTCAGTACATCTATTAAAGTACACCTTGTCCTTCCCTAAACCAAATTCAGTATATTCTCAGATTTTGGTGATTTCCCCCCTTAATAAATAGGTTTGGCAATTTTAGTATTCCATGTGCTTTCTGTAAAAGATTAGTCCTTATTCCATAGATAATGGAGATATTTTAAACTTTATCAAGTGAGCTTGCATGAAGCGGTTCTGTCTTGGACCTGCAGGTTTCATGTGAAATTATCAAGGTATGTAATATATCTGGCTTGCACGTAAATATTCACACTGCAAAATGGTGTGCAGTGACATGCTCACTGAATCTTCTTTATTAAACTGAAGGCGCTATCCTGTCTGCTCTCCCCATGCATGGCTCCCACTGAGGTCACTGGGAATTCAGATCACGTGCTGGATCAGGTCCCAGAATTGCATATCATTTATGAAGAGAAGGGAGGAGAAAAGATTAGATTCTCAATCCAAACCAAACATGCAATACAGTTTCTTTTTGACTTCATTTCCCATTGATGTGTGTTCAAAATAAAAAGCATGGAAAAAGGTGCTCCAAGAATGTACTACAAAAGTATAAATTGCATCCTATTCTCCCATTGAATCCACGTGAATCTGCAATGTGAGCAACAATCAGTCGCTGGTAGGTGCGGCTTCAGTGAGAATAGGGGTCAAGAAGTGCAAGCAATATTTTCTTAAATGTGGAAAAGCACAATCATATACAGCCCCTGAAGACTCGACAGATTGCTGCAATAACCACCAATCTTCTCAATATGAAATATCATTATTATGCATTGTACAGATGCGTGATGATGGCAGTTGGAGCTATCAGTAGAAACAGGTAGATGGGCAGCAAGAATTTGTTAGATGAGTGGATAATGTGAATTCTGTTCTGTATGCCAGGTGAACAGCTAGTCGGAAAATGGATGTGGGAGTGGAAATTGTTAAAAACAGAGTTCCTAGTTTTGATATATTTAAAATCCTGCTCTACCTGTAAGATATAATAAATTATAACAAGACTAATTGCCCCAACCACACCACCTTTTAGAAGGTCATGGCATTTTCTACAGTTTTCTTAAAATGATCAGGATATATGTTCAACCTTATTATGTTCCCTATCCCTTTGCTCATAAATTAGCATAATTTTGGTGTAACTTGCATTTATTTGCTCAAGTGTACTGTGGACCGAATCATAGAATATCAGGGTTGGAAGGGACCTCAGGAGGTCATCTAGTCCAACCCCCTGCTCAAATCAGGACCAATCCCCAACTAAATCATCCCAGCCAGGACTTTGTCAAGCCTGACCTTAAAAACTTCTAAGGAAGGAGATTCCACCACCTCCCGAGGTAACGCATTCCAGTGTTTCACCACCCTCCTAGTGAAAAAGTTTTTTTCCTAATATCCAACCTAAACCTCCCCCACTGCAACTTGAGACCATTACTCCTCGTTCTGTCATCTGCTACCCCTGAGAATAGTCTAGATCCATCCTCTTTGGAACCCTCTTTCAGGTAATTGAAAACAGCTATCAAATCCCACTCATTCTTCTCTTCTGCAGATTAAATAATCCCAGTTCCCTCAGCCTCTTCTCATAAATAATGTGTTTCAGTCCCCTAATCATTTTTGTTGCCCTCCACTGGACGTTTTCCAATTTTTCCACATCCTTCTTGTAGTGTGGGGACACAGTACTCCAGATAAGGCCTCACCAATGTCAAATAGAGGGGAACGATCACATCCCTCGATCTGCTGGCAATGCCCCTATTTATACATTCCCAAAATGCCATTGGGCCTTCTTGATAGCAACGGCACACTGACTCATATCCAGCTTCTCGTCCACTGTAACCCCTAGATCCTTTTCTGCAGAACTGCTGTCTAGCCATTCAGTCCCTAGTCTGTAGCGGTGCATGGGATTCTTCCGTCATAAGTGCAGGAGTCTGCACTTGTCCTTGTTGAACCTCATCAGATTTCTTTTGGCCCAATCCTCTAATTTGTCTAAGTCCCTCTGTATCCTATCCCTACCCTCTAGTGTATCTACCTCTCCTCCCAGTTTAGCGTCATCTGCAAACTTGTTGAGGGTGCAATCCATACCATCCTCCAGATCATAATGAAGATATTGAACAAAACCAGCCCCAGGACCGACCCTTGGGGCACTCGACTTAATATCTGCTGCCAACTAGACATTGAGCCGTTGATCACTACCGATTGAGCCCGACAATCTAGCCAGTTTTCTATCCACCTTATAGTCCATTCATCCAGCCCATCCTTCTTTAACTTGCTGGCAAGGATACTGTGAGAGACCGTGTCAAAAGCTTTGCTAAAGTCAAGGAACAACATGTCCACTGCTTTCCCCTCATCCATAGAACCAGTTATCTCATCATAGAAGGCAATTAGATTAGTCAGGCATGACTTGCCCTTGGTAAATCCATGCTGACTGTTCCCAATCACTTTCCTCTCCTCCAAGTGCTTCAGAATTGATTCCTTGAGGACCTGCTCCATGATGGAAGAATCGAACCTATATTTTCCCCATCATGAGACCCATTCAGTGATGATGATGTAGATGAGGAAGACCGCATTTCAACTAGTGTGCTTTCTTGCACTTTTGCTTCCTCCATGGATTAAATAATTATATGAAGTAAAATAGATGTCATGATGACTCTTCTACCAAAGCAGACAGAGACACAGATGGACTGGCAGACCTCAGTTTACAGTTTCCACAAGAATACAAGGGAGAGATCTTGTTAGTTCAGGTAGACCATTAAGGATACAGTTGAGTAAAGAATCCAGTAGGACACTAGACATTTTTAAAACATGGAACTAGCGTGAATTCTAGGTCATAGCTGCTTATTTAAAATCCGCATAAGGAGCTAAGCTAATTAAATATTTCCAGTTTTTAAACTGAATGTTGGTTATTAATGGAAGCTGCAAAAAAATTCAAGAAGAGAGCAAGAATAAAACATGAAATGTAATTTATTATATCTATATTATATAGCAAAGGTTTAAAAGTAAGATCAATGTTCATATTCTTAATCAAAAAGAAAAGGAGTACTTGTGGCACCTTAGAGACTAACAAATTTATTAGAGCATAAGCTTTCGTGAGCTACAGCTCACTTCATCGGATGCATTTGGTGGAAAAAACAGAGGAGAGATTTATATACACACACACAGAGAACATGAAACAATGGGTTTATCATACACACTGTAAGGAGAGTGATCACTTAAGATAAGCCATCACCAGCAGCGGGGGGGGGGGGAAAGGAGGAAAACCTTCCATGGTGACAAGCAAGGTAGGCTAATTCCAGCAGTTAACAAGAATATCAGAGGAACAGTGGGGGGTGGGGTGGGAGGGAGAAATACCATGGGGAAATAGTTTTACTTTGTGTAATGACTCATCCATTCCCAGTCTCTATTCAAGCCTAAGTTAATTGTATCCAGTTTGCAAATTAATTCCAATTCAGCAGTCTCTCGTTGGAGTCTGTTTTTGAAGCTTTTTTGTTGAAGTATAGCTACTCTTAGGTCTGTGATCGAGTGACCAGAGAGATTGAAGTGTTCTCCAACTGGTTTTTGAAGGTTATAATTCTTGACGTCTGATTTGTGTCCATTCATTCTTTTACGTAGAGACTGTCCAGTTTGGCCAATGTACATGGCAGAGGGGCATTGCTGGCACATGATGGCATATATCACATTGGTAGATGCGCAGGTGAACGAGCCTCTGATAGTGTGGCTGATGTGATTAGGCCCTATGATGGTATCCCCTGAATAGATATGTGGACAGAGTTGGCAACGGGCTTTGTTGCAAGGATAGGTTCCTGGGTTAGTGGTTCTGTTGTGTGGTGTGTGGTTGCTGGTGAGTATTTGCTTCAGATTGGGGGGCTGTCTGTAAGCAAGGACTGGTCTGTCTCCCAAGATCTGTGAGAGTGATGGGTCGTCCTTCAGGATAGGTTGTAGATCCTTGATGATGCGTTGGAGAGGTTTTAGTTGGGGGCTGAAGGTGATGGCTAGTGGCGTTATGGTTATAGTGAAATATGGTTATATCTGGAATGAAGACATTTAAAAGGTAACTCGGGGCAGGGAACCAAAAAACAAGTTGTTAATATATACACCCACACACGATCCCTGTTTCAACTGGATAATGTGCAGGGGGTTCAGGTGGGATGGGATAAAGCTCTTGAGGGGAGACCCAAGAATATCTTTGTATGTTTTCAATTCATGGTGGGCAAAGCATGCACTTTATTAGCTTTATTCCTTTTATGTTTAGGTTTGGGGTGGGAAGAAGGGAAAGGGAGAACATGAAATCTTCATGGGCAAGAAAATTTAGTGCATATTTTTCCCTCTAAGATCCTCCATCTTGAATGGAGTAGCCTTTGAGCACTACCTCTCCCCAGAAGACTAACACAGAAGATCCAATTTAAATTAGTGTTCATAGAAAAAACAATACCACCTTCCATACTTTCCCATACATAACACATTATAATGCTTACCCACAGAGAAGTTTTTTGGCAAGTGCATGCTAGTTGGTGCATCATGGAACACTTCAAAGGTAAATATTGTGGTCTTTTAAAGTATCTTTGTGAGCCAGGGATAAGCCATTGCTGGAAGAATTGCTTCTAAGATGCAGATGAATAATATCACAGGCATAAGAGTTCCTGCATCTCTCTTTTCTATTCAAATACCAACCAAATTTGGTTGAAATGCTTTTGTTGGTGTAACATGTATTCCAATCAAAGTCTCCATCAAATAAATACGAAGTGCTAAGGAGATTTGTGTAGCCTGCCTCAGTGAATCACACTGTGCAAAATACTTAACCTGAATACACTTCTTTGGAATATCTAAAGTTAGTAATACAATTTGTCATACAGTGTGAACAGTGAGTGATTTGACTATTAAATGGGATGGAGATCCTCTGGCACAAGCTTTTTGAATGTGAATGCCCCTTATATTTCATGTAAAGCAGGCAAACCAGAGAGATGCAATCAGTCACCTGTTAGAAGGGCAGTGACAGTATGTATGCTGTGACAGATAACATTTTACTTTTGTGACCGGTTTTTTTTTCTTCTTTCTTTTTTGAAAGTAGCATTCTATAAAAATGTTTCTCAGAACAGTCTTCTGGATTGAATGTAGCTTTTGTGTTAATACCCTATTGTTCTGTTTGCAACTTTTTTTTTAAATTTCCGTACGTTTGATTATATATAGTCATAGATTCCAAGGCCAGAAGGGACCATAGTGATCATGTAGTCTTACCTCCTGTATAACACAGGCCATAGGACTTCCCCAAAATAATTCCTAGAACAGATCTTTTATAGAAAAACTTCCAATTTGACTTTTAAATTGCCAGTGATGGGGAACATAAGAACGGCCATACTGGGTCAGACTAAAGGTCCATCTAGCCCAGTATCCTCTCTTCTGACAGTAGCCAAAGCCAGGTGCTTCAGAGGCAAAGAACAGAAACAGTAATCATCAAGTGATCTATCCCCTGTTGCCCATTCCCAGCTTCTGGCAAACAAAGGTTAGGGACACCATCCCCGCCCATCCTAACTAATAGTCATTGATGGATCTATCCTCCATGAATTTATCTAGTTCTTCTTGAACGCTGTTATAGTCTGGGCTTTCACAACATCATCTGGCAAAGAGTTAACACATGTTGACTGTGTGTTGTATGAAGAACTACTTCCTCTTGTTTGTTTTAAACCTGCTGCCTATTAATTTCATTTGGTGACCCCTAGTTTTTGTGTTATGAGAAGAAATAAATAATACTTCCTTATTAACTGTCTCTGCACCCAGTCATGATTTTATAGACCTCTATCATAGCCCCCCTTAGTCGTCTCTTTTCCAAGCTGAAAAGTCCCAGTCTTTTTAATCTCTCTTCATAGGGAAGCTGTTCCATACCCTAAAACATATATTATATATTTTGGCACAATGGGGAGACTACCATCTCAAAACCCACCATGACCCTTTGTTATAACCCACAACCATAACCCACTGATGATTAATTACTCACTGTTAAACATTTATGCCTTATTACTGGTCTGAATTTGTTTATCTTCACCTTCCAGTCATTTGTTTGTGTTTTATACCTTTCTCTGAAGAGCCCATTATCAAATATTTATTCCACATGCAAGTACTTGTAGACTATAATCAAGTGACCCCTTAACATTCTGTTTAAGCTAAATAGATTGAGCTTCTTGAGTCTGTCACTGAGGCAAGTTTTTTTTTAATCCTTTTATCATTCTTGTAGTTCTTCTCTGAACCATCTCCAATTTATTAATATTCTTGAATTGTGGACACCAGAACTGGACATTGTATTCCAGTGGGGTTGCACCAATGTCAAATATAGAGGTAAAATAATCTCTGCTCTACTTGATATTCCCATTCATGAATCCCAGCACTGCATTGGCTCTTTTGGCCACAGGGTTGCACTGGGAACTCGTGTTCAGTTGAATATTCATGTGATCTGGTGGGTGGTCTCCTGCCTAGTCATTAGTGCCTATGACATTAGTCACTCTTAACAGGTGTGCTTTAGGGGACGGTAACTCTGCCTAGTGAATCCAGTTCTTGGGATAGCAATGGGTACGGTGTGGGGAGAGGGGAAGAGGAGGGGAACCCAGGCCCTTCCACTCGACTTGGTTCCAACCCAGGGCCTTGGGAGGCTGGTTCAGCTGCTCATCTGTTGTCAGCCTGAAGTCAGTTTCCCTGGGTCACTTCCTACCTTGGTCTGCACCCCATCTGGCTGCTGCCCATCTCTGGAGAACGTCTCTTTCCAGGCTTTCAGCCCTGGTCCCAGTCGCTGGGTGCTCTGGCTCCTCTGGTCTCTGGCTTGGTGTGGGCTCAGCCCATATTCTCGCCTGGAGCTCCCAGGGAACACCCTCCTTCCTGGCTTGCCAGCCTCTGGGTTTTAAACCCTACCTCCAACTTGAGCATGCTCGGCTTGGGCAGAAGGATGGAGTCTCCTTAGCCAAGAGTTGCTTCTGTTCTAGGGGTTATATACCCCATCGCAATCCACCACAACCCCAAATATTTTTGAGTCACAGCTTCCAGGGATGGATTCCCCCATCATTAAGTATGGCATGCATTCTTTGTTCCTAGATGTATACATTTATATTCAGCCATATTAAAATGCATGTTACTTGCTTGCGCCCAGCTAACCAAGTAATCCAGATTGCTATCGGAGAATGAATGTCCTCTTCTTTGTTTATCACTCCCCTAGTTTTTCTGCCATCTGTAAACTTTATCCGTGAGGATTTTGTTTTTTTCTAGGTCACTGATTTAAAAAAATATATATTAATTAACATAGAACCAGGAACCAACCCTACTGGAAACAAACCTGCTCACTGATGATTCCCCATTTACAATTACATTCTGAGACACAGCAGTTACTCAGCTTTTAATCAATTTAATGTGTGCCATGTTAATTTTATATTATAATAGTGTTTTTAATCAAAATTTCATTAGGTACCAAGTCAAACACCTTAAAGAAGTCCAAGCAGAAATCCAACGCTATTGCTTTTATCAACCAACCTTGTAATTTTATTTTAAAAATCAAGTTAGTTTGATATGATCTATTTTTCCATAAATCCATTTTGATTGGCATTAATTACATTATCCTTCTTTAACTCTTTTTTTTTTTAACAGAGTTTGGAATCAGCTGCTCCATCAGTTTGACATTGATCTTGGGCAAGATAACAAGCTTATACTTACTCGGGTCATCCCATACCATTTTTAAATTTTGGTCCATATAGTAGTATGCAATGGATATTTCTGTAGTTCTATTAACTTTTCAGCCTCCTGCAAAATAGCTTTTGTCAGTCTTTCTTTTGTTGCTGGGTTTCATGTAGAATTAAACTCTTAAAAAATTGTGATTTAAATGAGATAATGAATGCTGCTTTTATAGGTTTAAAACCCAAGAAACTGCAGTTTTAAATTTAAAATATAACCCACCACCCCTCTCTATGTGCATAGGTATTTCAGAAGTCTCACATCAGTGCATGACAGAATATCCCTGTATATTATGCATATACTTCAAATCCGGGAATGGAGAATAATTAACATTAGTTATTCTCTTCATTGTGAATGTCCTTGGTTGGTTGTGTGTGGGTGGGGGTTTATTTTGTTTGGGGTGTGTTTTTTTTTAAAAGAGAGCGAGAGAGAGAAAGTAAATGAGATAATATCTTTTATTGGACCAACTTCTTTTGGGGGAAGGGACAGGCTTTTGAACTTCACAGAACTCCTATAGGTAGAAGGGCAAATTTTTGAGCTTCTGAAGAGGAGTTGATTAAATAAGATATTACCTCACCTACCTTGTGTGTCTCATATCCAAGGACCAACGTGGCTACAACAACACTGCGAACAACTTGGTTTTTTCGTTTAGTTATCCCCTTAAAGCAATTCGTCTCAGTTGGATTTTTTTTTCTATGATGGTATTCAATATCTCCTGGATTCTGTGCAGGTCTGCCTTTGAATACATATTTAAGTTCTTTCTTTTAAATGTATGTTTACTAAATTAGGATGTTGAAGAACCTTGAGAGCAATTAAGATGAAGTATGGTATAAATACATGGGAACATTTTACATTCCAGGCATTATCTGTGTCCTTTGGAGCCCTCCAGACCTGTAACTTCTTATTAATCCATAGTGTTGAGTCATTGCCACCTAACAATGCTATGTGAATTCACTACCTTTAAGTCGTCACTGGGATCACTATGTGCTCAGCATATCAGGCCAGTTTTAATTGCATAACTTCTGGCATCCAAAGCTGAAAATTTGTTGCTGCTGCTCTGAATATACTTTGTTGAAATATATGCATCTATAAATGTAATCCAGTCTTTCAGTACCACAAGGCAATGTGCACATAGTATTTACAAAAGCCCACTACGTTGGCCTAACTCTGCCCCCTTGAAGTCCATAATAAAACTCCCACAACTGAAAATTTATTTTATTATGACCATAGCACCTCTGAGCCCTAGTCATGGACCAAGATCCCTGTTGTGCTAGGTGCTGTACAAACCTAAAACAAAAAGATGATCTGTGCCCCAGAGAGTTTGCAATCTAAACATAAGACAAAAGACAATAGATCATTACAGACAGGCCAAAATAAGAGTGCTAGAGTTAGGGGGTCACATAACTAATTATGGACTCAGTCCAATGCTGAGCCCATTTTGAAAATTTCAACCTAGATGTCAGGAGTACATTGAGACTTTTATTTCAAATCACAGATTTGAAAATTGGGTAGAGAACTGTCATGGAAAGAGACCAGCAGTACAAATGACAGGCCAGCAGTCCAATTGACTGGATATGTTTAGAAGCAAAATGTGTGCAGGTCCAACGTCAAAAATTGCATCATACCAAGAGAAGAGGAAACATCTAGTCCTGCAGTTCTACACAACCAAAATTCCCATTGGTTCCAAAATGATAGTGGGATTGGACCCATTGAGAGGGCCTTGAGTTTGCTCATGTGTTCCTACTGGCTTCAGAACACATGTCTGCGCCTAACTCTAGGCTCGGGAGTTGCTTGGTGGGGGTGGGAACCAGTGGAACAGGAAACTTCCTGCAGGGAGAGTTGTTAGCTTTGTGAGAAAGGAAATCTCCAAAATCCACAGTGTTGGAAGGAGATTCAACCTCCCAAATCTTTTGCCGTCCCTTTTCCCTACTGCTCTCAAAACTGTTCTCCATAGAGGGCATGTCAAGGAAATTCCATGGTGTTCTCTTTTCTCCTTGGCAGCTTTTATCCAGATTTTCCCCTTCAGGGAAAAACTCACATCATTTAGGAAATATTTTGACAATTACACTGGAAGTTCGCATGGTCCCTTGGGGAAATATAGGACTTGAAGAAAATGCGGTGGCTGGAGATGCTGAGTAGCACTGAAGTTGGGCAAGCAACATACAATTCTAATTAAATACATCCATGCAGTAACTTCCGAGCCTGATACATTGCATGTATGATTATGAATGTTACAAAGTGATGAGTCAGCCGTCAGTATGCCAAAACAGAACACACTGAGACATGGCAGAAAAGAGGTACTACAATGTAACTGCCATGATAAACAAGCTATTCTCATTCAGTAGGAAGAAAGGTAGGCAGAACTGATTCAGTCAAGAAAATGTCCAGACTCTCTATCAATTTTCCCTCTATATATAGTACAAAATCTTCAGAGGTTGGAGTGGGAAGAGAGCAAAAGTATCCTCACAAGTTTCTCAACTCCAGTTTAACCTGGTTCCTCTTAAAAACATTGTCTGACAGAGAGAGAGACAAAGTGCATGTGTCTTTTTTGAAGATTAGACCCTCAAGTCAATGGGAAAGTCTTGGTAAATACTGTTGAGAAACATAAATCAGAAAAAGTAAGAGAGACTGCAAATCTCCGATTGGGACAACTGAGCAGGACTGTTTTTATCTAGATTGTAGAAGACTAAGAACAGCAGGATGGGCTGGGCACTGAAAATTACGAGTAGCTGGATAGATGTCCTGGACTCTGATAGATTGTTTGATTAAGAAGAATAAAATGGTATGTTTATCACAGCTCTCTCAATTTTACCAAGCATGTTTTTAATGCAAGATTGAAAACAGAAAGCCTGTCCCATAGAATCAAAACATATCATCTCTATATAAATTGCTGTACTTTATTGCTGTTTTTGTTGTAGTTTCAAACTTCTATTCTGGGGCTGGGGGAAGGGGCATTCCACTGGTGAGAAGAGAATTCACAGTGCTCAGTGCCTGCTTGCTGCATTAATAAAAATCAAATGAAAAAAGCAATCTGATTAAATTATGTGTGCCTTTTCTTATGCCAATGGAGCTTAACTAAGCAAACAGAAGCAGTGAAGTAAATCAGTGTTGGTTTATTAAAGATCAGAATTCAATATCTCAATGGTTGAAGGGCTTATGCACCGATGTGCTCGCTGTTTAGCTTTTCTATGCAAAGAAAGTAAATGTAATGGCATTGAGGGAAGTCTTGTTAGGAAAGTGAGACAGAAGCCTAGTGTTCTAGCAAGGAAGATGCTGTTCTCTCTCTGTTGCGCATGCTCCTTGCTGAAAGATTAAAATGGAAACAATCTTCCTAGTGCTGTTTACTTATTGTGACATCATGTGCAGTAAGCTTTGGGACTCCTTAAGGCTTGTGGGTCAGTATCAGCCTACCCTAACCTTGAATAGCTACATGAAGGTCAAAACTACCTGCGCATTAGGACTTTGTTACGATAGGAATCGTAACAATGTAAAACTCACCTTGTTTTTTTCCGGTGAAGGCACAGTTTAAGTTTCAGAGTAAGAATAAGACCATTGTTTACTGCAGTTTATTCTGATTTAGATGTGGAATAACCAAAGCTTGGCTGTTTTGGTTCACAGCAGTTCATAGAAAAACTTTTTTTGTTTTCAGTTCACTTGTTTTCCTTCGAGCACCTGTGAGCTCCTGCTTCCTCCCCTTTTTGTTCATCATGCACAGGGACTGAGCACAGTCACAGTCCTTGGGCTCTACACTAGCCATCTCCACTGCCTCCTTCACCCCAGTCAGTGGAGATAAAAGGCCACAAAGGAAAGTTCTTGGGATGCTCTTCAGGAGCATACCAGCAGTAACGTTCCTTCTGTGAACCAGGAACCTTTCTGCACACGTTATACTGTGTGCAAGTCAGTGTGCTCCTTCTATGTGGCACACCTTTGTGTGGCCCCAACGTGGACTAGTGCTTAAGAAACCAAATCCTGCCCAATGTGAATATCTGGAAAAATAAGAGTATATTGCCTAATGCTTCAAGTGTGAGAGGATATTAATGAAGAATACATGAGTAAGACATAGGTAACAGTAAAATCATTATCTTGGATAAGATCTGAATCCAAAACTTTGCCTGAAGTTGGCAAGAGATTCCTCTTCCTTTAAATACCTGTCTTTTCAGCTGTGTGCATATTGCATCATGTAGCGCAATATGTGCAGGGTGAGTGTGATAGGGTGAGATGCTCATCAGACCTGAAAGGCCAGGAGGAGACCTTCTCCCCTCCTCTCTTTTGAAAATAGTATTGGCTGCTCTTTCTTGCCCATCTCATACCAAAAAATCCTCTCTACTCCTGAGGTTCAGGGTGAGGGGAAAGCTGTGCCTGTCCCCTTCAGCAGCTACATTTGGCCTAACTCTGGAAAGAGCAGTCAAAGCAGGGAAGTCAGGCAATTCAAAGGTGGGTTTCCCCTGGTCGGTGATGAAAATCATATGATGTCTGGGACTTCTTGCATCCTCATTGCCAGACCAGCTCCGGCAAGGGCTAAAATCACAAGAGTTGGCAACGCTGGATAAGTTCTTAGCGGGCTTGGTTAAGGTAGGGTCATGGAACTCTCTGCTGTCGCTGGGCTGAATTCTTCAGTGCTTTGCAGTCAGTTAATGCCAGCTATGCTAGTGTAAGGTGGCTTTGAAGGCCTTGTAGTTCCCTTGAGGAATATCCCTGACATTGAAGACCTCTCCAATAGTTGCAGAGCTGGCTTCCTCACAGGAACCCTGGTAGTGTAGTTGGCAGGTGCGGTGAGAGGAGGCAACACGGTTTCTAGCTAGTTTCTGGCTGCTCCAAGGCCAATAGGGGCCCCAGCCACAAGGGTTCCACTAGAAGCAGTCCTCAGGCTGACCTCATCTATGATTGGGATTGACCCTTTACAGCCCCTAGAATATGGAGGTGAAGCTATTTTCCATTCAGTTCCTTTGAAAACAGAAAGGGCATAGGGGAAAATGGAGGCCCTTGGGTACATGGGAGTTCTCCGTTCATATGCAGGGAGAAAAGGAAGAATTTAGGCAGGACCTTTGTTTTTTGTTTTGTTTTTTTGTTTTTAATTTATTTTTGAATGCTGGATGTGAGGGGAATTTTATTGTCAGAAGGAGTTTCTGGGTGCACATGCTGCTGAGAAGGAAACAGTATCTCATGAGGGTAGGCGAACTTGGTTATCGTTGAAGGGAATGTCTAGGAAGATGAGCAAATCAGCTGGCCTCACCTCAAACTTTGCAGGAAAGGTTTCTTCTCCTGAATTGAGTGGTATGTTTGAGAGACCTTGTGTTTGCTGAAGTTCATCTAATGGACAGTTGGTGGTGGTTTGTTTTTGTTTGGTTTGTGGTTTCTGTTTGTTTTTCTGTCAATAAATGGCCATTTTTTTATAACATCCAGGACTTTGAATTTTATTTACCAAGAGCAGGTTTCATTGACTATCTCAGTCACAAATGAAGAAAACAAGATAATATCTAATGGCATGTTCCTTCACAAAAGTCAAATAGTTGAACAACTGGGGTCATGTTCAGAGCCTTAAATTATTTTGTAGTTTCTGGATAGAATCCAAACCTTGGGATATTTTTTTTTCAGTCAATCTCTTGGCATTTAAAAAGAGAAACTCGCCACCAAATCTGTGAACAGTGATTGTGTGTGTCAGGAAACTCTGGAAAAGGTAAGTGAATATCATATTTAAACATTCAAGAGCAATGAACCCCGCAGAGAATTGGAATTGCCCATTACTTCTAGAATGACCTGAAATGAATATGAACTTTGATTGGATACTGTAAGCATCTAAGATTTCCAAACTGCTGGATTGTTTGATCACTGTTACAAATTCTTGCCAGCTGTAGAAAATAGAAGAGAAAAAGTTGTACACTTACTGAGCACAATGTGCCCCACACAGTATTAATAAGAGTGTCAGTATACAAACTATTTGCAATGTTGTTTGTAGCCATGTTTGTCCCAGGATATATAGATATGAGTGAATAGGCGGGGGCGGGAGGGCATCAGGCAGGCAGGCTCGCTCCCCACAGACCAGGACACACACCAACTCAAAGTGGCACCAGCCTCTGCCAGAACAAGAGACACAACCTGTAGATCTGTCTTCACTGTTATGATGATCAATAACCCTTACGACACACCTTTCAATGTCTATGGTCCTATGCATGCCTGTCACAAAATGTGGTGTGCCACATCCAGTGCATCAAGTATCCCAACAACAACTATGTGGGTGAAAACCAGTAATCACTATGTTCCTGAAGGAACTTTCACAGAAAATTAAGACAAATACCAAATCACCCCGGACAAACACTTCACAAAGCAATCACTCCATATCTGACCCCTCAGTTCTCATTCTCAAAGGAAACCTGCACCAAACCTTCAGGAAGCAAACTTGGGAACTTGAATTATTAATTCTGCTAAACACTAAAATCCATGGACTAAACAGATAAACTGGTTCTATGGTTCATTACAACAATTTGTAACACACCCTACTGCTTTCTAATCCTTACTTACCCACATCATTTTAAGTGTGAACCCCTTATTTTTAACAATGTATCTCAACTTGTATTTAGCTTAGAGACACTGGTTACCTTCCCCAGACCTGAAGAAGAGCTCTGTGAAGCTTGAAAGCTTGTTCCTTCCACTAACAGAAGTTGGTCCAATAAAAGGTATTGCCTCAATAAAAGGTATTGCCTCACTTACCTTGTCTCTCTCAGTATATAAATTATACTAGTTCAATGATGGAACATTAACAGCTCCTGAAAGTCATTGGTAAATAAGCCAAGTTGGTAAGATGAGGTCCTGGATATGCTCCATAGTTATTTTAGGATGCATGCTGAATATCAATATGGCTCTTTTGATAGCACCTGCTTTCATTCAGAAGACTGTATATTCAATTCCCTCAAGAGCTGGGCTCAAACCCAGTGCTGACTATACAATCCATTACTAGGTAAATGCTGGAGTCTTGGTAGGTGATATTGACCTTTAGCTGAGACATTAAAATCCCTTTGCTAACATTCCCACCTAATGCTCAATTGGCACTGTATGAAAGGCGTTGCTGAGGGAAACAGCACCAATGGTTGCCCACAATATTAACACAGTAATATAAGCTTGTAATTTATTCCTCTGAAAAATGGGTGTGTAATAAAACCCAATGTAAAATCTTTCTGCAAAGATTACGATGGCTGAAAGTAGGTGTCCCTCAGCCTGCTTATAATGTGGTTGTTTCATCCAAGAAACTATTTTTTTATTCCATTGCAAAGTCAGAAATCTTTATTGCACTGAAGCATGTGAAGATCATGCCTTTTATTGGGTGAGAGTAGTCCCTGTTATCACTACACAAAGTGAATAGGAAATTTATAAACATTTTTAAAGATACATTTCCCAGTCTAAACGTCACAATTGGAACTTGGATTCCAACGCCAAGTACTTTCATCCACTTCAATAATTCATCTGAGATATTTTTCTTTTTTAAAAAAACAAAAAAATCATAAAATGAAGTCATTTAAACAAATATGTGATATTAGAATGGATCCTTTGTCCGTTAAGTTAATGGAGCACTAGAAATGGGTTAAACCAGTTCAGCAAAATCTGGTTATCTTTGAAGAGAGGGATTTTCTGATACACATTGTTTGTTTGGGGGTAGGGAGTATTTTATATGTACATCACCTACTTATCACCAATGGGTTGAGTCAATATTGATCACAAGTGTCTGAGAAACATTCACTGCTTCATTCATGTTCTATGAAGCTGCTTTGAAAAATTTTGACAACCATTTTCTGTTGGAAAATGTAGTTCCATAAAAATTGAAATAATTCACACAATTACGTCAATTTCATTTTGGAAAAAAACAAACATCAGAATACCTTATTTTGACATTGTCAAAGCAAAATGTTTTGGTGTTTTTTTTTTAAAAAAACATTTACATTTCTAATTTTTTAAATTATATATTATAATATAAAAGTTAAAGTAAAAATCAAAAACGCATTTCAATTTTGTTGAAGTGAGTTTTGATTAATCTGGGAAAAAATAATAAATCAGAATTTTCCTTCACAATTTTGAAAATTTCAGGGTTTGTTCTAATTTAAATCAAAGCCAAATTTTGAAATATCAGATTCCTTCACCAAACCAAATTTCTGTTCTCTGTACACCACTAACATTTTACTTTCTTGACTCCAGAGACCACTGTCCAGAGTCACTTTTACAAAAGTGAATGCAAGCCATGTCTCTGTAAAATGAAAATTTGTTCAATTTCATCCTTGTGGGTGGAAAAACCATGGGCACTCAACTGGTAGTAAGGGGTAAACTTCATTTGATGTGAAATGTGCCTTTAGATTGCGTTGCATATCAGAAACTATATTCCCAGTGGAGTTAGCATGGAATGCAAGGGCAGTCATATGAGTATCTGAGGAATATCTGAGAAAAATTTTCTAATGAAATAACAAAGATGAAGTTGGTTCTTGTTCCATGTCTTTTATAGCAAAAATAATTTTCTATTTAGTAATAAACACCATGCAAGTAAGAGGGAGCTCTTTTGAACACAAAAATAAATCTAATTTCACCAAAAATGTCATTTTTAAAAAGGATAAGGAGGTTATGGATGGCTGATGAACCAATGAATACTGCAGGTAGAAAACTCCATCTACCCTCCTGAATGCGCCTAATACAATACTTTCAGGTAGAATTTACAACTATAATGCTATTGAATGTACTAGTTTACTTATCTTAACATGTTACATAATGAAGACCCTCCAAGCCAGGGAAAAGGGAAGGGGATAAAAAGTATATCCATACACACCAATTGATCAAAGTTGTCTTTTCAATGAGCAAGAGCCAAGGTTTAGCACTTAATGGCAGAGAACCAAATTCTGCTGTTATAACAGTATACTTTTTGGAGTAACTATTGTGTTCAGTGGAGATACTCCATAACTGAAGTCAAGAAGAGCAGACTGTGACCCAAAAACATTGGTAAACTTGTAGGACTAGAATGATCCTACCATATAGAGACTCCATTTCCCATTAGGGAGAGATCCTGCATCCAGTAACCTATATCTTCTCTAAAACTAAACTTCCTAGGAAAAACCCAGCAACAACTGCTACTGTTTCTCCTATAATGACAAAGAATACAGACTAACACGGCTGCTACTCTGAAACCTATAATGACAAAGAGCATAAAATTCTGAGACACCATCCTTTTTTGTTTGTTCATATTCAGGGGTTCTCACATTTTTCATACACTGAACCACATTTTAATTGAGATTTTTCTTGTGGATCACCTCGGTCAGGATGGTTATAGGGTCCCACTATGGGGGAGGGTGAGTGGATATTTTGGGGTCCCTGAATGTCACTATTTTTTTAAAAAAAATCCCCATCACCACCTTCCAGAAGTCCAGAGGTGAGTTAGACCACTGGAAAACTTTGAATATTAAGTGTTTTTAAAAAATTTTAAAATTTGGCCACCATGTCAGTATTTTGCTGAGATATAATTTTTATAAAGGATGCTGCTCTTCCATTGCTTAACCTCAGATACCTTTGTACATAGTTTGGCCTTTATGACAACTTTGGGCCCCTTGAGGATCATTTGGGGGAGCAAATATTCCCTTTACTCTTTCTCACGCTCCTTAGCACCAGGTCAGTCCCACCAATGATTGAGCAGACCACATCCTCTATCTCTGACTACAGAATAACATCCCTGTGGCAATTCCAACATTTGAATGCCTGGAAAAATCACATGAGGAAAATACTTCATGTGTTTTTATAGCTGTCTTTCAATGTGATTTCATAGGTGAGATAAGGAAGAGGACCCAGTATCATGTGACCATCCAGCTCTCTGCAGACCACTAGGAAATGTTCTTTGTAGCTCTAAGAACAAAAATTACTGTCTTTGGCAAAGAATATAATACAAATTTTATAGCAGAAATTGCAGAACTCCAAGTCTTCAGGGGTAAACTGAAATTCTGTGAATTTTCTCCAGGGGACCATTGCAATGTCACCCTTTTTCCAGTAAAATGACTTTTTTTTTTCTGGAAATGCCTGCAAAAAGAAACAAACCAGCTGCTTCCCTTCTCTGAGGATGAGTAAAAATAGAATGATTTTTCCCCACCAAGAGTTTCTTCTTGTCTCACAAGAAATGTGATTATTTTTCACACAGTTCTTGGTAGAGACATTGATGGCCCCTGTGAGTCTGACATGACAAACATAGTTTAGTTTACAATGGAAATGACTGATGAGACTAGGTCAGAGTATTCACCTGCTATGACATATCAATCAGACTAGTGGCTGTTTGTGTCTCACATCTAAGCAATGGAGAACATAATAGTCAGGCATTGCTATAACTTGTTCAGTGGATTGGTTGTCAGTTACAGTTATTGCTGTAATTTTAAAATACGTATGATAAAATAATTATAATGGGGGGGGCCTCACAACTGGCACCTGACGGCACCTAAAGTCTCTGCTGCCAGTTTATCTTTTTGCTGGTATTTCACAATCACATTATTGTATAGGATTGATCCCTCATCCCTACTCTCTCTATAGTTCTTGTCTTAAACTGTAAGAACTTTGGGGCAGGGACGGTGTCTCCTTACGTATTGTCACAACTGATAGCAGAAGCGAGACTGCAGATAGCAGAAGTGGGACAAATTACTAACTGGAATCCAAGAGGAACCCATGTAGCCCACCCCCCAGTGTGTCCCCACCAGTCCCTTCACTGACACAACAGTCCCTTCACAATGACTATCTGAGACCAGTGCAGGGACCCTATCTACAGAGTGAATTGCCTGAGCTCAGAGTCAAACTAGAGGTGAAGCAGAAAGAAGGGTAGCTCAGCTGATGGAGGTACAAACATTCAACGATGTTATAGAAGAGAATAACCCAGCAGACTGAACTGGTGGCAATTGTATCACACACACCACAGAAGCAACAGTTGTGATGACTTGAGCCTATATAATGTGCTTATGTTGTATAAGACATACTCCTTTGGAGGGCATCTGTGCTGCACTGGAAGGATAAAAAAGAATAGGAAATTCAGTGTAACAAACTGTTAATGATGCATTATAACCTAGCTGAGATGCTGCACATATAAAAGCTTTAAGGACCCTATTGATTGATTGATTGATTGATGATTGCTCTGTGGACCAAAAATAAGCTCACAATTTTGTGTGCAAAAATGGTGTCTGAGGCACTAAAATATTCACTTGCCTGTGACAATAATTTGATATGTATATGCAGTTGTGATGCATGCATGCATGCATACAAAAGAAGATGCTTTTGTGTGCACACACTCCAGGCCCTCCTAAAATTTAGCACTAAAGCTAGAATCATTACATTAATTCTACATAATAAATGTGCACAAGGGGCAGAGCTATTGTTGCTGTTGGAACTATAACTTAGAATTCTAGGCTCTTGCACGTTTCAATATTAAGTCGTTTGATATACTCTGGAATGGAAGTGGCCTTTTATAGAAGGCATTTCATACTCCATTTCCACAAACAATGCATTAGATCTTGATAATGAGATGACCCTGTAGAAAAACTCAACAGCTACTACATACTCAGCAGTAAATCTCATTCAGCCTCAGACAATCAATGTAATTGAGAGGGAAGGTTGGCCAGGATCGAGGTACTATCCCGTCTGCCTAATCACAGGCCCTTGGCCTGAGACTTGGGCTTTTAGGGGATTTTCCAGGACCTCAAAAGTGCCTTCAAAACCTCAGGAATTTAATGATGCCATCGATACAATGGAGTATCACAGCTGTGAAAGGAGTGATGAATAAAATAGAGGCAAAGTGGAGATTAGAAAAAGTACTAGAGTACAGCGATGGTACAAAATGCAGCATTGTTTCAGGTAATCCATGTGGAATGTTGTATTGCTTAGACGGGTGTGCGTTGTCTAAGCAGCCTACAGAAAGACAGTACTTGGCTTCCTCACCACTATTGTTTGACTTGAAGGACTATTTTCCTCATTTAAAAAAGTAATTTCAAGAAAAACTATTTTTCCCCAGTGGCAAAGTATCTTCCTGCCCCCAATGGGGGCTAGGTGCAGGTGTCAACAGAAAGGAAATTGTCCATCTTTGCACTTTTGCCATTATAGGTGGAAATGTTTATTTCCTATTCTTTTCAAAATATACCCTAGTATCTTTAACTTTCATCTGGATGGCTGACATCCTAGAAGGGGTCCCTGGTTTAACAGCTGACTCAAAGGATGAGACTTTAAGAAAGTAAAGTGCCCTTCTTTTAGCATGCACTATACTGCTAGCTTGAGCCAAAGTCCTGCAGTGAAATCCTGGGTACCACTGAAATCAGTGGCCAAACTCCCATTTATTTCAGCTGGACCAGGATTTCACCCATGTGGAATTTGAACCCAGAACCTTTTTGTTTGAATCTGAGGATGCTACCTCTTGATGTTATGAGGAACTGAGTGCCTGCTTTGTTGATTTGACTGTTGAATTAAAAATAGACTGAAATTGTTAACTGACCTTCAGTGGGACTACCCCTATACTTATTTAGGCACATGCTTAAGTACCAGCTGAATTGGAGTCTAAATAAACTAGCCTACTTAATGAGCACAATTTGTTTACACAACTTTGTCAGTTTTACATTACCATATGTAAGATTAAAAAATCTCTCTTAAATGTACCACAAGTAAAAGAATAAATCTTTTGAAGGAATAGATTTACTGAGCACTATCATTATGTATTTAAGAGGTCCCCTCTCTTGCAATTATTACTGATGCAATCAGAAGTAGAGTAAAAGATTGCTACAAATGATTAAAGGTACTTTATTTTAGATTGATAACTGCTGTGGCAAGTGTGGGAAGGAAAGCAAGGGTGAAGTGGATGATATCATTGTGTACCTGCCTAATATCGCTGGCTTAACATTTGTACTTTAGACCATCTCCTGCCTAATAACACCATGTAGTGAAATAAAGGGTCCATTCTGGAGGTAATTGTTATGTGGTGGAATATAAACAAGTCCCATTCTGAAGTATGTTTACCACAGCACATATTTACGAGTTGGGTTTAATTAAAAGTTGGGAATGCCAGAGCTATTTTTTAACTAGATGCCTATTATCTAGTGTCAAATGCTTGGTTTTAATCACACATTTTATATCATCGTGACCTAGATCACTGCCTGTGACATACGAGTTAGTGTGATGTCTTTCCTGAAAAGATGTAGCCAAGTTTGATGGATGTTTTCTCATTCCTAACCTCATTACTACTGCCTTCCCATCCATCTAATAAAATGCTGTGATAGAAAGTGGGAAGGTGCTATTAATCATAATATTCTAGCTGCTTTGAGCAAATTCATTAGGAATGCTGACTATATATCTAGCAAACAGAAAGTCAACACACAAAGTAGGTTGCTGCTGCTTCCTGGGTTGGAGTCATCTACCCTCCCCCATCTAGTCCAGCTAGAATTTGGTTTTAATGGCAATGATGACATTTAATGAAGTTCTAGGTGGCAGATTGCTTTGACCTGATTAACCCAATAAATATTCCAGCCACTATTGGTTTAAAGCTGTAGCCTGTTCCTTCACTCAAGATGTTAGCAATGATGCATTCTCAGTAGTGGGCTAACTAATGAACTATTGTTTGCATGAGGCAAGGGAGTTGGTGTTTTTTTTTGTTTGTGTTGGTTTTTTTTAATTGTTGTTTTTATTAAATTAAACAAAAATCATTATTCCTGATGAAATTATTCCTGTTTCTCATTAAATTTGGGCCATGTCTCTCCTGGCCCCCAAGGGAATATGTTCATCTTAGTCCTTAATTCTATGAAATGAAAAAAGGCTATTAAAGGGTAAATGTCCCAGACCTGTGCCTGAAGCAGAAGGAGCAAACCAGCTGCTTTATTTGAAGTACAAGCTCTGAATCTGCACTTCAGGGTGTCACGGTGTTTTCTTTCTTGATTTCCGCTTTTGAGCAGTCTCCACACGTTACAAGAGGCGACAACAACTGTGATCTTTGCAAAAGGAGCAAGGTCACTGGGGGAGAAAAATAGGAAAAGAATTTTAACAAATTCAGCTCTAAGAATGCAGTGCCTTATATGCCCCCTTTGGTTGTTGCTATCCCAGGTGTTTGGATTTTCATGTGCTTTTGTTACAGCTGCCCTAAGCTGCTGGATTTAGCTGTGCAATATTTCCTTTGGTAACCAGGTGATAAGTTGTAGCCTTATGAATCCTTTTATCCTTATTCTGGAATTTGTTGGCAGATCAACCTATACTAAAGGTCCCGCAGAGATCATTCCTTTAAAATTAGTTCGTTTATTGTACCGATGTTTCTTCCCTCCCTTAATTATACTATTTATTTTATTATATAAGCATAATCAACTTTGTTCTCTGAAATAAAGTCAAAAGGCATCTCTGGCTTTAAGGGACCTCCTCGAATTGTGTGGCCATATGTTTACATGGTTGGTTGAAATGAGCTGTCAGTCAAGCACAGGTCGTAACAGATTGATCGGAGGCAACAGTACAGACAGCTTTGAGGAATTGTTCAGGGAACAAGTCTGGCCACCATTTGGTTCCTATCTCTTTCTGTGTTTTCATTAGATACTCAAAAGCCCTCCCATACCATATTTTGAATGAGATAGTGAGTGAGTTGGGAGGATGAGTGTGGTATATGAGATATATTTAAGGGGGAAATGCACTTATATTTTCATGCAGTCAGAAAGCAGTGGTTTTGTTACAACTCTCTGTGATCTCTAGTATTTAGTGTTAAACTATTTGGGGGGAAATGATTGATAACTGTTAGTAATCCACAGCATTATGAATGTACAAATTAAAAGTAATTAGAAGTTTTGTCTCTGTTAATATAATTCACTTGTTTTGAAATGTACTAAAGAGTAAAAGTCATCTTTATTGTAATGACAAGTCACAGCTTTGTTGTGATATTGTTAAATGTGTGATTGTAAAACAAACATGTACAATGCACCTTGATCGTAATGACCTGATTTTCAGAGTTACTAGCCACCAGCAAATCTCACTCAGTGAGAGCTGCAAGTGCCCAGCTCTTTTGAAATTGATATACATTTTGATATTCTAACAGGGAATTAGAACTAAGGAAGTAAAATCTCTCTTCACTGTTAGACAGTTGCCAGTTACCAAGTTATCACTGAGTTATGAGGCAGTGAGAAGACTGTGTGTGAGGGCAGACATCCCTGATGAACACTAGGGTCTACTCTAGCTACTGTTGAGGTCTTTCTTTATGGTCGCACTAATGACTGCACCCCCCCCCTTTTTTTTTTTTTTACAATGTATAGCCATATTCTACAGCAAACGCTCCAAAACTGGAAGAAGCACTTTGGACCATTCATGTTGTTTTTTTAAATAATAATAATAATAATAAAAAAAATAATAATAATCCTGGAAGAGAATTTAAGGATCCAATCAAGTCAGACACATTGTTTCCATGGTATCGTCATAACCATGGTATTGTATTAGTATGCAAGTACTAGGCACACTTAAAAATTCATGCTTGTTTCAGATATATTACTGATTCTTGAAGTATTTGTCCATTTAAGATGAGAAAAAAGCTGAAACCAAGAATATCGCCAGAATGAACTTTAAGTGTGTCTACCGTGAGACTAAATTAATCGTCCTTCAGTAATGATAGCTGTCTCAAGCAGTACTAACATCATTTTTATTAGTGGTGTATGAACTTCACTTTATACTAGAAATACTGAGATTTAAGAGTTAAGTCCAAGTCTGATTGGAAAATGTATATCAAAGCAGAATTGGACTGTTACCTGCCACATTATTGGGGGAGAAAAAAAACCCTATAAAATGGGATTTTAACACTTTGAAATGCCCATGTGGGAAAAAAAAATCCTATAAAACAGATAGGGATAAAACCATTAAGAAAATACTCTAAATCCCTATAGGATTTAATACGTAATATAACGGGCTTTCTGGGGAGGGGAAGGGGGGAGAGAAAGAGAGAGAGAGAGAGAGAGAGACTCTCTAAGTTCTATAGAACTTTTCCATGACAGTAAACCTGGAGAACACAAGCTTTTAGTTTTGTTTGTATGTTATGGCACTAATAAAATAAGTGTGCAGAATTTCTTCTCTTGCATAACTGGATGCACTTTATGCCTCCTGCAGAAAAACAATTTGGGACACTTTGAATGTTCTGTGACAAAAATAAATTTAAATGTCAGAGGTGTAGCAGTGGCCCATCACTCTGCACCTGTGTGAAACCTTGTTTTGTGAGGAGCTTGAGTTACTGTTACTTCAAGTCACATTCATTTAGGTTCAAATGTTGGCCACTTCTGCAGAGGAGAAAGCTGTGATGATAGGTTCCTCCCTGGCTATACCCCTTCGCAGTGTTGGCACTACCAACATAACACCTCATGGTAATCTAATCTCAGAAGAGCAGCCATGGGGTTTCTATCCGATTGGGAGAAAGAGTCATGGTGCAACAGAATGCCCCTTTGAATGCCCCTCCCAAATTAATAAAATTTGAGGTCCACCATCCTGCTCACAGAATTAATGGAAACACCTTCTACAAATACAGAGATCTTAGAATGTCTATTGCAGAGACATTCATATTTACACTACAGACCTTATGGGGGAACTCTCCCATCGGCATAATTAAACCACCCCCAACAAGCAGCAGTAGCTATGGTGGCAGGAGAGCATCTCCCGCTGACATAGCGCTGTGCACACGAGTGCTTATGCCAGCAAAATTTATGTCACCCGGGGGTTTGGGTTGTTTTTTTTTTCACACCCCTGAGCAACAAAAGTTTTGCCAACATAGGCTATGTCTATACTAGCACAGATCTCACTGAAATGTAAAAATACTATCCTTGTCAAAGGCAGTGTCTCCTATGTTTTGTCTGACATCTGAAAACTGCTATAATGTAAATTGTACTGTTTCACACCATTTTTGCCAGAATTAGTATGGAAATACAAAACAAAAATCAATTCCAAAAATCCCCATGACACTGCACCCCATATTCTTCATAGTGATATTGTTAAGATTGGTTATAGCTTAATGATGCATTTTCTGCAAGATGTCATGTGAGGTGTCATTGGAAAAGCTATGATTTTGCTGAATAGGATTATCCTATTTGTATGCATGTATCATTTTTGTATTTGAAGTTATGAATAGTTACTATCTGTATTTCAAATGTAGATATACCTGGGTAATGCCCACTTGACAAGATTCTTTCAGTCTGGATAGCTGGTTGGGAAGGGCCTATTCAGGGCAATGAGCCATTAGGGGAAAAAATTGGCCTTAGGAGAAGATTTATCTCCCACCTGGTGAGCCTTCCTGAGAACACTCCAAACAGCTTGTAAGCAATGGTTGCTATGAGTCTACAAGGACATGTGACCAGGCCACCACATGATGCTGGACTCCATCTTGTGATGTTAGTATTTTTCCACAGACTGGTCCGGGAACCAAGCTTTGGAACAAAGGGTTCCTGCCATATTTAAAAGCTATATAAGGCACGGAGTGCCATCATCTGGTGGTCTTCATTCCCCACACAAAAAGACTCCTGGAAACACCTAAGGAACAAAGACTGAACTAGGAGAAGTGCTGTACCCAGACTAAAGGGATTTCCAGTTTGTGTATAAAAACACCTGGGCATTCCCAGATGCAAAGCAGGTGCAGCTTTCCCCTTAAGATCTGTAGCCTGCTTGCATCATTTCTCTGGGTGAGAATCTGCTAATTCATATTCAGTCTATTTAATATATTGAGCTTAGTTTGTGTTTTTGTTTATTTGCTAGGTAATATGCTTTGATCTGTTTGCTATCATTTAAAATCTATCTTTTGTAGTTAACAGACTTGTTTTTGTTTTACTCTAAACCAGTGAGCTCTGACTGGAGTGCTTGTGGAAAATCTTTGCTTGGTTACCACAAGTGTGCATTGCTCTCTTCACATTGAGGGAGAGGTGGACTGGTTAAACCCATATACTGGCCAGAATTGACCAGGGCAGGCGGTACTGCTCTGGGGTCCCAGGCTGGGAAGCTGGTGGTTAGAGAAAGCCTGCATGTAACGGTGTTTGCTGGTGAAAGTGCAGGCTGGATGGCTTTACAGGTGTGGTGCAGTGTGAGAAGGATCCCAGGCTGGTGGGTCGGGGGGGCTCAGTGGTACCCCAGTTCCAGGTGTCACCTTGGGGGAAGTCATTCCCTTGGGCCCCCTGCTCCCCCTCCAAAAAAAATTCTGCAGAATGAAATCAGATTTATACTAAGCAAATGCATTTGCTTTTGAATATCAAAGACTACCATGCCATGCTGATTTTAGTCAAACTGTACAGAGATAAAAAGAAAAGTAGTACTTGTGGCACCTTAGAGACTAACAGATTTATTTGAGCATAAGCTTTCGTGAGCTACAGCTTACTTCATCGGATGCATGATGAAGTGAGCTGTAGCTCATGAAAGCTTATGCTCAAATAAACCTGTTAGTCTCTAAGGTGCCACAAGTGCTCCTTTTCTTTTTGCGAATACAGACTAACACGGCTACTACTCTGAAACCTGTCATTGTACAGAGATAGATGTTTCAAAGGTACCCAGAAATTCCACATCACAGGGTAGCAGCACCCAATAATATTTATTTGTAAAGCAAGAAGGATTTATGCTCCTGTATCTAGGAAAAAGTGCTGTGTTAAGGGAGCATGTATTCTGAATCTCCTGGCTTCTGAAAATTTAAACTGGAAAGTTAGTGTTGTTTGGATAGCAGAATAGATAGGCACCTGAGATAAATTACAGGCTTTTAGGTCAGCATTGGTATATTTTTTTACAGTGGGATATCATGAACTGTAACAATATTGGTGCAGAAGATGCCACAGAACTCTAAACAAGGTTTTAAAAACATTAGCAGTTACTATTGTTCAGAAAATAATTTTTGTAAATAGTGTTTCAAACTACTATTTTTATCCAAAGAACAGAGAAATATGAGGAAGATCAAGCAAATGCATGAAAATATTAAAGAGATGGTTTTTCAGAGCTATGCAGGAGTTCAACCGCATTGACTGTACCAAGAAATGTCTTACTACATCTTCATGCAATCCTTTGAAAATTGAGAAATAAATGGTACAAATTGTTGAATAATATCTGTAGTTTTTATATGCACTTTGATAGACCAGTATTTTTTTGCTAACTACCCTCACATACTATATATGGTGTGTATTTTCTGGGTTTTGTTGGACAGGTTAAAAACCCTATGAATTTCTTTCATTGTCATGGTTTACAAAGCAGCCAGAAACCTTTGTTAAAATTCAGCTTTCTGTTGGGCAGTTTTTTTTCTATATTTAAATTGCACTCTAGAAGCGAGAATATATAAAACATACTGACTAGAACAGAGGTTTTCCAGTAGGAAGCTTGTCTTAAAAGCTGGCCAACAATGAGAGATAATGGGCAAAGCTACTGGGATGAGGGGCATTATTATCAGCTTTGTAGTAAGTAATCTCCAGGGACAAAGCTTCTGGCACGGAAGGCCTGTGAGACCCTCAGGGGGAAAGAGTGTGAGTGTGGACTTGATGGCTATTTAAGATCTCTATATGGGGAGTGATTTTGTTGTTTAATAAATCCATCCCCCAGGAGGGATGTTGCTGACCCAAAGAAGAATTTGTTGTCGTAATTTGATTGAGAGAGCCATAAAATGTGGGGAACTGAGGCAGGGCTGCTGCAGAGTGACTTCAGGCCACGAGGGGATGCTTGGGAGGTGACTGGCCCTGCTACAGTAAGATCATATAAATATTTTTTCCCAAAGAGCTGAAATTGGAACATTTTGATTTAATCAGAACCACAAATTTTGATTGACCAAATTGTTTTAGAATTTTGTTCCACAGGAAATCTTTTTTTTTTTTTGTTCCACTTTTGAACAATTTTTTTCTTTGAAATTGTTAAATTTCCTGTGAAACTGAAAATCTAGTTTCCACCCAGCACTAGTAAGTAAAATGTCGTCACTAATATTGCATTAACACAGCTTCTACAAAGAAACCAAAACTAAAAAAGAACTTTTCAGATTTAGTACAATCGTGTTTGAATGACCACATGTTGAATATGCAACCATTTTCTCTTGCTGAGAAACAAACATATGTGACCTCAGAATCCAATGCTCTAGATATGTTTTTATGTGAATAATTGTGCTTTGGGATGGGATTTTCAAAAGCATTTCATGTTGGCCTAACTCCTCTTCCCTTGGAGTCGATGATAAAACTTCCATTGGTCTCAGTGAGAGCTGAATGCTTTTAAAATCTCCATCCTCTCTGCACAACCACCGGGGGTGTTCATGCCTCTGCAGCTTCCTGCCTCTCTTTATAAGAGAAATCGGCTCCTCCCTACCCAGCTGATTCTACTAATTACGCCCCACACTTCATCCCATGTGTGGGGGGGAAGGACTATTTGGACAGGGCTGGCTGCTTCCAGGTCTCTAGCCCTTTAAAAGCCAGGCTGCACTGTTTGTAGTCTTTGGCATATCTAGCACCAGTGCTAGTTTACTGATTTATGTGTAATCATTAAAATAGGTACAACTCTGTTTGTTTCTTTCAGTGAAACTAGCTTACAGGACTGTGCCCCCAGTGCAGGTCGGAACTGAAAAGTTAAAACAAATGCTGAAGTTCTTGTTCAGCCAAAACTCCTCTTCAAGTTGCTGGGAATTTACCCTGTTAATGGCCGAGCAAGAACAACATGATTTGGCCCACAGAAAGTAGCATTGACCCCATTTCGGCAAAATCACATGTGTAAGTGCTTCCCCATTCTGCAAAGCACCCAAAACAAGTGTTCACCTTTATAGTTTTTTGCAGTCAACAAGATATAAGCATGTGCTTAAGAGTTTTGCTATATTAGGAAGGACTTGAGCATGTATTTAAGGGCTGTTCTGAATTGGGGCCTCAATGAATAATATTTAGTCAGTTCTAGCTGAGAATGGGCTGAAATTCCTCATGCCAGAAGGCAGGTTTGGGAAGAGACTTGTAAGTGCCTGGAAATAGGGACTTGATTCTTCTCCCATTTAAGTCAAAGGAAATTTTCTCCTTTGTTTAAATGTAGCAAAAGGGCAGTTTGGGAGGGTTCCCAAACCAAGTGTGTGACCCAGCAGAATGGATTATAGCGCTGCTCAGGTTTGGCCTGGCTACCCCTCTGTCATGATGGTGGGGCAGCCGAATCAAACCTGAGTGGTGCTGTGTCCCCGCATGCCAGGTCACAATGCTTGGAGTGGGGAGCCAGATCCAGCCAGGTCCAGATCCAGGAGCTGCTGCTGTGGGATGAGTGTAGGATGGGCTTGTTTTCCAACAAGGATGCTCCTCACAGTGGTAACTTTTTTGAAAGGAGGGGTGCTTAGTTTCAGATTTTGCCCCAAGCCCCCAAAGATCTCTCTGCAGCTCTGGGATCAAGCTCTTAGAATGGAAGTCATAATTATAGTTCTGAGCAACCTAAGAGAGCGAGAATACCACTTCTTGTCCTTTTCTTTTTCCTTTGATTTGTTCCTGTTCCTGTTTCGGTTCCAACAAATCATTACTCCCCACTTCCTTGCTTCCATTCACCTTTCCAATTCCCCTTATCTTCCTGTTAGTCACACTGGTACTGGGTATCCTATTGAGCTGAAGAAGGTGATGTCTTCTGATTTCTGATACACTCCTTTTGCTTGACCATCATAAACATCCCAGGTTCTCTTTCCTCCCTGCCTCCCCTTTACAGTCTCTTTTTGGGACAGTTCTGGAAACCACACAGACTTTCATATATGGGGAAATCTGATGGCCCTACTGGGTCAGAATTAAGGGAGTGGTTGATTGTACACTGATATATGTGATGCCTGTGCTAGTGGTAAAGTTCTTCTGTGGCAGGAGAAGTGGCATGGTGTTAGATGCCTTAACCAAGGCAATTAAGTTTTGTGTTAGGTATAGTATGTGTAACCTTAGATGATATGCAAAGTACTGTATAAATATAATATAGATTCATCTAATCCAAATTCCTCTTTGCTTATCTCCTCTCTTCCTTTCAACTCTCCTCCTTTATGAATGTATCAGCTGATGCATTGTATCCTCAGATTATCTGCATGTAATTTAGACACAGCAATTAGGTGAATTTAGTCTTGCATTATTCCTAAGCACCTATATTCTCAACTAAAATTGCTGTGCAACCTCTACAGGTTTTTAAAACTAGCAACAGAAGCAAAATCTAAAATACTCACTTGTAATCTTCTAAATCTCTTCCCTGTCACCCACACACCTGCTCTGTAGCGGCATGATATATAATCAAAATCTTCAGGTGCTCAGTGTGATTGAATTGAACCCTTCCATTTAGTCTATTGCAGTTCTAATTCAGGACTGATATACAGTGGGTGTGATTGAAGAGATTGCTCTCTAATTATGGAGATTTTTCTGTGCAGTGTTGGAGAATATTTTTGGTAGTATTTACAGTGTTCGGTCTGGCAGTAATATTTCTGTCTGACAATGACAATTACATTGCTCTTGACTGGTGCAAATCAGATATCTTTAAAAAGCCTGTGTGTATCATATGTCACTGGCAGACATATTAATGTCTGAATTGAGGAGTGCAAGTGATGTAACAAGATTAGATGGTACCAATATAAAGGACCAACTCTAAATCCATGGATAAGCAAGAAACAGCTAGATGACAACTGTCAATTATTTATTGCCCTTGTCCAACATAATATTAATAGCAAGGAGATGTCACTTTTCTTTCTCTTTCTCTCTCATGCTTAGTACTCCTCAATTTTACCACAGTAACATTCTTCTCAAGGCATTTTGCTCTGAGTTCTCATTAAATGACCAGAAGAAAAAGTGATGGGCAGTTTATCCCCATGACATGCAAGAGAACCTCGTTAACCAGAAAAGATTAGTTTCAGATGCCTGCCATTACCTTAAACATTAACACATCACATCTTCTCTTTGCTCCTTCTTTCACATACTAGACAAAACATTAGACAATAAACGATTTCAGAAACAATTCTGGCATGGAAAGGGCATTAAGTAATAGGACTTTGTCTCTTTGGAATCCTGTACACACAATTTAATGAACTGCTGATTAAACAAAAGTTCAAAGATTTCAAAGAAAAACATGATCTAGCCTTAAGTTGTGTTGACATGTATGAGAATTGAACACCCCAATATTTTTTATCACTGGACCAATGAGGAGCTGTACGTTATGAGTGCCAAAAAAAAAGCAAAATTAAATCTTTTGTTTAGTTTTTATATCAGTTTTTAAATTTTGCCTTTTTAATGCCACTTGTTTTTGCTAATTTTTTAAAACCTTTTCCTGTAAGTGGAACCTCAGATTCAGTGATTTCTTATAGCTGGAACTAAATAGTATAAGTGATGTATAGGACCACCTCAGCATGAAAGTACTCATATTAAACAGAAGGGGGAAAAGTGAAAAAAGAAAACAAGATATAGTTTATTTGCTGATGTCACTCTGCTCCCATTTCAATAGGCAAACAATAATCAAAGGTTTATGTAGTGCAGGCTATATTCAACTCAGGTATTTAACTCATGTAACTAAGTTTCCCTAACTGCAATATTTCCTATGGCTTCCAATGGAAAAGTTGTACTTCTTCTGAATAGTGTTCTTGTGCTCTATTAAATGGATTTAGCATAGGAAATTAAAACAAAAAAAGAATTCCACAATGTTAATGAGATTTTGAATACACAAAGTTTAATACAATTCATAGTGGATTCCTATGACAACCTTAACTCTGCTCCATTGCATTTGTATGTTACAACAGAACCTTTTGCTACTAGATTAGATATTATCATTGTATAATAGTGTTTTACAAATAATACAATATTTATGCATTGACTTGTAAAGTTGTTCCAGTAATTAATATAACCCTAATGCAAACTACCTGGGAGGAACACTTCCCCCCACCCCAAAACCTAAGCCTTACAAGAATCAATATGATAGAGAGGGTAACTTGTATAAATGTAGCATCAACCTAACAGTTCTTATTTAGAAAGGGGTTTGACTTGTAAAAATTCACCTTACAGGTTTCATTAACTTTGACCCACAAGTTCTACTTAATAAGTCCTTCGACATACTCTCAGGGCATTGAGTCTGCCTCTCTGAGGAGATTGTGTTCATCTGCATTGCCCCTACTGAAAAGTCTGGCTTAAAAACAAAGGGCTAAAATATGGGCTTTGAGGGAATTTCAAACTCCAATTATACAAATATTACTCTTTCCACTTCATATCTGCATACAGTTTAATTTTATTTTTTTACTTTTAATCAATTAGTGAGCAGATTAGAAACTTGCAAATAACTATCTACACTTATAATAAATCTACTGAATGCATACTTACTAGCAGGACTTTTCCTGCCCTTTTATAGATAAAACTGCTTTCATTTTCTGTTATTTAAAGACTTCAGGGATGTAAAAAATGATTAAATATTGAGTTCTAAAAGATATAAAGTGATACAGGAAAGACTCAAGAGGTTTTAGTCAAATATACATTATGCCATCATCTAAACTTGTTTTGTGTTACAGGAAAGTACATTTGCTAGCGTTTGTGTAGCACACCTGAGAGAGAACCCCTGTGTACTGGCAAATAGCTATAAAATACATGACAATCTGCATTGGGATAATAATTGGTGCCTACTATTAAGGGGGTGAGACTCATAATTCACAAGCAGTGAAGCCACAAGTGAATTATAAAGGTCTTGTCCACCTTCAATGGAGATAAATGAATCTTTCTAGTTCATCCAATCATATGGTCTGTATAGAAAAGGTCTTCTCTGTCTACAATCTTTTTTCACATTAAATTGTGTTCCAGGGTGGATGCCACAGGAAACAGAAAATAAAACACTCACACAAGGTTTCTTCCTCTACTCTCCTGTTGGAGCTCTGAAGATGTTGCCATTTTCCTTACCCCAACCGTATATCAGATTCACCATCTTTTGTGACAGAAATCGGAGACGGGACTTTCCTTATCTCTTTTTTGTAATTAGCTAGATACGTTGATTTTATTGATACAAAGCATTCTCATCATCAGTAAAGAAATGCACTGCCTCTGTGACATTCATATTCTCTTCTATTTTGAAGACAACTGGAGGTGACCCATCTCCTTTAGTATGATGATATAGAGTATTACCAGTGGTCCACTGGGTGAGACCTGTCACACAAAGGGAACAAATCCTGAAGTCCTTCCTCAGCTTTCCTCAAGGGCTTGTTGTGCTGAACATCTATAAATAATTTAGGCCAAAGAGATTTGATGATTATCAGACTAGTGTTTATTTTTAGAATACAAGCATTCAAATGTACTTATTTTGGATAATAACTAAGGCATTATACTGGTGTAAATCATACCAGAGTTGTATGAGAATGGGGGCTGTTTAAAATCAATATAAGTGAGATCAGAATCAGGCTTTCAGAGTAGTGAGGCTATGATCTAAATGTGCTTACAGGCAGTGCTCAACCAAGGAAATTGAGAGGCAGCAGGTTTAAAACAAAACATAAGGAAATACTACTTCACACAATGCACAGTCAACCTGTGGTACACACTGTGAGGGGATGTTGGTCATTGAGGCTAGGTCCATCAATGGCTATTAGCCAAGAAGGTCAGGGATGCATCCCCATGTTGTGGGTGTCCCTAAACTTCTCACTGCCAGAAGCTGAGTCTGGGTGACTGTGGATGGATCGCTTGATGATTGCCCTGTTCTTTAATTTCCTCTGAAGCATATGGCACCAGCCACTGTCAGGAGACAGGATACTGGGCAAGATGGGCCATTGGTTTGGCCCAGTATGGCCATTCTTATGAGTTCAATTATAGTAAAACAAAAGGAAATTTATTTAAGAAAGAATAAAGATTCAAATAGAAACAAATGTGAGTGATGGGAACAAATGGTTACATCCAAAATAAAATAATTACATGTGAACTAGAGCCTACACTTATTAATAGTTACCTTTATCTACTAAAAAAGCAGATTCTGATTCCAGATTTCTGTCTTTTGTTGTGCTTGCTACCCCAAGGAGCTAGGATTCAGTCTTTTGTGAAATTCTTCCACTCATCAAATTATCTTCTCTGTTAATGGATCCAGGATGTCTGTCTCCACTCTGATATACTGAATCAGTCTTTTGCCTTCATTCACAGACAGAGCAATCCCCTCACTGACATATCATTCCTTTTCATGTCCAAGTGGTTCCGATGTTTATAGTTTGTCTTTGCTGGCTGTCTATTGACTTTTCTAGTTGGTGCCAAGGTAGACAATTGAGCAATGCATTATGTAATAGGCAAGCTAGGGAGGGGTGACAATTCCCTCCCGCTTGAATGGGTCAGCACCAGGACATATTCCCTAATGACTGACGTTCACTCCAAGGCCATAAGGATATAATAGTTACATTATTCCTTAAATATTACCTCTACACACAGCTTGCAATGATTACAAAGTTACAAACCTTCAGTAGAGATCCAACATATTACTCTTTATGGAGAAATATTATGAAAGCTGTGTATTAGTTGTAGTGAGTTTGTCAGGTCTGAGATAGGAGTTCCTTGTAAAGGACAGTGAACCCTTTGCCAGTTGGAACCAGTGGATATTTGTGTCTCACTCAGTTCCCCATGTGCAAAATGGGGATAATAAACCTCGGCTCACAGAGCTGTTGTGAAGGTAAATTTGCTGATGTTTGTAAAAGAACTAAGAGTATTTAATGACAGCACTATTGTGACCCAAAGCACTCCTGTATTCACCCCCTACTCGTTGTTATAATAATCTTTGTGCAAATTATCCCTTGTTAAGTCTCCTTTAAAAACTAGTAACACACTGATCGTCAGTATACGTGTGTAATGTATTCTGAAATGTGTGTTAAGAGTTGTGTACATACACTGTAGTCTTAATTTCAGTTTATTTACTGGAAAAGTCTGGGGAGTGGGTAAACCAGTTTCTCAAAGACAAAAGACAAGCTGATGCCAAAGGACAAGTTGATTGCCAATCACCTGTAAGGTGGCCATTCTTTGGCAAAGGAGGGAGGCAGGAACAAATGGATCTGCATTTTTAGCAAGCAGCATGGAACCTCTTTCACCACCAGACTCCATGTCTTCTTCCTCACAGCTGAATTAACTTTGTGTAGGGGTAACCCCTCAGGAAAATGCATTTCAAAGATTGACTATAAAAGTGAGGTTGGGTCGGTCGGTCTCTCTTTCACCTAGAAGACACATGAACTAGCCCTTTGACTTTGGGGGCGGGGAGATCCTGACCTAGAATTTGGTCAGCCTTGTTGCTGGGAACACATGGTAAGGATTTTACCTTAAATCATGTCTAGTTTATTAAATTTTACCTACTAGAAAGAGTTAGATCTTTATTTCTCTTGTAAGCATTTCTGACTTTAATAGGATACCTGAATTCACTTAAAATCCTATCTTCTTTTGTCAATAAACGTGTTTTATTTCTTAATCTAAACCAATCCAGTTTTGTATTTAAACTGAACTGTTTGGTAACTCTAGTTAAAGTAGCAAACTATTGAATATTGACCCTTTTAAGGGGCAATGGACTTCTAATATCTGAAATGTCCAGGAGAGGGCTGGACGGTGTAGAACACACTTTTTTTTTTTTTTTTTTTTTAGGGGAAATTTTGGAAAGGGAGTGTGTTGGGACCACCCTGCAGGTAGTAACCCAGCTAGTGGAAGCCGGAGTGTGACTGGAGTGTTGCTGACAGGCTGTTGCAGTCAGAGTTGTCAGACCAGGCCGCAGCTATACACAGACACTCAAGGTATGACTTGCATGCTGTTAGGCTGTTCTTGAGTGGCCCAGTTTGGGAGCTACAACAGTAAATCATTGTAAGGTACCCAGGGTTATTGGGCAGGCAGTGACAAAACCTCTCAGTGGTCTGGATTGTACCCTGCAATGTGACAGTTCCTAGAGAAGCCTATGAAGTTACCAATTGTATATTCAGTGCAGGGTTTGGATGTTGTGTAGTAAATAATGCATGTGGCCACACACTGAATGTTGAGGATAAAAAGAAATATTGAATAGCTACCATTCAGTGAGCACCATCCATGCCGTGCACTAAATGACAGAGTCCTGTGGACAAAATAGTATGTGATCATGTAATTAAAGACTGTGTTGTAATACATATGCACACGGGGTCTGAATTCAGATTGCATGGGCAACCTTTTGAGTCTTTAACTTTTAGCTTGCAAAGTTGTTTTAAGATGTAATATACAATTATAATCTCCATTTAAAAAGGACAGGCAAGTAAAACTTGTGCTTAGGCAGGTTTTTGCTTTTCAGCTTTGCAAAGCTGTGGTAAAATTAACAGAAACAGATCCGAGATCTTGACTATTTCTTACCAAGTTTACTAGAACTGTGATTAACACCATTGACTTCAGTGGGGCTATGCTTGGGAGTTTGCAGGAATAGGCCTTAAAATGGTCTTCAGGAAGAAGAAAGTACAAATTTCAGGTTGCTACAGTCAATGTTTAGGATTAAATTGCCCTTGACAATGAATTCTTTTCTTAAAGGAATCATTTTGTTCCATGAAAAATAATAAACAGCTTTGCATTATCTGAGGCATTTTGTGGAACTGAGTGAATGCGCAGCATTTAGGGAACTGCAGTTTGGTCTTGAACTTCATGTTTACAGAAAGAAATGGCCTGTCTTCCTATGAGTAGTGATATCCCCTATTACCCTACTTGTTTGTTCAGCTTAGGGGTTGAGAGTTTATTTACATTCTGTAATGCTAGACGAATGCTTTCCTTGGTATTTCTTTTAAATACTAAATTAAACATGCCTTTTTGTAGAAAAGATATTTTTGGAAAAACAGGGATGATTGCTGCTCATCTGTGTAAATATTTATCAGATCACATAAATAAAATTGAATATACACAATTTTTAAGGCTGCATCTGAAATTTTCAGAGCCATCATGAAACCCTCAACTCCTGCTGTGTTTTCTATAGGGCTCACAGAGGTCTGAGAGCACACTGCTAAGGAATGGCTCTACATAGTAAAATAAATAAATAAATAAATTTTAAAATAATAATGTAAATATTTGTGCAACATCCAAAAATGTACTAGGCACCTTACAGACAAATAGCAAGTCATGATCCCTGCCCCAAAGAGCTTACAACTAACCTTCCTACTGCAGAAGTGAAGTTATGTCATTTGACTTTAATGGTTGGCAGATTGGGCCCTATGTGTCGATAATTAACTTAAACATTAATAACCTGGACATCTACATGTGTATTGTACAAATACTAAATGGGTCCAGTCAGGGACATAGGCACCGAGTTTCTAATCTGTCGGGGGATGCCCGCCCCCACTCCGATTCCCCCAGGGCTCTGCCCCTGCCCTGCTTCTTCTCACTCCGCCTCTTCCCTCCCCCTCCCCCAAGTGCGCTGTGCCCTCACTCCACTCCTCTCCCCATCTGATCCATGGCAGGCAGTAGGCACTGAGAGGGAGGTGCTGATTGGCGGGGCAGGAGGCGCTGGGGGGAGGTTCTGATAGGGGGGCTCCTCCTCACCCACCCATCTGCCCTTTGCCGCCTCCACCCCACTCGTCCGATTGCCTCACCTCCCCGCCCTTTGGGGGCCCCCCAAAGCACGGGGTCCAGAGGGGTTTTCCTGATTCACTATACCCAAGGTACGTCTCTGGGTCCAGTTGACATCTGGAAACATTTCATTTTGAATCAAACTCTCAGTACTGCAGAAAAACAATTGAGATGTTTACTTCACAGTTTGGACTACATAGGAAGTTTTAAAGCTGCTCTCCGCCAGTGGAAAGTCCAAAGGGAGAGTGGAAGGGGTTATACTGCCTGCATTCCACTGGATAAATCTCACTCAGGCCAGGCTGGTACAGGGAGGTCTAATTTACACCTTCCTATGCAACTTCATTGACTCTGACCCATTATCTGTGTTGGTGACTTTGTTTGCCAATTTCCAATTCCTATAAGAAAGAGGTTCCAGATCCTGAAAGAGAAGGGTTTTTAGTGGAAATGATGACATCTTGAACTATAATGAGGCTAGCGGGCCCTACAGTTTAAAAAAAAAACCCACACCCCTATTTCCTAGGTGTATGTGAGTTACTCTTACAGTTTGTTTGTTTTTTCTTTTGACAAATCAAGGCTTAATTAACCAGCTGTCATATGGTGGGGAGAGAGGAGGTAATGGAATTTTCCAAGGTCTGCCCATGCGAGTTGCCAGAGAGAGGCACCCTTCACAGTAGATTCCACAGATGTGAAAGATGATCAAGTCTGGCTGCCACTCAGTGGGGCTTGAATAGACCCACATCTCTGCTAAGCTCTTTGGCTTTTGCTTTTTTTTTTTTTTTGGTGTAGTTTAAAAAAAAGGGGGGGGGTGGTATCTTCCAAATATCAATTGTTTGTGGTACCAAAATGAGATGACATTCGTAGTAAATTGTATGGATCTGAGATCCTCCTCCTCCTTTCTACATAATGAATAAAAGTTGGTAATGTTGATATTTAAATTATCATCTCTGGGCATCTGAGTTAACCCCTCACAGATGAATGGGACAGTTCTCATCTCTGAGTTATTGTTCTGGGCTCTTGTCGTGCCCTTTTCATGGCTCTCTACCCAACTTCGTTGAGAGGTTCCCAAGTCGTAATCTCCTTGTCCTTGACAAGCACCAACCTCCCTTGAAGAGACAGAAGTTAATCCTAGGATTGGATACTGCTCTCAACAATAAAGTAGTACTTAATCCAAGCAGGGCAAGCTGTCAGTCTAGAGCAGAGGGGTCAATACCAGAAGGACACCCCCTATTGGGAGTTACACATACACAGTCCCCAGGAATAATACGCTGTATCCATTCCCCAATGTCTACACATGCAGATTAATGCTCTCTGAAATGATTAATAGTTTCTATAACCCACACCCAATCTCTTTTTTTTCCTTTGTAGAGTACAGGTCACACTTTTGCTTTAGTCACTGGTGTTAGGGCACCCAGTGAACTCGTTGAGTGGTGGGTTCTGATTCCTTCTGGGTTGGTCTAGACCTCCTGGCTCAGTCCAGATGTTCTCTGGATCAAATCCCTCCATTGCAGCTCCCGGCTGTCTTTTTTTCTCTCCTCTTTCTTTCAGCACCAAACCAAACTACGCATGCAATAGCAGCATCTTTTCCAGCCCTCATCCCTGTGCCAGCTGACTGGCCTATAGTCATCCAGCTTGCATCTAGTCAACCCCCTCTGTTTTGGAGAGACATCCCTCTCTTCCAATGGAATTCAGGTCACCAGCAACAACCTTTATTCCATGTTCAAGAGTGATACTCTACACCTCCACTGGGAATCGGCATTTGATAGCCAATAACATGCTACCATCCCACTCCCACAATAGGGCACATTCCATGTTGGGAAGATGGGGGCAGTGCCCTTCCCTGCTCCTTGCCAATCAGGGGCTTTCCCTGAGGAGCAGGGCCACTGTTTCACTCCACTGACCCATCTCCGCTTCAGTTAACCTCAAAATGTGAAGCGAGAATTTCACCTAAACCATAATGGCAATTTCTTCATCTTTTTTAAAACTTTTAAAAGGAAACCTGAGATTGTGAAGAACAAAATAGCACCTTCAGAGATGAACTGGTGCAGTGTGTGGTACATATTGGTTGTTCCCAAACTGGGTAATTAACAGGAACACTTCACCAATATACTGTGTGAGCAAAGCACATCTAGTGTGGACATAGCTATACTGGCAAAACTGTGCTTTGTACTTTGTACTGTGCTTTTATTGGTAAAAACACCCCAGAAGTGAAACAAGATGTACTGGCAAAATTGCACTTTTACCAAAATTGTATTTTTATACTGGGGGGCTTCTGACAGCACAGCTATATCAGTCAACATATTTGATTGATATATGCTAGCTAGCATGCGCATATATATAAAACGTATCCTATTAATATATATTCTCTGCAGCATGGGTGTACATAAATGTTGTTTATGCTTTATGCATACTTATATTTATAAGCACAAATATTATAACAGTGAGAGAGCCTAAACTGGCCTGTACCATAATCTTGTTCACTTATGCTAAGTATCCCATAACACCCTTCATTTGCTGAAGTAAGTATTTGGTATAAGCAGATAAGAAACTTGTCAAAATCAAGATACTATGCTTTAATCATTGTATGGCTTAGTAGCTAGGGAAGTGCCTTCATGGAGCAGTACCTGTAATGCTGGTATCCAAAACACACACAAGAAAGGATCAAAACAATAAATTAGGGAACTTGGATGAACTCGTAGGTTGAATTTTAGTGACCGGTAAAGAGATGTGTAACTTGTATAACCAGCATTTAAATAATAGCAGCTGAAATTTTGTAATTTTGGGAGTGCACCTTCTGCATAAGATAACATAGCTTCCCAGAGACTAGTATCATATAAACTTGTTTTCTATATTAAATTATTATTATTGGTTTAGAGCAATAAACCTCATTGACATTGGTTATTTGGTCTCTTGAATATATTTCTTAATGAACCAAAGTGTGGTCAAGCAATTGACTACACAATTTATTAACAGATAGCACAACTCTCCACTCCCCAACCAATTTAACTGTGCTGACAGACATCTGTAGCCTAATATTAAAGATCTGCATCCAAATTCTCAGTTCCTCCATTCATGGGATTAGGGAAAAGGAGTAAGTTAGAGCAACCACAAAGCTTAAACTGTTTAAAAATTTCTGATCAATATATTTGTTTTTTGCGGAAAAATGACTTTTTTACAAAATTGAAATTTTTTTAAGATGAACATTTTTAAAACTATTTTTTCAAATTTTCAACTTTAAATGAATAAAACTAGCCTTTTTGTTGTTTTTGATGGTGATTTGCCTTTCTGATGACTGTGTCCTCTTCTTGTGTACCATTGTCAAGCAATCTCTCCTCCACTTTCATTTTTGTGTTCCCTGGTTGTGCCTCTACATACTCTTGTTGCTGGGTTCAAATTTTTCTTGTTCTGTGTGTGTTCATTTTTTGATAATTGTACCTTTCTTCCTGTTCTTTGGTTGGTTACCATATAACAGAAGTAGGGGGGGGTTCAGAGCTGATGTCAACTGACTAAAGTCATAGAAAAACTCTCATAGGAAGAAAAAGAGACAACACTGGGCCTGTTTAACTATCAGATGGAGAAGAATAAGAGACATGATAGTAGTAAACAGAATAACAAATGAAACTGAGAAGGTAAATCGGGAATTTCTCTACACCCTGTCTCATAATACAAGAATGAGGGGACATTCAATTAAGTTGAAAGATTGCAAATTCAAAACTGATAAGAAATATTTTCCAGTCAATACACAATTAGCTTATGGATCTCATTGCCACAGCATATCATAGAGGTCAACAGCTCAGTAATAGTGTTTGGTGTTTTTTTTGTTTTTTTAAAAAGGATTGGACATCCAAAGGAATAGTATAGTAATAAATATTTTTAAAGGATTATTTTGCATAACATTGAAAGCAGGAGTGTGGACTCTAAATAAATTTTATTTTTATTTTTTTACTCGTTTTCATGGGCATTACTGTTTTCTAAATAAGGATTTCTGAAAGTACCAGTAGTAGGAAGAAACACATTAAATTTGGCTCCTAAAGTGAATATGGATGAGAACAGACAGGAAATGTAAGGTCACAATACTTGTTTATCTGAATGATGTAGTGCAGTGTTGACTTTGAACATACTGCACACGAGAGAAATCCAAGCTGCCCAGTGAATATGAACCAAAGATTCTTGATAGCTAGTTGCCATTAACCTATTTGTTTAAAAATAAAAGTCTGTATTAGTGTATCCCATGGAGTTTGTTGCAGATTAAACATTTTTGCAGTTCTTTATTTTTATAGTATTGCTATAGTTTGTTCATTTAGTGAGTGTTACAGTTATGTGTTTAAACAGAAAAATATATTGGAATGTGCCATGTATAGGAGGATATTTTACTTGGAACTTGAAAAAAATTGGATTTCCAAATTGAGTAATAGTGTTGGAAACAAAGGTTTTCCAGTTCTGTGGTTCAAATAAAAATAGTTGTGATTTAAGCAATTAAGAGACCTATGATGAGCCATTACATCCTGGGCACTTGTAATCTCCAGAGGCAGGCCAAGCTGGCAGATCCAGATAGAGAAATGCATACTGTGGCTATATATTAAAGATGAGGGTGTGATTGCAGATGTACCTGTTTTGGTAAATGGCAGCCCTTAGGTTCTTGGCAATTTGCTCAAATGAAGGCTGCACTGATAGTTTGGACATCCTTTAACAAAATGAACCTAGTGGCCCCATTCTTCTTTCTGGCTCTGGACAATGAATAATGCCAGCCCGGATATTAATACTAATGATGATGCTGAAGCACATCAGAATCTCCTTATGTAAGAGACTATAAGCCTGAGAACTATTTTGCCTGTGTTTTGACAGCTCTTCAGGCCAGGGGGCATGATGCCTGGTAGACGTATGGCACCACGCACACAGTTGCATTCAATAAATAATTGTGAGCCCAATTGAAATAAATCTTGTCACTCTCTCTACACACCGTGTTTCACAAACATGATGCAAATTTCTCATTTTTAGCATTACATGTCTTCCTTTTCCAGTGTGTAAGTCCTGCTCCAGAGCGACAGATTTTAGTCCTACTCTCACAATCTCTAGTATACATCTATTAGCCATCCGTAACAAGTGAATTTGGGGTGGGAGGCTTATTTTAGAGGTGTGAGTTGAATAAAAGGAACGGCCATGAAATCAGCACTTTTGTCATATAACAGTCTCAGGGATAAGGGTTAATTCCCTGATTTCTTTCTAAAAGGTTTGTGTGTTTGTTTGGCACATTATTCAAACTAAAACAATCTAAAAGATGCTATGGATGAAGACCTGGCCACACTGAAGTAAATGGCAATATTCCAGTTAACTTCACTGGGGTCAGGAATTTACCCAATATATTTAATAGCTTATTTCAGTGGTGATCGAATTAGACTTGCCTTTCCGGTGATTAAAAAAAACAGCAGCAAAATTGTAAATGAATTAATTTGAAGTCTACAAAAACTGGGGACTAAGTATTTACAAAATGGCAAAAACAAACCAGGTGTTCAAGAGCAATTACCATAACATAAACACTTCAAAACAATTAAATGCAAGAAAATCTTATCAGAGATAGTAATTTTAGAACTTTAGAACTAAAGAACACTTATTTTCCTACCTGAAATCTTATGCTAAGTAATAGTTTTACCACAGTCCACTTCTTCAGGAGCTTCTGTCCAACTACTCATGTAGCCTATCATATCAAAGACATTCATTCTTTGTCTCTTGCATTTTCAGACGCAAATGGATCATCCAACCTCAGATCCAACTATTCAGCCGTTAGCCCATGAGTTAGCCATTCCATCTCCTCCAGGAATTGGCGTCTATTCTGACACTCTGAGAAACCCACCACACCCTAGTGGGTTCCAGCCCCAGATTGGCTTTACAAATCCAAGCTATTAAATGCTTTCTACAGCTGTATCCTCAGCCATGAATAGAGATAGGCAAACTATTTGCAGTGAACAGCTTGTTCAATACATTATATTTGTATGACTTCTTCCGTTAGTGAATAAAAAGGATCACAAACCCTGTTAAACCAGTGAATATGTTTTATTCAAACGTATGTTCCTGAAGACTTTTTTTTGGTATTATTTGCCCAGTGCAAGTAATGATTATATTGTGCAGTCAGCTAAATCTATGGCAACTCAAACTGTATTTTTTTTAAAGCAGAGTATCTGAAGAGAATTCTTGTGGCTCAAGGTTTTATTGCTTCTGTGGTTTGTTCATTTTTATGTATTGCCGTTGAAACTTTGATTCTGTGGAGGGGGCCTTAAGCTTACTGGGGTTTTGTTTTATTTTTAGTGAGGTTCAATAATATGGATTTTCTCAGAGATAACTAATTTATGATGCTGCCAATTCCATGTCTCTGATTCCCTAATTTCATTTTTGTGTGCAATTCTTTTTAATTTACTTATATTGAAATAAATGTTGCCCACTATAGGTCTTCTTAGCAACACCTGGGGAAGGGAATAATTATTTTTAAGTGCCTTCACAAACCAAAAATATCTGAAATTGATAAAAGCTCCCCATGTGTTGTCATTTTTATACAATCTATAATCCGTTTGTCAGAAAAATGTGAATTAAGGGAATTGTTCCACTCATGTAATTCAGCCCTTACTTCTACAATCACCACCGTTATCTGAATAAAGGGTGGAGAATAAATGTCTTCTGAGTGGCTTGCCTCTCCCTCTCCTTGATACCCATATATACTATTAGTGCAGCCTTTCCAATACATCTGTTAATGCAGGGAGCAGAAAGGAGTAAGGTATCCACTCTCATTGACAGTCAATGGGAGTTGGTGCCTACCTGCGCTTTGTGCCTTTGAAAATCTCCCACAAAAATTTCACTTAGGCAAAAGCATGGACTCAAAACTTAGCTTTGTTTCTCAAAACTTTTTACATTAAGACTCCTCTTCGATACAGATTAATGAGTGAGGGTTGATGAGTGGGAAACCCAGTGTTTCCGACAGTCAGGTTCATTTTGAGTTTTGGGTGAAGGTTTGGGTTGGTTGCTGCTTTATTCCAGCTCATGCTCTCCTTCTACTATTTGCTCTACACTATGGTGGTGTGTGGGCTGCCAGAATAAAACTGCTGGAAGACCACTTATAAATGTCAGTGAGCCAGATACTTCCCTGAATAAAATTTAAGGCCATTACTTTTGATGCTGCCCTTTGTCTATCACATGCTGCTTTCTGTTGCAAGAAGGCTGAGAAAGGGCTGCGAAACTTACAAACAAAAACCCCACAAAGAAATTGAGCAGTGTATGTCATTATATGTCATGTCAGATTTTAGATAACATGGCAACAGGGGCTGTAAAACTAAAATAAGTGCCATTCAGTCATGACAAAATATAGTTAATACATAATAGTGAGCATGGCTAACAGCACCACTGAAGAGGTAAACTTGATACACTTCTAAGGGAGATTGGAGCACTGCATTATAATGCATGAAGTGGTGAGATCTGTAATAAGGAGCCTTCTTTACATATGGAAATGTGCATGGAATTATTCTAAGGCCCTGGTTGTGATGAAGGTCACATAACACACCCCATTTCTGGCTAGCTCCTGTATGCTTAGACATTGTAAGATCTATATTTTCATGACTTGAAGTGCAAATTTTTCTGATATCAGGTTAATGCTCCTCCAGCAGCATTATAACTTTCTATCCCAGTCCTGTAGTAAGTTATGTTTCCAGAGTAGCATTTAGACTATTTTTGATTTTGCTCTGATCCATTCCAAATTAAATCAGATCACATTCTTTTCAGAGTTTGCCTGTCTTCTGTGGTTCTTCTTTGTGGCTCCATTTTCGTGTTGTAAGTTTGTGTAGCTACAGGCCAAGGAGAATATTTTGGCATGAGTGGAGCATTAAGTCGTTGGAGCATTTGTCCTGTTTGTTTGTCTTCTCCTTCAGCCTTTACACGCTGTCTGACTTTTCTTCCAGCCACAACCATACTCTGTGAGCCAGATATTCCTTCCACTCCTTCTAGTGTAGGAGATCAAAATCAGGTGAGAACTGAGTTTGGGAGCATGGAATGGTGAGCTTCATGGGGGTGAACCTCAGATAATTTCAGGAATTCATTTTGCCCTTTCCTGGATTAGGAGAGGATGACTGAGCACTGTATGCTTTCCTCATCCTTTGTCTAATTTTCACTTCTCTTCTTTTATTTGAATAGTACAAACACTCAATAAAATACTATATGGGCATAAAATGCAAAGGACAAAAGACAAGCATATTAATAACTAGATATCAGTCTAGCTTGGGTACATTATAATGATAGATATATATTTACTGGACTCTGTTTCAGAGGTGACCTGTAAAATGACATAAGTCCATAAACACCAGTAAATAAATACGAATTATTATCAGGTAAATGTAAAAGGGATCAGTGTACGTTAACATAGGAGGTGCATGTGTGCTGCTGTTTCTGCTACAGTCTTGTATAATTTGCCCCATAGTCTGATGTAAATTAATCATTAAGTTAGTTACACTTACTGGTTGAAAGGGAGTTTAAATAACTCCTGCTTACTCAGGTGTAACTTACACTATCATACATATAACTTCTGAATTTGTTGATGTGTGTATGTTGCTCTATTCACAGCATGCACACAGAGAAATTAGATATAAATTCTCTTGCTAGAAAGTTGCAATGCAACATTACTTTATTTCTTAGAGTTCAGTATAGAAAGAGAGATGCACACAGCTCCTTAAATCCTTAAATCACAACTCACCCTGTCCTGTTTTTTAGCTGGCTTTTTCCATACTAACTATCATTGCACACTTTGCAACAGAGCCCCTTAGCCTGCAAGCATGACCAGGAAACAACCCCTCTCCTCCCACACTCTTAAAAAGTAGGCCTACACTACATACAATTGGTGGTGCTGTATAGGGTATGTGTAGCCACTTGCCACAGTAAAAGGCAGATTGCATCCACACTGTGGTCTGTAGCTACACATGGATGTGAAATGCTCTGGCAGTGGGACACTATGGTGCTAAAAGTAGTAGGCAGGTAAAGAGCCATGTAAGGTACATACCCATATCGTTTATGCATGTCTCCACTTGCCTAAGCAGTGCCTCACCATCTATTCGGCTATTTATACGTATGCTAAGGGGGGGCCAGACTGAAAGGGAAACATATCACCCTGATTCAGTGTTGTGCTCTGACAAATGACAGTGGGATGAAGAAGTAAAGGACAAATTCTAGGTTACATGACAGGCAGAGTTAGAGTACAATGCCACAACCTAACTATCATCATGGGAGACCTGAATGCTAAGGTCGGTAAGGACAATCCAAACAACGACAGAGCAATGGGAAGACATGAGTGTGGCACTGTGAATGAAAATGGAGAAAGGCTTGTTGATTTCTGTAATATGAATGATTTAGTCATCAGTAGAACCTTATTTGAACATCATGAAATTCACAATCTGACATGGTGGTCTCCAAATGGCAGCGATAAGAACCAGATTGACTATATCATAATGAATGGCAAATGGTGACGCTCACTGATAGATGTGAAAGTGAGAAGGGGTGCAGACGTTGGCAGCAACCACCACCTTGTGACAGCCTCCATCAAGGTAAAACTGAGACGTGTGGGCCCACCAAACAAGCAACGCAGACGTTATGATATTGACAAGCTAAAGTCCCTTGAAATACAGAAAGTCTTCATTCTGCAGTTAAAGTAACAGCAAATTAACAGCAATTTATAAACGGAGCAGTGAAGCCTGCCTAGGCTACAGGCAGAAAAGAAGGAAGGAGTGGATTACACCCAACACGTGGAATGCCATAGAAAAGTTTTAGACACAAAATCCCAGAAGCTAAAGGACAAATACCACGAGCAGTATAACAAGGCACATCGAGAGGTTAAACACCTTGTGAGAGCAGACAAACGTCATTATACTGATGATCTGGCAACACAAGCAGAGGATTCAGCTGCTTGTAGTGAACAAGGAACTGTCTGCAATATGACGAGGCTTACCAGTGGTAAACGGCAAACACTCTCATCGGGAACAAACAAGGACACCTACTAACAACCGAAAAAGAACAAGAAATGCGCTGGACAGAGCACTTCAAAGAATTGCTGAACAGGGAGCTACCTAAAGAGGAAGCAAACGTCCAGGAGGCAGAAGAATTTTTTGATATCAACACAGTCACCCCAACTAATGAAGAGATCATTCAAGCCATCAAATCCTTAAAAAATGGGAAGGCACCTGGCAAGGATAACTTGAATGCAGAATTGTTCAAGGTAAATCCTAAATTAGCAGCGTCTATCCTAGGTCTGGGAAAGGGAAAAAGTGCCAGAGGAGTGAACCAATGGGGTTATAGTGAAGATGCCAAAGAAAGGAACTCTCAGTGATTGTAATAAGTGACATGGTATCACACTTTTATCTGTGGCAAGCAAAGTATTGTGTAAGAACATAGTCCAGCATATATCGGAGGCAGTTGATTACGTTCTGAGAAAAGAGCAAGCTGGTTTTCAGAAAGGGCGTGGATGCACAGACCAGATATTCACTCTACAGAACAGAATGGAACAGTGCTTAGAATGGCACCGGCAACTGTACATATATTTCATAGACTTTTTGAGAAGGATTTTGATAGCATTCACAGGAGCAGCCTATGGCACATTCTGTCAGCCTATGGAATTCCTTTCTGTATTATCAACGTCATCAAAAGCTTCCATTTCAGCTTTACATGCAGTGTTGATAACAATGAGCTCAGTTTTGAAGTCAAAAAGGAGCACATCAGGGGTGTGTCATGTTGCGTACTTTCAACACTACTTTATAGTGCAGAATGCAGGGGAATGAGAAAGTATGACATGTTCAAACTGTCTTCATTCCATACAACCCGCCTCAAAAAAACCTCCTTATCTTTTGGCCCAGAGCAATCTCAAACCAAGATCTATTGACACAGTGCAGCCAAGAGGATATGAGAACCATCATTTCTAGGTGGTGTTGGAGTTGGATTCGACATGTGCTTCAGATGGAAACTGATTCCATCACCAGAGTAGTAACAAGATGGACACCTGAAGGCAAGCGAAAAAGAGGCCACCCGAAAACAACATGGCAAAGAGCTGTGGAAGCCGAGGTGGAAAACCTGGAGCACTGTTTGGGAACCATTGAAAGACTTGCCAGAAACAGACAGGAGTGAAGGAGCTTCATCACTGCCTTAAATCCCAGAGGCGTAATAGGAAAGTGATGATGATAAGGGGGAAATGCAGGTTATGTACTCTTCATGCCACCATAAAGAGTGTGCAGTGTAGATGTACCCAAAGTGACAAGTTAAAGTTGAAACACTGTCCTCAGTACATCATATGTGTGTTTAACTTTCCTATATACAAACAAGTAACAAGACTCCAGATGTATTTTATATATTTCAAGATGTGCCTTCTAATTATTTTTTCTTAGGTAGCAACTTTTAATCTCCCATCAGCAATAAAGGAGAAGCTTGTTTTGGAATAACAGATGTAAATATGTTCAGCCAGGTTTGGTATGTGTCTGGTGCTTGAGATTTCTTATGGGCTACAGAGTTCTAGGTTTTGGAAATGTATCATAGATAGCATAATTAAGATACCATATGTATTAATGTTGTTAAAGCTGGATGGATTTTGTTACTATTTCATTGAACATTCTTGCCCCCCCCCAAACTGGTTGGTTAGTTTGTAACTATTTACACTCCTACTGCAGTACTTTTGCTATGAGATGGGAAAAATCAGTTTGCATTACCAAATGCGAATAAAACTGAAATACTTAGCTGTATTTTAATAACATCTATGTACCACAATAGCGTGCGTGTGTGTGTGTGTCTGTGCATATATATGTTAGTACCGGGGGTTTTTTTTGGTGGTGATTAGAAGGATCTGGGCAGTATTGGCAATTTCAAAACAGTCTTGTTACTGCTACATTAGAAAGGGATTTAATTATTCTGGCATAAAAAGCTAGGAAAGCAAAATAAATACACTTAATGTAGACAGAATCTCTGCTATTCTAATTGCCAGAGCACTGTAAGAGCTTTCAAATAATAAGTCCTTAAATAATAAATTGATATGGGAGAGAATGACACCCAGGTGTGAAACCTTAATCTGAGAGCTGTGCTACATACTCAATGACATAATTGTCCCTATTACCATATTCTAGTCTAGCAGGAGGGATTGAGTCATTGAAACTGGATTGAAATGAAAGACAAACTAGATTCAAATAGGAGGTGAGTTTTGAAGCATGAATATATAATAAAGTCCAGGTAACTAAATTCCTACTTGAGTTTAAAAAGCAGGCTTAGATTGTGAAAAATTACATTTAAACACTATTCAAGGTCTGATTTATCCCACAAAAGCAAGGGTTAAGAAAACTCCGTAACAAAATGAGCCTTTGTTAAAGAGCTCTCAAAAACAAGGGAGATTTTTCTTATTCCACTACAAACATTCAGGTTGTTCCTAGATATTTTCCATAAAACAGATAGCACTGTGAAGATCTCTTTGAGAGGACTGCTCCCCAGACTTCCTTGCTATTTCGGACTTAATTCACACCCTAACTCTAACAATCATGATCCTGTACTGCATTTTAGGGCAGGTTATAAATTTAGTTTCCTAGAGTGTTTAACACAGTATAACATTTATGAGACTAATTCCATTAATAGGTCTCTTCACATCTCACCAGATATTGCAGCTTGCCAGTTGCTATTTTAACGTGTAATATACCACGATATGAGGGAAGTACCAAATACTCATTGCAATTAATGGTAGAGGCAACTTTTTCATTCCAGTGAGACATTGATCTTAAAAACAAAGGGGCCTAATTCTACACTCAGTTACATGGGAATAGGGAGGGACTTGAGTGGGTGGCATGGCTCCATTGGTAGTTCTCATCATACTTGTGCACTGCCATCTTGCCAAGGGTGATGCAGGTGCAGAGAAAAAGCTTATACCACTAGCAGCATCTATAACACCTGGCCTATAACCTGAAGGAAGCATGCATGGAAAGCAGCTGCTTCTCTTCCCCAGCATGCTCTCTCTCTCTCCTCACAAGCAGCAGAGCCAAATCCTTTCTAAAGGAAAGAAAAAGCCTCCACAAGGGAGGCAGAGCGAATGCGGCAGTGCCACTGCTCTACTTTTCTGTGTTCCTCACCCCATCCCTTTTTGCTACATAGAAGGAAATGGGTATAGAACCCATGTTACATAAATAGCAACTTGAATGCATTGCAAACATATTTATTGGGGATTACATTTAAAGTGATAGAGCTAATGACTCTTAGAAGCTAAAGCTAAACAAAATATTTTCCTAATAGTTGCTCAGTTTCAATGTCAAATATCAATTGGTTATTAAACATTTGTGTAATAAGTAAACATTTGTGTGACAAGGTGTAATAATTGTTTAATAAGTGACTATAGTTATTTATTACATTATTAGGAATGATTTCCTGAGTCCTAATAATTAACAAGGAGTGATTTATTTGCATATGCCTAAAGTTCAAAAGTGACCTCCTAAATTGTGTGCACAAATTCCACATTTTGCATGCACATATCTGGTAAGCACACGTATAGATTTTTTTGATATTTAAAGGGACATCAACCTGAAACTAGGTGAGTCTTTAAAATGAGTTAAAAGTAGTTTTTCCAGATACTAGATTTGCCCCCAGAGTCTCCCTACCAATTCTTCTGAGTTTCCTATTTTTTAAAAATAGCTTTCTCTGCCCTGTTGTCATGTGAAAGACACTCACAAATAACTAGGGAAATAGACGGTAGTAATAAACTGACACTGTCTAGGCACAAAGAGCCAGCCTTATTCTACTCAGTTTTTGGAGAGGTCTCATTAATGCAGCAAAGAGGAAGTTGGGCTACTTGAGTTGTACTTGTAGATCTGCTAGTGGCTTACCACTTTGTTTCTCTTTCTGTAAAATGGTGGTAATAATACCCACTTTTGTAAAGCATTCTGAGGCCTGCAGCTGAAAGGCACATTATAAATGCCTATTACCATTAATAACACTATTATCACATATAGTTAAAGCCCACTAAATTTTGCCATCTTTTATTTTACATGGTTTGATTTTCTTAATCTGTTCAACTGAAAAAATCTTGAATAGAAAAATTCTAGTCCTACTCTAACTTCTTTCCTTCTGATATCCTGCCACTTAAAGCTTCTTTCTTCTTTTCTGCTCTCCACTAGGCTACCAAAGGTTATTTGCTCTATTATTTGAATATCTGTCCAGTTCACTCCTTAATTGGTCTAATGCTTTTTCTCATTTTCCTCTTTACCATCCAGTTTCCTTTTGCAAACTCTAATTCCCCCCTCCCACTTTTGTTTCCAGGGATGAATGTGAAGCGCAGAACCAAGAAAAGATCCGTAGAGCACAAGAATGTTTTATTGTACAAGTATTATGGTGCTGGACTTGCAACACTGTAGTTAAGCACCTCTTGGCATTTCACTTACAAACCCCTCCTTTAGGAAGTTGTAAATTACTTCTCTGTTTTAAAGCACATTAGATAATTGAATAATTCAGCCATTTCATTTTAGTTGTTACATTTCATTTTTTCAGCTACTTTCTAAATATCAAAGACAATTTAAATGGAAAACTTAGGGGCTGTGAGAACATATGGAAATAAATTCCACCATTGAATACACTCCTAATAAGACAGTGGGAGTTGTGTGTATTGAAGAATAGAATATAACCCTTAGGGTCTAATTTTCCAAATATTACAAGCTCAGGGCCATGAGGAAAAGTGCATGCATAATTGCACACTTATTCTGAATGTGCATTTACTGTGATTGCAAATGCAAATCAAGTATGTGTGCATTCAAATGGCCAGTTGAGTTTCAATACCTGGGTTTCACATGAAGTCACAGTAATTGTGCATGCAAATTAAGCATGTAATTGGGCATATATTTTTGCAAACTGCCTTGTGCCTCTGATGCTTTGAAAATCAGATCCTTTACATTAATTGTTAATTGGTATCTTTTGCTGTTTTCTTAAAATGATACTGCCAAAATTATCAGTGTTGTACAGTTAGGTGTGTTTGCATTAGAAATATTATATAGTTAATGCTTCATCAATTATATTGTGCTCCCCAGTAACTTTGGTAGGATTGATTTCTTACAAAAGGACACTTCAAAACACAATGTCCATAGGAAAGAAAAGTGGTGGAAGAGGAATCTCCAGTTCAATTTCAACACTGTTATTTTGCTGATTCAGTATAGTATTGAAGGCTGAAAAATTCCTACTTTCATGTCAGATTTTAAAAATAGGGCACTTTTCCTATTATATACGAAGAACTGCTTCACTAGGTGACACAATGACCTTGAGTAACAAAACAGAAAGACTAGATATTTTATCCAAATGAGGTTTATTGCTAGTGAAACAGAACAACCATCCTAACAGAACTATAGTTCTACAAATTATTCTCTGATTCCTGGTCTCAAGTACGATTTAACAAAACCAATCAAAAGAACAAGGAAGCATGTAGTCTTTTCTTGCTATTCTCCACTACTCTTTTTGGTCCATAGTACAGAGTCCTATTAGTCCGCTTTAGTTCTAAGAATGTTACTCAAATCAACCATGTGATCAAGAAATGCTGACCCTTACTCAAACCTGAATTTATCAACATTAATCTTTGCAGTGGGCAGCAGGAGGAAGATAAGCAAGATGACGTCAAATTGATCATATGGAACATTTTTCTAAAACTAGATTTGAAGAAAGGGCTGAAAAGGAATGAGATTTTAAAGTGGGGGTGGAAAAAGAACTCATGTTCTTAAAATAAAGAGCTACCTTGGTAGCCGGATTAATGGAAATTTTCCATTCTAGCACACCAGTTTGAATCTAGCACAACAAATTAGGGACAAAACCTTACTACTATGAGGTGGCTGTTTGGGGCCTATATTAAGGTCTCAGTAGATCCTGAGAAAATGTTTGGAAAATGGAATTTCTGTCTCATTGAAATTCCAACATTTGGAAATGTTGTTTAACTTCAAATCAAAACAAAGTCAAAATTTTGTAATTTCTCATAGAAAAGAAATTCTGAAAAATTCAAATCAGATACATGAAACATTTTGTTGTGTAATGTTGAAACATAATAGATATAAAATTATTAAATCATATATCAGACAATTTGGATGAAGTAATATCTTTTACTGGACCAACTTCTGTTGGTGAGAAAGATAAGCTTTTGAACTCGCACAGTTTTTTTTCGGGTCTAGGAAAAGTACTGAGAGTGTTGCAGATAAATACAATGCGGAACGGATTCTTTAGCATAAATAGTTAACAAATATTTCAAGGGACCACTCAAGTGAAGTGGCCTATTAACACCCTCCAGTCATAAGGATGAAAGGAAGGGAGGTGGGAGGAAAAAAGGTAGCTGGAAGGAGGGTGCTTTTTAGTGGGGTTAGTGGTCCACTAACAACCCCACCCACATACTCAAGTAGGGTACCGGAAGTAATGGACCAAAAATGGTGCTTAGGAAATTAGACCTAATTGGTGGTCAGAACAATAAGGAGATGGACCATTCCACCTATTACCCTTTCTAGGGCTCTTAAAAAGATTTTGGGTGTGGGGGGGGACCTTCTTACTGTCACCGTGGCCATAATGGAAGGATTGTTGTCTTCACACCAGACTTTTTCATATTCGAGTGGGGACACTTGACCTTCATCGCTGCACCACTGGGAACCTCAACCTGATACATGTGAGATCCTGTCTCTCTATTTTTTGCTCCCTGATGTGCTTCTTTCCGTCCTCCACTATCTTTCTCCTGTTCTCGCTCTCTTTTGGCTTTTCACCTGATCCTAAAATCAGCTGTACTGCATGGCAAAATAAGATGGCCCATCCAGACCTGCTCAGTCTGAGAAGTATAAGTGAAGGACAAGGACCTAACCAGGGTAGCAAGTTGTGACCCAGAGCAATAGCTCTCATGGCCAATCTCTGGCTCAAAGCATCTGTCCATGACTAACCAGTTGCCATGTATCTGGAGATCATCAACGAAAACCCTATTTCCTCCATCTTTACTATCCTATCTCTTCTCTGCTTTCTGTGTCCATCCTGTTTTGTCTAAAGCAGGAAGGTGACTGTCATTTCTGACTCAGAATTGGACAACAGAACTTACCCTTTCTTCCCAATCAAAAAGGACTCTTTGACTAGATAAGAAACTATAACTAATATTCACTGCCTACAAAAAGGGATTTTGATAGGTTTTGATTTGTTTTGCATAATCACTCAGTTTCTGTTTCGGTGGTCTTTGCCTTGTTTTGATTCTTTTCCTTTTGTCTGTTTCAATCAGTAAATGTCGAATCTTTGGCATGAATTTTTGAGCTCTTTTACTCTATCTAAATTAATACAACAGGTCTCAGTAGAGAAGCAACAGAATAAATGGCAATGGAGACTTAATTATCCTCACAAGCCTAGAGATGATCCTTCCAGGTTAAAGAAGAACATAAGATTGGATCAGAACAATGGTCCATTTAGCCTAATATCTTGTTTCCCAACAGTGGCTGGTGCCATATGCTTCAGAGGGAATGAACAGAAGAGGGCAATTTATCAAATGATCCATCCCCTATTATCCAGTACCAGCTTCTGGCAAGCAAAGGTTTAGGGACACCAGAGCATGGTTAATAGCCATTAATGGACCTATCCTCTGAGAACACATCAATTTTTTTTAAACTCAGTTATACTTTTGACCTTCACAACATTCCCCTGGTGATGAGTTCCACAGGTTGACTTTGCATTGTGTGAAGAAGTACTTTCTTATGTTAGTTTTTAAACCTGCTGCCTATTAGTTTAATTGGGTGACCCCTGGTTCTTTTGCTATGTGAAGGGGTAAATAATGTTTCCTTATTCACCTTCTCCAAACCATTCTTGGTTTTATAGACCTTTATCATATCACTCATTAATCCTCTCTTTTCTAAACTGAACAGTTCCAGACTTTTTAATCTATCCTAATATGGAAACTGTTCCATATTCCTAATAATTTTTGTTGCCCTTCTCTGTACTTTTCTAGTTCTAATATATCTTTTTGACATAGGGCAACCAGAACTGCATGCAGTATTCAAGGTGTGGGCATACCATGGCTTTATATAGTGGCATTATGATATTTTCTGTCATATTTTCTACCCTATTCCAATGGTTCCTAACATTGCTACCTTTTTTGATTGCTGCTGCACATTGAGCAAATGTTTTCAGAGAACTATCCATAATGACTCTTTCTTGAGTGATAACAGCTAATGTAGAACCTGACATTTTGTAGGTATAGTTGGGATTGTTTTCCAGTGTGCTTTACTTTGCACTTATCAACATTGAATTTCATCTGTCATTTTGTTGCTCAGTCACCCAGTTTAGTGAAATCCCTTTGTACCACTTCATTGTCAGCTTCAGACATAACGATCTTGAGTAATTTTGTATTGTCTGCAAACTTTGCCACTTTACTGTTCACCCCCATTTTTCGTAGGATTTATGAATATGTTGAACTGCACTGGTTCCAGTACAGATTCTTAGGGTACCCTGCTATTTACCTCTGTCCAGTATGAAAACTGACCATTTATTCCTACCCTTTGTTTCCTATCTTTTAACTGGTTACTGATCCATGAGAGGACCTCCCCTCTTATCCCATGACTGCTTACTTTATTTAAAAGTCTTTGGTGAGGGACCTTGTCAAAGGCCTTGTGAAAGTCCAAGTGCGCTATATCAACTGGATTACCTTTGTCCATGTGTGTGTTGGCCCCCTCCCCTAAAAACTTCTAATGGATTAGTGAGGCATGATTAGTGACTTTTTCCTGGTGTATCATGTTCATTTCAATTGGTGCTAAAGCACACTGGAATTATTCTTATTTTGCACATATGGAATAGAAATCATGATCTGACCCATTATGTTTATGAAGAGGAATTCATTCTTTTTGGTGCTGTTAGTGCTAAAGAGAGGTGACAAACTAACTTTGCACTCAATATGTAAATAGGAAAAAGGAAAACCCTAAATGCCTGTGGATAGTGAGACAAGGATGTGATGTAGGATTAGGCATGGGAGAGAGAGAAACTAGACTGTGGATCATTAAATTAGAATATTAGGTTTCCTTACAGTGATTGGTTAGTGGGAAACTCTGGGGAAAGGGACCATGATAACATCACTCCATGGTGATATCACAGAGTTAACACATCATGGTAGTCCATTATATGGGTGAGTTTTCTGTGTCTTCATTGGCTGACAATTTTCACTTGTAGTGTTAATATGTACTGTACTGGTGAAAGTTGTTTACTTTGATAACTCAGAAAATATTACAGTCTTAATATATTCATTCATTATACCAGTCAAAACATTAGTTAATGGTGCACAGGAAGTTATTTTGTATTATTACTTTTAAAGAGGTTTAATCCTTTAATAGGCTGCCTGTGTGCTATTCTTTGTTTTGGTTGGGTGCTGAGAAAATATATTCTGTAAAGGGATTTAGTCCTTCAACAAGCATTTTATCCCAGGTACATGAGGCAGTGAAGTGGGTCCCACTGCACTTTCAATACCACTAGAGGAGGCCTCTTAACTATTGTAAAGAATTCCTCACTACTAATGAGCCTCCAAACAGAACTCAGAATCTGCCTTCAGAGGAATCAGAAAATGAAAAAGCCGGGCGCATGCTAAAGCAGCAATCGAGCACATAGATGTATGTCATGACCTGTTTTGGGAACACCTGGTCTTCCACTATGCATTTTGAGTTATTAGGTGTGAGGAGTGTAGCACCAGGAAATACCAATAAATGACTGCAGCTTTTCTGTTTGGGGTGATCATGTGTAGCTGTTGGAAATCCAATTAATGACTCTCAGGTACTGTAGACATTATGACATTATGGTGCAAGAAAAAAGCTATTGAAATCTTCTCTTATATTGGGGAGGGAAAGTGGAGAGAAGCCATGTCCACAGGCAGCTCCCAGTGCATCAACCATTTCTTGGAATGGTTCAACTTACATCAGAAAGAGTCGTATCTATTTACTGAATAACATGGTCTTGCTTGGACAACATCTGTATTTGTACTATTAATAATTTGAATGGACTTCAATCCCCAAAGCGGTACTGTACTTGTAAAGATAATGAGCTTCTGTTTGCACAGAAGATGAGACTAATTAAACAACACCTCTGCTGAGAGTTCCATGACAAGATAATTTACTGACAAGAGTTGTCCCTAGGTGAAAATTCATACTCTTCTCTAAACCTTTGGGTTGCTATGGGTTTTTCTGACAGGGAAGAGCTGGGGAGAAATTACCTTTTTCTTCTTTCTTATCCTTACCCCAAATAGCTATACCTAAGGCAGATCTCAAACTTGCCTACCTGTCCTATCCATTTTTACTGTAATCTCCTTCTCAATAATAATTCTGTCCTGTTTGATCCACTTTGCTCATCGTCCTTAGTCCCTGTATATCAGCCTTCAGAATTACTACTTGCCCACTCAGGTCAAGTAATTTTTTGAATAAAATAGAAATATTTTCATTATAATTATTGCTGGGGTACATGAAGGGGGAGGAGAAGTAGCTTCATTCATAAGCATTCAGGATAACTTTGCAAGGCCCTTGCCAGCTTCACCTCAAAGCTGATCTTCTATCTCCTACCCCCCTGGACATAACCACACTTCAGTGACCTAAAATGGACATAAACATTTCAAAACTTTTAGGTTAGATTTTGGCCCCCACTTTCAGTGCAAAATCCTGCTGCTGTAAAGGGGCTGCAACAAACCAGAAGAATTCCTCTGTGACAAGAGTAGTCATATACTGCCTCCTTCATAAACGCAGACTTCACCTTCTATGCTGCACCTCCTGACAGCCATAGCTGTTGATGCTAGTGCTGATATGAAACTTTGTTTTCCATGGAAAATGTTGATCTCTTTTTCATTGAAGAATCAAAAACTGAAAATTTTAGGATGAAAACTTTTGGTTGAAAACTGAAAAATTTGCTTTGGAAATGGTGCGGGAATGTCTCATGGGACCTGTCATTCTAGAGTCCCATATTCCATTCTGCTCTAAGAGCTGGACTCCCTGGTTGGACTATATTTCCCATGATGCAATGTGGTATCCCCTCTTTCTGAGCCACTGTGGTGCATCATGGGAGCTGTAGTCCAGCTGGGGGACACAGCCCATAGAGGAGAATTGAGGGCATGAGGCACCTCAACTACAATTCCCAAAAGGCATGACAATGACACTTCTGAATCAAAATTTTTCAGTTGTAGGTTGACATTTTTGATTGTTTGTTTCTTTGATGAAAAGTTGCACTTTTCTGCAGAAAGCAGACACTTTTTGTGAAAAATTTGGTCTCGTGAAAAACCCAATTTTCCATCAAAAACACTTTTTCAACTGAAAAATTTCAGCCAGATTTGGTTGATACATATGTATAGGGTTAGTAGCAATCCTTTGCTCCAATTTCTCCTTATGTTTGTCAGTGCTGTGCAGTTTAGGAAGAAGTTTTTTGGAAAAATGATTGCTTACCTACTGAATGTGCTGATTTGCTGGTATTTATAATATCATTCCAAAATAGGATGGTGTTCTTACTAAAGCTGTTTGAGAATTTTCTGCCCACTTATTTTTATGGAAAATTCAGTTTCTGCAAAATGGAAATCTTTCAGAGGAAAACTCATTTCCATTTGCCAAAAAAAATCCATCAAAAATCTAAATGAAATATTTAATTTTGGAATAGGGTGATCTGAACTGAACGTTTATTAGAGCCAGAACATTGTCTGGCTGGAGAAGACTGGTCTGTAGAGGCAAATGGGGGCATGAGGAACCGGAACTAGAACTCCCAAGAGGCACTGCATTTTCTCCGGGGGACATAAATCAATGTTGTTCCAATTCAATATGAAAACAAATTTTGAAATATCAGAATTTTCTGTGTGATAGAAATTCTGATTATTTTTTTTTACTAGTCTCTAGTTCTTACAGCAGAACCTATGGGAAGGTTTTCAGACTGGGAAGGGTTGATAGCAAGAAAAGTACAAGTGAGCAAGACATCAGTAGAGAGATCTGGTTACTGTTAAAAGATTCACAATATCAGGCTTGTAAAGGGGGAAAATAAACATAATGGGGGGAAAATAAACAGAGTTTATAAAACACTTTTACAAGGACAGACTTTTGAACAATGGCTGAAGAGCCATTGCTTGCAAGACTGGAGAAAAGTACAGTTGTATACCCATATCCTATATCTCATTTTGTCTCTGGTCTCACAGGTAGCATAGCTGTTTTTCAGCTAATCTGTCTCCTCCCCCTCACCATTACACCTGCAGAGAGGAAACCATTTTAAACATGCAGTTAATTACCCCTTCAACTAGGATGTGTAAGAGGTACGGGCAAGCCCCATGGAATCCATGAACTTTCAATCATAATATGAGTAGAATTAGTCCCCCAGGATAAATGGCATGGCAGGATGTGGCTGGTATTTTATTAAAAGCCATATTCCCCCCAGTAAGAAAGGGGCTATTAACATCAAACATATAGAATCATGTGAATTAAATTAGGTCACTCTTGATGTTACAGTTTCAGATTTCATAAAGTGCAGCTTGTGGTTATGTCATGTGTTTCAGATCTCAAGGGCTGGCTGATGACTTCCCAAACTCTTCAATATTGTACTACCAGTGATATTTACCATAGTTCAACCACAGCACTTTCAAAGCTGGTGTTAATAATATGCATGCCAGTTTTGTAAGTCTTTCCATATTTTCTTTCCCAATAAACAAATATTTGTGGTTTGCTTGCGGGTGATTTAATTGTCTGAGTGCTTTTCTGTGAGCAGTGTTCCATGAAGAAAAAAGTAACAATGTACCCTGGATTAAATATGGGCAGTAATAGTGGTTTATTGAAAACAATCATCATTTTAAAAGGAATGTTATCAAAGAGACCAACTTAGGAACAAGAGTGACCAATTGTTAGAGTGCAAAATACAAAGAAAATAATCAGTTTCAAATCCACCTCCCCCCCTGCCCCTTTCTCTTATTCTGCCTCTACTCAGTTTCTTCTTGTTTCTGCCCTATGGCAATGGTGATCCTTCTGATCACAAATCAGAGCTCTAGCAAATGAATTGCTAACCATAATAAGGAACTTTTGTTGGTATGTTACTGTTCCCAGGATTAGGTTCTACTGAAAACAAAGACATCAGCAAGTCCATCCTGTCGTCTGTCTTGTTTCACTTAATTTATTTTGTTTGCAGACATAACAAGTGTGTTATTTATTTAGTTGTAAGTACTACCAAAGTAAGGATGCATTCACTTTAATCCTTTAATTTAACAAGATCACATACTTCAGGAAGCCAAAGGCACTACACCAAGATTAGAATAGAGTTCTGTTTCCTCTGAGATTAAAATAGATATCCTGAATATTTGATTTTGTGATGTATCATTATTTGATATTTGGGATTTCTCTGTGTGGCCTAAATTAGTAGGTTTTTAAAATTCTTTGTAAGTGCCATTTTATCCACTGACTGAGTGTGTTTTTTTTAAAGCTTCTTTTAAGATAAAATTGTATTTAAAATAGGAGATTTGGTATACCACCTAGACTACTACAGTGGACTGAGATATGACTCCTGGCCGGGCTGCATATTGAAAAGAAGCTTAATTTCTCTTTAGGTGTGTAGACTCTTTTTATACAGATCTGTTTTTGTCATAGTACAAATAGAATGACTTCGTCAACATAGTTTCAATGTGCCTTTCAAAATTCAAGATTTTATTTGTTTTCTCACTGCATCATTAAAGAGTCAATTTGCATTTGGATTAATGAACTAGATTGAGTAAGAAAAGTCTTTTTCAGCAGAGTTGCAACCTTGTGAATAAAGGATCATTTACTTAGCTGAATGCCAACAGATGCACAGATCTTGAGGTGTAAATTTCAGTTAAGTATTAAAATAATGATTTTTCTTTTCCAGGACGGTATGCTCTCCTGTCACTTAAATGCAGCAACTTCCAGGAGTGGAAACACAATAGTTATTTTGCACCAGCAACACAATGCATTAATACAAATAATTATCATTGTAAATGTAGGCAGCTGTGAAAATTTAATATGGAATAAATTTAGGTAGTCTGCATACAGTTACCTCTTATGGTGTTTGGCCAGGACTTTTAATCCTGTGAAAAATCTCACAAGATTGTTATTGACCACATGTGGTCGGGACTCCCTTTTACATCTCATCTGAAAAATAAAAAAAACCAAGGATTTGCACAGGCTGCTTTACAAACTGACTTTGTAATTAAATAAGTGTGATGTACTGAGTTAGTAGATTAGAATTGGCAATGAATGGAATATTTAAAGCAAAATGACAAGTAAATGAGAATACTATATACTAATATTTTATGTAGCTTCTTTTTTCCCTTCCCTCTGCCCCACCCCAAAAAGATTTAATGAAGTGGTTTAATGTGAAAATAGAATTAAAACTTAAAAACACACTACACAAATATTTTTGATTATGGAACAATCTAACTACACAAGTGATAATGTATATGTATTAGTATCAATAGTTGTCTAGTGGAGGTACAAATATATCACATTTGCATCAGTTATAGGACTTCATTAATGAAGTGGCAAGAGGAAAAACTCATTCATAGAATCATGATCAAAAGGACAGAACCAACTCCCAAGCTGAATAAGGTAGAAAATGTATAAACATGAAAGAAATTAGGTAACTATTCACTATCCTAGAAGAAGCCATGGAGCAATGAACTGTCAAGAGTGGTGAAGTACACAATGAAAAGAAACTACTACATAGATGTCAATGTGTGAGAGAGATTATGAATTCTGCAAGATCCCAAGAAAAGGTTAAGAGTACACCACGCAATTTAATGTAATCAAGATATGATATGATATGATATGATTGATATATGCTATATATGCTCCAAGGGGTTGCTAATGTCAAATTTAATAGAAAATAGAAAAGGAGTACTTGTGGCACCTTAGAGACTAACAAATTTATTAGAGCATAAGCTTTTGTGAGCTACATCCGATGAAGTGAACTGTAGCTCACAAAAGCTTATGCTCAAATAAATTTGTTAGTCTCTGAGCATAAGCTTTTGTGAGCTACAGTTCACTTCATCGGATGTAGCTCACAAAAGCTTATGCTCTAATAAATTGGTTAGTCTCTAAGGTGCCACAAGTACTCCTTTTTCTTTTTGCGAATACAGACTAACACGGCTGCTACTCTGAAACCTGTTAATAGAAAATGTTATCCTTTCTAAATCATTCTATGGGAGTCTGTGTACATCTAGAAACCAAGAATGTAGGCCATAATTATGGGTAGAGGACTCTATCCTGGGAAGCAGTGACTCTGGAAAAAATATGGGGTATATCGTAGATAATTAGCTGAAAAAATGTTGTGGACAAAAGGACTAATATGATCATTGAATGCACAAACAGGAGTCTTGAGTAGGAGTAGAGAGGTTATTTTACCTCTATACTTGGCATTGGTGTGATCACTGCTGGAATACTGTGTCCAGTTCTGGTGTCCACAGTTCAAGAAGTAAATTGATAAATTGAAGGGGGTTCAGAGAAGAGTCACGGGAATGGTTAAAAGATTAAAAAACCATATCTTTATGTGATAGACTCAAGGAGCTCAATCTATTTAGCTTAATGACGAGAAGATCAAGAGGTCATTTGCTTACAGCCTTTAAGTATCTGCATGTGGAATAAATATTTGATGATGTGCTCTTCAGTTTAGCAGAGAAAGGTTTAACGTAATCTAATGTCTGGGAGGCGAAGATAGACAAATTGAGACTAGAAATAAGGTGTACATTTTTAACATTGAGAGTAATAAACTGGAACAATTTACTTAGGGTTATGGTGGATTCTCCATCATTTAAATTTTTAAATCAAGATTGGATGTATTTCTAAAATATATGATTTAGGAATTATTTTGAGTAAGTGCTATTGTCTTTTACATAGGAGGTCAGATTAGATTACCACAGTGGTCCCTTCTGGTTTAGGGATCTTGGAATCTGTGAATTAGTGGAGAAGATATTCTCTTTTAAATTTTGTAGGATGGTTCAAAAACATAGGGGAAAGTTATCACTCTCTAGTTCCACATATTCTGTAGGTTTGTAGAGAACTTTCTTTGGAACCCTACTGGTTTCATCTCCATTAAATTCTAGAGGACATCATTTCCCTTAGAATTATGATCCTGCAGTAACTGCAGAAGTGATATATCTGAAGGGAAAAATAGATCTCTAATATATTTACAGAAAGAACAGAGATTTGAATGGAATCCTGAACGAGAGACAGTGAAAACATCTGACAAAATTAGTCAGAGAAAAAAATGCATGTGGAAAATGTTTGCCATCTCTGATACTAAGAAAAATGACTCTGGTAGGAATTCTGCAAGGTTGGGGGTAGAGGAGAAGGTCCAAGCTTGAACATAAGACTTCAGCAATACCAGTATATGAAAGAGAGACAGGTTATAGAAGAAATGCAAGGCAATATTACAGCAACTGTGAAATAAAAGATTTCAGAGTACAGACGTGTTAGTCTCTAGGGGGGAAAGGAGGAAAACCTTTTGTAGTGATAATCAAGGTGGGCCATTTTCCACTAGTTAACAAGAACGTCTGAGGAACATTGGGGGGTGGGGTGGGGGGAGAATTAACATGGGGAAATAGTTTTACTTTGTGTAATGACTCATCCACTCCCAGTCTCTATTCAAGCCTAAGTTAATTGTATCCAGTTTGCAAATTAATTCCAATTCAGCAGTCTCTTGTTGGAGTCTGTTTCTGAAGTTTTTTTGTTGAAGGATAGCCACTCTCAGGTCTGTAATCGAGTGACCGGAGAGATTGAAGTGTTCTCCAACTGGTTTTTGAATGTTATAATTCTTGACGTCTGATTTGTGTCCATTTATTCTTTTACGTAGAGACTGTTCAGTTTGACCAATGTACATGACAGAGGGGCCCACCTATGAAAAACTACAAAAGGTTTTCTTCCTTTCCCACCTCCTTCCTGCTGGTAATAGCTCATCTTAAGTGATCACTCTCCTTACAGTGTGTATGATAAAACCCATTGTTTCATGTTCTCTGTGTGTGTGTATATAAATCTCCCCACTGTGTTTTCCACCAAATGCATCCGATGAAGTGAGCTGTAGCTCACGAAAGCTTATGCTCAAATAAATTTGTTAGTCTCTAAGGTGCCACAAGTATTCCTTTTTCTTTTTTGTGAAATAAAATGATTTCATAGTAATAATATTGTAACTACCAGGAAGTTCTATTAGAAATAATAACTGCATGGCAATTTGCATTATTGTGCCATCACTTTCTCCAGGAAATAGTTTTTAGCAAATGTTAATTTATACCTGGATATGGGGAAAACAAATGGGGCCCATTTCAACTCCAACTGAAATCACGTAAAGCAATTGTCTTAAATGAGTATTTGATGGGTCCCAAAGAGAGCAGTTGAAACTATGTTCTTATTTACAAATCGTAGCACACATGACCTATAAGAGTTGATAAAGGAGTTCAGTAATAGGGGCCGTGAACTAGATTGGAAGAAGAACCCAATGAAACAAAGACAAGGCTGGGTAGAAACTAAAAGGCAAATCAGCTGCAAGAGGAACAGTCAAGAGAAAAGTAGAATATCCCTATATACACATAAGTACTCTTTAGCTATAGCAGTATATTTAAAGCTCGAGCATGCATACAAACCCTTCAGTTTGGATGCAATTATATTGGTATAAAGGTGCTTTATGCCAGCGTAGTTATTCCAATATGGGAAGGGGAATATACCTTATTACTTTTTATAACTGCATCGACCCTAGGTACTGGTATGACTATTTTGGTTTAAAAGAAAATCCCACCCCTTAACTGATAGATTTGTACCAATAAAACTTTGTCTATACAGGCTTTCGAATGAAAGGCTGGAACTAGATGTAGCTTGGCCATATTTAGGCCATATTTTTAAAGGATGAAAATTAATGTGCTAAAATCTAAAAAGGAAAATCTACAACCAAGAAAAAAAAGCATAAATTTACCACTTACACCACTCTGCTGAAGGAAGGAACAAAGACAGGAATTATGACATAAGAAACTAAAATAAATAATTCTGAAAACAACTAAGCAACAGACATACTAGAGAAGATCATAAAAAAGACAGTGGGGCAGTCTCATAATGGATGTCGTATATGGAGAATGGTTGATTGAGATAAAGTAAAAGATTTAATATATTTTAATGTGGATCTTTCTCTTGTCTACCTATACATAACAAATAATCACAGAGTATACAGTTATCTCATTTAAGTGGAAAGGTTATGCAAGAATCAGGCAGAATGTTTTGCCTTCATTTCAGATAGAAACTTTTGGAAGCAACATTTGCCATTTTCAAAGCTCGACTTCAAAGATTGAGAATGTTACTTGCAGCTGAAAAGGTTGGATTTGGGGTTTTATTTTTCTTCTGTGTTTCATGTGGAAAAGGAGAAAATTCAGATTTAAAATCAACATTTTCTTCTTTCACCAATGTAAATTTATTAGGAATTTAGAAAGTGAGAGAGGGAAAACAAGTAGGAAGTAATTCTCCTCCTCCTGTGAAAATTTGCTATTTTTGAAAATATAGTGGCTTTTGAAAAAGATAGAGGATGTATTATGGAGTAGACTAGGCCCTGAAGCTCTCTGCTGGAGGCCTGGTGGCCCTGCCATACCCCATCCCAGAAAAAGGGCAGTGGAGAGGGTCCTCCAAACTGCCTAGAGTGGCTGCATCCCACACCACCTATCAGGAAAAAGGCTACAGGGAGTAGCCTGTCAGGGTCCAGTAGGCTCATATAAAAGGAGCTACAGGGCCACAGTGAATTTGGTCTGCTGGCAGGGACTGGGGGGAGCAAGAGGTGCTCCTAGTTGGCTGAAGGGACTGGACAAATCCGTTGTTGGCAGGGACCAGGGGAGTCTGAGGATAGTCCCCGGGCTGGCTACTGGGACTAAGCAAGTAGTTACTGGCAGGGACCTGAAGAAGGATCTTCTGGGACTCAACTAAGAGCAACAACTAGTAAAGGGATGAAGCACAAGGCTGAAATACTTAAAGGGCTCCTGGGTTGGGACATGGATCGGTGGGTGGGGCTGGCCAGGTCTCCTCCACCAGCCACTGAGAGAAGTGGCTACATCCTAAGGAAGGGAATTAGAATTGTGGAAGGTAAGGATTGTATAGGCATGTAATCTGAACAACCTTTTTGGTGGTAGTCTTTTAAGCACCAGTGAAAGGCAGCATGAGATATATAAATGCTGTTGCCTGTGCTGTACCCATTCTGTGAATAAACAGAGGTTTATTGTTCTCCAAGTCTATCAATCAAATGTTTTTGAGTAGAAAATTTTCATACCAAATTGGATTTGTAGCCATGATTGGGGCCTCAGGTTAGATTTGAACTGGTGTATGACCAGGTTTGTTTGGTTTTTGTTTTTTTGTTTTTTTTTTTAAACTAAAACCCTTGAACCATCTACTCACCAAGTACGTGCTTAAGGTCATACAGATCTCACTGAAGTCAATGGAAGTCTTTCCATTAAATCTAATGGGCTTTCAATCAGACCCTTAATGCCTTGATGAATTGGGGCCTTAATCTCTCTCTGCTTCAGTTCTTCGTATGTAAAATGAGGATAATAGTACTTCCTTTCTTTTACCCTTTGTCTGTCTGTATGGAGGGAACTGCCCCTTAAGAGGTATATGTTAAATAAATAATGCAGCCTCATTCTCAGTTCAGACTTCAGATCCTACTGTAATACAAATAGTAATAATAATACATATCTCTTACACAGAGCTTTTCATCAGTAAATCTCAATGCACTTTACAGGGGAGGTCAGTATCATTATCCACATTTTACAGATGGGGAACCTGGGGCATGGGGAGTTGAAGTGAGTTGGTCACCGAGCAGGCTAGTGGTAGAACCATGAATAGAACCCAGATCCCCTGAGTTCCAGTCCAGTGCATTAACAATAGGCCACACTAAGTATAATTTATTATAATGTTTTCTGATGGTTCCTCTGTTCGAGAAGAAGGGGTTCACAAATAAAAGAGCAGAGCCATGGTCCTAATTAATATGTTTATAAGATATTTAGGGATGGTAACTTTTTGAGATATAACACTTTTATAGAGCTCTTAATGCTCTCTGTTACTATGGTTAAATAATTAACTTGTATTTAATTTATTATACAATATCTTGCCTAATGTAAATTATATGTAATGTTAAGTTTATTTCAGACAATTTAACATTTTACTCTGGATTTTTCTTGGGACTAAAATTTACTGAAAATGTTTTAATTATTTTACAACTAGTACGGCAGAACATATTAATTGGGTAATAAGCTATAAATTTTTAAAATGTTAGGTTTTTTACCTCAAAGAAGTAGTTTGAATGAATGCTGAATGATGGCAGTGTTACTAGTACCAAGGAGGAGAGGAGACTAAGGAATTAGATGTCTCTCAGAGTGAAATTGAGTTTGCCAGCATGAATTTAACAGCCACACCAGCCAAACCAAGCAAAATCAAACTATTAACATTGAGGGAGACTTTGGAGCAGACAGAAAAATAGCACCACATTCTTTTCACCTCTCAAAAGATTATCACAGCAGTTGCTGTTACTACAGTGTGGTTTTGTGGTTATACTTGTGCTGCACTCTGGTGCACGACAGGGGGTTCAAACAACTTCTGGCCACCATGGTTTTACATAACAGCTTCTACTACTTTTCTGACACCTGGACAACATTACACTAAGTTTAATAAAGGACCCCTTATGAATGGATGTACAAAATCACATAACAGCCATGTAGTTGAGTGAGTAAAAGCTTGACTTCCCTGGGTGTCATAATTTATTGTCCTAAGTCTCTTTTCCAAAAACTCTCAGTCTCAACCACTGGCAGTGATTTTTTTAAAAACAACCTGTAATTTTCCATCTCTGACTTCCTCTGAGTTCATACAGCAGTCAAATTGTTATCAAGCTTTTCAAACAAATCATTTATGCAGTTTATCTCCCTGAAGTCTGTCCCATGGTTTTAATTATCATTGACAAATAGAGCCAGTATTATAAGGACTATATGAGATGGCCCATGCAGGGGTGCACCATGTTTGCACACAGTTTAAACCTATTAAGACACGATTTTCTTACATGTGTCAGTAGCATTAAATGTGTTCTGTCAGAGGACTGCAAAACTTGCACCCATTTCAGTCACACAGTAAAGGCTCATAAATTTGAGACCTTCAGTGGGGAAAACTATATATGATGCATAATTTAAAACGAAGTGCCAGCTTACCTGAACCTGAAGTTTTTACATGCTGGAAAACTGGTGGAAATATAAAAAACCTGTATGAGTACATGAACATGTATACATAGAATACCCTAAACACACTCTCTCTCTCTCTCTCTGTGTGTGTGTGTGTGTGTGTGTGTGTGTGTGTAACATAACTTTGGAGCAGTGTAAGTATTTGTAGTATTTGTGCCAGAATGTATTGCCTTCCAAAGAGACTATGATGTCAGTGTAAACCAGGCTATTAGTTCTACAAGTCAAGTAATTCTTCTGAACACGTCTTCTGTGAAGCACTCTGAAAACCTTAAGATAATATTTATTTATTGGTGAAAAAAGTACTGCTGCTTCATGAAATAAGAATATTTTAGCTGGCAATAACATGAACATGTACTGCAGCAAGGAGACACTACCTCCCTGTTCCCACTGCATTTTACCCATCCAGTTGAGTCCAAGTTCTGTATCATTCTGTGTTCTTTTGGAATGATATTTTCGTAGAGAAGTGTGCAATGTGAGATGCTGTTAGTATGTAGGTCTTCAAGGTACAAGTCTGGTTTCCAATGACAGTGGGAATGTACTCTTTGCTTCTTGAGATAACAATCAGAGCATTGATGTTGTTTGAGAATAGAAATAAGAGCAAACTCTCATTTAAATGTGTAAGAGATTAGCCAGAATCAAAAATTCCCTTTTACCTCTCCCCTTCACTAGCCCATCCATTCAGGAATATCCCTCTCCTTTAAATGTTCTCTTTTTTTTATGTCTTGAATGAGCTAATTATAACATTGTTTTAGTCACAAAAACTTGGCAGAATAAGTCCACTGGTCTAGCACTGCTAATTTCTCCCTTGGTGAAGGTAGTTTAATGCTAGACAAAGCCCCAACAGCTCATAAAGATCCCCTTGCATACCAATTTCAGAAAGTTTTAACCTGCTTTGACTAATTTCACAGGTAGTTGAACTGCTTTCCTTCTAGCATGTTGTTTAGAGAGAATTTTCAGAGCAACTGCAACCATAGTTATGATTTGAGAAATAAATGTGAATGCTGAGAATATATTGTATTACTTTTGACTTTATCCATGAGAAGGATAAACTGATGGGTGGTGCTGTAACTTCTAATCCTGTTAATGCTAAATCATGTTGTAAAATCAGTTTAAGATGAAAACCTAATAAGATAACTAAGGATTTTTCTTAGGAGCATTGGAAAGTCCTGACTAAAACTGGAAGAGGACTCACTAAACTGCAATGCAAGGCTTAAGTTTGTGGGTTTTTATTAACAGGATTGTGATGGGTTGGATCACAGAAGACCCTCTGGGAACTGCCAACTGATGTGCTGGGACTACCTCTGAGCCTGTTTATCCTGGCAGCTTGGGACTTCAGTGCCCTGCCTGGTTTGAACCAGACATCCTTGCCTGCTGCAAACTCAGACTCAGGTCTGAACAATGTCCCTCAAAAGCTGCAGGCTAAACTGAAAACAGCTTAAGAAGTGTTCCAGTCTCCAGCACTCAGATGCCCACCTCCCAATGGGGCCCAAACCCAAATAAATCCATTTTACCCTGTATAAAGCTTATACAGGGTAAACTCATACATTGTTTGCTCTCTAGAACACTGATAGAGATGCACAGCTGTTCTCCCCCCACCAATCCCCGGTATTAATAGATACTCTGAGTTAATTAATAAGTAAAAAGTGATTTTATTAAATACAAAATATAGGATTTAAGTGGTTCCAAGTAATAACAGACAGAACAAAGTGAATTACCAAGCAAAATAAAATAAAACATGCAAGTCTAAACCTAATACAGTAAGAAAGTGATTACAGATGAAATCTCACCCTCAGATGTTCCAGTAAGCTTCTTTTACAGATTAGCCTCCTTCTAGTCTGGATCCAGCAATCACTCACACCCCTGTGGTTACTGTCCTTTGTTCCAGTTTCTTTCAGGTAGCCTCTCCACCCCCAAACAATATCTCTTGAGCCAGCTGAAGACAAAATGAAGGGGTCTCACAGGGGCTTAAATAGACTTTCTCTTGTGGGTGGAGACACCCCCCCCCATGCAAAATCCAGCTCCAAAATGGAATTTTGGAGTCACATGGGCAAGTCACATGTCCATACATGACTCAGTTTTTACAGGCAGTAGCCATTGCCCACATGCTATCTTGAATGTCTCCAGGAAGACTTATGTGGACTGAAGTCTTCCAAGATCCATTATCACTTAAGTGTTTCTTGATTGGGCACTTAACTTGCACATTCCTTTCTCAAGAAGCTGACCAAATGCTTTACTAAGGCTACTTAAACTCAAACAAGTACACAGCCAATATTCATAACTTTGAATACAAAAATGACGCATGCATACAATTAGGATGAATATATTCAGTAGATCATAACTTTTGCAGAGATATGTTTCATGGCATATGTAGCATAAAACATATTCCATTTATGTCATATACATTCAAAAGCATATTTCCATAAAGAATTATGGGGTTCAATGTCACAAGGATCTTAGGGTTTCAGAGTAGCAGCCACGTTAGTCTGTATTCGCAAAAAGAAAAGGAGTACTTGTGGCACCTTAGAGACTAACAAATTTATTTGAACATAAGCTTTTACAGCTCGCTTCACAGGATGCATGCAGTGGAAAATACAGTGGGGAAATTTTATATATACAGAGAACGTGAAACAATGGGTGTTACCATACACACTGTAACAAGAGTGATCAGGTAAGGTGAGCTATTACCAGCAGGAGAGAAAAAAATAAATAATAAACATGGGGAAATAGTTTTACTTTGTGTAATGACACATCCACTCCCAGTCTTTGTTCAAGCCTAAGTTAATGGTGTCCAGTTTGCAAATTAATTCCAGTTCAGCAGTCTTTCATTGGAGTCTGTTTTTGAAGTTTTTTTTGTTGAAGAATTGCCACTTTTTGGTCTGTAATCGAGTGACCAGAGAGATTGAAGTGTTCTCCAACTGGTTTTTGAATGTTATAATTCTTGACGTCTGGTTTCTGTCCATTTATTCTTTTAAGTATAGACTGTCCAGTTTGGCCAATATACATGTACAATAGCTATATAATGAAATTAAAAGTGTATTTGAAACAATTTAAAGAAACAGTTAAAAATAAGATCATGCTTCAATATTCCATACTAGGCAGAAAGTTGCAGTGATTCTTTTAAAGTGCTTTCATAAACCTGTTATAAACCATTATTGTACCATTATTGCATATTGTATGAAGAGAAGACTTCTTATTAATAGGAAGAAAGAAAGTTCTCTTTCATATGCTGTCTTTAGTGATTTTAGTTCTTATTATTACTGTCATCTGTAAAGATTTGAAACAAATTGAAAGCATGTGATTTTTCCATACAGCAAGAGCATCAGCATGGAGCCAGACTCTGAGCATCACAAGTTTAATTTACTGTGCAACAATATGCTGTAGAAAGTACTGACTCTTAGGCTGTTTCAATTTTTTTCATTTTGTGCTGAAATACTCTGTGCTTCTAGTTATATTGTGTTTAAAATGTTATATATATATTTGAATGGAGGTGTTGATCAAAGGTAGCCTCAATGAAAGACACAAGACCCACTATTATAGGTACTCTGTCAGAGCTACTTTAAAGTTAAAAAATTTCTACATCCTACCTACCAGATTTTCAATAGTAGTGTTTGGTGTTTTTTTTTTGTTTTGTTTTTGTTTTTTTGTCCTTTTGGGCACTTATCTCAGAGGGTGGGCACAAGCATACTATCTTCATTCAGCATCCTGAAAGCTGTACTATGCTTGATGAGGAGCTTCTGTCCCTTTGCTTCCAAGACTTTTTGTTCCATGTACTTCAACCTCATTTAGGACCTCAGTGAGCCCTCACTTGAGGAAATGGTTAACCGCATTCTTGTGATCTTCTATAATTTGCTGCTAAGGAATACAGCAGTATGTAACAGAAAACAGCTGTTGGAAAATTCACTCTTCCTGACTAGAGCTCTTCTTAATGCAGAATTTTAATTTTATCTCATGACTGATAACACCCCATTAGCCTTACCCAGAGTCTTACCTGCAAAATTATTTATTAAAATTATTTTTAAGCTTCATCCCAGATCATTATGCCTAAGTGCACCTCTTTATGGAAAGTATTACTCTGTTTAGGCAATATTGCATCATACAGGCATTTGTAATAATGCCTTACTCTTTGATACAAAATACTATTCACTCATGGAGGATGTGTCCGTCACAGTGGCAGAGAATCATAGAATCATAGAATATCAGGGTTGGAAGGGACCCCAGAAGGTCATCTAGTCCAACCCCCTGCTCAAAGCAGGACCAAGTCCCAGTTAAATCATCCTAGCCAGGGCTTTGTCAAGCCTGACCTTAAAAACCTCTAAGGAAGGAGATTCTACCACCTCCCTAGGTAACGCATTCCAGTGTTTCACCACCCTCTTAGTGAAAAAGTTTTTCCTAATATCCAATCTAAACCTCCCCCATTGCAACTTGAGACCATTACTCCTCGTTCTGTCATCTGCTACCATTGAGAACAGTCTAGAGCCATCCTCTTTGAAACCCCCTTTCAGGTAGTTGAAAGCAGCTATCAAATCCCCCCTCATTCTTCTCTTCTGCAGACTAAACAATCCCAGCTCCCTCAGCCTCTCCTCATAAGTCATGTGCTCTAGACCCCTAATCATTTTTGTTGCCCTTCGCTGTACTCTTTCCAATTTATCCACATCCTTCTTGTAGTGTGGGGCCCAAAACTGGACACAGTACTCCAGATGAGGCCTCACCAGTGTCGAATAGAGGGGAACGATCACGTCCCTCGATCTGCTCGCTATGCCCCTACTTATACATCCCAAAATGCCATTGGCCTTCTTGGCAACAAGGGCACACTGCTGACTCATATCCAGCTTCTCGTCCACTGTCACCCCTAGGTCCTTTTCCGCAGAACTGCTGCCGAGCCATTCGGTCCCTAGTCTGTAGCGGTGCATTGGATTCTTCCATCCTAAGTGCAGGACCCTGCACTTATCCTTATTGAACCTCATTAGATTTCTTTTGGCCCAATCTTCCAATTTGTCTAGGTCCTTCTGTATCCTATCCCTCCCCTCCAGCGTATCTACCACTCCTCCCAGTTTAGTATCATCCGCAAATTTGCTGAGAGTGCAATCCACACCATCCTCCAGATCATTTATGAGGTGGATTTTTCCACAAAAAGTGGAAAACACATTTTTTACTGATTTCAACAGCAGCACATATTGGTATTTTTAATTGAAATTTTAATAGCTGTATTTGAGGAAAGAATGAGTGAAACATTATCACCACAGCTTTCTTGTAGGAATGAGCAGAAACTACTTAACAGCGCGCAATGTTCAGTCATATTCATCCAATCATCTGGATTACCGAGATCAGCCTAAATAACTGAACAGCCATTTTGGGTTATAAAAAATGTTGGAATTACTGGAAATTTTACAGCTCCACATCATGGCTTGGTTTGTTGTTTAGATGCATTTCATAGCTTGCAGAGGGAAGAAAATAGGAAGACATAAACACTGTGCTTCTGATTTTTCACAAAAGGAAAGGGAGGGCAAGAATTAAAAGGATCTGCCTACTTAACAGACCACTTCTCTCCCTGCACCACTGCTGCATTTGCCATTCTTGCTGGAACTCTCTCGGTTTAAAGGAGAAGGAACTACTGGCAGGGTGTCCTCTGTAAGTGAGCCAAGTCTTTGCACTACATTTCTCACCTTACACCTACAATTATTATGATCATTAATATTATTTATTTGCCACACCAATGATCTCTAGTCATGGACTAGGACCTCACTGTGCTGGGTGTTGTATAAGAACAAAAAAAGATTAGTCCCTGCTACAAGGAGCTTACGGTTTAAGAACAAGACGAGAGAACAGGTAGATACAGACAGACAGACTGGAGCGTACCAGGAAATAATAGGGGAATATTGGTCAGCGTGATGGCAGTGGTCTCTGCACAGGAGCTAACTGGTCAACTTTTTTGTAGTCATCACAGCAAAGGAGAGTTTTAAGGAGGAATTTGAAGATGATAATGAGGTAGCTTTGAAAATTCCACAGATATTTTGTGGCTTAACTACTTTTGAAATCTGGCACATGGTATTGCAATACTTAATTTGAGCAATTTTAGTTTTGTAAAAACAAAGGGGGAAAACATCCCTGTTTAGGATCAAGAAAGCTTTTAGGTATGGCCATTTAAAGGTCTGAAAGCTCTGAAGACCAAGCACTAAGACCATAGTTTGGAGAAGCTTGAGTTGAACCCCCCCTCCCCCCCGTTAGGTTATTAACAGCCATGCACACAAAGAAATGTGTTATATGGTGACCTTTTGGGTCTAGTTAAGCAGCAGGCAGTAGCATAAAACGAAACCTTTATGTTTTCTCCTTGCTTGATATGTGCCAAAGTTTTGAGGGCAAAAGTACTTTTAAAAGTTTTTTTTAAAGAATCCAACTGGAAAAAAGTTCCTTACTGCTAGGAACACTGTTCTTGTTGTTCATTGTTATTAAACCTGAAAAATGTTAAACATAAAAAGTTAGGGACCGTTTCTTCTCTCTGTATGTTGAGTTTTACCTAGCAGTGCTTCAGCAGATTCACTTTTTGGTAATATGGACATCTCTCAGGAGATGACCCTGCAATTATATTATATATATAATTTGAATTTTTAAGAAAGAGAACATAATACTTTAGAGCCATCTGACTGACTGCATCCATTTGACTGATGGGCTTTCCAAATAGGGTAGAACAGTAGGGTGGTCAGGCACCCATAATGGAAACATCCTACATTGATCTAATATTTTTAACCTTAATAGTATTAGGAGGTTTTAGCCAACCAGGAGAAGCTTGGTTATAATTTTCTTGTTTGAAAATAATAGGAGTAGTACTCCAGTTAGCGGGCTGTAGTGCTCTAGCATGCAGCTTCCAAAAGCATCATAAGCATCTGTTTCTCTTTTTTTATTGCATCACAAACCTCAGGGCAACAGTCACAGTGCTACTTCCCAAGAACTGTCCCTTTAGAGAGCAGCTAACCTGTACTTTTATACCTGTTTAATTAATTAAAGCCATACTTTTTTCTCTTCCCCCCCCTTTTATATTTTTATATTAACAGTAGCGTTATTTTAAAATTTATATGGGGTGTGTGTGGGGGGAGAACTAGGCACTATTTGCTAAACTGCATAGAGAGAAAAATAATCTGTAATATACTCCACAAACAATAATATGAACCATAGAAAAGTATGCAGAAGAGGGGACAGTCACATTCAGTGGATGGGAATCTAATGAACAATGAGGCTTGGTGAACAGGTAGTTTGTAGAGCAAGGAGGAATTTCTTCCTGTCCCTTAGAAATAAATCATAGTGACTCAAAGTCTGGTTGTCACCATTAAGGGGCAGAATCTTCCACCCTTAAACTATGTCTACAGTGCATGCCGGTATCAGTAGAGCAAGTGTAGTTGCGTACCATAGTGAAATGCAGGCTGCATAATGTGGTGTGTAGAAAACATTTCGGTGAAGGGCTCAGGCAACAGGGAGGCAATAGGGATAGGCTCAATCAGTAGGGTTGCCAGGTGTCTGATTTTTTTTATCTGAACGCCTAGTCAAAAAAGGGATCCTAGTGGCTCTGGTCCCGTTAAAAGTCCGGTCGGCGGCACAGCATGGGACGAGGGCTATGGCAGACTCCCTACCTTCCCTGGTTCTGTGCCACTCCAAGAAGCATCAGCCAGGTCCTTGCAACCCATAGGCGCTGGGGTGGCCAGAGGCTGGGAGGTGCCATGCGCTTCCCGCACCCAGAGTGCCAGGTCTGCAGATCCCATTGGCCAGGAACTGTGACCAATGGGAGTTGAGAGGGGCAGCGCCTGCGGGCGCAAAGGCAGCATGCACCACACAGAACCGCCTGAATGCCCATGTACCTAGAGGCTGCAGGGACCTGGCGGCTGCTTCCTTGGAGCTTCAGAAAGTGTTGCCGGGATCCCGCACCCTGTCCCTCACTCTATCCCCCATCTCAGTCTGGAGTTCTCTTCCCCACCCCAAATCCTCATCCTGGCTCTACCCCCGAGCCCAATCCCTCCACTGGAGCCTTCACCTCCCATACCCCAACCCCCTGCCCTAGCCCAGAGCCCCTCCTTCTGTACCTTGACCCCACCACAGAGCCCACACTCCCTCTGGCACTCCTTACCCCTTTTCCCCAGCCCCAAGCCATCTCCTGCACCCCAAGTTCCTCATCCCTGGCCCCATTTGAGAGCCTGCACCCTCAACCCAGAGCCCATACCTATTTCTGCACCCCAACGCCCTGCCCCAGCCCGGTGAAAGTGAGTGAGGGTGGGAAGAGCGAGCGATCGAGGGATGGAGTGAGTGGGGGCAGGGCATGGGTGAGGCCTCACAGAAGAGGTAGGCTGTTCAATTTGGTGTGATTAGAAAGTTGGCTACTCTATCAATAAGTTCCCTGCTGCTAGAACCCTTCCCCTGTCAGAAGGAAATACTCTGGCAGTGGGGAAAGGCTCCAGCAGGGGAGGGCAGCGGGATATTGCTGAAGCCCTTCCTTGCTATCTCCCCTACCTGCCAGAGCTTTCCCCCACTTCCAGGGCCTTTCCTTCTGGCAGAGAAGGACTCCAGCAGCAGGGAGCTGACTGAGCCTTTCCCTGCTGCCTTTCCTGTGGCAGGGAAAGGCTCTGGCAGTGGGATGCTACTCTGCTTAAAATAGCAGTGTAGTTGGTGAAGGCACTGAGAGATGTGTAGGGTACATACCCAGGTGCATACTCACAATCTTCAGTCATATTTTTATTCTACTTTTCTAAGCAGTACCTCACCTTCTACACTGCTATTTGTACTGTGGTACCAGGGCTAGCTGTGTATGTAGTCTGCACACTGCTTAAGTATGCAGCTTAGACATACCTTGACTCTTGTTGAGGCAGTACCTTAGGCCCTAATTCAGCAAGAAACTTAAGTATGTGCATACATTTAAGTACTTGTGCACTCCTGTTGACTTCAACAGAACTACTCTTGGACATGAAGTTATTCATCAAGGCATTAATTGGATAATACTCCCACTCTGTCACTCTTATTCTTTTTGTCCCCAAGCAAGTAGTCTCACTGAAGGCTCAGGTTAATGATTTTGGAAATAACTAAACCTTTTTATGAACTGGGAGAACACTTTTTTCACTTTTTTTTTTAAAAGTCTGGTAATCACCAGGGATTGATAGCATTTCTATAGACATTCAGGTACGATATATGTGAGGATTATGCTATTAATCACCGTGGAGAAAGCCACATTGAAACAGATTTGTGAACAGATTGTGAGGCATATAATAAAAAATCTTTTAAACCTTGACAGTCAAAAATGGAAATATTTTTTGTGTATCTGGTGCTGCAGGACCTTTAAATTCAGCTGGGAAACGAATATTTATCCTCATTTTGAAGAGACAGAACATTATTTTGGCAGTAATTTAATGTTGTTGATGAAGCCCTTGGAGATGGAATAACAAAAGAAAGATAATTTCACATATCCTTATTCTTTGCTATTGAGTCATTTATGCAAACACCCTTTTTAAAAAAAAACAAAACAAACCACTTCCAGGTGCATCTAGTCATCTAATTAAACTGGCATTTAGAGTACTCGGAACTTTACCTGGAAATGTGGGTAATGCTTTTGTAATTTATTTTTATTATTTAAGTAGCAAGTCCTAAATTATAGCGTGTGCTCTCAAAAGAGAGTGCGGGGGGCGGAAAATGTTTTTAATGTCAATTTAAACTACAAAACTAATATTCTAAAATCAAGATCTAATCTTTTGATAGATTTTTGCTTGAACAAAATGGGCCAATTTAACATTTGTGTAATTTTGTCAACTGCAAGTTATGCCTGGGGAATTTGGCAAAATATGCTGTGTTGCTATACGTTATTTCAAAGAACTGGGCTTGGGACTTATTTTCTATTTTGAAATTCAGCTAGTAAGAGAGGGCAAGTAAACATGACACTGTGGAATATACAAGAGCCGTTCACATTATGATGGCAAGTAGCAGTTCTGATCTGATCTGGGCCTCATTTAGCTGAACACTATATATACAGTAAGAGACAGTTTCAGCCTGAGGCTCTTGCCATCAAAATTACAGCCAAATAATTGGCATCTTAGATAACAATGGGGTTTGTTCAGTCCATCTTTCCCACCTACCTGAAAAATTACCCCATGATAATTTGCAATGGTGTCCATAGGAGGCCTCATATTAATGAGCTAATCATATCATCAAAGAGGATCCTTATCTTGGAAGCTTTGTCTACGAATCTGCAGAAAGAAATCTTGATTTTAACCAGATTTGTTTTCTTGTCAGAACTGGAGTAGCAGGAGAGGAACAGTACTTGAGTAAAAACAATGAGGAGTCCTTGTGGCACCTTAGAGACTAAGAAATTTATTTGGGCATAAGCTTTCGTGGGCTATAACTCACTTCATCAGATGCATGGAGTGAAAAAAAGTAGGCAGGTATAAATATACAGCACATTAAAAGATGGGAGTTGCCTTACCAAGTGGGGGGTCAGTGCTAACGAAGCCTATTCAGTTAGGATGGATGTGGCCAATTCCCAACAGTTTACAAGAAGGGGTGAGTATCAATGGAGGGAAAATTATTTTTTGTCGTGATCTAGCCACTCCCAGTCTTTATTCAGGCCCAATTTTATGGTGTCAAGTTTGCAAATTAATTTCAGTTCTGCAGTTTCTTGTTGAAGTCTGTTTTTGAAGTATTTTTTGTTGAAGAATTGCCACTTGTAAGTCTGTTGTTGAGTGTCCAAGGAGACTGAAGTGCTCTCCTACTGGTTTTTTAATGTTACAATTCTTGATGTCTGATTTGTGTCCATTTATTCTTTTGATAGAGACTTTCCAGTTTGGACAATGTACATGGCAGAAGGGCATTGCTGGCACATGATGGCATATATCACATTGGTAGATGTGCAGGTGAACGAGTCTCTGATAGTGTGGCTGATGTGATTAGGCCTTATGATGGTGTCTCCTGAATAGATATGTGGACAGAGTTGGCAACGGGCTTTGTTGCAAGGATAGGTTCCTGGGTTAGTGGTTCTGTTGTGTGGTGTGTGGTTACTGGTGAGTATTTGCTTCAGATTGGGGGGCTGTCTGTAAGCAAGGACTGGCCTGTTTCCCAAGACCTGTGAGAGTGATGGGTCATCCTTCAGGATAGGTTGTAGATCCTTGATGATGCATTGGAGAGGTTTTAGTTGGGGGCTGAAGGTGATGGCTAGTGGCGTTCTGTTATTTTCTTTGTTGGGCCTGTCCTGTAGTAGGTGACTTCTGGGTACCTTTCTGGCTCTGTCAATCTGTTTCTTCACTTCAGCAGGTGGGTATTGTAGTTGTAAGAATGCTTGATAGAGATCTTATAGGTGTTTGTCTCTGTCTGAGGGGTTGGAGCAAATGCAGTTGGATCTTAGAGCTTGGCTGTAGACAATGGATGGTGTCATGTTCTTTATGTATATAAATCTCCCCACTGTATTTTCCACTGCATGTATTCAATGAAGTGAGCTACAATGTAGCTCATGAAAGCTTATGCTCAAATAAATTTGTTAGTCTCTAAGGTGCCCCAAGTACTCCTTTTCTTTTTTATAGAGAAGGAAAGTATGTCATATGTAATATGATATAATGGTAAAACACGTAAGAGTGTCACAGCTGCAGGGGGAGCTGCACTTCGGACCAGAGCTGGGAAAATTGAGTTTTGGGGATGGTGGTCAAAAGAGGTGGAAAAAAAAATTAATTTTGGGCTCACCTAAATCAACGTATTTTTTTTTCTTGTCAAAATGAAAAACCAAAAATAAAAGGTTGTTTTGGGTAGAACAAAACATCTCATTCAATATGAAAATGAAATGTTTTGCTCTGAAAATGTCAAAACAGAATGTGTTTTTGGCTGAAACTGCTTGCTGAATTTTACCTAAATTTGCATACAGATTCAGTCAGCCTGAATCTATGTTTTTTGATGAATAAGCTATTTCTCCAAAATATTTCGCCCAGCTCTCCTCTAGGCCCCTTTGCAGCTCCTCTTGAATGCATCCCTCAAGTGATAGGCTTGACTTCCTTCCCTTCTCTGTGAGTGAAATCCACAGTCCATCCTCTCTTAGCCTGGCTGTCTAGGTTGCAGCTCCTCTGGCAGGTCCAAGTGGGCTTAGTCTTTTCAGGAGACTTCTCTTCAGGAGATGTGATCAGCAGTTGATTGAGCTGACTCAAAATGTTTGTTTCAAAACTAATATATTGTTTGTTCACCCAAAGGTATGTAATAAGCAGAGAAAATTGTTTATACAATAAAGTCCTACATGTCTGGGTCTTACCTAGATCTTATCCTTTCGTTGCAAGATTTGATCAGTTTAATTAGTCCAGGCACTCTTACTTCTGGGAGGGACAGACTGCTCTGCTGCATTCTCTCTCTGTCTTCCAGTGACTCTCCTGCTGCATCACTTCCCAAACAACTGCTGCCACCCCTTATATTTTATCTTGAGGCAGAGATTTTTAATGGTTTGTCTTCTGATCTGAGGCCCCAGCCGAAAATGAGCCGATTAATCTGACGAGATCCTGATAGGTGGGCATTTCCCAATTAATAGCCCACCCATTGTTCTCTGAAGGACACTGGAAGTCTTTTGCCTGGAGATATCTTCTCTCTAGACATTGTTTTATTTCCTGATTGTTTCCCAACAGGCCCATACGAAATCGAGCCAATCCATTCACACATTCCAATACTGTATATGGCTAGGTAATCATTATCTTGATAGTTAGGTCTTATATTTATAAAATTGGTACAGATTAACCCTACTTTCTCTACTGGGGGACTTATTTGTTTAAATAATCTGGACCTGATTCTGAGAGTGCTGAACTCTCATAACTCCCATCAAACTGAATTAGAGTTCCAAGTGTTTAAGACCTTAGCTTCCAAATTTGGATAAAAAGCAGAGAATCAAAATTTTAGTGGATTATAAACTACATGTTTGTGAGGTGCAAAAAATATAGATAAGGTTTTACGGGACTATATATTTCCCTCTCTTCATGCATTATTCCCTTGTTTTACATCATCTTAATCTTTGCTGGTAATCAGAACTGGGAAATATTGCAAAAATATTCCATAACTATTTGCACTCAGGTCTAGAGCTCAGATTGCATTGAAATGATTTGTATTAGCTTTATTGTAAAGATACCCCATGAGCCAAAAGGGTGGCCTCACTAGGCTTGTTTTGAATCCTTTCACTGATTTCTTCTTACCTTCCACATCAAATTTGAGTCCCTTACTCTTACCTACTCCTCCTCTTTGTTCCCACGCTCATCTCAAGCCACTCTTCTAACTGTTGCCCTTGTCTCCTTCACACACTCTTATCTTCACACGTTCTTTCAGTCTGCCTTTTATACTTGGAACAGCCCAACAATTAATGTTCGTGGAGGGCTCTCCCCCTCCTTGACAAAACCTCTGAAGAGCCGTGTATTCCGTGACTCATTCCAATTCTACAAGACGACATCTTTCTCTCTGTGTATGTAATTTTGTACTGAATTTTACTCCCTTTTGCCTTTACAATGTAACATCTTCAGAACAGAGGTCTCTGTTGTTTTGTTCATCACAATTTACTCAGGCAGCTCCACATAACTCCTCATGGCATATTGGCCCTGGTCCCACAAAGCATGCAAGCATGTGCTTACTTTTAAGCATGTGCATAATCCCACTAAAGTCAAAGGGCCTAAAGGAATATCTGTAGCAGTATACAAATGGTGGTGCTTTAGGGAGTGATGTTACAGTGCAAGGCAATTCATATTTTATTGTGATGCAAAATCATTCTTAGATAGTTTGAACAAACAGGCCAAATTCTCAACTTCTGTAAATCAGGAGTTACATCAATTGTACCATCAATTACATCAGTTGCACCAGCTGAGGATCTGGCTCTAATAAGTTATCTATACATATCCATGGGCCTATATGACCAGCCCTCATTTTCAGAACTATTCAAGGTTGCTAAACACTTTAACCCTGTTTTATTGAAAACAAAGCCAGGAATTTTAGAGAATAGGACCTCTTCAACTCCCCATTTTATATCAGTATTTTGAAAATATACTGTCTGAGTACTTGCTTATATACCACAGACCATAGAAGTGAATATTGGTACAAAAAGCAATTTTTGTATTATAGATATTATTTTCCTAGTCTAAATGCATAATATGGTGTTTCCTCCTCACATAGTCAGTATTTCTTGAAGTTACAAATGATTTCTAGATAATGGAATGCCAGGAAAAACAAAACAAAACCCCACAGAACTACGTGGATGGGGAAAACAACTTTGGGGCTAAATTCTGCTCTAATTTCATAGTTATAATTGAAAGCAGAATTTGGTCTTTTATTTTCACAAATATTAAATACCATTGGAACAATTCAGTTCCCAAGGGTGATCGCTCTTTTCAGTGTGGAAGACTGGAACGCTGGTCACAGGGTTGTTTGTTTTTTGTTTTTGTTTTTAATAGAGCATAGAAAGGTTTGGGACAACTGGTTAGGGAGGTAGAAAGAAGTGTCCACTTGCCCTCTCATAATAAAATGTTAACATGTTACAGTCAAGTGTGGATGAGAAATGCCACTTACTACTGAGGAATGAGTTGATCATAGCTGATAAAGTAACTTTCTATTTTGCATTCAGATTCCAGAACTGTATGAGTATGAGAACTATCTTTTATAAGTGTTTAGAAAAGATTATCTCAAATGCAAGAAGACCTAAAGACAAGACCAATGCTTTAAAAATGGGGTGCTTAAAGTTAAGCTCCTAAATCCATTTTAGGCAACTAAATTGTCAAATGTGCAGACCATGCACAAATCTAAACCGCAAGCTGCCTGTAGGCTCACCATCACATCACCCAGTGTCTGAGAGTGTCTGACTCCCTGTAGATCTGATTGTAAGTTTGGAGAAAAGCCTGTACAAGGTCTCATAGGGAGGCCTGTGTTTTGACAATTTCACTGGCTCAGCTGGACCCATAAAACCCAGGACAGTACTGGTTACTACAAAATAGGGGTACAAAAAGAGGTCCTAAAAGTTACAACATTCTGAATTTCCAGTGATACCTGGTCATCCAAAATACACACATTTATCCATCTTTTATTCTTTAATATAGTTTCCTACTAGAGGTGAGACACCTGGTTCAGATAAAATAAAAAAACTGTCTCCCACACTTTCATGTGAAACTCAACCTGAACCCAAATGGTGTGAAAAAGATTGGTTTACTTGGACAAAAATAACACACAACCTCCCATATCTGCACGTCCACAGTTCCCACAGTATTATTCCTATGGGTGAAAATCAGCCCTCTGCAGAGGATCCAGCCAAGGAGCCTTTTAAGGGTTTCATTTGTTGTGGAGAGCCTTACATGGACCCTTTGCATGAGGTTGAATTTCACCTAGCAGAAAAAGGCATCTCACAATCTGCAAAATATGATGGTATTGAAGAAGAATACCTTAATCAAAGCAACATTTCTCTTCAGGTCAAGGGCTAAGCAAGATCTGTAGGTTCTGTACATTCTGGCTTCCAAAACAATAGACATAATTGTTTTAGTGCAATAGCCTTCCTGTTCTTCTTCATTCCTGTGCATCTTTTGTTTCCATTTTAATTCACAGGTTGGATGAAATTATGGCCCTTTTGAAGTCAATGGGAATTTTGCCTTGACTTCAATGGATCCAGGAGTTCATCCCTTCGCTGATGATTTAGATCAGATTCCTGCAAAGTTGTCTTGCAAAAATTCAAGTAATATCTCATATTAATGCTGGGAAACAAAGAAGAGAACTTTTTGTGTTCTCTTTTGGTTCACAATTGAAGTGGAAAAGCATACTGAGTGGTATTCTGCAAGGGGTCTGTACTGGAACTGGTTCTATTCAATGTCTTCATAAAAAATTTGGATAATGGCATACAGAGTACACTTATAAAGTTTGGGGATGATAACACCAAGCTTGGAGGGTTTGCAAGCACTTTTGCGGACAGGCTTAGAATTCAAAATGATCTTGACCAACTGGAGAATTGATCTGAATTAAACAGAATGAAGTTCAATAAGGACAAACACAAAGTACTACACTTAGGAAGGAATAATCAATTGCACAAATACAAAATGGGAAATGATTGCCTAAGAAAGAGTACTGCAGAAAGGGATCTGGTGGTTACAGTAGATCACAAACTAAATATGAACCAACAATGTAATACGGGTACAAAAAAAGCAAACATCATTCTGGGATATATTAGCAGGATTGTTGTAAGCAAGACACGAGAATTAATTCTTCTTCTCTACTCAGTACTGATAAGGTCTTAGCTGGAGTATTGTTTCCAGTTCTGGGCACCGCACTTCAGGAAAGATGTGGAAAACTGGAGAAAGTCCAGAGAAGAGCAATAAAAATGATTGAAAGTCTAGAAAACATGTTCTACAGGGAAAAATAACCCCTTTTTTTTTCCAAGTCTGGAGAAGAGAAGACTGAGGGAAGGACATAAGTCTTCAAGTATGTAAAATGTTGTTATAAAGAGGAGGGTGATAAGTTGTTCTGTCCACTGAGGACAGGACACGAATTAATGGATTTAAATTGCAGCAAGGGAGATTTAGGTTATACATTATGAAAAACTTCCTAATTGTAAGGATAGTTAAGCACTGGAACAAAAGCTACAAATTACCTAGGGAAGTTATGGAATCTCCATAATTAGATGTTTTTAAGAACAGGTTAGACAAACAGCTGTCAGGGATGGTCTAGATAATACTTAGTCCTGCCTCAGTGCAGGGACTGGACCAGATGATCTATCAAGGTCCCTTCCAATCCTACATTTCTATGATTTTATGATTCTAGACTTAATTTTCCATAATCTTTTTGATTTTAGAAATGTAAAATTTTAATTCTATATGCTGAAAACCTGTTTAGATTCCAAAGATACTAGTCAATGTATTTAACCTTGTGGAGCCACATTTAATTCAAAGCCATTAAAATAGAAAGTTACATTGATTAAAGCTCTTGAGATTCAGCTTAGCCATTAAAGAGGCACTGAATCTTCTTAACATCCATTTCCTTAATAGTAAAGGTAATACATCCTTTAAATAATTTGTAATATAATGTATAAGTTATATCTGCCACATAGTTATTGAGAGCTTTCCTTCAGCAGCTAGCTGGCTGCAAGCTCCAGATTTCAGCCAGCTGTCATCCATTAAATATTTTAATATTGAGGGAAATTAACTTTTAAATCAATAGCAAGGATGAAAAAAATCATCTCTTTAGCCAGAGTAAGAGACGTCAGTGTATAATTTGTCATTTTCTTATTCAGCTCTTTCCATTTGGTTTTGATTTAGCACTAGACCTCCGAAACCAGAGCCGGCATCCTCACACAAAAGCTGTTTCAAATTATGAGCAGCAAGTTTTTAAGCACATTAGCAACAAGAACAAGCTGTCCTCATGCTAACTGGTCCTGCTTTGTTCTTGATTGTGGAAAATCTCACTTTAACTGCCCTCTAATTTGTTGCAGATAGCTACTGCACTAACAGCTGTCTTGGCATACAATTAAACACACCAGAAAATATTACTTTTCCACCCAAATTATCAGTGCCAAAAGAGCCACAGAAATCTCTTTCAGAAAAATTCTTTTCTTCTACCAGAATTTTAAAAAAACAAAACAAAAAACCCCCACCAAAACAAAACACACCAAAAAAACAAACAACCCCCACCCCACAAATAAACCTAACAACTCAAATTCCTCCTCCCTCCTATATCCCTTAAACAATTACATCTCAATTATTATTTTAAACATAAAATGTATATTTGGTTTTTTGCTACGGGACAGTTCAGTAGAGTTAAACCTATTTACACCAGCAGAGGATTTGGTCCCTTGTTTCAGATAAAACCCTTCAGATTAAAAGTAAAATAAAAATGTTGAACCTCTAAAGAAATCTCATAATAGATGTAGGCTTCTCAGGCATTGATCAGATAGAGGGAAACCACCCAGTCCAGTGTCTCACCTACATTCCGTTCCAGTTGTTTCTAAGTACTATATACAAAAAAAATATTATTTTGTTTAAGCTTAAAATGCAGTCAGTCCTGAGCCATAGTATAAACAGAGGCAAAGATAAGAACACGCTTCAGATTGAATTTATTAAACAAGCCAATATCTACCAATAATTGTGCGAAAAACCATTTTAATGCTGTCATTGATATTCTTCTATGTAATTAGATCAGCGGACCTTATTTAGGACATACAAATATTTGGCATAGCTGTGAACAGGGGTACAGGAACTTGCAAATGCCCGTGTTTTTACTATGTGTGCTGGGTGAAAATATCTTTGGTAAATGCATTTAGTTTTATTTGGTTTAATTATAAACATCTTTTCACTCCTGGGGGTGCAAGAAGCAGCTGGAAGTTTTGGTGGTGGCATTGTCCATGTTCTGTAAACCCTGCCATGGTGGTATTATTCTGTTTCAGTGGAGAGGTCTGCCATCCGATTAACAGCAATGAATGCTCCATGTGCCATCTGAAAAGGAAGCTTTCAGCTGAGCTTAATAGAAGAGTGGCTGCTTGACAGGGAGGGTAAATTGATGACTTGGCAGTTGTCAGAGGCCCCTTCCTGATTGTCTTTGCCCTGAGTGTATTCATTGATTTCGATCCCTCCTGGCTAAAAGGACACAGCGGCCTATTGGGAGAGCGGCAGATTATTGCTGGGTGAGATCCATGGGGTCAAATAAACGGGAGAAAACTGTGTACCCTTCTGAGCTCAGCTTCAAACCCAATCTTTGTTACCCGGTGTGCATTTCTCTCCTGGTGATTACATGGACTCAATGTGCTGCTGTGGTTATGGACTGTGCTAAGCCCTATAGCAGTGTGCAATAGGTGAAAGGGATACAAAAGAACCTCTCCCCACTTTAGTGCTCTGGCACAGGGCCAATGCAGTCCCACTGATCTCTGTTGGCACACCCCTGTAGCACAAGCTAGTTGAAATGGGCAGAAGGAGTGAGGCCAGGGCTGGAGTAAGGGAATCTGAGGCTATGGGCATACCTCCACATGAGGTCCCCCATAGCCACACCTCAGCAGAGGGTGGACTGGTGGTGGTGAACCCCTCCCCATTTCGATTGTGGTAGGAGTGGCAGCATGGGCCCCTTTTCCACACTGAGCAATGGCAGAGTGGCACTTCCAGAGTTATGGCAGCAGCAGAGCGCCCTTCCCACCCAAGCAGCAGGTAACTGATCTACTCTGGTGGTGGATATGGTGCTAGATGCCTTTCTGCCTGGTTCTAGTGGCTGCTGCTCCTTCTTCTGCATGCACAGGCTGATGTTGCTTCATCAATTACGCTCGGGTCATGTTTTCAATAATTTCTTTGCAACATGAGGACTTGGAATGCAACTTTAAGTGGAAGCTGAGATTCTGGAGCCCTTGTCGTGTGCCTATTATGCATATGACTCAATCTAGCTCTGGACAAAACCACTGTGCAAGTCTCTCCCGCATCACATTGCACTACCCGTCTTGATTATATAAATGTTGTTAGAGGAGGGTGACTTTTTTGATTAAAAAAATCAAATTTCTCAAAACCAAAGTTGTTGAAAGTATTTTCAGTTTTTAAAATTTAATTGAAATTTCAGAAAAAAAACATTTCTTACAATTTTCATGACTATTTTTGTTGGGCGATAACCAGCTCTAGTCATCACTCAAGTCTAGTTCCTCTTTGTCAGTTCTATTTCCCTGGGTGATCAGCCTCCAATCATTTTGTCCCTTCAGGATGACCTAATCCTTTCTCAGTATAGTTTTGTTGTGTGATAGATTGATTCTAGTGTGTATTTTTGATTAATGTGAGATACATAAGGTGGTGCATAGTCTCTCTCCCAAATAACCACATTCTTGACAATATTGCAATAATGTGAGATCTCAAACCCTTGTTCATATTCTCTCCTGCAACCACTATAAAAGATGCATCTCTCTTCCCCCCTCCCCCATGTTAAATTTGGGAGTGTTTGTCTCTGAATTGGGGTAGTTTAGGTGTGCACTCAAGCATTTCATAAAATTCTTCAGATTTGCTGCAACAACCCTAATGTCTTCACACCATGCACTAATATCACTCGGTAGGAAGAAGTATAAAATGAGACCTAAGAAAATAACGTATTTACTTCTTGTTCTGCTTCTTTCTGCTTGCTGATTTTTCATGAGCCACTTCTAACTTTCTCAATATTTTTGGAGTAACTTTTTTGCAAATAATTGGCCTTGCATGAGCAGTTCATTTTCTATATTCAATATCTGGAATTCAAGCTGCACTGGTTAGTTTTGACTGGAAACAAGGACACGTAATATGATGCTCTTCCCTCATTGGATGAAGATCAGGTTTCCATTGCAGAAAATCATTTTTATGCATTCAAAATTCACTTCCAATGTGTATTCTGTAATACATGCTTGAGCACTAACTCTTTTTGTGGACATTCCTGCCAGTGAAGTCCTGACAACTAGTGGCCATAAACGTGCTATATCTTTCTTTGAAACTATAAAGGTGTTTAATAGACAAATCCTAATGTGGAAAATTACATTCTACTTGTCAAAATTTCCCAAATGACGAGTTTTCAAATATATTCTTGTTGAGAATTCAATTTTTGGTGAAAAACAAATAAAAATTCAGAGGAAAAGTGTTGTCAAAACAATTGTAGAGGATTTGGCCAACTATAGAGCTGGTTGGATATTTTCCCCCATTTTTTGAAATGTCAAAAAATATGTAAATATCAAATATTCCATAACTTTTTTTGTATGTTTCTTTAAATGATTATTCTACCAGCTCTTTCCCATTCTCTGCTTCTGCTTCCTGTCCTGAACTGTTGTGCCATGCTTCAGTCCTGAGGTGGCTGCACTTAAGTAGTATCTCTTTTAACTTTTTGTATTCTGGCTTTAGAATCAATCTCTAAAGCACTTTGGAATGAAACGCTGAATAGCAATGTTAAATACTCCAGCCAAACCCTCAGTTTGGCAGTGGGTGAGCATGGAGCTTTCCCACAGCTCTGTGGTCTGGCCAGGCTCATTGTTGCTTGAGCTTTACTCGCATCCTTAGAATGGAGGTCCCCAGTACAGCAGCCAGAGAGCCACTCCACTGAGGTGAGACAATGGTGAAATGGTAATTCAACCCTTTGGGAGGCTCCCTGGCTGCCTGCCATTCAAAAAGATGAGCTGTGAAGGGACCCAACAACCCTCTCTCTCCCTCTCTCAGCTGCAGCACTAGAGCCATCTGACAACTGTGAAACTGAGTTGTCAGCTGGGCATGGGGATCTGTCAAATTAAAGATCAGAGGAGGTTTACTTCCAGAGCTTCTAGGTCTCTCTGTCTTGGAGAATGGTTCAAGCTGTTCCTTTCCATGAGAGTAAAGATGCTTCATGGCCTCCAGGAGTTGAGTATTTTCAAAACTGAAAGAATCTATTCAAAGCTTCTGCATAAGGGATGGGGTCTAATTATGAAAAGATGCAAAAAAGGGAAAAGTTGGTCCTTTCAACAATAGAGGGAAGACTCCTTTCTCATTGATGGGATGAAATGTAGATGAAGTGATCAAAACACTCAATCCAGAAATTTAAATTCTAATTTAAACTGCTTGTTAGTAATTTCTAAATTTCATTCGCAAAAAAGGCAATTGTGGCTGGTTCTATTTCCTGAACCTACATCCATTTCATAGAGCCATGGCACTTAAGAATGCTGAAAGCCAGGTTTCTAAAATTATTCTATCATGAGCATTTCAATTTATTCATAGTGAGTTTTAGTAACTATTTCCTTGTGTTGATTTCAGGTACTCCCACGACTTCCTTTCCCTTTCAAAATCTTCCCCGAATGGTACAGCCAGCCGGTTTTGAACCTTGACCTTGTTCTATCTTCACAGTGCTACACTACTTTCTATAAAGAAAAATCAAAGTTGTTCCCTCCTGGGAAGTCTGAGAAAAATCTTTGAGGGTGAGCCACATATCCAATTGTTTGTTCAGGTGGTTTGATGTTAGCAACTATATGCTTTTTCTTCAGCTCAGAAGAGTTTTCTTGCTTCTGTAAAATATGGAAGTGGCTTTGGCTAACAAGAAACACAAAGGGTTAAATTCTGCTGTCAATTACACCATTGTAGATCTAGAGTAAAGTTCATAGAAGTGACAGGAGTTTCTCTTGATTTATATAGCAGGTGTAACTGAGAACAGAATTTGGCCCCTCACACTTGATGAAACCCTCTGCCTTCACAAACAATCCCCCATGACAAAAAATGATGCATATAAATCTGTGGACAACACACAGATAGACTTTCTTTTGTGTGTGCTCCTGATGTAAATCCAAGTCCTACTTTGTTTTTTTTAAGGAATGCACTGGAGCTCTTTCAGCATCAGTTTAGCAGAGAGAAAAGGCTGCTTTCGCCAAAAAAAGAAGTATATTCTCCTTCCCCTTATGTTGTTCCATCGTTTTCTGCTGATTCTTGAGAGTAATCCAATACCTCCCACAATGTTATGCTTTACCCTCCCCCCCAAAAAATGTCTAATTCATCATTGTTTTGTTCAATTGCTTTTGGGAACTCTCCATTTTGTATAGCTTTTAGATACCTTATGTAGCATAATAGGAGAGAATTAAAGTGACTTGATTTTTAAAGATGTTAAATTCCAAATACTCTATTAAATATATTCAAAATGCAAAAATATACTTGCAAAGTTCAGCAGATTTTACTAATATGTTACCACTGATATTTCAAAAACGTTGCTGTAGAGCTACAAGTAAATGATCCAAAATACAAAAATGATTAATAGCATGGTATTTGGTTTAATCAGAGAAACTTTAATCAGAGTAACTTCAAAACGTTGCTCACTACTTCTGGCACTTTTGACACTCTTAGCAGTAATGCTATTGCATCCGAGGTTTTGGGGGCATTTGGCTTCAGTGGAGCTATGAGAATTTACACGAGGTAAGGATTTGTTTCTTGAGGCATACGGCCAAAATTCAGTTTAGCACATGCTAAACTTTAAGGAAGTGAATAGACCTACTAAAATTGGTGTCGGACCCAACCTTGAAGTTCAGCACGTGCTAAAATGCTATGTTGTCTCGTGATGTAAGTGGTATTTCTCCCCCCAAGTCTGAAGAATATCTAACTGCAGTTAAGTGGATGAAGGGATTCATTGAACCATGGTGCAGATTACCTCACATACATCACTTTATTCTCATGTACATCCATGCAACCATGGTAATGGCTTCCTTAAAACCTCCCTCCTGATGCATGTCTACCAGTGATCCAAGGTGTGAAATAGATGATTTCTTCCCAAACTGATTTTTTTAATTGGGATTACAGAAGGAGTGATGGTTTTGCGCATAACCTTAACCAGTAGTCCTTAATTTATCATTAAGTGCTGAGGCAGCAAGAGTCGGGGATCAAAATCCCTTTCCTTTCCCAGGGCTAATCCTTTTCAATAATATACTCACAATGCTGTGTTGTTAATATATATTCAGTCATACATCCTTGTCATGAATGTTACTTAACTGAAACTTTTCAGAGTAGCAGTTCTGTTAGTCTGTATCCGCAAAAAGAAAAGGAGTACTTGTGGCACCTTAGAGACTAACAAATTTATTTCATGAAAGCTTATGCTCAGATAAATTTGTTAGTCTCTAAGGTGCCACAAGTACTCCTTTTCTTTTAACTGAAAGTGGAACTCTTTTAATTTCCATGCTTAAATTTTCATAACTGAAGTTCCTGGAAGATGCACAATTTGTGCAGAGTTCTTAAATCAATGGGCACCCACGATAAAAGAAATCATCTGATTTACCATTTAATAAAATTATCTGCAAGCAGGGTAATGCAAGGAAATGGGAAGTTCTTTTTGAAGACTTGCCAGCCTACAATGGCCTGGTTTTGATTTTAGTGAAAACTATATTTTCATAGCAAAATGATAAAAGTTTCACAAAAAGAAAAGGAGTACTTGTGGCACCTTAGAGACTAACAAACTTAGTCTCTAAGGTGCCACAAGTACTCCTTTTCTTTTTGTGAATACAGACTAACACGGCTGCTACGCTGAAACCTGTGATAAAAGTTTGATTCCAGAACCTTTTATCATAGCTAGAAGCTTTAGAATCATTATTGAATGTTACATCTCTGAATGATTGTTAACATTTATATAGGTTGATCTTTCTCTTCCTATATATATGCCTGCAGACTTGGGTTTTGACCCTTTTAGTTAGTCTGCCATTTTTGACCACATTCTAAAACCTCCACCTGCCATTAAGACTCCAAAAGGAATTATGTGTCTGCATCCAAAGGGTGAAATCTTACTGTTTATTCACTATGTAACTGGCAACATTTTGTCCTGACCAGATTCCCACATTGTCACAATATCTGCCCAAAGCTCAGATTTTGCAGGAAAATTCTCAAGGTAGAAATGACAAGATTCACACAAATCTGGTTTCATGCTGGACTAAATTTCCATTGTAATATGGCAGCTATAGATGTTGAACTACTTTTATTTTATTTTATTTTATTTTAGTCCCAGTGCTTTATTCTTCTATTCTTATTTATAGAAACACAGCAAAACATACATGAAAGTCACTCCAAAAGCTGACTAGATTGCAATAATTCTGAAGCATAAAAATGCCTCTTCTATTAACAATAACCAAAAAAACCTTGTTTTGTAATGTGAATATTGTTTCAGTACCACTTGCTTTTATAATCCATTATACCTCATTAATTATTAAACTGTTTCCATTTTAAATTAGAAACATCCTGAAATATTTGAAATATTGGACTATTATTACAACAATTAGCCTTGGAAATGACAAGAGGATACCCATTAGAGCAGATAGCTAGCCATCTCTGTTCTAGGTTTATAATCATAATGCAAACTGAGCAATTGCCATTCAAAGGAGTTTGTGGTGACAGAATCCTTTAGTCTTCTGGTGTATTTCACATTCCTAGTGCTCTGTTTGTTTAGCTCAAGATTTTCTTTTCTTGTTCCCTTCTTCCCTCACCCATCTTGCTTTTTGATCCTGTTATGGGAGCCTCTAAAGAAGAGCTTCAATTCTGTATTTCTGTTTGTTTGTTAAACTTCTGTCTTGCATTGTGGGATTAGGACATAAGTGAAACGTCTTCTCTGGCACAAAGCAATAGTTCTTACGTTGTGCTCTTTTAACAGTCAAAATTAGTCAAACTTCAGTGTAGTATAGATATAAATGGTGAATGTTCCTGATAGTCCCTATCAAGCCAGTTTTCAAAAAGATACTAGGCCAAATTTATCTCTGGTGCAAGTAAATTAAAGCTTGTATGGGCCTACACCAAGGATGAATTTGGCCTGCTGGGATGGACTCCAGACAGCTGGATTTTCATCAGATTCCAGTTAACTGAGGCAAGGGAAGCAGTTTCAGGGTAAACCAACAATAGATATTTTCCTTATGTGGTTAAGAGCCCACAGCCTGTGGGTACACACATGTAGCCCAAGAAGATGTTTCTTGTGGCTGGCTGGCCCTCACTTTTTGCAGAATTTGAGCTTCCATTTATTTTGAAAGCAGTTCTGTTTCTGGCCTTTATTTTTCTGGAAAGATTTTCCCATGGAGTCTGTGTTTTGGTTCAAACTTCCTTATACCTTGCAAGGTCTCAGTTTGGTCCTTCAACTCTAACACATGACCTACTATCGAGACGGCTTTATTTTTTTAATCCAAGTTCACCCTTATTCAAAACTGATATTTAAAGCATAAAAACTATGCACGCTGGCTGAGGAGAGGTGTAGAGACATAGCTTTTAGAGACTACTGCAGTAATAGAGTACTCTCTTTCGCCAAAGAGATAGAGAATAAACTTCAGAAACTACTTAGTGTATGAATTCTCCTTGCTCCTGCAATTAATAAGAGATTGTTGTTGAAACAAAGTAACATGTTTTCCCTCCCTGGTTGAGGAGATGGGATTTGTAACAACATCACAGACAAAAACATTAGGAATAGATTTGTGGCCTTAAACTGCTGGCTGTGTTTGAGGCAAAGGGAGAGGAATAATGCACTATGGATTGGCGGCAGATTCCTGAGGAATTGTGCTTGGCTCACAAAGGCTCCAGAAACACTGAGGGAATGAACACAGCACTGCCATGTTCTCCTTTGTGAGCTGATCCAATAGGGAGGGAGTTTGAGGTCACAGCCATGCCGTTGGCATGAGTGGCATGGCAGAGTGGTTTAAGATGCTGAAGCATTCTGGTCTGTCTGATGAATACCTGTATTTTAGCCTTGTTTGGGAGACTGTGGAACATTTTAAGGCCTGTTGTGTTGTAAAATTCCAATAAGAGGAACTAATGCTTTACACTGTCTGAAAGATGTTGATCCCAGTTTTCCAGTGCTACAGTGAAGTCCATTGCAGCTTTCTGTTTTGCAAATTATTGGACTTCAAAATCAAATAATTCTGATGACCATCTTATTTCCCCAGCTTCAATTCCAACCTGTCTCTAGTGGCTTGATTTTAGTTAGTATTTCCACAACCAAGAGAAGCAACAACTGCTCAGACTAGCTCAGCAGAGAAAATATTCCCCCCCTCCCCCATTTAAGTCTGATATATTCGTCCTTTAATTTCATTCATTTTTGTATTTCTTTTTTGTAGCAGTTTTAAACCAGAAACAGGAAATGTTTGACCCCAAGTGCTTTTGACATAATAAAGACTTTGCACAGAGAAGGAACCCGTGAAGGGACAGATGGTAACTTTTCTTGCTATTGTGTGGAGTTATTTATGTTTTTTTGAGAATTAATATTCAATAATAAAAACATTGTAATGCATTATTTTTGTAGTACCTACTTTTTAAGGTCCAGTGTCTCATGAATTGCCAGGACAGAAAAACACCAGACCAGATCAGCAAATTGCTTCAAGTGTCAAAACTTTTCTAAGCAATAGTCCTGGACTAATGATGAGAAAGGAGAGTATCTGATCCTGGAATCTCAGCACCATTCTTCTCTTGCATCCAGCAGCCACAAAACTCAGCACTACAATTCTTCTTGCATCCAAAACCACTCACCAGCATCCAAGACCAGCCCCCTTGAAGGTTATCTGCCTGCTTGAGGGAAGAGGCATATCTGCTGAGGCCTTTGCTCATTGCATATCATTTGGCCTGTGACACAGTCATTCTGTCCCTCGTCACTGTCAGCACAGTTCCTTGGGCACAAGTAACTTCAAGGTTAGGATTGTCCTTGTATGGGGAAGCATAGATGATGGCAGGTTCTTCTATCTTATTGTGCATCCATGCAGACTCTAGCTTACAAGGTCAGATTCAGACCTGATGTAACTGGATGCTGTTACAATGTCAGCAGACTTGCACCCATTTACACCCAGTCGGAATTTGGTATTGGAACTTTTTTCTTATCCCCTGTTACTCATTATCCTAAATATAAAGTACATGAAAGAAAAGTATATAACCTAAATTTGGGTAATACAGTTAAATTATGGTCATAAATCCTCATTCACTGTACACAGGCGATAATGAGTTTGACATATTCATTATTTTAGTGGATGATCCAGGCAACGTATGGTGTTATTTGAGGAGGAGGATCCTGATAGGAAATTGTACATCAAAACAAAAATAGGTTTTTGTTTTAATAAAAAGTCAGAAAAATATAGAGAGAGATTTTTAGCCTAGATGGTGGTAAAATGTTAAACTCTGCTATTAATTCTTGTTTGTATATAAAATCAACATGTATTGCTGGGTGTAGATATATGCCTACAATTTTCAATATTTTTTCAAACACACAGAAATTGCCAGAAAGGAAAATGCTCCCAGCTGCTGCTAATTTTTCTTTCCAAGTGAAAGACATGGTTATATTTTCTTAAATGCCTAAAATCTGGAACTTGACATATTTCAACAAAGAGACGGGAAAGAAAATTAGCAGCCAGCCTTTCATTATCTCATGCTGATGATTTAAAAAAAAATTACACGAAGATGGGAGATGGCAAACTTGAATTCTGAGCTTTTTAGTGAAGGGGCTTGAAATAGATTGACAATAATTTTCTGGAAGCTAATGATAGATTCTAGCATTTTTGAGAACCCTTATCATAAATTCCCACCAAATGTAATAGAGATGAAGGCCCTGGTATTACAAAAAAGGTGTGCACATGCTTAACTTTATGCACTATGAGTAGTTTCCTTGAAGTCATGGGACTACTTACAGTGCATAGAGTTAAGCATGTGCATAAGATTTTTCCAGCTCCAGGACCCAAACCTAACAAGGTTCTACAGAAATTTACCAGGATTTCTATGGAAATTACTTTAAACATTGATAGAATTAAAATGAAAATGATAACATGTATATAGAATTTTTAGACCATGCTATAAAAATCTATACTAGGCATAAACTGTTTTCTATTTTTTTAAACCTATACAAAACATTTATTTTCTTTTTAATTCTATAAGATTTTTCCCCCCAAAAGGTTAAAAATAACCCTGATTAAGAGGAGAGGTAAAGGCAGCAATAAAAAATTAAATTAAATTTTAAAAATGGAGAAATTGAGAAGCTGATATCAGTAAGTGCAAATCAGCAGTTAATAAATGCAAACAATTGACAAAGAAAAGCTAAAGGGATCAGTGAAATATCTATAGCCAGTAGGGTTAAGGATAATAAGAAGGAATTCTTTAAATATATCGGGAACAAATGAAATCATAGGAATGTTATAAATCCAATATAATAAAAGGATGGTAAAATTACCATCATGATGCCGAAAGGCAAAAATATATTTCTGTTCTACATTTGAAAAGAATGCATCCGATGAAGTGAGCTGTAGCTCATGAAAGCTTATGCTCAAATAAATGTGTTAGTCTCCAAAGTGCCACAAGTACTCCTTTTTCTTTTTTGAGAGTACAGACTAACATGGCTGCTACTCTGAAACCTGTTAATAGGTGTAGGGAGGTGATATTGCTGTGTATGGCTGTAGTGAAATCATTACTAGAATTGTGTCCAGTTATAGTATCCACAATTCAAAAAGGATGTTAAAAAAAATTGGAAATGGCTCAGAAAAGAATGATTTGAAGTCTGGAAAACATGACTTGTAGTGAGAGATTAAAGGAGTTCAATCTACTTAATTTATCCAAGAGTAGGTTCACGGGATTTCATCAGAATCTACAAGTACCTACGTCAGGAAGAGATTTCCGATAGCAGATAGCTCTTTAATCTAGCAGAAAAAGGCAAGATCCAGACTTTGGAAGATGAAACTACTAATGATGAAGTCAGATTAGAAATAAGAGACATATTTTGACAGTTAATTCCAATGGTTAATTTGTAAAATAACCATTGGAACAGATTGCCTAGGGATGTATTGGATTATCCATCAACTGAAGTCTTAAAATCAAGACTGGATATCTTTCTAAAAGATATACTATAGCAGCAACAGAAGTTATGGACAAGATGTACAAATTATTGGGTGAAGGTCTTTGACCTGTGTTTATGCTGGAGGTCTGAATAGATGATCATAATAGTCCCTTCTAGCCTTAAAATCTATTCATCCAATATTATTTGGGGATAATGTTCACACTCCTGTGGTGCTGGAACAATTTTTATAGTGGGGGTGCTGAAGGCATTTGGGTTGTTGTTACTACTTCAACCCAAGTACTCCTTTTCTTTTTGCGAATACAGACTAACACGGCTGCTACTCTGAAACCTATACTTCAACCCAGCATCACTAGTTTTAGCGGCAGCTATGCTGAACTGTAAATATTGTTTAAAGATTAGAGTAGGTTAAATTTGTGATGCACTATCTATCTTGATGCTTTGTGCTTATTATTTACTAAAGGGAAGAATTCTCTGTAGCTCCATGAATTGCATAAACCTAATGTCACTGCTACTCTGTCTTCCTATGGCATTTGCTGTCAACTAACCAAAACCAAGGTGAATAGATGGATGATAAACATTTTCAGAAAGGTGCACTCCTTCTCACTTTTGAAATGGAGATCCCTGTATTTTAAAGTATTTTGATGAGAAGGGGATGCATCTGTGAGTAAAATATTCAGGATTTGGCCCCCCCAGTAGTCATCAAATAGGTCCTGATTTAACAAGTATTTATGCATGTGCCTAACTTTAAGCATCTATTCATATAAAGTTATGCATATGCTTAAGTATCTTGCTAAATCAGGGCCACAGTCATCACAAAAGCCCTGCATGAAGGGATTAATTCTGTAAACTGGTATGTGCATCCGGAGAGGTGAGTTGCACTTTAGTTGTTTACTGTAAACTACATTCATTGTTAAACATCATGGTTAAGTGATAATTGCCATATTGTTGAGAGTACTTAGAAGTCCACCTGAAACTGATTATTAAATATGCAACAGTGAAGAAATGGTATCTGTGTAAATATAATATTGCAGTATAAATAATGTTGGGTTGCATGTAGGAAAACATTGGGGTTTTATTTTTATTTTTTAAACAGGCAGCACACCTTCTAAAACACAGTCAAAAAATATGCTTTACCACTATCATTGACAGGATAACGAAACAAACAGATGGCGGGTTTAACATAATTTGGTTAATTTTAACAGATTTTGCTGCAAGTACTAACTTATTTTTATATTCAATTTCTGCTATATTTGCAGCAGGTCTATGTGCGAAAATAAAAGCTGGACTCTGCACATAGTACAGCTGGTTTGATAATGTTGTCAATAGAGCATTATATACTCCTAATTAGAAGAATTTATCTTTCTGTTCAGCAATGAAACTTTGGCTTTGATTTACGTTTGTGCAGAGCTCAGATATTATAGTACACCATCATCTACACTGTAGAGGTTCTAGGACCAAAAGTGTGTATGTGTGTGTACGTACTCTGTTCCCACACCCTTTTGGACCCAGAACCTCTACAGTGTGGTGATGGTGTACTATAATCTCTGAGCTCGACACAAACAAACTGATGTCAATGTTTCATTGTATACATGCATGCACAAGTGCTGTGGGACAAAAATAGAAGAGATCCCAATTCACTGAATTGGTTGTTGCCCTTAAATAAGATTTTAAGCATCTGCCATAAAAAAGGTGGGCTCATTTTTGAAGGAAACCATGAGACAGGGAGGGTGAGAATATCTTTTATTGGACCGACTTCTGTTGGTGAAAAAGACTAGCTTTCAAGCTTGCACAGAGCTCTTCTTCATCATTTTTGTGTCAAATTAAACATGGTGCACTATGTCAAAAATTTGAAGTAGGAAAATCAATGCACCATTAAGTAGTTTATGAAGGCAGGTACTCTCCACCTTCGGTTGAGCTCCCTATAACATGTATTGTATTTTATTACCTATGAAAGATTCACTTTGTCAGCAATATTAGTCAACTGATTCCTAACTGCAAAATTATTTAGTGATACAGTATCCTCCTAATTTGGCTATTAACTTCAGTGGCCTTATGAACATATTTCTTATTTGTAGAAATAGATTTAGATAAATCTATTTTTAAAATGTACTATGATTATTGTTAGAGCAAGCCACAAGAAAAGGCCCTTTCAAGGTAACATGGTCATTAGACTCATTGTGACAAAGAATGGAAGAAAATTTCAAAGAATTCTAAGAACAAGATACAGTGGAGATGTTAAAACCAGTGGGCATGGCGTGGGAATCAGGTTATCTTCAGGAACCTGGGGTTGTGTGTATGCAAGTGTAAGATTTTGGGTTTGAAAGACAGAAATAGTTCATGAAGTCAGGTTTCAGAGTAGCAGCCGTGTTAATCTGTATTCGCAAAAAGAAAAGGAGTACTTGTGGCACCTTAGAGACTAACAAATGTATTTGATTATAAGCTTTCGTGAGCTACAGCTCACTTCATAAATTTGTTAGTCTCCAAGGTGCCACAGGTATTCCTTTTCTTTTCATGAAGTCAGTGACCACTAGCACTAGAACTGAAAGTAGGTCCCTCTGTCTCTCAAGCCTCAACTTACCAACTAAACAAATTTTGGACATCCTGGGGATGATGCATATTTTTGTCCAGTAACAAGTGGCAAAATGGATTGATTTCCCAAATACCACTTTTATACATTTCTTTTTGCTTACATATGAATAGAGAAAGAAAGGAGAAAGTCTCCGCTGATTTTAGTTATATCTCCCTAGGTTCTCAAGGTTGGCAAGACTTTATTTTAAACAAGGTAAAACTAATTTATTTACCAGTGGGTCCTCTTAAGTGCTCATATTAATGGGCACCAAATAATGCTAAAATAAATTGTAAGGACTCGATGTAAGCCAACAAAAGTCAAAAGTGTTGAATTTAAATAGCTCTTGCAAGAATCTTAAACTGGTGTAAACTGATGGACACTAGGCCCATTGACCAAAAAATTTGGAGTTAAAGTGAAGAAATGTTGCTTTTCGGAAGTGAATATCAAATGAAAAATGATTTGATACAATAATATTTAGTTGAGATTTACTATAATTACATTTCATTTGTTATATTATTTATTATATTTACCACTATAATCAATTGTCTTTGTTGTGATACCCATAGTATTGTAATTCAATCCTTTGCCATGGAAAAGCAACTCTCTTCAGCTGCCTGAGTGGCAGGCCCCAATCCAGCAATGGAATCTGTTTCTATGAATCCTTAAGCCCATGCAAAGTCCCACTGAAATTAGTGCTATTCTATATGGGTGAATGGATGCATGCTCATAGATTCTACTGCAAATCTTAGGCCCCAATTCAGCAGAGCAGTTAAGCACATGCTTAACTTTAAGTATGTGCTTAAATCCCATTGAAATCAGAGCCTTAGTGAGTAGCTAAGGATGTGTTTTATGTCATTGTGTAATCAGTGGCAGCTGTAGCCATTCTGCATGTCAAATCATTATCTATATGTCAGTGTCGAGGCTATTAGAGAGTTTTGCATGGTTTTTGCTGCTGTATTTCTCCATTTCCTCATAGCCAAATTAACAATTATTTTGGGTGGAAATTTGGTTTTGTATGTTCCTACCAAACAGGAAATAAAATGAGAGAAGCAACAGAGAACACTTCTTGCGAAGTAACACTTGATGGGAGGATATGCTAAGCAGAGTTGTGCTCAGGCCAGTTGTGAGAATTAAACAGCCTGAGCCAAATTTCCCCTTGATGTAGCTCCAGTGTAGCTTCCCTAAATGAAGAAACTAGATCGGGTATGACAATTCCTATGTACTGTAGATTTACACTTAGTGCAAATGATCTTTAGATATTCAAAATGGTATTGTTTTTTCAAACTGGTCAATTTGTGAACAATGGACATACACAATAGGTCAAGTGGATTCCTTACCTAGAAGAGAGAGAACCAAAATCACTCTTGGCATGAGTGAATTATGTCTCTCTTGCTCATCAGGTTGACACAAAGAATGCTGCATTTGACATGTATATATCACAAGCCATATTCTGCCCTCATTTATACTGATGTGAATCTGGAGTACAGAGGAATTACCATACCAAATCTAACTTCTACAATTAGACTGAACACAATCTCATGAGCTTTGACTGGTGTAGTAGCAACTGGTTCAGTAAGAAAAAAAGTGTTTTCATAACAGCCAGAGGAATACTAATTTTTTTGAGGCTCTCTTCTTACGTATATATGTATTTTACCCATGGTGGCTGTACTTGTGCCTCCTCCTTTAACCTATTTATGCAAAAGATCTTTAAAAAAAACCCCACAAATAATTTGCACTGAATTCTTTTAGCATTCTGAAATAACTTTATTCTCCCCCACTGACCACCATTCTTCTTGCTAGCACAGGTAAAGGAGGAAGTCAAAATACATGTATTAATTCCTTAATTGTCAAAGAGCTGTAAATGACTATGCCTCTTAATGCTTCCTCCAAAGGGCAATGGAAGTCTTTCCATTCACGTCATCAGGTTTAGGACTGAGTCTATATTTTGTATCATTGGAGTTGCACCAAAGATGAGTGTGGTCCATTTATTTCAGTTTTTCTTTAGGAAGTACAAGCCTGGCCACATTTTTCAAAAACAAGAAAAGTGAGCAGTCACACAAAATGTGCAGGTGCTTCTTCTGTCCAGGAAACCCTGCATTTCTACATGGCACTAAAATGAATGTATTAGTAGATCCAGCAGTGAAAGATTTAAATAGTGTGGCCTATGTAAAGTGTGTGTGTGTGTGCAGAATTATTGTTAGTAATGAATAATAATGGGTGGTGGGTGACTTTGTTACAGAAGACATTGTAATAGGCAGTGTGCTGTACTGTAAGGGACACTTTTTAACTTCTTTTAGCCACCACTAACAGAAAGAAGTTAATGTAGCACAGCTCACCCTGCTATGCCTGAATAATTATTTCAAGGCAAGATATTGGGAGTCAAGGTCTAATAGATATTACAATTGAACTCAGCCAGAGAGTAGCTAGATGCATTATTGATTATGCAGCACTCCGGGTCTTGCAGTTTGCCCATTGGCACTTGCACTAAGTAATAAACCTAGCAAAGTCTTTGCCTATCTATTTAAACTAAGCAGAAGTCAATTCCAGCAATTAAAAATAAATATGGCCATGAGGTTACTGCAATGAAGGATATTTATTTAGTACAGAACTTTTGACTTCTATGAAATATTTCATTCTCAAGATGACCCCTAGATTTAATCATTAGATAATATCAGGAATTTTGCACACCGATGCAGTGTATAATTTGAACAAAAATATATTGGTTAAAGAAATAGAATGTGCTATTAGCAACTTTTTATTTCAGAAAGCTGCCGGTCTAGATGGCATTAATGTTGACAGTATATAAACAAAAAGGGCCTTTACTCCTATATAGATGCTATTTCACTTATTTTATTAGGATTTTCCCACTCAATCTAAAGCTATGACTCAAGTGCCGATATTAAAACCTCCTTTCTGCACTTCACCCATTAGTAAGTCCCCTATGTTTACTGGTACCAAATCATGATGTGAAGTGATTCCAAGAAATGTCACCTTTGTAAGGAAGTACTTCTGGGAAGAAGGTGCACCAGTGAATGAACCATTCTTCTGCAAATGCACTTCCTGAAAGTATCGTCTTCTATAAACTGTTCCCCAGGCTTGTATTTGTTCTACCTCCCCATTAAAGACAATTATCTTTGATGCAATGCATTTAGCTCTGGACAGCATACCTATGACTTGAACCTGCAAAGTGCTGAGTATCCCTTGAGAGGTTTTGGGTGCTCTCAGTGGGATTCGAGAGTGCTGAGATGTCTCAGGAGACATTCACCCTTTTGCAAGATTAGGGCACTACTGCTTATCTATTCACTGCTATGAATCTTTCTGAGTATATTCCAGCATTTGTCTGAGGTAAGGAGGCATTGGATGTGAGTATACAAGAATTTCTTTAAGTAGTGATCAGGTTGTAAACGTAGTATTGGCTTGTAACAGGCAGCAGGATTCTCCTGTGGCTGCAACCTGATAGAAGGTGTTTGAGACCTGCAGATAACCATAGATTAATTACTGCTGACTCACGGAGGCAGGTATGGCTTCTTACTACACCCTGTATGTAAGGGAGGTGGGATTAGACTTCATAAATGTTTTAGAGAGGAAATTAGGGTCTGGAAACAGGGAGATCTTAAGGAAAGGAATCAGAGGAGCAGGAATGAGGTGGCTTTTATGACTCTACAATGAGCTGGTAGCTTAACCAGCTCACTTGTTGGCATCTAATTTTTCCTTCTTATAGAAATTCATATTTTTATATTTTGCACAACAAATGAAGTCTGAAGTTCAGCCCTGTTTCATAAAAGAATTAAATTACTGACCCCTTGATATAAATGTTTCAAATTAACCAGTACACAGTTGCTCTTTCTCTCACATTCACTTCCTCCACCATTTTAGAATTTTCTTCCAAAAGGCACCTATCACCCACTCTCAGCCACTCTCCAAAAGTAAAATGGAGGAAAATTTCTCTGCCCTCTATGCCTACCGGAAGGGTAGACTAGGACCCAAACTGGAAGAATACTGAAGGGTACTCTCTTCACAGTTTCCTTCACATGGACAGGATTCAGTTGTCTCTTTGGCATTGGTTGAACTCCTGGCCTTGATTCTGTGGTGGACCCTCAGTGGAGTGAAAGTTCTGTTGCTGGGGAATGATACCCATCATTCCACTCCCAACCCACTGTAGTGAAGAAAACCTTTTTCTTTCTTGTCCCTCTGAACTAGGATCTCCACACTTAAATGGGGAGCTCAGAAATAACTGGTGACTGGGAGATTTCCTGGCCCTGTGGCTCTAACAAAACCAGGACTGGTCAGCATGCTCCTTAGTTTGGTCGGAAGTGCAGGGATTCCACACTGATAGCTCTTATGGCCTCCAATACATTGGAAGCTGCTAATTCTGGAATGCCCCATTTTCTGGTATGGCAAGGGGCAAAACGTACTCCTTTCCCTCTGGAACAGCCCAGTGTAAAGTTTTCCTCCCCACAAAGTCCAACTGCACATGTTTTTCTGTAGGAGGGGGCAATCTAGGCCCAAGACCCTTACATGCTTTGTTTGCACTCACTATTACACTTTATAAATACAAAAGGACATAAAATGCAATAATTTAGAAACAAAATGCCAGGGAAAATATTTTCAGAAATGGGCCCATGTTATTGACGGGAAGAGATGTCTATTTCCTTGTTTTAAGATGCACTTTTTGATGAAAAACATATTGGTGGAAAAAACCGAGGGTCCTGAACATTGTGTCTCATGAACCAAAAAAGCAGCTCTTCTGAAATGACCTCTTCTACATATCCCAGTCTCCAACTCCTCTACTCTAACCTCTAACTCCAACACAAGCACGAGTTAAGCAAAAGAAAACAGATATAGACATGCACTTACTTGATCAACATATTGTACAGAGTTTGTAGGTACACATTTCATGAGTTCTGTAAGACCCCACTGGAAGTTACTTGAAATGCTCCGTAACTGACTTGGTAATGAGCTCATAACTATTTACCTATAGCAGATTGGCTGATTCGTAAGTTGCTTTTCACCATTTGATAAGCAATGTATAAGGCACAGATTTAAATAAACTCAATACAGAAAATATTGGAGAGTCAGTAAATCCAATTACAGTTTATTAGTCTGGCCCAACATTTCCTGCAATGTCATTTTGCTTTTGCACAACTTCGTTAAGACCATCCACTCAGAATGTATTGTGTATGAACAATCAACAGAGCAAGCAAGATGGTAATCAGAGCATAAAACAGAGACACATGCACTCTCCTATGTATTAATAGGTTATTTGGTGGGGGTCAGGGGCTGAGGGGAAAAAACGGGCATCAAATAATGCCAGAATGACAGAAGTGATGTGATGCTGAAATTCTAGTCCTTTGAAGTAGGCGCTGGGTGAACTAAATACACAGCACATGGCCCAGAAAAAAAAAATGTGTGGCAACTGTTGTGGTAGAATTTGTCTTGATTAAGGCCCCATCTGAAAAGATAAATCTTGCTAAATAGGAATAGGAGTTCAGTGAATTGAAGCCAAATATTCAGCAGGCCTTTTGAGTTCAGGAAGAAAACTAAACTAGAGTTTGCATAATGTATTAGCAATCACTGTGATGCATTCGCAAAATGCACAATGTCCATGTGCTTCCTGAAAATAAGATATAGCTGTTGCTAAACTTGCTGTTTAAATTTAAAAAGTCAAAATCATAATTATTGACAGTGTGGTCTGAGCGTTACTAAAATATATTAGTATCTTTTTCACTACTTTGTAAAACTAAGCTTGTATGTTGTCTGTATCATCCCTGTCTGGAACAAAGTAGCATTGTGATAACTTGGAAGGATGGCACAAAAGAGACGTGGGAAATTATTACGGTGTCTGAAAAATGGCCTTAATATGCATTGGCTTGGTCTTGCTGACCAGACAAAGGGCTGGCCAAATCCTGCTTTCATTTATACTTGTTTACATATGGTGTAATCCTAAATGAGAGCAGGGTTTGACCTATAATACATCTAGCCTGTTTTACGTTAACCTTCATGTTTTAAAAATAGCTGATCCCTATTTGTATCTTGAACATATTCAGCTGAAATCAACATAGACTTACACTCCCAGCAATCCCACAATTTTGATGGTATTGCACATGTTGTGAGCCAGTGCAGAGTTTGCTCCAGAATTTTAATTTCCATTAAAATAATACAAACACAGAATTTTAATTTCTATTAAAATTATACAAATAATACAAAATATTGTATTCCTTTTTCCTATCATCTCGGTGAGTTACACCTAAAACTACAGCAAAAGTTATAGGAGCCAAATTTTCTTCTCAGTTACACAACTGGATGGAACTGTAGCAACTCTCTGGATCTGCCCTGCATGACTGATGACCAAATTTGGCTCATATAGCCTTAATTTTCATCCGACCATATTTGACTTTTATGCTAGTGTCATTCTGTCGACAACAATGGATTTCACTTTCCCTTCCTCACTTCCAGTGTCTTTGGAAGTCACCAATGTGTCCCGCTCCCAGATCTTCAGGAAGTGGTCAGCTGATCTGTTTTTAGTTAATAACGTTTTACATTTTTATTTGCTCCATTTCCCTGAGGCATTTTCAAGTCAAAGCTGTGAATTTTATGATCAATCCATTTATCTAATGAGGGCAGCCACCACAGTAGAGCATTTAACTGCACACATTATTGTATGAAGGCCTGACATTTGAAATAGCTTCAGTAATTTCAGGCCCAAATTCTCTGCTGATGTTTTTTGGCCGAGTCCAACTTCATTGGAGCTGCCTAATTTACACCAGACCTCAATCTTTAATTCTTTGCATCTTGGGATCATCCTGATTCTCTCTGCCTAGAACTGCTCCAGAAGCACCATATAGTGTTTGCAGGAACATGTCTAAAACCAGAGGAGGGGGCAGTATGCAAGAGGAGTGCATAATAGAGAAATTGTATGAACACCAGACGTCAGTTACCGTAAGTCCTTGCCTTGGGTCTAAATCCTGACCCCCTGCACAAAACCAGAATTAACAGGCTTTGCACGGAGGTACTCTGCAGCAACTCTCTCAAGGCCCAAATGTGGAGTGCAATGTGTGACATTGGGGGACACAAAAAGGATTAATTTTGGAACCTTAAAATTATGCAAGATTCATTCCTTTTAGTACAAATAACTCTGTAGCTATAATTTCAAGATTATTTTTGAGGGAAATAAATTTTAACAGTAAAAGTGTGGGGACACCAGATTTATGTGGAACATAAGTAACTTTGGGACAAAAGTGAGTGGTGTCCTTCAAAATGAAGGACAGTTGAGAGTTATGTTCTGGCTAGGTGGAGGGACAGAATTCTCTTCCCCTTCCCATAACCCTGAGGTCACAGAGCATCCACAGATAAGTAACACAGCTGCCACTACAGCCTTGCACTTTATATTAGCATCTGAACTCCCTTCATTCTCTCTTGTCTGGGGATTATGGCCAGTTGACTTGTATACTGGGAATCCATTGGCTATGTCTGTATCCATTCCCAGTCTGCGCTAGTTGATGCCACAGAAAAATCCATCACAGGATTCACTAGTTGCATTACAATTAAGATCCTCTGCAGGCTTCAAGATCTGGACCTTAAGAATGCAATGTCCTTCTTGGCAGACACCGTTGTCTAGGGTAGAGTTAGCATGGAAGAATCCAAGTGTTGATGCCTCAGGTCTCTCACCATCAAAAGAAAATATTATACTGTTTCCAAGCCAGCAGCAACAAAGATTAGAGTTAATGCCTAGTGCCCATGGTGAAGTGCTTAGTGCATATGTGTGACAAGAACAATCTGCTAGCACTTAATGAGAAGCAGGAGTTTTTAGCTCAGTCAACATCCTGTGGTCATCAAGACTTCAGAGCCACCCTAAATGTGAGAGGAATGCTTAATGCTACTGTTAGTTTATAGCTACAGAAGTATCCACATATAACACATGTGTATATATAAAAGAGAAGGAGAGATGCATATACACATGGGCAAATAGTATTGTGCTGTCAATTTGTAGGATACATATTGACTCTAATTTAACAGACAATAACTGGTCCTAACATTTTAAGCCAACAAAAGTCTTCCTTGGCTCCCAAATGTTTGCTGAAATAACTTTTTTTTCCTTGTTAATTTCCAGCTCTTGGCTTCATTTTGTGCTAATTTCAAACATATGTCATATAGGAAATATGTTAATTTTCCAAGCCCAAATCTGGCAGGAGGTGATTGTAGAGCTGGCATAAAGAGGCTTGGGACAAACAAACAGAAGAGCTCAAAGCTGGCAGGATGCATTAATATCCCACAAACTGCATTTTTATCTTTTTCAGCCTTTCCACATTCACAGAGGCAGCAATGATGAAAGGGAAGCAAATGGTCTGTGAAACAAAAACACCTTGAATTTGTGCAGCTGTTGCAGTTTATTTTTCTTTAAAATGTAAATAAAAGTCCTGCAATCAATCCAAAAAAATTATCTGAGAATAATGACAACTAAATCCTGATGCTACTAATTGTACAATTTTCCTATTAACTGGGAACAGAGGTTAATGAAACCAACCAAGGGAAGATAGCAAAATCCTTATGAGTTTTCCAATGATGCTGTAGATTGATGGTGTTTTGAAATAGCTGGGCTTTCCCAGTTGTTTAGAATACTGTTTCATTCAAGTGATACCCACTTAAAACTTTTCCATGAAAAATTGTAAAACACTCAAACAGATAGAAATAAAATGTCTCCCAAGTGCTGACCTCTCAATAACTCTATTGAACACTTAATGAAGTATTTGCAATTTATAGCTATTTTTCCTGATTATATTTTGCTTGCTAAACTCACTTTTCTACAGTGTGCATACATAAGTATGCCTAACTTCTAAATGGCTATTGGCTAAGAAAAATTTATACAATTGAAATAAATGGGAGAAGAGTGCTCAGCAGCCCTAAATAACAAGTTACTTACTTAGATACCTGACTTGAACTATACAAGTTTAAAAATGTTGGCATATTATCTAAAGGCGGATCTCCCCATAAAACAGATTTACATATATCTGTATTAAATAATTATAAACTCTCAAATGAAGGAACTGGAAATTGCATAATTAAGAATTCAGAGGCCAGGAAATTTGAAAGCTAAGGATGAATCACAACTTTAAATCTGCCCCTTTAAATGTATGAATTACAGTCTCAAATTCTGGATCACATACAGTTTATCAAATAATACAAAAGAATACACTTTTTTCTACATGCTTAGGTACAGAATGAATGGAAAGTGGAGCTGGTCAGAAAATGGAGTTTCTGCTCCATGTGACATTTTGAAATTTTTCATTCTGGATTGGAATAAAAAAGCTGAAATTTCCCATGGAACAAAAATTCTGAAAAGTTTTATTTTGGACCATTAAAATGTTTTGGGTCAACAGTGTCTAAACATTTAAATATAATACTTAATAATATACACAAATAGTAATTATATAAAAGTCAAAAGAAATAAAATACACAATACAAAGTAAAACAAAACAAAGTCAAAATGAAACATTCTTTCTTTATGGAAACTAACATGTCAACATTATCAAAATGAATCTGTCAAAAAGTCATAAACTGATACGTTCCTGCAAAACATTTTGATTGAAACTGCATTTTGTAACAGAAAACTTTTCCATCAAAAAAAAATTTGACCAGCTCGAAGCTAAAGCAATCTATGATCAGCTAAATTCATAGGTTCAACCTTCAGTTCTGTTGGTGAGCAACAGAGAGCCTTCTAACTTTGATCCATTTCCAGCCTTCCCCAAACTGATAGGTTTTCACTAAAATGTTGATGGAATAAATCATCCTAAATTTTCAGATTACACACAAGGAAAAATATGGCACTAAAGAAAGAACTAACAAAACAAAAATGGCAGGCTTCTTTGAAGACTTTTCTGACTCCTGAGCAGCGCCTGAGTCTGTCTGGGGTAGTAAAGGCAGCCATCTCTGTAGCTCAGAAGCAGGAAATGTAGAGATTTCTGGAAAACTACTGTTAGAATAAATTAATCAAAACATGACAAATCATCTTGGAAAGGAATACAACTATCTTGAAACTAGATTCCAAAGCAGATGTATTTCTGGATCAAACAAATTTTTGAAGATAAGTTTATTTCCTTGGAGAATTAAGGAGACACTTGAGAAAAAAGCTGTAAAACATATGCCAAGATATCCTGGTTTTAAAGGGTCTGATTTTGCATGATGGAAAGTACCACTGATATCTTCTACTCCCTTCCCAGCTTTAATAACAACATCTAGTTCGTATATAGTGTTTCCATCAGGAGATCCTAAAGTAATTTACAAAGCAAGTAAGAATCATTACACCCCTTTTACAGACGGGGAAACACAAGCACAGAGGGGAAATGATCTTAGGTCACCCAGAAGATCTATGGCAGAGTCAGGCATAGAACGCTGAGTCCTAGCTCAGTGCACCATCTACTAGGCAACACTCTCTAGCCCACCTCATTTTATGCTTAAATGCCCTCTGCACTGGGGCTTCTGCACATGTGGTACAGAGCTGATGGAGCTGACTTGGCACTAGGTTGAGATATTTTGCAGTAGAAGAAATTCCCTGAGGAATTGGATTAGTGGCTGCAGCACAGGGGTGAATTGCCTAAACGTATTACTGCTACAGATGAACAACTTCAAGAGACGCTTGCAGAACTCCTCGGCCCTGATCCAAAAAGAAAAAAAAAAAGTAAGAACATGATTAACTTTGATAGGACTACTCACCTGATTAAGTTAAGCATGTGCTTAAGTGCTTTGCTGGCTCTGGGCCTCAGTCCTCTTTAACCTCATGGTAACACTGGCTTTTCTCCCTAACTAAAAGAATACAGATTGGCACATATTTTTCTTGCTCATAATGGCTACCAAACTGAACAAAAGAAAACCAAATAGTTCAGAAAAATGCTGAAAATGCCTTGCCTCCCAGTGCACCACAGTACATATTTTTGGGACGGTTTGGAATTGAAAGGGTTTTAGCAAAAGTTCTCTGATTTGTATTTGTGAAATGGCACTAGATGAGTTTGAAATAGACTCTCTAAACCTCCCCAATACATCATCAAGGATCTACAACCTATCCTGAAGGACGACCCATCACTCTCACAGATCTTGGGAGACAGGCCAGTCCTTGCTTACAGACAGCCCCCCAATCTGAAGCAAATACTCACCAGCAACCACACACCACACAACAGAACCACTAACCCAGGAACCTATCCTTGCAACAAAGCCCGTTGCCAACTCTGTCCACGTATCTATTCAGGGGACACCATCATAGGGCCTAATCACATCAGCCACACTATCAGAGGCTCGTTCACCTGCGCATCTACCAATGTGATATATGCCATATATGCCCTCTGCCATGTACATTGGTCAAACTGGACAGTCTCTACGTAAAAGAATGAATGGACACAAATCAGACATCAAGAATTATAACATTCAAAAACCAGTTGGAGAACACTTCAATCTCTCTGGTCACTCGATTACAGACCTAAGAGTGGCTATCCTTCAACAAAAAAACTTCAAAAACAGACTCCAACGAGAGACTGCTGAATTGGAATTAATTTACAAACTGGATACAATTAACTTGGGCTTGAATAGAGACTGGGAATGGATGAGTCATTACACAAAGTAAAACTATTTCCCCATGGTATTTCTCCCTCCCACCCCACCCCCCACTGTTCCTCAGATATTCTTGTTAACTGCTGGAAATAGCCTACCTTGCTTGTCACCATGAAAGGTATTCCTCTTTCCCCCCTCCCCCCCCGCTGCTGGTGATGGCTTATCTTAAGTGATCACTCTCTTTACAGTGTGTATGATAAAACCCATTGTTTCATGTTCTCTGTGTGTATATCAATCTCCCCTCTGTATTTTCCACCAAATGCATCCAATGAAGTGAGCTGTAGCTCACGAAAGCTTATGCTCTAATAAATTTGTTAGTCTCTAAGGTGCCACAAGTACTCCTTTTCATTCATTCTAATGAGGATCAATGTACAGAGTGCATTTGCTATCAGCAGAAATGTGGACTTACTTCATATCCTTTTAGATTGTACGAGAAAAAGAGGACAGAAATTTAATGGGCCATATTTTGCTCTCAAGTACACTGGTTTAAAACCTGAGAAACTTTCAGTGATGCCAGTAGACTTGCTTTGAAGTTTGACTTGTGTATCTGAGTGTAGAATTTGACTCCAAACCTCCCCAGGTATGGGACAAGTAAAAAGAATATGTTGGTTACATGAGAAAAGAAGAAAAAATATGCAAATGTTGCCTGCTTAAGAAGTGTATGATCAGGTCCTAATTAATTAATGTTCAGCAAGTATACTGAAGATGAAAAAGCACTAAAGAAATGTTGCAATGATTATCATTAAATGTAAACATTCACTAACCATTTTCACACAGTTATTTTCTAGTCTAGCTGAGGGGAAAACTATGGTTTTCTTATCCCATAGTAAAAAAGAAAAGAAGTACTTGTGGCACCTTAGAGACTAACAAATTTATTTGAGCATAAGCTTTCATGAGCTACAGCTCACTTCAGCGGATGCATTCAGTGGATCCGATGAAGTGAGCTGTAGCTCACGAAAGCTTATGCTCAGATAAATTTGTTAGTTTCTAAGGTGCCACAAGTACTCCTTTTCTTTTTGCGAATACAGACTAACACGGCTGCTACTCTGAAACTTATCCCATAGTGTGGCATTGTTATAAAATGCTGACTATTTAATAGCTATCCTTCTAGGCATTATTAAGCACTTAAATTTCTTTTTGATTAACTTTTATTTAAACCAATTAGGGAAAAATAGAGACTTAGGAAGCTCCCTAAAAAAACAAAATCTTTTACAGGGACCACTTTCCAACATCTAAGACACCTACTCTTTTCTGATTTAATTGCATTTATTTTCTCTAAATAATAACTTTGGGTTTAGATTCACAAAGAAACTTAGGTGCAGCAACACTCTTACTGTGATTCACAAAGCCTGGGTTAGGCACCTAGGTTCCTATAGATTGAATGTGGAGCGAGAAGCACCTCAGAATGGGATTCAGAAAAGCTACCACCGTAGGTGGCTCCCTGCCTAAACCAGCCAATGGGAGATGCCAAGGTGAGGGGCATCACCTAAGCCACTGTGTCTCAAACTTTTTTACTGGTGACCCCTTTCACATTGCCTCTGAGTGAAATCCCCCCCCCCCCCCAATAAATTAAACACACTTTTTAATATATTTAACACCATTATAAATGCTGGAGGCAAGTGGGGTTTGGGATAGAGATTGACCGCTCGCGACCCCCCATGTAATGACCTCGCAACCCCCTGAGAGTTCCTGACCTGTAGTTTGAGAACCCCTGACCTACGCCCTGCCTTTTTCAGGGAGTTTAGTGACTAAGTCCATGCTTCAGGGAAGCACTTTCCTCTGCTTGGGATTCTCTGCCTGAGGCAAAGGGATCTTCCAGGTCTCAAGTGTGTGCCCTAACCATAGGGCCATAGGATATTCTGATGTGGGGCCCCCTCAGTCTCTCCTCTTGAAGCAGTTCCACTGTGAATAACTTATTGAAAAAGTCACTGGGCAGAGCAGTCACTGCCTGCTGGTTAGAGCACTCACCTAGGAAATGAGAGACCCAGGATCCAGTCATCCTGCTCCAATGACTTTTGAAATTATTAATTCACAGTGGAGCAACTTCAACAGGAGACGATGGAAAATCCTCCTCCCCCCCCCGCCCCCCGAATATCTGATAGTCCAAGGATAGAGAACTCATCTAAGAGGTGGTAAATCCAAATCCCTTTTTCCTCTCAGGCAGAGAGAGGAATTGAACTCAGTGCCTCCCACATACTAGGTGAGCACCCTGGGCCTAAAAGCTAAGAGAGAAATTCTTTGCCATACATCTCGGGCATTTTGTGTGAGTTTGCAAACAGAGCCCGACCTAGTAGGTAAGCTATGAGAATGTTTACTGGATCAAGTCCCAGAGATGAGTGAGGTAGGGGAACCAATCTTCCCCAGGTTGCGGCATTGCTCTGACGTTTAGGGGTCCAGGCATGCAGAGCACGGCAGGAACAAGCATGCACAGAGGCAGAAACATAGGTACCTTGGGGAATTTTACTGCAAAAACTTGAATGCTGAGCAAGTTTAGGTGCCTACATGCTTTGGCAGTAGCTGGGTGGGGGTTCTGTGAATGCCAGTGGGGCCTTAGTCAAGGATTTAGGTGACTAAAGTGGCACTTAAGCACTTAAATCATTTTGTGAATCTAAACTTCTATGACATGGAATTACCTCTCTCTTCACAGATGTAGAAATAAATTGCTGCAGGTCACTAGCAGGCTTGTGGCAAAGCTAGGAATAGAATCCAGATATCCAAAATCCCAGCCCAGTGCCCCATTGACTTGCTCACCCTGACACTCAAAAGTACTGAATTTAAAACAATTTAAAAAGTTTCCTTTTCCCATAGGGGATTTATTTACTGCTTTCCATTAAGTTTCCCACAGGATTGTGGGCCTGGTGAGCTTTATGAAAGAGAGAGCATTTCTATTCTAGGAGGGATTTTTCCAGAACTCTCCCAGCTGTAGTTACTACTCATAATCTATCTGATTGAATTAAAACAGCAGACTGTGACCAAACAGCTTAGACAGTTCGAAGACATCCTTCTGTTTCACAGTGGTTAGTAGAGCCTGTGCAGAGCAATGCAAAGGATTGTGGGATTTCAAAATCTGACTCAATTCCAATTTGGAATGAAAACCAAATCTTTCCAAATTCTCTTTGAAAGAAAATGGGGGGGGGGGGCAGAATTGTTCAGATCTATCATTTTATTGTTTTGCTATTAATGTCTTTAAATTGTGTATTATTTTGTCATATGTGATCATCTGAATCCTTCCTGCACCATCAGATGTCACTTAGGAAATGAACAGGGATCTGCCATCCTTTTTACATCCTCCATGCTCTTTTTACATCCTCTATGTTGTTAAGTCCCATCAGTTTTGCCACCACTTGCATCAACAGGTGGGGGAACTTAATAGGGCCGATAGAGAAAGGAGGACAGTCCAGTCGCAAGGAAGGGAGATACTCACCAAGGGACAACAGGTAGCTCCTCCTCCTTGGAGTCTTTGGCAACTATTGGCCAGCTGGGGGAGAGGGGTGCGGATTGGCCAGCATTCCCCAGCTCCCCGGAGTTAGCCCAGTGCAGGGGCAATGTAGAACCTCTTTTGGCTCAGTTCTAGCAGCTCACCCCACCCAAAGTAGGAATGGGAACATAGCTTGATAGATGCTGCAGATCTAACAGATCACCTGCTTAGGAGGTCAGGAAAGATTTTTTTTAATTCTCCCATTCGCCTTTTTCGCAGCACCTTCAAGCCACAGCAGGTTAAGCAGGAACATGCTTAGTGCCTAACTGAGGTACTGGGGTGGTGGTGTTCATTTGTTGTAATTTGTAGCTTGTTCCAGTGTGGGTAAGAGAATAAAATGGATTGTTCTGGGGGGTAAAAAACCTGGGATTTTGTTGATGGGCCTTGGGCTCGTGATTTGGTGAGACCTTGTGGTTCTCATAGACCAAGGTCCCCACTCTGCTGCATCCTCTGTCCCCCTCACAGTAGGGAGGCTGCTCGGACTTGGAGAGAGCTAAGTCATGAGGTAGGCTGAGGACAGCCTACCCTGCGTCATGGTTATATTGTAAGGAGCCCTGTAACCCCTTCACTGGAACCAATGAAAAGTATTGGGTGATGGGTGGTAGCACACCTCCTCTCTGTTAAACTTTAAAGAAAAATTGCAGCCTGCAGCTTAATTCCGTGTATGTATCTGTCCTCATTTAGCTGCTGTGTCCACACCAAGAAAGGATTCTCTCAGTTGGGCCCCTGTTGCATGGTCCTCTAGCTGTCCTATGGCATGCCTCCAATGGCAGACATTCTGGCTTCGTTCTTAACACATCCCAAATATTTCCCTCCTCTTTTCAGGATAACAGCGATACGGGCTTCTTGAACTCTCTGATGAATCTCAGCATTTCTTATAAATTTATTCCATTTAATACCTAGTATGTTTCTAAAGCATTTGCTTTTAAAGGCATTTTGACATCTGTCTGTACCTTTGGTAGATTTCTAAATATATTCTATAATAATGTAATACTGGTTAGATCTAAAACAAAATAATTTAAAAAATTTAAACCAAAAGTTATTTGGAACAAATATTAAAATTTTTTGGTTTGAAAAGTGTCAAAATGAGATGTTTCAACATTGTCAGAACTTTTTTCTTGGTTTTCCTTCAAATGAAATTCTAGTGAAATTAACGTGATTTTGCAAAGCATTTCAGTTTCAGTGGAATGACATATTTGATGGAATATGATTGTCAACATTTCTCTGAACAGCTCTACTGGTTAGCTATAGTAGGGAGAATGAAGTTACTGCAACAGTTTGTTTTTTAAATGATTATCCATATGAAAATCGTTAAATTCACGTGTCACTGTTGTGAGCCAAATGTTTTATAACTTTTCATCTATAGATCACAGATAATATTGCTTTGTATTTTTCAAAACCTATTGTCATACAGAACACATTAAATTTTCCAGTTATCATATGAACACTGAGAATGTACACTTCAAATAATCTGGATTCAAACTCTAGCTTCAAGGAGAAATAGCAGCTGTGCCAGATGTGAGCTGTTCTTAAATAGCAGTGGATTATTTTTAGCTTTTTGCTCTGAATGTGGGGCTCCCTGTGAGACACCTTTATGCCCTGCTGCTAGACTGGAGTCAGAATAAATATTCTCTATCAAACAGGTAAAACAAATCCATGAAAAGTTTTAGGACAGGACAAATAAGGAGCATATTTATATAAAAATGGGTGAGATTTACATCTGATTGTGGTTTAGGATTGCCATATTTCAACCAGAAATAGGGATAGTTTCAGAATATTAACATCCAAAATACTTTATCAATATTTTCTTAAGTTTGTGAGTGAAAGGAAAAATCTCTCTCTCTCTCTCCCTCCCTCGTTATATTTATGGTACTAAATGAGTTAACAGAACTGAAAATTCCATCTACTGTGTTGTGGTACTTTCACTTTATATTTTTAATAACTAGCTCGATATCAATAAATTCTCAAAAACAATTGTATTAAAAAAAATCACTAAATCTACAGATGGTAATGGACAACATGATTTTCAAGCACTGAAAGATATTAGTTTATCATTCTTGGAATTCAGGCTGTAGCTAATATGTAGTCAGGAAATTCAAATTATCGAGGGAAAACCTTAAACTGTCATCTTCTTGTTGGGATCTCTTTCCCTCAATCTTTCTACTCCCCTAATACTGAGGTCTCTGTCTCTTTCCTTCCATGTTCTTCATCCTCTAGATGCTGGGCTCTCTCACACCTCCCCTTGATTTTTACTGGCTGCCCTTCTTTGTTTTTGGTAGAGTTGCTTCTCTCCTTTTTAAAGTTCTGGGGTGCAATCCTAGTCCTGTTGAAGATAATGGGAATTTTACTGTTGATTTCCATAGAATCAAAATGTTTTGCCTGGTCTTTCAAACAGACAGTTACAGCACAAAGTTTTGAAATACCTCATATGCTTTGCAAATTAACATGTATTAGCCTTCTCTTCTCATTCAGTGAATGAAGGAGCTTGCGAAGCTGATGATGTGGAGCCAGTGAAGGACTATCAGTGTGCTGTAGCTCCTGCACAGAGGTGGCAGGAGAAGTGAGAGGAGACAGCTATGTAGGAACATAGTCAAAAATTTGTGGATGAAAATGAATGACGATATAACTTTTTATAGGGGGAAAAAACCCTTATGTAGAAATTTTTCATATTCAACATTTTCATATTCAAAATAGTGGGGAATATGCACTTCCTCTAACTTTTCACTTTTTTTTTGTTTGAATTTCAGAAATGGGGGGGGGGAATTAAAGGGAGAAAGTGCTGCATTCTCTCATTTTTAAACTTTTTGAACAAATACTGAATTTCCGTGTTTCTGCTTTTCCAGAAACTGACTCTTTAGCAAGTATATAATCAGACATTTGCTAGAGTATTGAGATGTTCTTATCCTAATCATGCCAAGTCATGTAGGTCTAAATTCAACTAATTTAACTAAGAAGACTGGAGAATGGCAAACATAGTACCGATCTTTAAAATGAGGATCAAAGAGGACTTGGGGAATTATAGACCAGTCAACCTAACTTCAATACCTTGAAAGATACTGGAACAAATTATTAAACAACCAATTTGTAAGCACCTAGAGGATAGTAGGGTTACAAGGAACAGCCAGCATGGATTTATCAAGAACAAATCATGCCAAACCAACCTAATTTCTTTCTTTGTAGAGTTACTGGGCTAGTGGATATGGGGAAGCAGAAGAGGTGACACATTTTGATTTTAGGAAGGCTTTTGACACAGTCCCACATGACATTCTCATAAGCAAACTAGGGAAATATGGTTTGGATGAAATTACTATAAGGTGGGTGCAAAACTAGTTGAAAGACCATCCTCAGAGAATAGTTATCAATGGTTCACTGTCAAAGTGGGAAGGCATATCTAAAGGGGTCCAGGTGGGGTCAGTCCTGGATCTGGTACTATTCAATATTTTCATTAATGACTTGGACAATGGAATAGAGAGTTTGCTTATAAAATCTATGGATGACACCAAGCTGGGAAAGGTTGCAAGTACTTTGGAGGACAGGCGTAGAATTCAAAACAACATTGACAAATTGGAGAATTGGTCTGAAATCAACAAGATGAAATTCAGTAAAAATGAACTGCAAAGTACTACAATTAGGAAAGAAAAATGAAATGCACAACTACAAAATGTGGAATAATTCGCTAGGTTATACTAGTGCTGAATGAATAAACAATGTGATGAAGTTGTGAAAAAGGCTAATATCATTGCAGGGTATATTAACAGGAGTGTTGAATGTAAGACATAGGAGGCAATTGATGTATTCTACTCTGCACTGATGATTCCTCTGCTGGAGTACTGTGTCCAGTTCCGGGCACCACATTTTAGAAAAGATGTGATCAAATTAGAGAGAGTCCAGAGGAAAGCTACAAAAATGATAAAAGATTTAGGAAAACCTGATCAATGAGGAAAGGTTAAAAAAACTGGGCATGTTCAGTCATGAGAAAAGAAGACTTGGGAGGGGAGCTGATGACAGTCTTCAAATATCTTAAGTATTGTTATAAACGGGACTGTGATCCATTTTTCCCAATGTCCACTGAAGGTAGGAAAGAAATAATGGCCTTAAACTACAACAAGGGAGATTTAAGTTGGATATTAAGAAAAATTTTCTAACTATAAGGGTAGTTAAACTCTGGAATACACTACCAAGGGAGGTTTTGGAACCCCCATCACTTGAGGTTTTTAAGAACAGATTAGATAAACAGGGATGGTCTAGGTTTACTTGGTCCTGCCTCAGAGCAGGGTGCTGGACTTGGTGACTTCTTGAGGTCTCCTCCAGCTCTACATTTCTATGCTTCTATAAGAGCCATGAGAATGATTAAAGGATTAGAAAATATGCTGGTAGACTCAAAGAGCTCAATCTATTTATCTTAACAAAGAAAAGCTTAAGGGGTGGCTTGATTACAGTCTATAAGTACCTACATACAAAACAAATATTTAATAATGCATTCTTCAGTCTAGCAGAGAAAGGTATAACATGATCCAATGACTGGAAGCTAAAGCTAAATTCAGATTGGAAATAAGTGCAAAGTTTTCATGGTGAGAGTAATTAAAGATTGCAACAATTTACTAAGGGTTGTGGTTCATTCTGTCACTAGTAATTTTGAAATCCAGATTGGGTGTTTTTTCTAAAATATCTGATCTAGGAATTATTTGGGGGTAATTCTATGACGTGTTATACAGGAAATCAGACGACATGATCACAGAGGTCCCTTCTGGCCTTGGAGTCTATGACATTACCTGTAGGTCATCATTATTTATTATGTATACTGCGATAGCACCCAAAGGCTCCAATCAGGATTAGGCACCTGAGGTATTGTACAAACTATTAAGAGTGTGTATATATAAGGTACTTATATGGCTCCCATTACTCTAGTAGCTGAATGCTTCGTAATACCCCTGTGATGTAGTGAAGTACTATTATCCCCATTTTATAGATGGGGAACTAAGGAACAAACAAGCTAAGTGACTAGCGCAAGATCAGACAGGAAGCCTATGGTGAATCAGGGACTTGAGGTCTCCCTAGTGCAAAACTCGTGTACTACCCACCTGACCATCTTTCCTTTGTGTTCAAATACTAAGGCTCTGATTCTGCAAAGAATTACAGGTCAATTTTATACAATGTGTGATCCCAGTGACATAATGGGATGGATCACATATGTAAGTATTTGCAGTGTCAGGGCTTAATAAGACATGTTCCAAAGTACTTGATGTCATTTCCAGAAGATGGGATTTCCAGATGGGGGCTTGATCTATTCAGCATTTTAATGCAGTTTGTCTTTCAAGTCAAATAAGTACCCTATGGAATGGCCCACGCTATTTAAAGGAATCATCATGAAAACTTCTAATTATTTACAACTTTCACACTTTTTTTTTCTTTCCCTCTGTGACAAGGTGGATAAACCCCATGCTGGAGAGAGGGGGGTGAAGGAAGAATTCGGGAAGCCCCACCCCGGTAGGCATGCTCCAGTTGCAGAAGAGTTTAAAAGGAAGTTGCTTTAGCACAGCAGGGTGGTGGACAATGAAGGGGAGGGAAAGAAAGAGCTGCACTCAGTGCTATGGAGGTGTTTCATCAGAAGGGAATCCCCAGGAGGGGATTGCTATATGAAGCCAGGATTCCCTAGCCTGGTGAGGCCTGGGACCAGATTGCAAGGAACAACTGCAAGCCATGACGCATCTTGAGGAGGTGCAGAGTAGTAGGAAGAGAGACCAGGAAGAGTGTCAGTTGGATTGCAGGTAGTTGCAAGAGTGTCAGTTGGATGCCTTCCTTACGGTAGTCAGGAGGGCCCTGGATTGGAAATTCGAGGAGTGGGAGGGCTGGGGTTCCCCTACCTTCTTCCTGCCACAGACTTTGACTGCTGGGCGGGCTGCTGTCACAAATTGACCAGTAGGAGAGCCCCTCCCCCCTTACACATACACCATCTAATAGATATGTGGTAAGATTTTTCTCATCATGCATTCAAATGTTGGTTTTAATGCAGCTATATAGTTGTTTAGCTACCTCACCAATTTAAGCTTTTCTTTTCAGCGTTTTAAACACACAACGTGTGTTATGGTTCGTTGCCCCAATCTGATTTTCTTAAAGTGAGATTTTTAAACTAGAGGGATGCAGCGATGTTGCTAAAGTGTACTGAAAGATGCTGCTAGTAATGAGGTAGAAGAGGGCTGTTTAAGAAAAAAAGCTAAAGGAAAAATGCAAAATATTGGGTCAAAGATTCTCATTAAAATTACATTTTGAAAAATTGTTTTAAGTTAATTTATTAGTATGACTATTCCATAGGGCTACCTCAAACTTTCATTTGTATTTAAAAATCACAGTGGGAACAATAAAATGTTTTTTAAGTAAAATGTGAACATGAGGAATAATTTGTTCAATTTTCATTTGAAGTTCATTGCCTCTGAAGTTGCCAGAGACTACCCTGTATTTTACTGTATACGGTAGTTACTAACAAACACACACTTATATACTTCTCAGCTCCAAGCAATAACAAATCTTGGAAGGCCTAGGGAAAGATGTTAAAACTATAATGTCCATTTTAATTTTTGCCACAAAGAAAAAAACCCACCTGTGTGAATGCTGACAGGCAGCTCCCATCTTGTGGATGTCCTACATTATTTAAACACTCTCTTCTCAGGGATGATATATCATCACAGAGAAAGAAACCCTTCAAAAGAACATGATTTTCAGTGTCCTGATTGCAGTTCAGATCAGGTCATTTCTTACACGGGGGAAGATGAGATCAGATTCAATTTCTATTGATTCACTCACCTGTCTGATCACTGTTTTTAGCTGTCAGGTAGGATTCAAGAGTTGACTGGAGCCAGCGATGGCTAGTTGTAGATGTGTGAGGAGGGAGGAAGCAGACAGAATGAGTATTGGAGGTATTACTGAATAAAAAGGACTTTTTTTGCACAAACAATTTTTGGCAGCACAATGGAAATCGGATGTGGAATTCCATTGATGTGATAACATGGCAATGCATGGCCAAGAGTCTACCAAACTGAATGAATTTTAATAAAAATCTCGGTTTCAGAGTAGCAGCTGTGTTAGTCTGCTGTATTCACAAAAAGAAAAGGAGTACTTGTCCTCTGTCCACATATCTATTCAGGGGACACCATCATAGGGCCTAATCACCTCAGCCACACTATCAGGGCTCGTTCACCTGCACATCTACCAATGTGATATATGCCATCATGTGCCAGCAATGCCCCTCTGCCATGTACATTGATCAAACTGGACAGTCTCTACGTAAAAGAATAAATGGACACAAATCAGACGTCAAGAATTATAACTTTCAAAAAGCAGTCGGAGAACACTTCAATCTCTCCGGTCACTCGATTACAGATCTGAGAGTGGCTATTCTTCAACAAAAAAAACTTCAAAAACAGACTCCAACGAGAGACTGCTGAATTGGAATTAATTTGCAAACTGGATACAATTAACTAACTTAACTTAGGCTTGAATAGAGACTGGGAGTGGATGGGTCATTACACAAAGTAAAACTATTTTCCCATGTTATTTACCCCCCCACACCCCGCACTGTTCCTCTGACGTTCTTGTTAACTGCTGGAAATGGCCCAACTTGATTATCACCACAAAAGGTTTTCTTCCTTCCTCTCACCCTCCCTACCTGCTGGTAATAGCTCATCTTAAGTGATCACACTCCTTACAGTGTGTATGGTAATACCCATTGTTTCATGTTCTCTGTGTGTCTATATAAATCTCCCCACTGTATTTTCCACTGAATGCATCTGATGAAGTGAGCTGTAGCTCACGAAAGCTTATGCTCAGATACATTTGTTAGTCTCTAAGGTGCCACAAATACTCCTTTTCTTTTTAATAACAATCTAATTTATAAGTCAAGAAAGACTGAAAGAAAATTATGACTATTCATCAGGGAAGGGAAGGCAGTAGGAGGAGGCTATTTTGATGCTCTAAGTAAGCTGACAAATTTTCCTCTGTAAGGAGGATTTGCAAGCTTTCGTAGTGGTGCAGCCTGAACTGCGTTAGAGGATGGTCAGCTAAACAAACTGGGCACTGTGAGTGCTGGTTGGTGATTTAATTTTGTCGTAAGTAAAGAAATTGCATATATAAAACAGTTCAAACATGATCAAATTGTGGTCATACTTTTTTTTCAATGCTTCAGACTATCATACCCTACTTTGATTTGATATATTCCCCTTAACCACAGCACTCTTCTGTACAGTCATTACTTTGTCATTTCGATTTATACATAACTAGCTTGATTCACATCTGAGCCCAGTAAGGGGTATCAGAGTGTGATGTGATATGCTCTTCAATCACGCTACAAGGTAAATAGCTCATCCTCCTCTTCATCCATGGATAGATCACTAATAGATCAAGAGTTACTGTACTGAGAGTAACAAGCAGGTATTTGTTGGAAAAAGTGGACTATATAGTGCCAGCTGTTCTTGTCAGATTCTAGGCTAATGAGATTTAACACAGTAGGGGGGTAGAGACTGCAATGAGCCAGTGATAGAAGAGAAACAGTATGTGTGGGTCACTTTTTTCTTTCTTTGTATAATAATTATTTGTGATCTAGAAATCCAGTTGCTGGTTAGCTGACTCAGTCAAAAAATACTAACCGAAACTTCAGTTTGTCAGCTATATACAGCTATATATTGCACTGCAGTTCATGCCTTTTACAGTTGCTTTACTCATGGCAAGTTAGGAGGAAGGATCCATAACAGAGTCCAGAGCAGAGTTAGGTCATATTTTCTTCCCTTCACAGCTGTTTAATTATTATGTCATATTCTTTAGTGGTATCATAGACTACTCAGACAGTATTTAGTGCAAACATGGTCAATTTCAGGCTCAGTTCAGATCTGGATCCCAGAGACTGAGGGAGTATAATATTTTGGTTCAGACCATTGTGGAGATAGCACCACTGGCCAAATTTGGATCCATATTTGTGCCTAGATTTCAAACATCCCTAAATTTCAGGATGACAGGGTTTGAGCCTGACCTTAATTTTTGTATTTCTTGGGTTTAAAGTAATTGATTATTCATAGCAAATGTGTTGGTAAATAAGTAAATATGTTGATATATTCAGAAAATGTGGTATTACAGGCCTGGTCCTTTTAAAAATCATGTAATTTTGTCTTCTCTGGGCACTTGTGTGTGACTTCTTTAAAACTCAATTCTACACTTTTGCAAAGTTCCATGAGCAGCAATTTCATACTCTCTCTTGACCCATTTCCCCCCCCCCCTTAAAGTAATTCTTCAGGTTTTCCTTTTGGGTACAAAGGATTTTTATCTTTTTGGTTAGAGTCTGCATCTAAACTAATCTATACATACTGCATCAATACATAGTACATGTATTTTTTGAACTGTACTAATGATTCTAAGTGGTTCATATGAGCTGATCATGCCGCAATTTCAATAAATTGTGGGTCTAATAAATGTGACATTTCTAATAAATGATGGTAGGGCTGGATTTATAATTTTGGCTGTTGATGAAACACATTACAGTAGATGTATTGCAATGAACTGCAAAGTAATTGACAGTGAAAAGTCGGACATTTATTTAAATCTAGTACTGTACTTACAGTTGACTTTCATAGGGGCTTTGATGTTTATGCCAAGGTTATAATAATAACACTTGTAAGGTCCATTTAATACAATGCGGAGCAGTCCCAGTTCCTGTTAAGTTTGTATCAAACTCAGTTTTTCTGCTAGTAATGAGGTCATTGAGGTTGCTGACACTGTGAATACTGATTCCTGCTGATTGCTCTTAGGAGTTTTCATCAGTTTGCCTTTAAAGAGAAAAGACTGTTCAAAAGCTGACAGTCAATGCCTGCATGATTGTAATGTAAAATTTGGTATGTACAACAGTAAAAAATAAACTGAATAAGTCAGATTGTGTAGACAGGTATCAAATTAAAGTTAAAAGAAAACTTGATGTTTAATAAATTGATACTTATTTACTCTGGACCAAGACATGAGATACTTGCACATTTCCTGCTCAGTCTCTATTAAAACAAACTGCCATGAAAGTCAATGGGAGTTTATCTGAGTAAAAAGAGAGCAAGGACTTCAGGCTTTTGTGTTCTGTAATCATCAAAATCTGCAGAACCAGAGGGACTGCCGCATCTTTTTGCAGGACATCAAGAAACCAGATCATGATGATTGGGAGAATGGGTTGACAGTAATGGAGTGTGCCTTGCACCTGGAAAAGAATGTGAACCAGTCACTCCTGGATCTGTATAAGCTGGAAACTGACAAGAATGACCCTCATTTGTGTGACATTCATTCATATACTAAATAGAATTACTCAGCATTGCCAACCCCAAATGTTCAAAAGTCAGGAGTTGGGATTCCAGAGATTAGAAGATTGGCTTAAAAATCACAAGATGTTAAAAATAATAAATTTGGAAGGGGGTTATTTCCCTTCTGTTTTTTGAGCTTGTAGGGTTTGTTTTCAACCTTTTCTCCATAACCACGAGGGCAAGAAACATTCTTTTCTTTTAAGATGAGACTCTCACTTAATCAGATGACTCTAGGAGTTCAGGATTTTAAAAAACATCAAATAGCACAAGACTGGCAATAATGTTGAGAGTTAGCAACACTGTTGTACATCCCTGTCATTTTTTCAGTGTGAAAAAGAGAGTGAGTTGTTAGCTATAGAACCATTCTGTTGGAGCTCATCCGAATAAACTCTGACCTGACTGATGACAGAGCTCTGTTCAAACCCCCGCTTTACACCAGAACCTTTCTGTAATAACAGAAGCTAAAGAGTGATGAAGGATGGAGAAGCCTAAGAGATAGGGGAGGTGGAGGAAATCCAATTATAAGAAAACTAATCCTAAAAGGGCAAGATAGGATCCACTTTAACTAGCATTTTGTGTCAATCTTACTAATGTATTTAGAAACCAAATAGGATAGTGACATGCAATCCAATCTTGCACCATTGAAGTCAATGGCAAAACTCCCATTGTCTTCAGTGTTGCATCTCTGGGAAGAGCTCTAAAAATAGTAAGGATAGGTAGCTAGTGGAGTTGGTTGAATTATTCATTGTGAATAAGTTAAACAAATGTGGACCTTTTTTCTGTTTGTGAATAGGTCACAAACTGGCATGGATTGTTTTGAATGCTTTCATTATTCATAAGAATTTTCTGAAAAATTTGAATGAACAATTTTGTACTTGAATTATTCTCTACTTATTGGTGGTGGTGTCTGACTGGTCACCTAAGTCATATGGATTTTTTTCTGATCCCTGATTGGATGACTGAAACTTTTTAACCAGGACAATATCAAGTTATTATCAGTTAATAAATGAAGAGACAATGTTCTTGTTTTGCACAATACCGCCTTTGTTTACACGTGAATATGAATATTCCTCCAGATGATAGCCACTCCTCAAAGATCTGTGCAAAGAAATACCTATTTTTGTGAATGTTCCCAAAAGGAATATAAAAGGGCAGAAATATGGCTGAAGTGAATAGTTGTTTAGAAAGCAAATGAATATTTACTAAAATACTATGGAGGTGCTCAGGTACCACAATGATGCCATATAAGTATCCAGACACACACAACCATTTTTGCAATATTCAGCCAGAAAACAAGAGAGTTTTTAGGTTGGAATGAGTAAGCCCAAGTCGGCCCTGGTTTTAGAAGCACTCACTTCAAGAAAAATCTCTCCCCACAGTATTCCCAGCCTAAATAAATTTACACAGTAGTGAAATCCTGTAAGAAAGCCTTATCATGAGATTTCCAGACCAGAGAGCTTTGGATAAGCTTTGCATGAGCATTTAACCTCTCCAAATATCTGAATCTAAAGCCAAATGCTAAAGCTTTTGAGGTTTACCTATCACTACATATGAGTACAGGCTAAGGAACTTGTTGGATTAGTAGGTATATAGCCCTTCTAATATTTGGCCTTATTTGTCAGTCTGTCACAAAAACTGATAAATATTATCATTCCCACAAATAGTAACCCAGCAAAACCTGAATTGCTGCCTATGTTGGTGCTTAAGAGGGATGTTGAGTGATGTATTGTTCCAATATATAGCTATAAATATCTGTTAAGTAAATTATTTGTTTTCCAACATTCAGCTATCCAAGCTCCCATTCTGCCAAATTTTCATGCTAACCAGTATTTTACTCCAGACATACTCATGGAGTAAGATAGTACACAATGTGAATAAGGAGTGGAAGAAACTGGCCTAATTAATTTGGGCACTCTTAACAAATTATTTTTCTACTTTTGAAAATATCTTGCATTTATAAGAATATAACTGAGCTTTTATCATTAATCAAATGTTGATTTAATGGCACAATAACTAGATAATTCTCCTATAAACTGTACTTATCAAACATATCAATCAATATGTGACTGAAGTAAAAGTACCATTTAAAAAAATCTAAAGCATCTGTAATTATTGTTAGTCATTTACAATAAAAATATACCACATCAAAGTATTAGTTTAAAAAATGCAAGTCAATCATGACTCATAAGCACTAATGGATCACCAATAATAATGCCCACTTTCCGTTTTACATTAAACACATTTCACTAATGATGGGTGAAGGTTGTATTCAGTTTGGATAAAATCATTAAAATGTATTTCAGCTTCTCTCCTTTGGAAATTGGGCCAGCAATCTTAAATAAACAGGGTTTCTTAGAAGATTGATTATTACTATTGTAGCAGTAGTATTATGTGTTTTTATTATCATGTGTTGTAAAATATGTACATGGGGCTGTAAATTTACACAGTGTTATAAGGCATATTATATATATAAGACATGCTCCCAGCTCAGAAGAACTTAGACTATGGGCCAGATCCTGCCCTATGCAGCCTACTTTTACGCTACTATTATCACAAAGGTGGCAGTAACTGCTACTGTAAAATGTCCCAGTTCTGAGGGTGTTCTCTGCTCACCTTACAGACAGCTTTACATGTTAGACATTCTTTCTGTCCATAGCATGAGTGTCCAGGAAGGTTTCTTAAATGGGTGCAGAACCTACCATGTGAGGACTCAAAGAAATACTCAAAAATGTTGGTGCAGACAGATTAAATTGTAGATAAATGGTCAGGAGGAAGAGCCATTGCACCAAATCCATAGAAAATAAGCATTTTGGGCTGTGATTTGCAAAAATTCTCAGTGTTGGCCTAACTCTGCACAAAAAATCAATTGGCTTGAATGGAGCAGGGTTAGTGCAATGCTGAACACTTTTGAAAATCCCAGATAAATTATTTTCATCAGAAAAATGAGGAGAAGGAATATGTGAAAGAAGCTAACATTTTGGCTCAAAGCTGATAGCTTCTTATCATACAGAGTGGATTTTAACTCAGAATACAAGTCACTTACCACCTCTGAAATTACTAAGTTGTTTATTAAATCACAGAATATGTTTCTGGTGAAAAAACTTGCAAATCTTTATGATATTATTACAGTTATATGATGACATGGCTACATTTTATCAGATACTAGCTGTAATGTGTACAAACCAACAAGTCTCTTTTGTACCTTTGCTAGGTACCCAAATAAATGTATTATTGTTAATACACAAGCATGTGTTTTACAAAATGACTCCAGGTGACCCCATTGGAAGAGTGAGAGTTTACATTACCCACAATGTGTAGCTGTGCCTTAAGCCACAATCTTTCCCTAAAGTGTAATTAGAGCTTCCTGGAAAACCACTAAAGTATTTCATGACATTTAAAATAAATCTTGCTGTTTTTTTAAAAATTCATAAGTGTCTTTTTTTAAAAAAACCTGACATTTCTTTCTATAAATCAAAATATTTTGAACGACTCTATAAATGGTTTGAAAACAAAGTCAAAGGAAATTTTAGTCAAATACTTTCAGGGTATTTTGCATCTAAATTTGTATTGTCATTTAAAAATACTGTCAAAAAAATGAAACATTAACAATTCCAACCAGCTCAAACTATGTGGCTGTCTATTAAACCTAATGGTCTATTATTATACATCTATAAATATATGATGTTCTCAATTAACATTCTTATTTCTAATGCATTTTGTATTCTAGAGTTCTTGATCAATTTCTAGTGAACATAGAACCTGTGCAATAAAAAAAAAGACTCCAAGAGAAAATGTAGATCAGATCTTTACCTTGTGTTTGTTGTCTTAGCTCCATTGAAGTAACTTGCTAAAATTCTGGCTGTATTGAAGTCAGTGCGAGTTTTGCCAATGACTTCAATGAGGCCAGATTTCTCCCAAACCCTGGGATATACACACACTATTTGAGACCTGATACCCAAATGTGTATACTAAGTTTATTTGGTATGTAAGAAAATCTACCATTAATTAAGCTCTTTGAAGTGCTGCCCACTTCATGTGGAGGAATGTTTACAGTCTGACTTTTAATGTGTTGAGTGTAAAAGATTAATATTGGTCCTACTTTTCCCAAGACTTTAATATTTTAGCAGCAACACTTCCTCCATCTCCATCTTTCACAACATATCCTCAAATTGTGCAGTTTGAACACACTGGGTTACTAGTTGAAGAGGAACAGGAAATGTTATCACAGTTTTGTTAAATACACCCAATTAGTTCTCTTAAAAATGTAAACAGCATGTAAAATATTCTGGAAAGCAAGGCCACTCTATTTAAAGTGGACTTTTTAAAAAGTGAGAGGAATTAACCCTTAGAATATATTATTAAGGGATTATTGTAAATTCTCTACCACTCTAAGTCTTTAAATGAAGATTGCATGTCTTTCTAAAAGATATGCTCCAGCTCAAACAGAAGTTAAGGGATTGATGCAGGAATCACTGGGTGAAAATCTGTGATCTCTGTTATGCAGGAGGTCAGATTAGATCATTATAATGGTCCGCGCTGGCCTTCAAATCTAAAAAACTGTTTACTTGTCCTTAATGTACATCTGCTAACAAATTCCATATGGCCTTACAGGTCCATGTGGATGGATCCCTTTGAAGGATTGGGCTCCATACTAACCATAGATCTTCAGAAAGCTTCTCTTCCCCCATAGCCGTATCAAAGTTAGAGCTAAAATGAGCTGTTAACCAAGAGATTCAATTAGCAGAGGAAGATCAAATTACAGCAAACTTCATTTTTGGGTTCAGTGCTCCTAATTTTTATTCAGAGTCAAATGCTGAAAACTGGCACTTTAAAAAAAATACCCTATCTCCACTTTGACACTTCATTGGAGCAGGAGCCCCTGGGAACAGTGGCACAGGTGGAACAGCCATATTTGAGAGTCAGGGGTTTGATTTCTAAACGGAACCTAAGTGTTCATTATTTTGAAGGCTGGACTAAAAAAGTGAGCCACTCAACAGCTTCCAATCTATCTCAAGCAATTCTCCAAAGTCCTGAAACATAGTCTCAGGAAAAGTGGGAATCTGAAGGGAGTACTAGAGGTTGAGCCCCATCTGGATGCAGTTTCTTCTTGAGCAGGGAAGCAAGGCATATTTTAGAATAACTGCAATTAGCTTCATGTAAACTCTTCCTGTGTTTGCATGCTTCTTTGGGAGCTTTGTTCTATTTTTTTTTCTTTAAAAGAGTGCTTGTTTGCTCGCTGATAGGATTTTTCTGAACTCTCTAAATCACACATCTCTAAATCACAGCTTGTGTGTGTTGCCTCTTCCTGGCAAGACTACTCAAAGAGACAAACGTAATGCTGGTGGGATAGCTGTGAAGGCAGTTTTAATTTCTTGTGTGAGATGTAGAATTTTTTGAAACACCATTTGAAATTGTATGTGGAACATCATTGAAATAAATTATCTATTGATCCTTCTGTATGCTATTTCACTGTAGGTTTATAATTAGTTGAAATATTATATAAATTTTGATACGAATTTGCTTTGTGAAAACAATTAAAACTGTCTTGTATAACTGAAGGTTTACTATTAATTTATGACGCGGAGAAAAAATTATGCTTATGCAAAGGCTGCAGTCCTTTACAACAATGATTTGTTATAACAACAGATCAATCATTTAATATGCTTTTGAATAAGTATGTGTAATCTAACTTCAGGTTTATCTCAGATAAGCCAACATGACTCCCATTGTCATCAATAAGAGTTGCAGATGCTTAATTAACTGAGAGTAGAATTTGCCCGGTATATTTTAGTATAGTATGTGTCTAGGTATGGGAAAGAGTCTTGCTTAACCCATGTCTACTTACCTAGCAGTACTTCTCTTGCTTGTGGTAGAAAGTGACCCTCCATTTATGTTTCTCTCTTTTTCCTATGGTTTTCCATGGTACTCATCACTATAGTATCTAAGCACTTCCCAAATAAATTAGGTCTGCACGTTTTCTGTGGTGGACTTCATGAGTCTTCTGCTCCTCTGCCTTTTCTCAGGGAGGAGTATTTACTTATGATATTCATAGGGAAGGTATCCTTGGTTTCATTCTTCTGTCCCCTCAGTGGATAGTGGCATTGGCTTTTAAATGAAGAATAGCATTTGGTCATCAGCCAACTTCTACATTGGCTGTCCCTGATGCTACTGCTGCCTTTTTCTCTTGTTTTTGTCTCATAATACCTTGATTCCATTCTGTGATATTTAGCAGGTAGCCCTCATGTAAATAAACATAACAATATTTTTTCAGCTATTTTTTTCTGGTTTTGAGTTTGTGACAGATGCATGAAATTGGAACAGTTTTAAAATATATTGAAATTTTGGGCAATTCATTCAAAATATTTTTCTACTGGGAATTTTTGTGATAAATGTTTAGCTTTTCCTTTTTTCAAATTGTAAGCGGGTTACTTGAGTTGGTCCATAGGGCACAGGATTCTCTGACTGGCTGAGCCTATCCATATAGTCACTAATTTTTAGCAGAACCCATTTTGATGCATTGTCTGAGGGAGTGCTTGCATTCTATTTGTGCTTTATAACTAGACCGTTACAAAGAATACATTTGCCAGCAGAAGTAGAGTATCACTGGGCTGCTCCTTGCTGTAATACCATTGCCACTGCTACAGAGTAAGTTCTCCAGGAAAATTAGAGATGCCACACTTCCAGTATGCTCTAGATTCCATTTCTGGTTTCCAGTGACACACTTCCTGCTGGGGGAGAAACAAAAGAAGCTCAGGAGAGGGCAGTCAGAGGCTATAGCTACACAGAACAGTAGAAAGTTTGTTGCCTTGTTGCTGTATGAAGTTCTCTCCAGAGTTCTGTTTATCTTGACACCACTCTGCTCATCAATGAGATACCACCTGGGACCAGGAGTGGCAAGCAGAGTCTTCTGGAAGACCTAGTAAGAAAGGTAACACTGCAATGGCTGCTACAGAGCCTGTGAGTACTGCAAGTAACTCCCGCACCAGTCCTGAGAATCAGGGAAAATGCTGAATGTGCCTGGCAACAGTTCAAACGGCAATTTGAGCTGTATATGAAAGCCACTGGGACTAATAAACTGGAGGATGAGCTTTAAAAGATTGCTCTGCTCTTAACAAGGGCCGGTGCAGAAGCCCTGGATATCTGCAATGCATTCCACACGGATGGGGGCAGGGAAAAGAGGAGAAAGGAAAGAAAGCTTTACAGAAATAATGACAACGGCAAGGATCATTGTGTTCCTAGAAAAAAATGTTACTTTTGAGAGAGAGAGAGATTTCAGGAAGAGAAAACAGAACGAAGGGGAAATAATAAAAATGTTTTTTAGAAACTTGAAACTAAAAAGTCAGTCCTGTGAATACGGAATATTAAAAGACCAAATTGTCCTGGGGCGTAACAATAAAAATGTTCATGAGCAGTCACTAAGGCATATGAATCTGATGCTAAAGGGGCAATATGTATATGCCAAGCAGCAAAGCAAACAGAAATACAATTAAAAAACCCTTGAGACAGGTACAAAGCACATCAGTGAGAGAACCATAGCTAAACCAGCAAGGGAAAAGTTTGCAGACATTAAATTGACCAGGGATAGAAAAATGGAAAGCAGGAAACAATGCCAGCAATGTGACAACCAGCATGAGTCTAGAAAATGCCCAGCATTCAGACAAATATGTAGAAACTGCAATGAATGCAACCATTATGCTAAAATGTGCAGAGAAAGCAGAAAAGTGCGTGTATTAAGTGCAAAAATGATTCATCAAGAGGGAGAGCTGTTCTTAAGCACAATAACAGAGGAGTCTGAAAACTCAGAAGATTGGCCAATTAAAATATGCACAAATGGCACTTACGTGACATAGAAGTTAGACACTGGGGCACAAGTAAATGGATGAACAGCAAGAGAAATAGAGAGGAGCACATAAAAGTGGAAATGTCAAAAGTGCCTGTGAAAGACTATCATGGAGGGACAATTCTAGTTCTGGGATAATGCACACTGACACCTGCATACAAAAGGGAAAACTATAAAAAAAAAGAGTTTGTGGTGGTACACAGAGGCAAGCAACCAGTCTTGGGCTTAGGTACATGTTAAGTGCTTGGTCTTACTAATAAAATGTTTGCTATGGAAAGAGACAGAGACCACATAGAACCAGATATGAAAGTATTAACAACATCATCTGAAGATGTATTCACAGGAAATGGGTGCTTCCCAGTAACATACAAAACATAGGAGAAGATGCAAAATTCCACAAGCCTTAAAGAGGCTAGAAGAAGAGCTGCAAAATATGATAGGATATATTGATATGAAGAAAATAAGTTACGGTTTCAGAGTAGCAGCCATGTTAGTCTGTATTCGCAAAAAGAAAACGAGTACGTGTAGCACCTTAGTCTCTAAGGTGCCACACGTATTCCTTTTTTTTTTTAAAGTTAGCAACTTTACTCCAATAATGACAGTGAGCTACAGCTCACTTAATGCATCCGATGAAGTGAGCTGTAGCTCACGAAAGCTTATGCTCTAATAAATTTGTTAGTCTCTAAGGTGCCACAAGTACTCCTTTTCTTTTTACTCCAGTAGGCTCCAGTCTTACAAAGACTTACACAATTCCTAATTTTACATACAGGGAATACTATCATTAACTAAGATGGACTGACCTTCAGTGCATAAAAGTAAGCATCTTTGTAGGTTCAAGAGTCTTAATTATAAAAGTAAATCTAATTTTCTGTGAATTTCAGTAGCTATGTTTCTTCCCCTTCTTACATACAGAATACACACATGTTGAGTTGCATGAGAAGATCTTCAAGAAAATTTTGCTCTCTGTGTAGATCCATGCTTTGGTAGCTGATTTGACTAATTAAAATGCAATTACAATTTTTTTTCATAATGATTACATTTTGTTTTGATCAACTAATTCCAAAAACAATATAGGAGAAATAGAAAAGGTGCATAGAAGAGCTATGAAAATGACTAGAAAAGTACAATGGGAGGAGAGATTTAAAAGACTATTGATTATTTGAAAAGGAGAACTTTTTTAGGAAGAGATTGAGGTATATAAAACTGTGGGCTGTTTTCTTTTTTCCATGAATGCAAGAACTAAAGGGCACTCAGTGAAATCAAAAGGCAACACATTTATATTAAAGAATATTTGTAATATGATGTATATTTATTCTGTACAACCTATTGCAACAGGATAGTACTGAGGCAAATAGCTGAGTATGCTTTTAAAAAGGATTAGATATTTATTTTATCCACTGTAGTTACATTAGCTGTGACATAACAAGAGCTAACAATCTTTGTGCTTCAGCTGAGAATCTGATCACCTGGAGTCAGGAAGAAACTTTCCCCTATGCCATAGTATTGCAAAATTAGCTGTGTTATGTTGGCTTTATGCTTTTCTCTGAAGCATCTTCAGTTAGAGGGAGGATGCCAGACCACTGGTTAATTTGGTCATTGCCAATTCCTCAAATATTTACACAACAGCAGCAAAGACAGAGAAAGGTAATGATAGAGCTAACGTAAGCCAATAAAATCTTGATTAATATATTGAATATACTTATGTTCAAGATGGAACTCTAGATGGAGCAGTTCCCTTTGTTTGAACTTGCTTTGCTGAGCTGATAATGATTTCACTGAGTTAATGGCTATTAGACAGATGACTGGCAGAAAGATAATATCATTCTGTTAGTATACTCAAACTTAGGTTTGGATAGCCTTAATAAGAAACTTTCATGCTAGTACAGAAGGGGAGACCTGCAGCCATTATTTACTTTCCAAATGTATTATTTGAAAATAAAGACTAAAGTCATCATATAACAACAGGATGGGACAGCAGAGCAAAAATTAATTCAGTATTTCCATTTAATCTAGTTCAATATGTGATTTGATCTGATGCCAAAGATAACATTCAGAAGAGAGAAATATGGAAAAGGCTTCTTTTGCTATATATTTGAGTTATGGGAACAAGATTTAAATCTGTATTGCTATGCCGTTGCCAATGGTATTGACATTATTGAATATGTCTGAGATGGCAGGTGCCATAAAGCTCTGCTCCTGGGAACATTTGGGAAGAGGGCTGCTTGTGGTCAGCTTTCAGATCCACCTCAGAAACATCAGAATAAAGGTGGAGAGGCTGCCAGGGTCCAGCTCTTCCCTACAGAGTCACTGTAATGATTTAATAAACATTCAAAAATCAGGCTGGTCAGGAGATGAGGCATGTCACTTTTTAAATTAACTTGATGACCGCTGTACCCAAGCACCTGTAACCATCGAATGGCTATGCTCAGAGGCTTAACACAGCAGTTAATGTAGACCCTCTCTTACTACTCCCTACTCTGTCACATTGATTTCTCTATAGTTTTCCATGAGGCTACAGCCTCCTTAGGATATTACATTCCTTCTTAAAACATAAGGAGAGACCCACTCACCCAGTTCTCTGCAGTGAAAAGGGGAAGTAGGATGTACCTCGATTTTCCCTCACTACCAGCTAGGACTTTTCAGAGACCGATCATCCCCCAACGCAACCACTACCCTAAAATAAAAAACAAAAACAAAGAAGAAAAGCTTCTCTTGGCTTGATCTCTTTTCCCAATTCTCCACAAAACCTCTCTCGAACCTCCACCCAGAAAATGAGAAGTCAGGGGTGGTCTTTCACAGCTGATTCCCCTATGCTGAAGATTATGCCTGAGGCAATTAATTTATCTTAATTCTTCTCCCCTGCTGAATGAGACCTCAAGAAGAATAGGCCTCTGAGGCCTGGCTCTTGTTTATATCATTTTGAAGTTAGCCCCAAGCTACATGAACAAAATAATACTTGATGTGCATAAAGACTAGATTAAGGGAGGAAGAAGAGAACATACATATATTTAATTTATTCCTTAGGCCATACAACTCTCTGAGGATGTAAATTGTCAGCACTATAGAAAGGAAGGCTCAATGTAAATATGACACAATCTGCAGCCGAGAGCAGCACAATAACAGCTCTTCCATGGCTGTTTCAGAGCAATAATATGGGATGAGGGTACATCTGACTATTCATTTTTTTCATGGTGTTAAAATCCATCAAAACTATCAATATAATATCATTGTCCTCCCTGCATCATTTGATCCAAAGTGTTGGTGTCACTGACCAAATATAAAAAAAATGCATCAGATGAAGTGAGCTATAGCTCACGTAAGCTTATGGTCAAATAAATTTGTTAGTCTCTAAGGTACCACAAGTACTCCTTTTCTTTTTGCGGATACAGACTAACACGGCTGCTATTCTGAAACCTGACCAAATATAGTTAACGAAGAAGGACAATAAAAGGAAGAGCAATTATAGAGTTTTACAAATGAACTTTGTTTTCTTCTTTTTAAGTACATCTATTACTTTTTTCATACTTTACTTTGCTTAGACTAATTATAATATAATACTATAATAAGCTGGAAGTGATTCCAAGAGCCATGTATTCCATCCCCCTGGTTTGTGACAGGATTGATGTCATTAGTCTTTAACCAGCCCCAGTAAATAGGTGTCTAATCTAGCTTTGACTTTCTCCAATGATGTTGACTACATGGCCTCATATGACAACTTGTTGCATTTCCTAACTTGTCCATTGCTTCTTGTTCTGTTCTGCTTGACTATTTCCATCTTCCCTCTTCCGCATCTATGTCACTCCACGCACCCAAGATATGTTTTTAATCAATGCTATATTCTGTAGGAAAAATACATCTTTTAAAACTCTAATAAAAAATTGGCTTTTAAACCAAAAAAATCAGTAATATATTAATTAATAAGACATTCCAGGATGTGGATTAATGTCCCATTAATACACCTCTTTGATGTTTAAAGTGAATTGGCTTTCATTCATCCTGCTTCACAGCACACTAGAGGTATGTATTTATCTGCCATTAAGAAATGCCCCTCCGTTTTGTTGCTTGAACTGTAAGCCACATCAAGGAAACATATGCAGGAAAAGTACAGGACTTGTTGCGCCTCTAGGCAGAAGAGTGCCACATTAAATTTGCAAAAAGAAAAGAAGTACTTGTGGCACCTTAGAGACTAACAAATTTATTTGAGCATAAGCTTTTGTGAGCTACAGCTCACTTCATCGGATGCATTCTTTTTGCGAATACAGACTAACACGGCTGCTACTCTGAAACCTGACATTTGGATAGACATGCTGCTGAGCCACATTGCTAAAAGTGACGCTCTGACAGACGACAAGTTGTGGGATTCTGCTGTTTGCCAGGGATCCGAGGTCTGAGTCAGTGGGAACATATATATCTTTTTTCTGGTCTAGATAAGTTGCCTCATTATAAATAAATAAGATATGCTGTGACCTGACTTTATGAATTCAGAGCATTAGTTATTCCACATACGTATTTAAGATAAAAGTTAAGTGGGACACACATTTTCTAATTGGGATATTCTAAATCAATATTAATTCTACAAAAAGAGCAACGTTAACATATGAATATGGATAGCTGGCAGAAAGCAAAATTATGCCTAGAAAAGCTTACAAATCACAAAGAAAGGCAATCACTCACTTCTGCTGGGCAAGTAATGAGCACCAAGACAAACAACAAACTATACTTATTCAGGGTATGCCTGCCCTATGAGCAAAGGGGTGTGATTTGCCGCTTGTGGACACATAATTGTTCTAGCTCTCATCTCAGCTGGCATGCTAAAAATAGTGGTGTAGCTTTGGTAGCGTGGGCAGCTGCAGCACAGGCTAACTTCCCTCAGTAAAAACATGCCTGAACCCCCTGGGCATATCCTATAAGACTGGGCCATTGTACCTGTGTATCATCTGTGTTGGATCTGTACTGTCTGGGTCTAGTCAGAATTCCACATTTCTTAAGGCTAGGGCAATGTCTACCTAGCTTTGTGCAGAGTTAAGCACATTAGCCTGATAACACTTCATTGGCTACATGTAAGCCATCTGAGATGCTCTAAATAGGGAACAACAATGAATTTCCTCTCAGCCCTGAAAATTTAAGAGGGCCCTTTCCTTTGTTCATGCTTGTTCTAGACATGCTAATATTTAGAGTAAGCATAAAAAACTGTCCACCTGAGAGATTATCCATAAGAAAATCTGGCTAAAGGAACACTTGTGTGAAAGCAATAGTCACTACCTTTCAAGCCATTGTGTGATGTTTTAGCCATGTGATCTCAACTAGCTTTTAATATTATTTCTAAGCACTTACCAGTGTTTTTAGCAACCTGTTAATTTTTGCAGAAAGAGGAACAGAAACAGTAGAGCGCTACTGGCAGCCTTGTAGTTAGAGTTCTCTCTTGTAGCTATCAACCAGGTTGCTAGCTGAGCACTGCAAGCAATATTTTCCAAAATCCTGGCTCCGTTGAAGCCAATAGCAAAACTCAATCAATGTCAATGAAGCCAGGATTTTTTCTAGTACTTCTCAATTTTAAATCTCAGAAGGGTCCTCTGGCATATGGGTCTTCAAAAACAAATAATTCTTTTTAAAAAGTGCTTTCCTACCAGTTAAAATCCATTATTGTTACCAGCAGGGAAGCAGGACTTCCTTCTCAATATATTTCATTCGCTTTATATAATGTATACTAACCATAATCTCATTGTTAGATCACAAAAGCATGTTCTCTGTATTCAACTGAGAGCAGCTATTGTGAAGTGTGTGTATAGATGATCTGTAGCAAATGTTGCCTCAGGGTTTCATGCTGCTGATAACCCCACCTTTCATTGATCAAGTTTTTGTCTGATCATTGAAGTGAAAGATTTATTTTGCTAGTGGTGCATGTGCATTTGGCTTCAATTTATATCTGTAGTTTAACTCAGGGGAAAGACACTGAGAAAAATAATAAGGACTTAGATTAAAAATAAAGGAAGTGGTTTGAGGGAGGAACAGCTGCAAATTCACTCCCACTCTCATTCTCCTCAGGTAACCCACAATGGGAGATCAGCTTCCAGTTCTTTCTGGGTCTCTATGATGTCTACACTGCAATAAAACTCTCCTTCCTTGTGGAATGCCAGGCCCTGGGGCCCCAACATGAGTCCAAATGTCTATATTGCAATTTTATAGCCTCACAATCCAAAGCCTGCAAGTCTGAGTCAGCTGACATGGCCCAGCCCTAGGTGTTTTACTGCAGTGTAAATATACCCTATAGAAACCCTGCCACTGGAGGTTGCTCTGAATCAATGCATCTCCTCTGTGTTCTGGCGCCACCCACTCTCCAGGATACACTGACACTGGGAGCCCTCTGCAAAGCTTGTGGGCAGACAGCCTATGACAGAAGCCCTTGGCTTGGGTTCCGATACTGTGCAATTAATCTGATCCTACATTTTTCTGGAGAGTTTTCCCATCATTTTATGCTCCTGGTGCACACTTTGATACAATTTGTTGAGATATGGTCCTACTCCTTCTTTTCCTGGGCTGATTCCCAGTGCTGACTTTATGCAATCATGTTTCATCTTGTTTATTTTACCAAGAAGCAGTCATGTTATTTTGTAACAACAAATAGAGAGATTTGAATTGGTCTTCCTTGTGCTAGCATAGCATAGCATAATCTGTCTGATTTTGACTAAGCTGGGGACCACTTGACTACTGAGACCATCTATTACAGAGGTTCTCAAACTGGGGGTCACAAGGTTATTACATGGGGGGGTTGCGAGCTGTCAGCCTCCACCCCAAACCCTGCTTTGCCTCCAGCATTTGTAATGGTGTAAAATATATTTAAAAGTGTTTTTAATTTATAAGGGAGGGGTCACACTCAGAGGCTTGCTATGTGAAAGGGATCACCAGTACAAAAGTTTGAGAACCACTGATCTATTACAACTAATTTAGTCAAACACCCCGCTGTCTACCATAATTTTGTTCTCCCCTGATTCTCCTTCCTTACCCACAACCCTGTTTATCTACTTATTTACCAATCTCATATAATCTAATCTAAGATCATGAGGCCTCTCTGGGATGAGGGCCATCAATGAAGTGTGTGTTTGCGTAGTACAATGGGGCCCTAATTCCTGTTTAGGGACCTTCGGTGTTGTCACAATAGAAAAAAAAAACTGACCATAATAAAGGGGAATGCAGTTCTCCTTAAAATAAAGGAATGTAGAAGGTAAAGGGCGCTCTTCAAATTAAATATTTACCACATGAGCCCTGGCCATTACTTAGTATTCAGATGTTCAGCTTTTGTTATTGTTTAGGTCATTGTTGTGGTCAAAATATGCTAGGCATCTTTCAGATATGGCTTGCTGAAAAAGAGGGCAAAAACTGTGTATGTACAGTACCAAGACTCCTGTGTACTGTCTTTACCGCAATTAAGTTGCTACTTCAGGCCCTTCAAAATGAGTCTGCAATTCTGATGCTTTCACATAATTGATGGAAATACTGTACTTTTATGGGTGGTGGTGTTTCAAGAAATGATTTGAACAAATCCACAGGCTGAACAAATGTCTTCTGTACTCGTAAGTCACAGAACACCTCTTCCTCTACCTCCATTTTGCAGTATTAACATGCTGTCTGCAAACAGGCTTGTGCCTGATTCTCCTCTGACATGCCCTAGTGTCAATCAAGAGCAACTGCATCGAAATCAATAGGGTTATGCCACTGTAAATCAGCATAAGTTATTTAAGTAGAAGGAGAATCAGTCATTTTATCTGCAACTAAAAGGTCTATAGTACTAACTGCTTCAGCATAATGACATGCTTCACAGTAGTTATTGGTCTCATATCACCAAGTATTTCCTATAATGATGATCTGACTTCACTAATTTCCTAATTTTAAAAGGTGCAACATGTTTTATAACAGGCTTATATTTTAAATGAGATCAAAGAGGCAAAAGATGCAGCAACTTCTCCCAGCTGTGGTTTCTGCCTATGAGAAACATTAATGTTTTCTTCATAAATGTATGGTTGATGTATTTTACACTGTAGTTTTCAAGCCACAGCAATGTGAATAATCAGCTTGACAGACCCACACTGTTTTTCTACAATAATGTAAAACACCCTTTAGGGCTATTTTAGTATCTCAGCATTTTTCTTGGCAACTAGTTTCATAGAAAGGTGGGCAGGTTCTTAGAAATGGAGTATATCTGCCTGCCTGGACACAGCAATATGGTAACTACCACAATTTTCCTTGACTGCATACAATAAGTAGGAATTTTTTTATTTATATTGACTACTGGTTGATTTTAAATGATGTCCAGACAGACCATTATTGATATTAATAAAAATTAGCCAATTATACCACTTATCTAAGTAATCTAAATAGAAAAATCCTATAGATCTCTGCTGGTCTCTTTCCCCTTAATTGCAAATTATGATTTTTCTAATTTGGGTATGGCGTGTTATACAAAGTAATTAATGTATATGTTATATAATAGAATTAGGGCCTTGGTAAACATTGGACCAAATGTTAGAAGAGTGAATGACTATTCTGGAAGTTGCAGGACTTTAGATCTCCTTTAGATTTGATCCATTATTCTCCTTTCAAGAGTTTCTATATCTGCTCATTTGTGGTTTTATTTCTGTAAAGAAAACAACACATCCTTCCTGGATGCTACAGGAATAAATACCACCCCAAAATAAATGCTGTGATAATCATTCATATTTTTTAAAAAAGAAATACTAGATACAAAACAAAACAGTTTTCATTAAACCAGAAAAAAATTGGAATGACATAAGTGGCTTTGGCTGAATACAACAGATGTTATCTTCTCCAACTATGTTCCGCAAGCCTAAATGACCCTGGAAGACTTTGTGGGGAAGAAGGTTCCCAAAATCCCTGGATTGCCTTGATACTGCATTGGAATCCCAACTATTAATTTCAAAAATTAAAAGAGAAGGCATTGGTTTCAGAAAATTTGAGAAACATATGTGCCTAAATTAGTAATTGTCTTTTTCCTCCTTTTACCTTTTATTATCTTCCCTCTTAACCTCCACTGACTTTATTTAGGCTTTCTCACCCTGGCACCCAGAAGGAATAAATTCTCTGGTAAAGCTAGGACTATAATACTGTTGAAAATTCCCTGCAGCAAAGTTCCATTGATAGTGCTTATCAGTGACACCCAAAGATGCAAAACTGCCTAATTCAGCCCTCTTTTCCCTCCCTATCTGCACTGTATGTGAATGAGAATGGAAGTGGGAGGGTACAACCTTTGCCTCTAATGTACAAATCTTTCAATTTTCTGATTATTCTGACTCCCTCTCTTTCCAGATTGCTGGAAGTTTACCTAGAGCCTCCCAAATTCACTGGCATTTACTAGCCAGGAGAGATATGCCCAGCTTGAATAATTGAATTTTCTTGAACTGCTTTCCAAATCTAATACTCACAGGACTTCCTTTGAAAGAGAAAGGGGATGCGTAATAACATTGTTAACTGAATGAATAACAGTGGGTTCTTTTACAGATAGAAGTATGGTGCAATGCTAGTACTTTCACTAATGATGGGCTCTCTCTGGTATCATTGCTTGTTCCTTTATCTTTGTTACCATTTATAGTCTGTAAAATACAAATGCTCACCTGCTTAAATGTCTCTATTAAACAACTAGTAAAAATATTTTCAAAATCTGGGTGCCATTTATGGGTATACAAAGTTGAATATTCAAACAGTAAAATCTATCGCCTTTCAGTGCAGGGTATAGTGCCTGAAAAGTGTGCAGGTAAGTGTTTGCACAAAATTTCCCTGGCACAAAAGGAAGACAGTCTGAGGTGCTTTCAGAGTAGCAACCGTGTTAGTCTGTATTCGCAAAAAGAAAAGGAGTACTTGTGGCACCTTAGAGACTAACAAATTTATTTGAGCATAAGCTTTCGTGAGCTACAGCTCACTTCATCGGATGCATTTGGTGGAAAATACAGAAGGGAGATTTATATACACACACAGAGAACATGAAACGATGGGTTTTATCATACACACTGTAAGGGGAGTGATCACTTAAGATGAGCCATCACCAGCAGCGGGGCGGCGAGGGGAGGAGGAAAACCTTTCATGGTGACAAGCAAGGTAGGCTATTTCCAGCAGTTAACAAGAGCATCTGAGGAATAGTGGGGGGTGGGGTGAGGGGGGAAAAATAACATGGGGAAATAGTTTTACTTTGTGTAATGACTCATCCATTCCCAGTCTCTATTCAAGCCTAAGTTAATTGTATCCAGTTTGTAAATTAATTCCAATTCAGCAGTCTCTCGTTGGAATCTGTTTTTGAAGTTTTTTTGTTGAAGAATAGCCACCCTCTGGTCTGTAATCAAGTGACCGGAGAGATTGAAGTGTTCTCCGACTGGTTTTTGAATGTTATAATTCTTGATGTCTGATTTGTGTCCATTTATTCTTTTACGTAGAGACTGTCCAGTTTGACCACTGTACATGGCAGAGGGGCATTGCTGGCACATGATGGCATATATCGCATTGGTAGATGCGCAGGTGAACGAGCCTCTGATAGTGTGGCTGATGTGATTAGGCCCTATGATGGTGTCCCCTGAATGGATATGTGGACAGAGTTGGCAACGGGCTTTGTTGCAAGGATAGGTTCCTGGGTTAGTGGTTCTGTTGTGTGGTGTGTGGTTGCTGGTGAGTATTTGCTTCAGGTTGGGGGGCTGTCTGTAAGCAAGGACTGGCCTGTCTCCCAAGATCTGTGAGAGTGATGGGTCGTCCTTCAGGATAGGTTGTAGATCCTTGATGATGCGTTGGAGAGGTTTTAGTTGGGGGCTGAAGGTGATGGCTAGTGGTGTTCTGTTATTTTCTTTGTTGGGCCTGTCCTGTAGTAGGTGACTTCTGGGTACTCTTCTGGCTCTGTCAATCTGTTTCTTCACTTCAGCAGGTGGGTATTGTAGTTGTAAGAATGCATGATAGAGATCTTGTAGGTGTTTGTCTCTGTCTGAGGGGTTGGAGCAAATGCGGTTATATCGAAGAGCTTGGCTGTAGACAATGGATTGTGTGGTATGATCTGGATGAAAGCTAGAGGCATGTAGGTAGGAATAGCGGTCAGTAGGTTTCCAATATAGGGTGGTGTTAATGTGACCATCGCGTATTAGCACCATAGTGTCCAGGAAGTGGATCTCTTGTGTGGACTGGTCCAGGCTGAGGTTGATGGTGGGATGGAAATTGTTGAAATCATGGTGGAATTCCTCAAGGGCTTCTTTTCCATGGGTCCAGATGATGAAGATGTCATCAATGTAGTGCAAGTAGAGTAGGGCATTAGGGGACGAGAGCTGAGGAAGCATTGTTCTAAGTCAGCCATAAAAATGTTGGCATACTGTGGGGCCATGCGGGTACCCATTGCAGTTCCGCTGAGGTGCTCATATCCTATAGTCTGAGGTGCCTATATCCTGTTAGATCCTTTGTAACCACTACTGGCACGTTAGGATGCTTGCATTAGGGGTGTAAAGCATTTATCAAGTAAGTATTTTCATTTACAAGAGAGATGTAAACCCACAGCTTGTTGGTTAAGTTGCACAAGATATTCATTAAAAAAACCATTAAATGACACACAACTCCCTACATGCTCAATTTTACCATTGAGGCAGCAGATCCCCAGTGTGTATGGGGAGTGCATATTCAGGAGTGCAGCATGCTCGCCCCTCACACCAGGTTTGCTGGCTGGGATGTATGCCAGAGAGTTTTGACCAAGGTCCTACCTTGGAATAGAGATGGGTAAATAAATAGACAGAGTTGTACTTTGCTTGCAATATTGGGGCACGGGGAGGAAAGTGGGAGGTAAGCTGTACATGAGCTCTTGAGCTCTCTACACAACCACTGGATCAACTTTCTATAGGCAAGAAATCAGAAATGTTGAAGGCTACTGAAAACAGATTTCCCCCCCCCCCCCACACACACACACCCACCCTCACCGCCACCCCACTGATTCAGCACACAGATATTTAGCACAGGTGTTTATGTAACTATGAAACCCTGGGAAAATCCAGTGCTCAGAGATCCTCTAATCCACACTTCCATCTATGTGTCGGGTGGTCTAGGACCGTAATATATGTAGTAATAGTGGCTAGCTCTAGAAGTTCTGCAGAAAATGTGTCTGAACTCTCAACTAAGCTGCTTTGGTTAGGTATTTTTGATGCATATGTTCATTGCTACCATTGATATCATGCCAGAAAAAATAGTCTAATTCTGATGGAACCTGACTAAAGGTTAGTAACTCTTTCTGTTTAGTTTGGGTACCAAATGTGCAATTCATTTTTGGGGGACTACCAGCTAGATTAGGATATCCAACTGCAGGCAGATATTTTAGAGGTATTGTTTGGTATGTCAGACATTTCAGCCCTAACCCATTCCAAAACATTACCCTGGAAATTTGCAAAGCCACTACCCCAGCACTCTACTGAAATTTTGAGAAAATCTATTCCCTGGCTGTAAAATTTACTTTAAAGAATAAATGTAATGTGTGAATAATAGTTAGTCAGCAACTGAAACCTATCCAAGAGTCCATTATGCTGATTTTTTGATGCAATATACAATATATTTTGGGAGGCTGCACTCTTGGTGAATACATTCATTTGAAACAAAGAATCATTTAAAAAAACAAAAGGCAAGTGTCTATGTTGCATATAGTCACTGAGAGTTTTTGGCTGTAAATTTTTCTCCTTCTCTATGGAAGCACGTCTTTGCCTGCTGTTCCTCAGCCTTGATTTTGATGGGTGATTTTTAGTCAGCTGTCTCTATCATTTTGGCACAGACAAAAATCCTTTTAAAAATGTTACACTTCATCAAAGTGTATCATGAGACTTCACGGTCATTATCTCAATGGCCGCTCTGATGTGCTACAATTGGCAGAGACACAGACGGTAGGGGGTGTATTAGAAGAAAGCCAGCGTTTCATGTGGAAAGCTGGCAAGCCTCTCCAAGCTTCTGTCAACAACTCAGCGGTCTGATCCGATGCACTGAGTGCTGATTATGCTCTTGTTTCTGTAGGAAGTAAACAAGAAAATGAATTCCACAGCACAACACAGCCTCTTTGTATGTTCAAAATGGTGTGACTGGAATCAGGCCAGCCTCGTTGAAAGTTTGGCCATTTGTGTCATCAGTGCCTGGTACTGACGGAAGCTTTGATTACGGCTTGGATCCAGCAATAAGATCTTTCAGGGACAGCCACTCAGCAAATAAAGGCATTGATTGGTTGTTGGGTCAATTTAGCCATAAGGGTGCAGAGAAGGTCCTTTTGAAAAGACTAATGGATTAGCTACACAACCAGTCCCACTGTAGGCCTTATTTCTCAAGTAACTTCATGACTGCTTTCCAGCTTGGCAGGGACTCTCTTCCACTAAAGCTAGCTTCAGAGCATTCTTGTTATCGATAGTGCAGCTCAAAGGATTAGACACAAAGAGCTTTACAATTTAATGAAAACAGCTGTTGAAACAACAATTAAGGCAAACAATAGTTTGCATGAAAAATTATTAATTATGCAAAGTTATGCAGAAAGTAGAATACTCTTTTATTCATAACAGCCTAATGTGACTGACAGCAAGTTAGACACCTTCTACTCTGTTGATTTAAAAATGTCAGCAAGTGGTGGCACTTATAATAATATTCACTAATTTTTATTTTGTTAACATTTCTGCAACTGATGGTTTAAGGCCTGTCAGTTGTCTGTGGCATGGCTGCAGCAGTAACAAGTAAAATGGTATTCTAATGAACTAATATTTCATGCATGGGCAATGTTGAGCTCTGAAGTATTCTGTGATTCTTTGGTACAAACAATGCTTTACACAGAGTGTATTGTATTAATATCTTAATGTGTTCCTATAAAGGTGCCGTCAATATGTCTGCTGTCCTCCTTTCCACATTATCTTCCAGTATGTTACCTGGCACTGATACCTTACTTAATGATGACGGGCCTTCTAAGTAAATTCATGTGGTGGTTCAACTATGGCCATTCTGTACCCCACCCCTAGCCCTGGCCTTTTTTCTTTCACAGAATTGTCAGCCCTCTCCTGCTCACTGACACTTGGAAACTCATTGCTTCTCGATTTGCCATTTCCACCCTTGATTAGCCATGTTGAGAATTGACTTATGGTCTTTTGACTACAGTATGTGCCACATTACAGTACCTCAAGCCACCACACCAAAAAGTCCCATTTAAAATGTTATTAACTTTGCAGATATAAACACTGCCTTCTGCCTCCAACTACAGTTTATTTCAGACTGCTAGGTAATTGGCATGCTGTAACACCCTTATTAAGCCAACTTGAATATATTGCTTCTGAATGCCTTGGGAATTTAACTAATTTCATGCTAGAACTTAATAACTAGGATCCGACACTCTTTCATATCTCCAGTAATCCATTAGGTGACTGCAACTTCTTTCAGTGACTGGATGAAAGCTTTATTAGTCATAGGGTCTCTACTCTAAACATGTCACCAGAATTTAGTATAGTATCAGCTGTGAAATGCAATTGACTTTCTGACTGAACAGAACTTTCAGTGATGCTCTATTAAAGTGGTTTTCGACAGCCACATTAAGAGTTTCCGTGCTAAACAGAATTATCATTTTATTCAAATGTACAATTTTATTTCCATAGGTGAATTTAATTTAGTGCCAAAAACACACACACAGTGGCCCAGATCCTCAACTGATGTAAATGGAGCTATGCCAATTTATGCCACCTGATCTGGCTCATTATTTAAATGAATGGTCCCAAAACTTGTTGGTTTTTTTCCAAAATCCACAGTGTAAAATTTTTTTCCTTAGTTTGTTCAGTCCATCTTCTACATAGGATGCCTAGGTAAAAAATAATTTCATTCATGTTGACTGGAAGTTTTAAAAAATGGCTCCTCTGTCACCATTGTGTCTCTAGAAGGCAACAAATGAAGTTCATTACCACACTTGCCAGCAATAATCCAATTAATGCATATTTGTTTAATATCTTTAAAATAATTCTAATATGAACAAATGCAAAATCACTTTCATATTTCAAATGATATGCAAACTTATTGCCCCTATACAGAAAGCTGCAATTCATACTTTGCACTAGAGATTACAAAACTGCATTGAAATTTTGAAAGCAATTATTCTAGTAATCCAGATGTGATTTTTCAATCAGTTTGGCAATTTTTTTTAGCAGTTTTGTTCAGTGGTACTACTCATAGTTATCGTGCTGGCCCAGTGCTTACATCTCTTCATTATTAATTCAGCTCATGGAGCTTAATTGGACAAGGCTAGAGCGAATTTGACAAACATCACAGCAGCAGAAAAAGCAATCACTCTTTCAAGATGAAAATTTGTTTGATGTCTTACTGTGTAACTCATTTACTCTCCTTGGGAGTCATGTGACCTGAATGTTAATCAGCCATTGATTGGCTTCGCTCCTTGGACAGTCACGTGACCAGAATATTAATGGACTGGCACTTGGTAACAGAACTGTTAGGCAACCTTCTGATTGGCTGCCAGGTTAAGATAGGGAGATAAGTGGGTGCTTGATGAGCACTTGACAGAACTTCACAGAAAATTAAGGCCCTAAAATAGCATGAGAAAGTCTTGTCAAATCAAGCATGATTACCATTGAATGCTTAAGGAATTCATCATCTGCATGAAATTGATACACTTCAGCACCAGCCGGCCTCGCAGTCAGCAGGGACTCATCAGACTTTTATTTATATGTGTTCACCAAATCACATTAATTCTGAGAGCTAAAACATGCTAAGGATGAAGGTTATTTTCTGTTCAATCTAATTTATCTATGACAATAATCATCACTAATAACATGTCAAATTAAATTGCAGTCATTTTATGCATGCATGCTGATTTGGAAAATAGTGTTAAACCGTCCCATAGTAATTAACAATCGGTAAAGGTACACAGGGTCTGAAGTAATCAGTATATCTAGATGGAAAATTAAGTTTTATAGAATAGATTTATAGATACATATCCTTATTTAATTCTGAATATAAATTGTACCCTGTAAAAGCAGATGTAGTTTTTATAATACTATTAAGATCAATAATCATTGAGGAACCTGTGTCCCTAATTCATTTTGGGTCAGTCCCCCGGAAATCAATGAAAGTTGTGCCAATGACTAGAATCAGGATTTGGCCCTTTATCCTTCATTATTTCTCATTCCTCTGTAGATAAATTTCTAATCAATTACTTACAGCTTTGTCTTTTAAAAAGACAAAGCTCATGTTAAAGGGTTTGGGGGGAGAGTCTATTCATTGTATTAGCATTAAGAGCAACATTGGTACTGTGATTATGTAGATTATAACAATGCACATATCAAAATATCTACCAGCAGTGTTGTTGTTTTTAATATATTTCTATCTTGAGGTGGGGTGGGAGGAGTTAGTGTAAAAGGAGGAAAGATGGGAAATTGTGCAGATTAACCTGCCCAGAATTCTTTTTCCTTAGAAAGTCATTTAAGCAAAAACTGCTGCTGTCAAGATACCCTTAATAGCAGTTCTTTTTTTCACTGTAGGTGTTTTATGATACTGATTGCTTTAATATTTTTACAATCTCTTGATTTATAAAATATTACTATATTAAAAATACTTGTTTCTAAATGGTCTGCTCAGTAATGAAGTTTTAAGGGAGCAGTTATACCCTTTTTGGCTGGTACGTTTTCAAGAATTTACAGAATAAAATAATTGTTTTTAAAAAACACTGTGACTAAGAGAATTACATTTTGGAAAATAAGAGAAAAATAATCTGTTTCTTATTTTCCCTATCCTAATCTTTTGTGATCCTGGTACCGCTTCTCTCGCTCTTTGGAGGCCCTCTTTATTGATTAAATGAATCTGCTCGAAAGGCTGGTTCCCAGGCTCTTTGATCTAATCTGATCTGATCTTATCCGATCACTTCAGCAGGACATTGGGGAATTAACAATAAGCAGCTTTACCACAAGTGTTTAATAACTCAACACAATCTCCTTATGGCTCCGAGCTGCTCATGTTCTCATCCAGTCAACAGCTTACGGTGTAACAGATTGGACATCCCTCTGAACCTGAGGAATTTTCATGCACTGTGAAACTAATCGCTTCAAGTTCCTTCATAAATCACACAAAGCAGATTTCAGCATCTTAACAAATTGAAAAAAAAATGGGGAGGGAGGGGAGAGAATTCATCCACTGAGCTAAAGACCAGGAAAGGGTATGAGGGGGGAGTATAATCTAAATTCTGTCATCTTATTTAATGTGTTTCTCATCTGCTTAACTTTCACAAGCATAACATAATTCAAGCAGGCTAAACCTTAACAACCCTTCAAGCCCACACTGACCTTATTTCCCCCCCCACCCCCCCCGTGTGATAGAAACCATGTGGTTTCAACAACAGTCCTCCTATTGTTGTCCCTCTGACAACATTTGAAATATGCAGGAAGCACGCAATTCAACAAGTAACATGTGATGCAGAGTGGTAAGGAACTGTAAATTACTGTTATGTAGATCAAAAAGTGAATCGATGAGTAGAAGTCCTCAAGAGGAGTCCTTTGGCATTGACAGAAGTTAAAAGGTTATTCTTTGGAATCCAGCTGTATCTTTGAAATGGAGCCAATCATGGTTTGCTTAATCCTTATAGACAAGTCTTCATTAAAAATCACCCAAAGAAAATATATTCATCCCTACTTTCTAAATATCACCAGAACAATAAAAGCAATACTATGAAGACAGTGATTCTCCAGTTATAGATTCTAGACCATCAGAATAGACAGAAAAGGCCTTGGAGATTGTGTAGTGTTGGGATCCTGGGAGGAGAGATGATCCAATGGAGAATCTCTCTGAAGAAGTGGTCCACAAAATAGTAACATTTGTGAACCACTATTTAAGGAGTCATGGGAAGAGTAGTTAAAACTTCGCCATTTTGCTTTGTAGTTGTTTTTGTGAACATTTAGTTCAGGTACATGCATGCACACATACACATGCCAAGTTTTAAGCATATACAGCATTTCAAAATGAAACTCCGTCAAAATCACGAGGTTGCATCAAGTTATGCTGAGCCCATGAGAACCAACAACTGTGCCACTGATGCAAAACTATGTATCAGCCCAGGTTTGCGTCAAATATTTATGAACCTGACTTTTGATTAACTTGGCATGATATTAAAGTTTCTAATGAAACACAAAAGCAGGCTGTTTATGGGTTTTGCTGATAAAATATTTAACGCATTATGAAATTTGAATTAGTAATGCCATGTTCAAAATACCATCGTCATTAATCTTAGCTACTAATTTAATACCTCCTGTGGACCTCAATTATCTATTATCACAAGATTCTTTGCCAGAACCCTCAACTTCATATCTGATCAGAGCTTGCACTTAAGATATGGCCTGAACCTCTAATGGACATCCAGGACTTTTTCATCAAGGTGTTGTACAAACACATAGTCTCACTTTGAATTTAAATCAAGGGGATCTTTTAAGTACTGAAGCTGCAATTCAACTACTCTCTTCTTAGTCCTGTATAATGAACACTAACATATCCCCATAATGGACCTACTTTGGCATCAGGACTTCAAAGAATGCACTAAAAGAAAATTTCTTTGATATATAGTGCAATCAAAAGGTATTAGGGAGATGTGTAAGGCATTTCTACTTCACTGTATAATGCCACATTAACATTCAAGTACTGGGTAATCACCTGAGCCTTTAGGATGATGTCAAGGGATGGCCAAGTGTACCATAAGCTGAATGTTTGAAATCCCTTTCAGTACATAAAGGATTTATTTTCTAGTCATGGACGAAGTTTTTCACCTGACACATCAATGTGCAGCCACCTGAAGGCGTTCTCTGAATAACAACAACCACTGACTCCTTCTGCCTTTTAGATTTTCAGAAGAGATGAAGTGCCAGCCTTGGAAGACTTCTTTATATTTACTGCACTTCACTTTTGGTTTGTTGGCCTGATGACAGCTTGACTACGGAAAGCCTTGCAGACATTTTTGAGGTGGTGATCTTCTCAGAACCAACCATATGGTCTTCCAGACATTCTGCTCTGATTCTGGATGATGACTGGAAACCAACACTAGGCAGACATGGAGTAACATATGCCTTCATAAACATAGACAGAGAGACCTCTCTGGTGGTAGATGAGACGATCCAGGAAGGTTTAGTATAACAGAAGTGGATAGCATATAAACATTCCAGCAGAATGGATGAGATCCATATTTGCAGTCCTTGAGTTTAATGGAATTTACCATTTATTTCTATAATTCAGATGCCTTTGTCATGACTTTGTCATGAACATCTAGCGCTTCCACCTAGACACTTTGAAAGACTTAAAATTTACTGTAAATATAAGGGATTTCCTGGTAGAAAAAAACAAGTAAAACCTTCCTGAGCATTCTCATTCATACAAATGACAAACAAATCCTAAAATTCTCATAGAAAGGAGTATTGTAGTACTTCAGGTTTATGGCCTGGCCTCTACATTGCTCCAAAGTTATTTATCTTGGTTATAAGATATATAATTCAGTTCTCAGGTCTCTGGGAGCAAAAGTATTTATCTACTTAGCCAATATCTTAATTGCAGTAGAAATTAGAGCTCCTAAGGCTCCATATCACAGCTCCAGTAAATGTGTTAAGGGCCTTAGAGGTTTTGGTAAATATTCATTTTGTCAACTTCTTCCGGTCTAGACATTCTGGGATTCACTGTAGATGGTTTGGCTTTGACCCTTAGGATTCCCTGAATAAAAGGGAACCCATGACAAACTCATTTCAAGAGGTGATACTTGCTCCTTCTGTTACATAAAATATACCACCTGTAGATGAGAGTGCTCAATGCTATAGACAACACAACTGCAGTGTTTTCCCTGATCACACTGGACAGAGAACCAGGTAAGAATAGCTGCCCAGTCTGTCTAAGGAAATATAGAAACTATACCAGAACATGAAGTACTTTCAACTGTTGTCACCTAAGGGAATTATGGGGTTAGGTCTCTTTGTCACCTTTCAGAATCACAACACTGAAATTCTGGATGCAAGATTCAGTGAGGAGGGATGCATACTCCATCCTTCTTTCTCTAGCCCAGTGAATATCTAAGTATTCTAGAGTGAGTGAGCATGACTCTATAACTCAGTGGTTAGAACACTTACTTGTCAGACCTAGGATTGAGTTCCTCTCCAATGAATATTTAAGTATTTTAAACAAAGTAGAACAGGTTCAACAGGCAAAATTGGTAGCAACCCACCCAAAAATATTCCGTAGCCCAGGTGTTAGGACATCACCTGAGAGACTTGGGTTTAAATCCCTGCTCTGAATCAGGCAGTGGGGATTTGAACTTGGAATCCCAGATCCTGGGTGAGTGCTGTAACCCTAGGCCACTATGTATAATGTGTTTTGTGAAGGGCTCTTAGGTAGCCTCTATGGACACCTACTGGATTGGGCCCCAGAGGCAACATTGGTGAATGAATGCCTAATTTGAGAATCCTACTGGGATTTACAGCAGCTTGGTGGTATGAAGTTTGGGAAGCTTTTTGCATGTACAGTGGCAGAAATTTAGTGGCCTACCAGACTTCACCAGCAGAAACTTAAGTATCTAGAGACTTTTGAAAACTACAGCATTATGCAGCTGCTGAGCATGGGTTTTGAGGATTTAAATTTTGGACCTAGCTGCTTAAATCCCTTTGTGGATCTAGCCCTCAGATACTATGGTGATGAGAATGGTATAAGAACCAGAATAGAAGAGAACTAAATCAAATCTTTAGGTCTTTTATCCATCAAGATCCACATCATCATTCCTAGGAGTCTTGCAAGGAGGTGAATAATGAATATGCCTCCCCAATAAAGTGCTCTTTTGGGCATTTGGGAAACCATGAAAACACAGTTTTTTGCTTTATTAGTTATTTGATAGAGTGAACACAACATTTTTTGTTTTTTTCCCTGTAACAGTTTATTGGTCCAGATTCTAGTCAGCTTCATACTTCTGAAATTTGGACATCTCCTTTAATTTGAATGATCGCATCTTATGCTGGAACTGTAGTATCAGGAACTAAGATACAGTATAAACTCGTTGGGACAGAAACCCTGTCTTTTTATGTTTTCCATAAAACACCATGTGCAACTACTGTTGTATAAAAACCAGTATTAGTATTAACCTAACATTTTAGGAGAGACCAAAAATAACCACACCCCAAATATAAAAAACCCTCTTATTTAAAGCATTTTGAAAGAACTTAAACATAGACTCTCCCTTCAGAGCTGAATGTCTGAGTTTGTTGGGTGTTTCAGTTAAGATTCAGCATTGTTGTAGCAAAAAACCTCTCTAAGGTCACCAAATATGTAGTTTCCAAATGCAAACACTGTAATTTTGCAATGAGTAATTAAAACATAAACTCCAACTGTGCCAAATGTGAGTGCCTCTGTTCATATCAGAAATAGATAGTGAAATGTACTTAGAAGGGTTAACGCCAAAGTAATTGAGAGATTCACCTAAATCATACCATTGCTTATCAAATATTCTTCCCACGTCAGTACTGAACATCCAAAGCCAAGTTGCAAGATTTATTTATTTTTCCTACTTAACTATGCCTGCCTCTATCAGTGAGTACAATGACCTCCAGTGCCGGTGCTGAGATCTGGCACACTGAATCCAGGGGCTTACCTGCATAGCAATACTTGAACGCTTTAGTTTCTGTTGGACAGGTTTCATGTTTCTAGTATGCTAATGATATAATGTAGTGCCAGTATGGTTGAGATTATTTTAATGCACATGTAAACCTTCAAGCATGCCCACTAGGCGGTAAGGGCCAATTTTTTAAAGATATTTAGGTGCTTAAATATGCAGTTAGAAATTAATGGAAATTAGGCACCTAAGTGTTTTTGAAAACCCCACTTTATGCCTATTTGTATCTTTAGGTGCCTAAATACCTTTACAAATCTGGCCCTAGATATTTATAGAAGCTTGAGCAGCTTCCAACTGAGCTGAATGCTCATGCAATTAATAAAAATTTTGTACCCTCTCTCCTGCCCAATCTGACCCCTAAGTATTTATGAAACATTATAAATTCATGGCTAGCTGATGCTGCAGCATTCAAGGATTTGGAACCATCAGGTTAACATGTAAACACCTGTTTGACATGAAACATTGTAAAAAGCATATGTTTGTTTTCCTCAAGCAGGAAAGTACATTAATTCCTAGCAGTCTGCTTCACTTCAAATATTAAAAGCACATATTGCATTATTTTTTTAAAACACCCCTAACGCCACAAATTGGAAAAGAAGCCTACAAAATAGAAGTGCATCATGTCTTGATATATTTTCAAAATCTGACCAAACTAAACCATTAAACAGCCATCTTGTTTCACAAAGTCTGCAAACTATTCAACTATTAACCCCATACCAAGAATGTAGTATCAATCAAAATATGTACACATTAGTAGTTTTCAATAAAATCTGTCAGCCAAATGACCTGCAGCTCGTACTTCATTTTTAGAGTATTTGGTTATGTTGAGGAATACACATATGACCTTGCTTAAACACAGTGAGTGCTGTCAGTGTCACTCTATTTGTCAAAAATATCTTAAATTCCATGTAGTGCTTTTCAAATCAGTACAAAGACCGGGTCCAAATATGCAATTCTTCACTCAACCAAGTGGTCCAGACTCATGTAATAGTCCCAGAGGTTATAGTGGGACTACTTATATGCATGAGTTGATACTACTCACATGAGTAAGAATTTGTGGTATTTGGCCCATAATGTGTCTCCTATTGCTGATGTCACATTAAGATTTTTTTGTAGGAGAAAAATTAGTGATTTTTTTTGCACACTAATGTCTAAGACTGTGGTGGAAGGCTGCCAAGACTCAGCCCTCAGAAAGGATCCAGGCCATTATCTCATTCTGTGATTTACAATAGAAGTGAATAGCATGCTTTTTAAAAAATAAACCACAGGAATACAAGGGAAGTGCTTTCTCAGTGCAAAATACAAATACGTGAGAGCTGACTTTTAAAAATAAACTGTTAAATCAAATCAAAACAAAACAATTAAGTCACAGAATTTCTAATGCATTAAAATTATACATTTCATTCTCACAATAAATATTATCCAATTTCATCCGTTTTATCATTGATTTACTATGTGAAATGCCATGTGCTTCACGCAAAAGATCCCCAGTTTTTCTTTAATACATTCTAGCTTCTTACAGCTTCACTCCCACAAAAGTCTTATTCAAAATATTACTTTTGGAAACTGGACTTTATCAGTCAAGGATTTCCCTCTGTTACCTAAACTATAATGAACAGAAGAGCATATTACATGAAGTGCTACATCTGTCTTTCCTTAACCTGATCTGGAAAGGTATTAAGACAGTAACAATGTCTTTACCGAGAGAGGATACATATCTCATTATTCACCTCCTTGTAAAACCCATAGTCTTAGAAGTCATGTATCTGACCTTCCTACCTAGGCTAGGTAGAAAAATGGTTAACTGATTGGCTGAAAGTGATTGTTAATAGAAAGCCTATGTTTAACATAATCCTCTTCAGAAAGCAGTTCGCTGTTCCACCCACAGTAATCAAGGTTGTAGTGTCAGACCAGGTTCTTGATTATCTCTCTCCATGGCTCTATGTGTCATTGCATGCCAACAGTTTTCCTGTCTTGAAAGAATTTTTGAGATTATGAATTTATTTCCATCCCCAAATTAGGATGAAAAGACAGAATCTTGAAAAATTTTGTGAACCAAAAAAAAGGGGATTGAGTCAATCAAAATGTTTTTGTTTTGATAATTTCAAAATGTTTTGTTTCAATTTCAACTTTTAATTTTTTTTACTTTTTTTTTTTACTATAAATTAACTTACATTTTGAAGCAGAGTCATTTTGACATGAAAAATTTAACTTTTATCATTTAGAAAATGTCAACAATTTTATAAAAAATCTGACAGGAACATATGGAGATATTTTATGTACCATATTTATATTTATTGAGAAACAATCCATTTTTATTTTAAGTGGAAAATTGATAGCACTCAATTTGTATGCACATTTTCCTGTAAGTTCTTGTGTCTTTCTCTTGGCTGGCACTGAGCCCTAATTCATCATATAATCATAACCTCATGTTCGTGGAGACCCCAATTCAGCAAAGTACTTAAGCACTTGCCAAACTTTAGCATGTGAACAGTCTCATTTAAATCTTTAGGGCTCCATTTGTTTTTTGGATAGGGACAATTAGCCTGCAATGTTTTAAAATACAATTGTCGTTCCATTACTCTAGTGTAACAATATCCTGCTCTGACTTTAAACACTGTAAATCATTTCAGTTCTATTATAATAGTTGAAAATGTGCAATTTTGCATATTAATAGTGCATAAAATAAATACAGCTTAATTGAAATTCCCACCTAATAAATGGCTCTGTTACCACAGTCATAATAGCAGGACATTTCATACAAATATTTGATAGCATATGAGAAATTAAATAAAATATAATAGGGAATTTATAACACTTTTTGTAGTTGGGCTTGAAAAGTCAATATAGATATTTTGACGGTGAAGTAGCCAGATGAATGCACACCATGAAACCAAGGCAGCCATGCACATCAGAACATGTGCAATCACACCATTCTTCCTTGCTCTCTAAAAAATACTTACATCACAACCTATATTGTACAACGAACATTTTTTGTTAAGGAACAATCACTGTTCAGCAGAAAAACATTTGCTATTTTTCTGCTAAAGCCTATCAAAAATGTCTCTATTTCAATGTATTTCAGCTGAGTTGAAAGGTATATCTCTGACTTCCTTCTGATATATATCCATATTTATAGCTTCCAAATATTGGAAAGTAGGTAACCAGGGACAATAGAAATTTACAGGCACAGATAATTTGCCACTTGCAATGAGGTTTACTATTTTTAGAGAATCTAAGCTTTCATTTAAAAAAAAAAGATGGCTCTAGTCCTTTTGGTTGTAAAGAACATTTCTGAATATAATAAACCAATGTACTAATGTTCTTGCATACTATTGTACAGCCTACCTGTTCAGGAAAAAAGTAAAGACCAGCTCAGAAGTAGCATCATCTCACAGTACATTTTGTGTGAAGCATTTTTTGAGACACTGGCCTAAACACTACTGCCACCAGATTCTGAGACTGCAGGCAGACACAAACTGAACCAATAGTTTACCAACAGTTTTATTGTGAAAGGCAGCCGCAAAAGTGGCACCATGGGTTCCATGGTATTGTGTCTTTCAGTACCAAATGTGCATGGCTTGCAAAAGAAAAGATTTTTTTCTCTAACTCCAACTCAACCTAGGATCTAAAAGTCAAGATAGGTTATTTCCTTCTTGTGGGTCAACATCAACACCAGTAATAAAGCTTCTGTGGGCCAGACTGGATCCTCAGTGACACCTATGCAACCCCATTAACTTCATTGGTTTGCTCATGTTTAGATTACTAGAATTTAGCAAACAATTCTGTTGGTGATTGTGATGGGTCTCTAAGACTTTGAATTCCAGCATGAGGCAGTCTTGCTTGTGGTAGCTGGATGTTAGTTTTTTAATACCAACAGCCTTTTAGCCACTCAAGCACTCTCCTCTGGGCTATGCCAGCCCTGTCTTTGCCTTGTAGGTTAACAATAGGTGCACCCAAGTACCTTTGAAGCATTTCCCTGTGATATCCAGTCCCTGACACGGGCTACTCGCAGAAATCCAAGATCCTCTGCCCCCAAAGGAACACTTGTAATTAAACAAAAGAAAGTTCATTTAAGAAAGAACAGAGATTCCACTGAAAAAAATGGTTACAATAGAAAACAAAATCATAAAACATGAGCTAGAACTTATCAATAGTTACCTTTCCTAGCTAATAAAATAGGTCCATCTGTCCCCGTCCCCACCACCTGCCACCAAAGTTCAGCCTGTTGAAGATCTGGCTGGCTTCTCAGGAACCAAGATCCAATCTTTTATGAAAAACACCCCTGCTCAACAAAATGTCTTCTCAGTGAATGGATACAGAGTGCCTCTCCCCATTCTATGAGATACTGAAACAGCCTTTCGTCTTTATTAATAGACAGGATGATTCCCTGTCTGTTATAATGTTCATTGTTATCTCTGAGTGGTTTGATTGTTTGCAGTAGTCTTTGATGGTTGTCCAGTGCCTGTTCTGTGATGGGGCAATGGTAGGCAATAGAACCTTGCATTATCTCACTGGTTGGCCAGGGATTGGAGGCAACTTCCTCCTGCACAGATAAGCCATCACCACGTAATATCACTCCCTGATGACTCCTTTTAACTTTAAGACCATAAGGGCATAAACTTCAATATAGTTATGTTATTCCTTAAATATTACCTATACACACGTCATGCCATGGTTATGAACATTGATAATTTGCACACTTTCAATAAAGATCTTACATGTTACCCTTTATGGACAAGTATCCTATAAACAATCTATTTGATATAGTGAGTTTGTCAGCTCTGAGATAGATAAGTGTTGTTTGCAAAAAACAAAAACAAAAACAAAAACCAGGGGACCCTTTGCCAATGACCCTGCATGTCAGAATAATTCACAAGAAAAGAGAACACAGCTCACTCTTGTAGTTGTGCTGGGCTCTGTAGTGTAGTAGGAATAATTAAAAAAACAGTAAAACCCAATTCTTGAGCAGATATGACTGAATCTGTACAGCTGTGTTTAAACTGGCCTTTTCTAAGGAAATCTCCCACTGTTTCACTATCACTGATAGTGATAGCAGCCCCAATGATGGTGGTAGTGCTCATGAAGACTGGGCACAGGCATTTTTTACCACCAGATTGACAAGCATTGATCAGGGAAGGTGTAGATGACACCATACTAAAAATGCTAGTGAATGCTGATATCCTGTCTAGGGGATAGGATAGGGGGAGTGTGCCTTTTAAGTGCAAGCAAGGCACTGTGAAGCTCTTGTTATGCATCAGTTGAAACTGAATGCCATTTACAGCATAGCCCTTGCAAGCATCTTAATTGCCGATGAGCACTGAACACTACACTGTCTACATTAGAACTCCGACTTTTGTTGTCACCAGTGGAGCTGAAATAATTGTAACAAATGGTATGCATGACCACAGGAAATCTCTGGAATAAGAAAATGTCATTTTTGCATAGTAACACATTTTGTAATAGAGCCAAATTTTCAAAGAAGTATATATTATAAAATGGGATTTATGTCAATGGGGTGTTAACTCTAAAGCTTAATGTTTATCATCACCTTCTAGCATTGTTAATTGACTCATAGCTGATTTTTATATCAGAATAAAACAACCAGCTAATACATAATAATGTGGCTGAATGTACCAGTTGCATCCTGATATTCCACTCATTTAAATAAGAATAAAGCTGAAGCTTTGAAGCTATAAGTAAAATACTTGACTATCAGACACTTTTTTTGCAATTGAGCTATTTGGTAATGACCATAAGAAGTGGGTACAAGTGGTGTTTATAGTGTTCTTAGATAAAAAGTCTTGGTCTTTTTTAAGTGGAATTGCAGGATTTTGTTTATTTTTCTATACCACGTGGTGCAGCAACAGTAGTAGTATCTCTATTTCAACTTCAGAGTAGGAGTAAGTACAGAAAATGAAAATAAAAATATTCCTTACCAAAACTTCACAGATGTGTTAGGGGGAAAATCCTAATAGATTTTACTTGTCTGTATATCTGACTACATGCGTGTCAGAATGATGTGTCTGGGTTCCTTTGTATTCAATATTTGGCCTAAACTATACAGCTATTTTTATTTGGAATTTGTTATAGTTACTTTGGTGGAAGGAAGGAACACACAAAGAAAACACAGTAGCTAGAATTTTCTAGGGCAGGAGAAAAAGGAAGGGACAATCCAATGTTGTGCTCAATGCAGAGATAATAGCATTGGCAAGTGAGCAGTCTAGGATATTTGATTTAACGCAGTCCCATGTCAAGTAAGTACATGGACAGTATACAACACATGAAACAGTTACCACACAAAGGCCTTTTGTGAGTGATGACAAGATTAAAGTAAACTGAAAGTCAGCCCATGCACTTTCCAAACCATTCCATCCTGGACAACATAAGGACTTGATCCAATGCCTATTGAAATCAAATGTAGAGCCTCTCATGAACTCCAACTGGCTTTAGATGGGAACCTACAGTGGTAATTTAAGTAATTTTCTTGTATATTTTCCTTCTTGTCTGAAATAGTTTATATAATTCCTCGAGCTAATCTGAAAGTGAAGGAAACTTTGGCTCTTATTCTGTTTTTCCTTGTGTTGTGAGTCCTATTGACTGCATATTTCCATGGTGACACCGTAATGTGAGGAGTCATAGGAATAGGAATTATAGAATATGAGTCACTCCTTGCTCATGCAAATTGCAAACTCCTGTGCTAGCTTTCTTCACTCCTGGGAAAGAGCAGGCAGTGTTTGCCCTGCCACCCTTTCTGTGGTAGGAGGGTTGTATGGAGAAGGACAGCTTGAATATGTCGTGGCTTTCCATGGGATTGCACTGACATAACTCATCTTCCTGACTGCCTTGGCTATGCCCACTCTTCCTATCCAGAGTCAACCGCTTTGTGGCAGAGTGGTGGGTTTTGTATTACCTCTATTCATCGCTGCACCATAATCTTTATTAGCTTTTAGACAATGAAGGGAATCAGACCTACATGCAATATGAACATGAAGTCTGATGCTAAAAATACTTTCATCAATGTCTTCCCAAATTATTTTGGCTCTTCTCTTGATACATGTGTCTTTGAGATGTCAGCAATCTGCCAAATGCTAAAAACTTGGCCATGGCAATTTGGTTAGCTAATTGGTCAGCACTAGTTTCCAATATGCATGCTATTGGCTTAATTAGGTATAATTAACAAATGTTTATGTCTGTTGTAGGGGACAGTGGATATCTACTTAAGATTTATTTATTGGCACCATATGGCAATCTGGTAAATGATTGCCAAAATAATCATAATGAAGCATATAAGAGAACTTATTCAGTCCTAAAAAAGACTTCTGGAATACTAAAAATGTTTTTCAGATGGCTATATAGTACAGGAGGTGCCCTCAGCTCATTCCCCGCAAAGTCTGCCTGGTGTTTCTTGCTTTCTTTCACCAATGATTACAGGAACACTACAGCACAGTATATACATAAGTATGACAGTGCAATTCATTTGAAAGATTGTAATAGATACAATATACATTTGTTATCGTTCATTATGTGCACTACTGATGAATAATTAACACTTTTGTCCCCAGTGTGGAGGAGACTTTGGGGGGGAGTAAGTACAAGTTATCCAAGTCCTAATAAAGTTATTCTCACCTAGAAACTCCCACAATTAAAAATTTGCTGTTTCCATTCCTTTTCTATATCAATGCATGGAATACCTCTCACTATATATTCATCAGCCTTTGTCTACAGGGCTTAACAAATAAAAGCAGTACATATGGTATTGTGGCTGTAACACCAGAGAGAACCTGTGTATCCACAGAAGACAATCCAAAGACATATACTTTGTGCAAGAACAAATTATGGGCCTTGATTTTCGACTGTAATCTCTTTCCTTCTTTCTATTATATGTGTGTACATAGCACAATGGGGTGCCAGGCTTCTAGGTGCCACTGCAAATACAAATAATAAATAATGATTCTGCCACTCTTACTAACACTGAGTCAGACCTTACTCCACAAATAGCTCCATTGAATCCAATGGAGTTACTCATAGAGTATGGTTCCTTTGAATATGAGTAAGGTTGGTAAAATCTAGCCCAATATATAAAATGGTAATCAACTATACTATTAATCCATGACCAATAGTTGAATGCTTTCTGATACTAGAAATTTATTCACAAGTATTTACAATTATGAATAAGTTATATTTATTCTAAGGGAATGGATGATTTGCAGAATTAGTAATTGGATATAGACCCTTTCAATGCCTAAGTCACTGGTTTGGTATGGACAAAGGTAGTTGTAGGATCAAATGTCATTTCCAGCTGAGATCTCTTTGACTTCTGTGAAATTATTTTGTCATCTCCTCAGTCCAATTCTTTGTCAAATTATGTCCCATCTCACAAAACCCAAATAGCATAGAAAAGTCAAGACTGGTTGCAAAAAAAGAGAGAATGTTTTAGTTTCCTGTTTCTAAGAGAGCATTATAAAATACTGAAATAAAAAAAACCCTTACAAAACTAATTTTAAGAATGCTGACAATGAACTTTTAAGAGGAAAAGGGAGGAACTATTTTCCATTAATTGAAATGCCATTACTCATATGCAGTATATAGGGCATAGTAGATTTAAAAACTATCACAATCCTTTTGTGGCATGGAGCCAACAGTTCGTGTGACGTGTTTAAATATTAAGGGCCAAATGCAGCCCTGATACAATTGTATTGAAGTCAGTGGAGTTGCGCCCACATATACCAGGGTCTCATTTTGGTCCTTAAAGTATGCCTTTCTAGATAGACAGATCTGCCTATTCTAATAAGTGGGTCAACTGTTTGATTTATATTACAGCAATAGAAATAAATTAAGAAGTAAAGAAAATATTTTATAAAGTTAAATAAGAGATGAAAAGAAGATTTTTTTTCCTTGTAACCCTATGAACAATTCTTCAATTTAGTCTCCACAGTCACTGTCATTATTGAAAAGATTGGAGACACCATTTTCTACACAAAAAATCTCAAGTTAGCTTTTCAAACTTTTATTCATGGATTTGTATCAAGTGTATTTAAAGTGACCGACTTCCTGGTAATATAGTAGACATGATCAGTTTAGCACAGATTTCTGACAGGGATTTGTTTGGTTTAGTGTGGGTTTTTTTAATTCTACACAAAGAAGAAAAGTAGTCATCTTAGATAACATATTCTTGTGGTAGTAGGCCAAGAAGTATCTTCTGATAAGTGCGGGTAGTTATAAAATAACATTTAATCAACTGATACGGAAATACTTTTGGAGATTGCACTGTAACCAGGAAACTTTTCAATCCTTTTCATGCAGGTGGAATAATAATAAAAATGTCATTTTTAAATATAAAATTATAGCAACATTAAAATTAATGTTTTCATTGTCCAAGAAGTCAAGAAATTCATAGCCAAGTTTCTCACAGTCAGAATAATCCTGTCCCCATGCACATATGAAATTCACTAAGGATTTCATATGTGATCACTTACTCTATAAGCAAAACAAATACTGCATATCCTAATTTTCAGGGGGAAATGTGATGTGGCTTTCTATTATATAACTTGCTGAACAGTGTCTTACACTGCTCAGAGTTTTGTGATCGTTTGTATATTGCAGGGGTTCTCGTATGTTTCACAGAGTGGGACCCCATTTAAACAAAGATTATCTCGTAGACGATATTCCCTCATTTGCAAATTTGTGGACCACCTCCTTTCCCATTCATTATCATGAAGCATCCCTGTGGCAACTGTTGTAGTTGCTGACCTAGAAACTGTGATAATAGGGAAGTATTTAATGTATTTTTCGTTGTCTTTTAATGCAGTTTAGTAATGGGGAATAAAGAAAAGGGCCAATACCAGCTGTCCACAGACCACAGTTTGCAAACTTCTGCTCTGTCGCAATGGATACATGCAAGGGGATAGATCTAAAGCTCCTATGGGAACAGTAACTCTGAGTTTCATGGCTTGATTGGTTGAAATCTCAGCCTTTTCATTCTATTAATATAGTTTTTCTATATAATCTTCCAATTTTTGTTTTATAAATGTTCTTTTAAAAGTACATCATTAAGTAAAAATATTGACAGAGAAGTGCAACGAGAACTGCAGGAAATGAAGGAGATGAAATTGTACTCTGGTGCACAAAAGATGCATGTATTCCACTAACTCTCCGTTTCCTTGGAGACCTTCATCTAAATGCTTATCAGACCCGTCATTGCTTGAGATATCCTGGCTCCACTTGAAGTCAATGGCAAAACTCCTACTGACTTTACTGAAGACAGGATTTCACCCTGAGTATATGTGCATGGTTTTGAGGTGGGAAGCTAATGATTTTTGTTGTTGCATTCACTGAGGTTCTGGGGAACAAAAGAACAGGAGCATGTCTCCAACATATCATCTCTGGAGATCACTCCACTAGTCATCGATCACCAAGAGAAAACCATAAGTGTGTACAGTCACAAAAATTAACAAGTGCTCAGAACCTCTCAGAATCAGGCCTTAGACCTGCAGTTACCATTGCCTGCCTCTGGTCTTTCTCTGCTCCCACTGAAGTCACCGAGAGAGTTGAATAAGCAAAATTGTTTTAAAATTTACTTCAAGTGGGAAAAGTGTATATTTTCCTCATCTCTCCATAACTCAGAAATGACTGAAAGTATTTGTCCATTTTCGTTCCCACATTTTTCAAAAACCTTACAATTGTTGCCTTCACGTTAACATTAAACATAACATTAAATTAATCTTGACTGTCATAGTGGAAAGCTACCATCTGCCAATCCGGCTGCAGTGAACAGTGGAACACTTTAAAAAGAAAACAGATCATTTTATTCATTAGCAATTTGCCTTGTATGTACAACTGTTTGAATGTTCAAAAGAGGTCCTTATTTGTTATGACTTTCTCCGAGAGAATCTCTGACAATATTACCCAGGAAAGGGGATAGTCACAAGGCCTAGAAGAGTACATCCATAAATATGCAACAAAATTTTAAAAGGTTACCTCTGTTCAAAACTCTCACCGCCTGCAGAATATTATAAAAATATTGAATGTCTGTGAGAAATTCAGTTCCAGATGTCATAAACACATCATGCAGTGGAGGAGACTCTGTTGCTGACATGACCCTAAGAAAGTGACAAAAAAACAAAAGAAGTGCTCAAGTCTCCCAGCCTATTGCCTGGATGACCTTATAACTATCCTGTTCCAACTGAGTGTTTATCAGAGAAGGCCAATGCCTGCTGTGCATCTGCTGCCCGGGACAATCACCTTATTTTCTCTAAAGTTCAATGTCTTTTTAAAATTTAAGTTCAAGATAGACTGGACTAAAATTAGGAGCAGGTTTTCCTTTTCCACTTTGATTCAAATCAAAGCTAAAAATCTCTTTAAACATTTTAACTCTGTTGCTGTAGGCCTAATTACGCTAGAGCAAACCTGTGCAGTTGAAAGGAGAAATGTAGCAAATAATTTAGTGTTCTGTTCATCTGAAGCTAAACGGCATGGGCACTGAACTTCAGACACAGTGGCTGCTACACATGCTCAAAGTTGATGTCAGTGTATACCTTCCTTAAACAGAGGCAGGCTCCATCCAATCAACTGACAAAACTTTGTCTGCAAACACAGCAAAAGACAAACTCAAAAGATCATAAGAATTATTTCAAAACAATTCTACTCTTCTTTTAAACCATTCTAATTAGGTAATATTAAAAAATTTGAACCACTTTGCAACCCAGGTCATCTAGACATATTTCTGAATTGTTTTGCCTATCCAATTAAGGGCCATATCCAGAATTCATTCATTACATGCATTTCTGAAATGCCCAGTACTATAGTATCTAGGCACCTTTACATATAATTGTCTTGTGTAATACATGAGATGGCCTCTAATAGAAGCCCAGCTTTTCACTTTCTCTGCCTACAGAGCTTCTTACCAGAAATGTGGGACTATAAATTAAGGGGTGGGGGGCTTGACCATCTTTTAGGAAAGGAAACACCTTTGTGAAGAAGTGGATCCTTTAGATGCTTGGAAGATGATAGAGACAAGACTCAGTCAAATCTCCGGGGACAGCTTGTTCCACAGACCTAGGAAGCATACATTTTTGCCGCACAAATAAAAGCACTATACAGGCTGGTTACAATGCACACAAGGAATCTGCATTTTCTAAGTTAATTAAGCAATATCCATTTTTAGAAAACAATAGGAAAAGTCAACAGTACTACAAAGATACAAAACGCTCAAAATATTTTCACAACCTGTTTGAATCCAATGTGGATTAAAACAGGAGAGCTGCAAACTGATGAAAAATGGCATTTGTAAAAATGGGAACTAACCCTTAATACAGCATGGGAAACATGATGCTTTATTAATTATCTCCAAACAGAAACCATAAAAGAGTTGCAGTATTTAAAAGAATAAGATTTGTAAGGGATAAATTATGGAAAGAATATTTAAGATAAATATGAGACTGAGGGCATTTTTAATTATTAAAATTGTACTTTAAATTGAATCATCTCCCAGCCTTAAAGGTTTATATATTTTTTCTGAAATAAATTGAACTCACTTTAAGGATCAATCAAAATTGAATTATAATATAGGATAATTAAGTTCAGTGCTGTAATTTCAAAAGAGGTACTCACCATTGGAAGACACACGTTGACATTTTTTTGTTTGTTTAAATATAGAATGCAGTGCTTGAAACAGACAACTTCATCTTCTCATTCATAAATCTTTTTCATACACATATCTTACTGTAGAAGCACATATTCTTTTACTCCTACTTGTTCTTGAGAGCAGTTTTTGAGAAAACTAAGTGTAGACAAGCCCTCAGTAACGCTACGTGGTTTCTTTAGCCATGGAGCAGTCCTCCTTGCATGTGACAATGCAGGCAAAGTAGGTGTAAGCGTGTTGATTAAACATCTTTTATTTTTCATAGATATTATAGATATTAAGATCAGAAGGGACCATTATGATCATCTAGTCTGACCTCCTGCACAATGCAGGCCACAGAATCTCACCCACCCACTCCTGCAAAAAACCTCTCACCTATGTCTCAGCTACTGAAGTCCTCAAACCATGGTTTAAAGACTTCAGGGAGCAGAGAATCATCCAGCAAGTGACCCGTGCTCCATGCTACAGAGGAAGGTGAAAAACCTCTAGAGCCTCTTTCAATCTGCCCTGGAGGAAAATTCCTTCCCGACCCCAAATATGGCGATCAGCTGAACCCTGAGCATATGGGCAAGATTCACCAGCCAGATACTACAGAAAATTCTTTCCTGGATAACTCAGATCCCATCCCATCTAACATCCCATCACAGACCATTGGGCCTATTTACCATGAATATTTTAAGATCAATTAATTGCCAAAATCATGTTATCCCATCATACCATCTCCTCATAAACTTATCGAGTTTAATCTTGAAGCTAGATGGATCTTTTGCCTCCACTGCTTCCCTTGGAAGGCTATTCCAAAACTTCACTCCTCTGATGGTTAGAAACCTTCGTCTAATTTCAAGTCTAAACTTCCTAATGACCAGTTTATCTCCATTTGTTCTTGTGTCCACGCTGGTACTGAGCTTAAATAATTCCTCTCCCTCTCCCATATTTATCCCTCTGATATATTTATAGAGAGCAATCATATCTCCCCCAACCTTCTTTTGGTTAGTCTAAACAAGCTAAGCTCCTTGAGTCTCCTTTCATAAGACAGGTTTCAGAGTAGCAGCCGTGTTAGTCTGTATTCGCAAAAAAGAAAAGGAGTACTTGTGGTAGCTTAGAAACTAACAAATTTATTTGAGCATAAGCTTTCGTGAGCTACAGCTCACTTCATCTTCCCCCTGTATTTTCCACTGAATGCATCCAATGAAGTGAGCTGTAGCTCACGAAAGCTTATGCTCAAATAAATTTGTTAATCTCTAAGGTGCCACAAGTACTCCTTTTCTTTCTTTCATAAGACAAGTTTTCCATTCCTTGGATCATCCTAGTAGCCCTTCTCTGTGCCTGTTCCAGTTTGAATTCATCTTTCTTAAACATGGGAGACCAGAACTGCACAGTTTTCCAGAAGAGGTCTCACCGGTGCCTTATATAATGATACTAAAACCTGTTTATCTCTACTGGAAATACCTCGTCTGATGTAGCCCAAGACTGTATTAGCTTTTTTCATGGCCATATCACATTGGCAGCTCATAGTCATCCTGTGGTCAACCAATACTCCAAGGTCCTTCTCCTCCTCCATTACTTCTAATTGATGCGTCCCCAGCTTATAACTAAAATTCTTGTTGTTAATCCCGAAATGCATGACCTTACACTTCTCACTATTACATTTCATCCTATTACTATTACTCCAGTTTCCAAGGTCATCCAGATCTTCCTGTATCGTATCCCGGTCTCTCTCTGAATTGGCAATACCTCCCAGCTTTGTATCATCCGCAAACTTTATTAGCACACTCCCACTTTTTGTGCCGAGGTCAGTAATAAAAAGATTGGTCCCAAAACTGATCCCTGAGGAACTCCACTAGTAACCTCCCTCCAGCCTGACAGTTCACCTTTCAGTATGACCTGTTGTAGTCTCCCTGTTAACCAATTCCCTATCCACCTTTCAATTTCATACTGATCCCCATTTTTTCCAATTTAACTCAGTAATTCCCCATGTAGCCTGGTATCAGACGCCTTACTGAAATCTAGGTAAATTAGATCCACTGCATTTCCTTTGTCTAAAAAATCTGTTACTTTCTCAGAGAAGGAGATCAGGTTGGTTTGGCATGATCTACCTTTTGTAAAACCATATTGTATTTTGTCCCATTTACCATTGACCTCAATGTCCTTAACTACTTTCTCCTTCAAAATTTTTTCCAAGACCTTGCATATTACAGATGTCAAACGAACAGGCCTGTAGTTACCCGGATCACATTTTTTCCCCTTTCTTTTTGCATTTTTGCAGCATTAGCTTCCAGCCTGCCCAATGGCCAAACTTTAGGAAAAAATCATCAGCCATTTTATAGAGTGCAAATGTATATTTGTTACACAGAGCAAAAGAAATAAAGAGGTGCCTTTATTGTTAGAGGACTTTGGGCTTTCTGTGCAGTAAGGAAGTGTGTTCTCTTTCTAAGGAGGTGGTTTTTTAGAAGCGGATGTTTACTGGAAATTATAGGCAGATAATTGTTTATTTTAGTCATAAACATGAATTACTATTTTGTTTGCATATGAGCGTATACTTCACCCACCTGAATGACATGCAGTGTGAAGTCCAATATTGGAAAGATAAAAATGTCAACTGTTGATTTTAAGCCTAGAATGGAAGACTAATCAGACAGTAGAGTCATGTGTCATGAAGTCATGAAAAGCATAAAAAGAATAAATCTTAGTTTTTAAACATATCCTCATATCTAAGGGCACTATTGAAAAGAAGGGTGCCAATATTCATGCAATTATAATGACATTTGTGGGCCAAATTATCTGGTGTAAACGGATGCAGCTCCATTGGCTCCAGTGACAATTCTCCCAATTGCACCAGCAGAAAATTTGGCTGTGATGATGCACACAATAAATCCCCCCAAAAATCAATTTTGCAGTTTTAAGAAAAATTTGAGTGTGAAATCAGATTAAATTAGAATTTAAATCAGCTGAAACTAAACTTATCATTTATAAAACCATAGGGGACTAGTATGACCATGTAGTCTGAACTCCTACGTGACACAGGCCATAGAACTTCCCCAGAATAATTCCTGTTTGAACCAGAGCATACCTTTTTAAAAAATGTCCAAGGCAATCCAATTCACTAGCTTCAAAGTATTTAGTTGCTTTCTTATCAATCAAAAATGGCATTGCCATATCATATGAAATGAGTTGACCCTTACTCCATAATGTGGACTAATTGCCCCATTACAGTTTAATTTTTAATCTAAACAACCCATTTGTCAATGTTTGAAAACTGTCTTACATACATTCATGCTCTGTAACTTTTTTAATCCACTTGAGGCCTGATTCTGTACCACTGAAGTCAATGGGAGTTTTGCCGTTTACTTTAATGGATGCAGAATTGAGCCCTAATGTCAGGGGCATAGCTGACTCCCAGTCTGGCTGCTATGCCACCCAACAAAGTCAGCTGGGCCTAAAGAGTCCCCTCCAAATGGTGCTTCCTGATTGGTCAGGAGAACTAGCAGTCTGCTACTTGAACCTTGCAGCAGCAACAACACAGCAGCTGCCCAATGTGTATCATGCCTGCAGTTTTGCTTACCCTGCTCTCACTTCTGACTCCTGCTCCAGCCATTTCTTGTGCCTTGTTCCCAGCCCTTTCTCTGCACCAGCCCTAGCCCCAGCCCCAACCCTAACACAATGTTAGGAACCATTAGGAAAGGGATTATAATCAAGATAAAAAATATCAAAATGGCAACATATAAATCCATGGTATGTCCATACCTTGAATACTGCATGCAGTTCTGGTCACCCCATCTCAAAAAAGATATATTAGAATTGGAAAAGGTGCAAAGAAGGCAACAAAAGTGATTAAGAGTCATGGAACAACTTCTGTATGAGGAAACATTAAAAAGACTGGGACTTTTCAGGTTGGAAGAGAGATGACTACGAGGGATATGATAGAGGTATATAAAATTGTGAATTGTACAGAGAAAGTGAATAAGGAAGTGTTATTTACCCCTTCACATAACACAAGAACCAGAACTCACTCAATTAAATTAATAGGCAGCAAGTTTAAAATAAAAAAAAAAGAAGAATGTCTTCATACAACACACTGCTAACCCTTGGAATTCGTTGCCATGGGATGTTCTGAAGGCCAAAAGTATAACTGGATTCAAAAAAGAATTTGATACATTCATGGAGGATAGGTCCACCAATGGCTATTAGCCAAGATGGTCAGGGATGTAACCCCATGCTCTGGGTGTCCCTAGCCTCTGATTGCCAGAAGCTGGGAGTGGACGACAGGGGATGGATCACTCTATAATTGCCTGTTCAGTTCATTCCCTCGGAAGCATCTGGCATTGGCCACTGTTGGAAGACAGGAAACTGGGCTAGATGGACTATTTGTCTGGAATACATACTAGTTTGTGACTCCTGTTTCCACCCTATGGCTTGATTAATTCTTCGCCTTGGCTTCTGATTCTGGTTATGACCTTCACCTTGGCCCCTCCACTCTGACTCCGGCTTCATCCTTGGACCAGTGCCTAATCTTCATTTGTCATTACTTGAACTGCCACCACAAGCATCCTGCTCCACTCACTAGATAAGCTGCTCACGCCCCAGCAGCTTACGCCCAAATGAGCATGAATGCAATCTCTCCTTCCCATAGAAAGAGCTACAAGAGGGGGCCCTGGGAATAAAAACTCCATGACAATCCTTTAGCAGACATTTCCTGAGACCAGATCATTTGCAGCAGGATGGTGTATGGCAATTAGAGCTGGCCAGAAAATGGAATTTTCATCTCAGAAAAAATATTTCAGTGGGGTGGGGAAGAAGAATCATTCTGAATTGGGATAGAAAAGGCAAATGCTCAAAATTTGTCATGGAAATTAAATTCCAAAAAATTCCAGTTTGGGGGAACTGAAATAGTTTTTGGTGTGTCCACTGCTGACTGGGTGCAGGCAGGTGGGCTGCTTGTTTCCCAGGGACCAGTGGTTCTTGGAGCTGGGCATCTTGGGGAGCTTGGGAACTGTGGGAATCAAGCAGGTAGATTAACCTGTCTGGCTTCTGTTGAAAGTTTCAACAGAAAGTTTCAACAGAATTGACAGTGTCATGCAGAACATATTGATTTTGTTGAATTAGCATTTTCCAATGGAAAACTATTCAGTTGAAAAATTTTCGACCACTCTAGTGGAAATGGTTGCTCAAAGATTCACAAGAGGCCAAGGCCATTTACATGGAAGCCCTCTCTCTTTTGTACTGTTTCTGGGCTTCCATACTCCCAAATTACTTGGGCATCATTTGAAAATCCCACCCTGAAGGCCTACTTGGCTCAAAAGTGTATTTAACTTAAAGTAATTATGGTATCTCAGATAAATAATGGGTATATTATAATCTTCAGTGGCATGTTTTTACTCACAAGGATGAAATGTCAGCCTTCACATTAAGTTTTCTACTGGTAATAATAATTAATAGGATGTAGTCCTGTTGAGTTCAGTGGAAATATTCATGTAAGTGTTTCCAAACATGAGTAGAGATGGCAAATTTGGCTTGGAAGGAGTAAAATATAATCCTAGATCATTTCAGGATACTTTTAGAGGCAGGCCAAGCCAAAATCCCAGATCTCTCTTTGAAGTGACTTGGTTATATCTATATTCTTATATCAAATCACCATTCTGCTTATAAGATGACTAAAATGGTTAATTTCTGGAGGAAGGGAAAGCAAATTTAGAAATTTGTATTCAAAAACTGGATTTTGCCAATAAAATATATAGGAACGTGCAATCAAAGTTGTTGGGCCGCTGAAAGTTGTGACTTGCATTTTCTGATTGCCCTCCTAACACCAGCTGAGATACTGATACACATACCAGAAAACTGCAAGTTTAAGGACAGACTTGAGGAACAGAATTAGAATCATAACCAGTGAGAGCAGGTTTGGGTCAAAACCTATACACAACAAAATCATTAATAACTTTGCTTAACTACAACTTGTTTTCTTTAAATATAGCCAGCACATGAGATATTCAAGAGATTTAACTAACGTATATTGTACATTTTAAAGGTAGTAACAAACTGTTTTTTAAATAAAGGGAGACAAAATAAAGACAAAAGTTTGACTAGTTTTCCACATGCTTTGCAGAAACATTCTCATTTGCCCTCAGACTAAATATGGCAGGTTTCAGGACAAACTAGTTTTTCCAAACCAAAGTTATAGCAGGGGCTAAAATATAATGTAGGTTGGTTGTAACTTTAACTGGGGGGAAGTTAACTAGCACCTTAAAAAAAGCCTACTGGTGGTGATATGATGTTAAACCTGTAATGCTGTAAAAATGAGAGACCATAGGCGTCTCTGTGCTGAATGGCTCTGGTGAATTAATTTCACTAAAACCAGATAAATATACCACAGTAGAAGTTGCCAGATACCCTCATCCTACCACAGACCTATTCATTATGTGGCTCAACAGCAGACACATTTCAGAATATGTTCCAGGAGGCAAAGGTCTAATCCTAACTTCTGCTACTCCAGCAAGTAGCCTCCTTTTCCTAGTTCATCTGCAGCTAGCAGGACTACTGTACCCAGGAAATAAAGGAAAGGTGAGTGAAATAGAGATTTTAAAAAGGTATAATGTATTTTTGAAGAACAAGTTTGAGATATTCAAATAAATTGAGGGGATTTAGACATGTCAACACTCACAACAAGATCTCCACTATACTGTCACATTCTCAACACACTAAGATATGTACCAGTCAACTGGTACAAATGAGTCACCTGCCCAATTGTTAGACCCAACTCCAGTTACACATCCCTTCATAAGCCAGCTACATGATCTCAGCTTTTATCCTTCATATACAGACTAGAAACATTTGTCTTCCGATCCCATCCCACCCTCTAACTGTAATTGAGGTGAATTTATTTCACATCTTACTTTTTATCTACAAATCTACTAAAATTCTCCCCTGTCCACCTTCAGGATTCCTCCAGAGAGATCTCCAGGAAAGTTTCCTGGAAGTTCTCAGCAATCCTCTGCCAAAAGTTCCATGGCAGAGCAGCTTTGTTCCTTCCCCCATTGTAGGAAGCTTCCCCATGTGAGTTGGCAATCATTTGTGCATAGGGCGCAACGTGGAAGCCACAAACATGGAGTAGATGTACCCTTGTTTCCCTGCTTACCCTTGGCAGTGAGATGTCTGCTAGAATCCCTGCCTGTGGCAAAGTGCGGGATAATTTTAGAATTCTTTCCCTGGGCGGCTTCACCATGACCCTTGCAGAGTATGAGCTCTTTTCCCTGTGTGGAGCGCCTCCCGCTTCCCCCCACACACACCTCCCGCAACACTCACCATCCTTTAAGTGTTCACAGAGATGTGTACCTACCAAAGGTCACTGAGAAAGTGATTGTTATGTTGCAAAAGGTGTATTTAACTGAAATGTTTCAATATTGTGTGCGAATTTAACAATCCCGCTTCTGTGCATTGTCCCTTGTGCTTCAGCAGATGTGGCCTTCAGGAACACTCCACACACCCCAGCCGAGTATGTCCTCCAGATAAGAAAATGCCCAAGATGCAGCAAAGAAGACATGTTCTAGGAGGTACTGCACTGCTCCAATGCAGAGAAAAGGGAATGCAAAGAGTGCTGGGAAGCCACGATGCAGAACAGAAAAGAGAATCAGAACACAACTGAGCGGATGATTAAAGTAATAGAGGAGTAACCGCAGATGCTGAAGTCCTTAATAATGCTGCAGACTGAACAGATCTGTGCCTGCCCTTCCCTGCAGCACATTCAGAAGTCTTTTCCATGCCTCCTCTCCCCCCCACAAAAAAAACTCCACCCGAATAGTCCTTTCCCCTTTCTGGGACTTCTCAGTTTCCCCTTCACTCCACCCACTCGGACAACTTTCACTATGATAGCTGGACATATGCACAGCTGTGAAAGTCTGCCCTTCCCTGGTTCCTCCTTTCCCATCAAGCATCTTTGTGTGTTTGTATGCTGTTTCTTGTGCAATAAAAGCAAAGTTTTCGAATGGTAACTCATCTTTATTTGATTCCTACAAATTGAGACAGCAGGCACTACCAATACATGCGCATGCATTTTAATCATTTGTTTACTGGAATATAAGGCCCCAAACTTCACCATTGCTTCCGAGGAAAACTACATGTAATGTAACACTGCCGCACCAATCACAGAGAGATACATTATTGGTTTTCATTTTCAAAGTGTTGCCTCCCTGATTCAAATTCCTCCCCTCTGGGCTCCTCTGATAGCCCTGGTATCTGGCTGCTCAAAATCAGCAGCCAAGCAGTTTGCCTCAACACTCCACCCTGAGCAAATCTTTCACCCTTAGCTTCATAGAGATTATGCAACATACAGCATGCGGCTATGACCATGGGAATATTATCCTCATTAAGGTGTAACGTGCCATAAAAGCATCTCCAGCACACCACTAATCTGCCAAAGGCACATTCAACTATCATCTGGCACCTACTCAGCCTGTTGTTGAACCACTCTTTACTGCTGTCCAGTTGTTCCCTGTAAGGTTTCATGACCCACAACTGTAAGAGATATGCTGGATCTCCCAGGATCACTAAGGGCATTTCAACATCCCCCACTGTAATCTTCTGGTTTGGAAAGAAAGTCCACTTATAGCTTTCTATACAGGCAGGTGTTCCTGAAGATGCATGTGTCAAAAAGGTGTATTTAACTGAAATGTTTCAATATTGACCACCCTGTGTTGATGTCAGTAAAATGCCCACAGAGATCCACAAGTGCCTGCAACACAATGGAGAATTAGCCGTTCCTATTGATGTACTCCATCACAAGGTGGTCTGGTGCCACAATTGGAATATGTCTGCCAGCTATTGCCCCTCCACAGTTAGGGAAACCCATTTCTGCAAACCCATTTATTATTTCACACAGATTTTCCAGAGTCAGAGTCCTTCATAGCAGGATGCAAGTTATTGCCCTGCACACTTGTATTAACAACGGTCAACTTTCTCACTCCAAATTGATTCATGATTGACCGAAAGCAGTCTGGAGTCTCCAGCTTCCACACAGCAGTTGCCACATGCTTCTCTACAAATAGGGCAGTTGTCATTCTGGTGTCCTTACGCAGCAGTAAAGGGGCGAGCTTCACATATAGTTTGAAGAAGGTGGCTTTCCTCATCCCAAAGCTCTGTAGTCACTGCTCGTCATCCCACTCATGCATGACGATATGATTCCACCATTGAGTGCTTGTTTCCCGAGCCCAAAAGTGATAGTCCACCCTACGCTGCTGTTCTGTGAATGCCAAAAGCAATCTAAACCTGCTCCTATCCATGTCATGCAGCATGTCAGGCACCTGGGAGTCTTTTTCAGTTAGGAACTTCACGATGAATTGCACTGCCATCCACAATGTCTTCATGACAGTTAACAGAGCATAGGAGAGCAGTGCAGGATCCATCCCTTCTCACAAAATTGCTGGGGTGCACAGCAAAGGATCATTTCAAAAATGCTGCGAAAGAAAGCCAGAAACCCATGGAGTGCTGGGACAGAAAGCAATGCATCACAGGACATTAAGCCCGGTCCCAAGATGCACTGTGATCTGCTCTGCCTTCCCACAACACATAGTGACAGAAGGTGTCGAGCTGAAGTGTAGGATAGGTACCCACAGTGGGTTGCTCACACTGTCAATGATAGTGCCCCAACTGTGGATACGCTTTGCCAACAGAGGTAACGAGTGTGAACATGACATTCCGATTTTTCACTATGCCGATTTTTGAGTGTCAGCATCACATTTGTTGATAAAATTTGGTAGTGTAAAAAAGGCCTAAGTTGTCTAAGTAATTTTTAACTTGTTCTGTCCCTATTTTAGCCTCTGAGCCTACCGCATTTTCACTGGCATTCACTATGTTAGATGTTCAATCACTACTAATCTTTTTTGGTGAAAACTGAAACAAAAAAGTCATTTAACATTTGTGCCATTTTCACATTTTCTGTTGTTTTTTCCCCCCTCATTGAGTAACAGGCCTACCCTGTCCTTAGTCTTCCTCTTTGTCCTAATGTATTTGTAGCATGTTTTCTTGTTATCATTTATGTCTCTAGCTTATTTAATCTCATTTTGTGCTTTGGACTTTCTAACTTTGTGCCTACATACTTGTGTTATTTGTTTATATTCATCTTTTGTAATTTGACTTAGTTTCAACTTTTTGTAGGACTCTTTTTTGAGTTTCAGATCATTGAAGACCTAGTTAAGCCATCATGGTCTCTTGCCATACCTTCTATCTTCCCTAGGCAGTGGAATAGTTTGCTCTTGTGCCCTTAATAATATCTCTTTGAAAAACTGCCAACTCATTTGAACTGTTTTTCCCCCTAGACTTGCTTGCCATGAGGATGATAGTGGGATACGGGGCAGAGTTAAGGTTGACGGTCTACCTTGCATTTCCATTCATTAAAACTTCTTTTTAAAGTGTAACCTTTATTTTGCATTGCCTATCTTGCTGACTTTAAAACTACAGATTTCAGAGTAGCAGCCATGCTAGTCTGTATTCGCAAAAAGAAAAGGAATTCTTGTGTCTCCCACAGTACCCCTTTTCTTTTTTTAAAACTACAGTGTACTCTTAACATTTTTTCCCTTAGGTTGTTGATATACATTTAAAACCTTCATGTCAGTTTAATTAAATGTATTGTCTGGGAACTGATTTATTTATAAGAATTACCGTAAGGTGCCTGTTTTCATAGAAACACACATTTGAAAACAGATAATCTAAAGAAAGGTAATATTCCTTGAGGCAGGCTGTTTACATTCTTCAGCATTACTCTAATACTTGTCAGTGTTTTGTAACGCTTTCTCAGGTGTCAATTGCAGCTTGCCATTTCTATTGAGGAACAGAAGGTGTAAATGGGTAAAACCAGAAAGAGAACTGCATTTCCTGGGGTGTTTTTATGACATTATAAGACAGATATGCTTTTTAGTGTGTGCATTCTGCATAACCATTTGTAACTTTGAGAGAGATGGGACAATAATGGTGAGGTGACCGTAGGCTTGACTTGTTTGTGTTGTTTACAAGAACTGAAAGTTTTACTTGGGGTGAATCAGTTTTACTTATGTCTTGGTCTTGATGCACTGATTGTCTTATTTGTGAGTTGAATGTGTGGATTTAAAATATCTATAGATAAATCATTTTCTCAATTTACCTGATAAGAAGTCTCTTTTGAACTTTGTGAAAAAAATCAGGAGTTGCAATATTCTGTTCTATGCTAGTCAGGCTCTTGTATTGTGTACATCATGGTGGTATCTGAGAACCTTAAATAACATAAGTACCTATTGTCACATGTGATCTCATGTTGGGGAAAATCTGTAATTTTTGTTATAACTGTTTTTATTTATATGGGATGCTGGAAAAATACACTCAGCATGAAAAAATTGGAGAAGTCCAATGCTTCTGCTTTTATCATCGAAGTCATGCCTTCTCTGTTAGTTTAAAAGCAACCCTAGTCAAAAGGTTTATTTATTAGCACACAACTGATAACTGTGTATTAGATATGAAATAAACCTAAATTCAGAGGATAAAATATAATACAGCCTAACTTGTATGCAAGATTAATCATTCTTGCTACTGAAAAATAATCTAACTAGGCCCAAGTCTTGATTTAAAGTTTTTTTCTCAACTACTTTCAGTGAAAAAAGACAGCAAAGCAAATATCTGAAGTAGTAGTTAAAAATAAAATTTATTTGCCACCATCTCTTGCTTTTCAAATACTTATTACCCAGATAAATTTGTTCTTTGCTTTTACTGGAGATTTACTGGTGAGTTTCAACTTTATGCACCATAAAACAATGCACCAGGGGATTGTCAAGTTAATCTTGAAATCAATCAGAATATTTCCATTTTAAAAGTTTTAGTATGTGGCCATTAGAAGTTTCTGTGGAATTAAGTGAAAAGGCTACAGAAACTGAGCAAATGATAAAAAGTGGGGTTTTAAAAAATCCAATAGCTAGTACACATGTTCCAAGTAAAGCATTTTAAAGCTTTTTGTGTGTGTATGTGGACACATCCTGGAAAGTCTTGTAAATCAATCTGTAACAAGTCCCAGCTCTATTATACAGGCAGCAAAATTATTAGAGACTGTTGCATAAGTGGCTGCAGGACAAGATGGCCATAAATTTGCATACAGCTGCAAAAACCTTACAGACACTCTATAAACAACTTTACTGATGCCCAATCTATGCTGAGAAGGGAGCTATGTTTGAAAACCAGATTAAAACCTGATCCTGGCAGGTGTGTAGTTCCCAGAACTTTCCTTGTACATCTTCATTGACAGGATGCTCAGCACCTCCTAGAGCACTCATCATTTTGCAGGATAAAAAGCAGGCATATTGGATGAAATCCTGGACCCACTGAAATTAATCGGAGTTTTGTCATTGACTTCAATGTGGCCAAGATTTCACCCACGTCCCTACTGTTTTCAAACATAGGGTCAAATTCATCCATCCTTCCTTGAGCAATTCTCCGATGGGAGTTTTGCTCAATTAAAGATGACATAATTTGGCTCATGGTTTGACTGGCTGGCATGAGTTAGAACCATATTCAAAAACCATTTAAAAACATGTTTTGGCCTTATCTACAGTCACCAATCCACTGTGCCAGGAAAAGGTTCAGCAGGAGCTGTGTTTGAATCATTTTTGAAAGCTGTTTTCAAATATGACCCCTTTCTCAGGATAGACTGGGCTTGTCACAGAGCTAAAGCTAAGCAATGATAATGACCATAATTTTTCCCCAAGTTTATTTTACTTCAAAATGTGTGGTATTATGTTTTGAATTGAACTGTAATTTCAACACTATTCAAGGGAATGGAAGATATATACTATTAATTCAGACTGAAGACCAAGATCCTTTAATCTAGAAAGCAGTCATCATATCTGCTTGATTTACTGGTATCATTTCAAAATAAAAATATGTATTTGTTTGAATAAATGGTAATCATTAAAACCAATTTATAAGGGATATAAGCAAGTTCAAGTTGTTAAAAAAAGAAAGTTAAGAAAATAACATAATGTAGATAAACTTTAAAAGATGTTTTTTAAATGAAAAAAAAAAAATTATTCAGTGCTTCCAAACAAAGTTGCATGGAAGTAACTGGCCTTCAGTCTAGGTAGTGCACTTAATTGAAAATTACATGGCATATTCTACAATTGTTCTGCAAGACTGCAGAATATGCTATGTGCAATGAGTATAGAATATAACACTAAATGCTTAACTAATTATTTCTTTTGTTAGTCAAATGCTTCCTACTCTTTGATCTAAAAGCAAAAATGAAAACAAAACAAAACAAAACATGTGCACTGCCTGTATTATGAATCATTAGAATGGGTTCAAAAAGGTGCCCAACTTCATAAAATCTCATTATTAATTGTCTATGTAACTGGCAGCTTTCTACAAAGCCCAAAATACTGTCCATGTCCTTCAAGGATATCTCACTTGTGAATGGTTTCAGAGTAGCAGCCGTGTTAGTCTGTATTCGCAAAAAGAAAAGGAGTACTTGTGGCACCTTAGAGACTAACAAATTTATTTGAGCATCAGCTTTCGTGAGCTACAGCTCACTTCATTGGATGCAGTGAGCTGTAGCTCACGAAAGCTTATGCTCAAATAAATTTGTTAATCTCTAAGGTGCCACAAATACTTCTTCTCTTTTCACTTGTGAACGTGGAGAGCACTGGCAGAAATACACTCAGGTTGAACTAGTTCAAGAAGACTAATAATGTATCTACTCCAGTGATATGAAAACCTGGAATTAATGGGAATATATTAACACTTAGTCACTACTAATCCATGTGCATAATATAAAAACATTCCATTCAATATACTGTGATGTATATTTATACTAAAAAAGATATATATGTATGTTCACAAACGTCCTACTTATTTCCTTGCTTTTTGTGGTTTGCGTTGGTGGGATCTGCAGACTAGCCAGCTTAACTCTAAGTTAATGAAGAATTTTGTATCCATAATCGCCCATACTAAATTATATATTATACAGAGAGGTTAAATCTCCCATACAAAATCATTCATTAACTTTAAGCTAAGGGATGCATTCATCTCTATTTATGTAAACCACAAAAAGCAAGGATCCAACAGTTCTGTATTCAACATCCCATCTATATTCCACTTATCAGTTCTGCTTCTCCATCCTGAACTGTCTCCCATACCATGACTTAAGACGGCTTTATCCTGTACACCAGTATTCAACCTGTTCAGTATTCCACCATGTTTATTAGTTACACATTCATGTGTTTTGCTGACTGGTACAGGGTTGCTGTGGCTTTCATTTATCACACACACAGAACGTGCTTTTGTATTAAGTCAGGGGAGATCTGACTGCAAATGGTAGACCTGATTCTTCACTCCTTTACACTAGTTTTACACCAACGTAACTGCACTGCTGAGTAGTATAATATCAGAATAATGTAATCAAAAATAGGACACAGACTGCAATAAATGTTCTTCTGTAATGTTTAAAAAAGTTGTGCTTGGATGACCTAGCTTATTAATGATTGTTCTCAATTTGTTATGAATAAATTATAAAATTTAAATCTGCATATCTGGGTGCACTGGTGTATTATATGAATGGTCAGAATTGAGGGCTGCATAGTGGTTGATTAGGATGAGGGCTGGCTTATGTGGACTGTGTATGGCAGAAGGGTGGTAGTTCTGGTTGAGAAGGGGAACAGATAAGTGGGGTGTAAATGGGGTGTTGGGGATCTGAACTGCTATTTCCTTTCCTTTTTTAAGCATGTAGTGATTGATTTGCATGTAACAATCAACTCAAAAGTAACATTTTTCTGAGGGATTTCTCAGCTTTTTTATTCAGTATAGATATCAGAGTTGATAGTTATTCACCTGGTTAGCTCATGGATATGTTATCAACTAACCCCATGTGCTTCCTTGCATAGCTCCAGTGTCTTCCATGCTTCCCAATCCTGTTCCTCTTCCTGGCTCCCATGCAGACCAGCACTCCTCTCACATAATCCCTCCATCTCAACTTGGCTCCCCAAAGAGCTACTGTAAGGTGCAATGGGGAGTAGCCTGGACTGTATGGGAGTCCAGTGCCTTTGTATCATGGCAGGGATATGAGTAGGGCCCTACCAAATTCCCGGTCCACTTTGGTCAATTTCACGGTCATAGGATTTTTTAAAATTGTAAATTTAATGATTTCAGCTATTTAAATCTGAAATTTCATGGTGTTGTAATTATAGGGATCCTAACCCAAAAAGGAGTTGTGTGTGTGTTTGGGGGGGGGGGGGTCGCAAGGTTATTGTGGGGGAGGGGGGGTTGCAGTACTGCTACACTTCTGCCGTGCTACTGCCTTCAGAGCTGGGCAGCTGGAGAGCGGTGGCAGCTGGCAGGGAGCCCAGCTCTAAAGACAGAGCCACCACCAGCAGCAGCAGCACAGAAGGAAGGAGGGCACAGTGTGGTATTGCCACCCTTACATCTATGCTGCTGCCTGCAGAGCTGGGCCCTCAGTCAGCAGCCACCTGTCTCCGGCTGCCCAGCTCTGAAGGTAGCACAGAAGTAAGGGTGGCTCTACCACAACTCCCCTAAAATAACCTTGCAATCCCCCTGCAACTCCCTTTTGGGTCAGGACCCCCAATTTGAGAAAGGCTGGTCTCCCCCTTGAAATCTGTATAGTATAGGGTAAAAGCATACAAAAGACCAGATTCACGGTCCATGACATGTTTTTCATGGCTTTGAATTTGGTAGGGCCGTCAATCTGAAGCTAGTTTAGATAGAAGAGATGGGGGAGCCTGGTGTCTCTGTGTCCAGGCATTGATGCTTGAAAGACTCCCTCTATGCTTCTGCCTTGGTTCCCCAGTACATAAAAGCGGTAGCCTAAATTTCCCCCCGTTTTAAATCTTGGGTCTAAGCTGGGGGTTTGCACAGATAGTTACAAACCCAGTGTAGACAAGGCCTCAATATGCTGGAGGGCCAGGGCAGAATTGGTGGGGAAACAGAGGGTGAAATCCTGTTCCTATTGAAGTCAATGTTAAAATTCCCATCAACTTTAGTGGGGCCAAGATTTCCCCAGAGTGTGTCTTGATCAGTGCTTGAAGGGTTCCTCAGGGTGTTGCTGCCGCAGTGCTCAGGTGATGAGTCAGGAGCAGCAAAGGAGCCGTTTGGGTGTCAATACATCAGCACAGACATTGGGGTGCTCTCACCCCAGGTGCCCTTCACAGCCACAACCCTATGTTCCCCCCAACTTTCCAGCAGATAATCCTTTTCCCTCTGAGCCCCTTATCCTCACCAAACCTCTTCCACATTCCTATTTACTCCCCATGACCTCACAGAGCTTTTCTCCAGACCCTTTCCTCTCACTCTTGCTGCCCAGTCTGTCTCCCTGATTCACCAGGAATACAGGAGAATGTGCAAGGCACCACTGGTTAGTTAGGGATAGAGCAGGTCAAAAGATTTTGACAAAAACCATTTTTGAGAATAAATAACACAATTTTTGAAAAATGTCATTTGTTTGTCAAAATGTTACTTCTTGTCAAGGAAGCAGGCTGACAATAAGGGCAAATAGAATCAGCTGATCCTTCTGTGCAGTTCTGTTGGCTAGTCTTGGTGAAAGCCAATTAGATTATGATAAATAAGAGGAATAATTCCTTTTGTGTTTAATTTTACAATTTAAAAGTGACTTGTGTCTGAGATTTTTGCATAATGCATGTGGTTCTGAAGCATGGGAGATGCGATTGTTTAGCTAGAGGCTCCCAAAGAAATGTAAGAAATAGGGCAACATTTCAAAAAAGGGAGTATTATAAATGTTTAATTTACAAAAGTAACTCTTACTTTAAAAATTACATAGAAAAATTCAGTTGTCCTATTAGGACTTAGAGTGCCAAATTTGGAGATTAAATTCAATCATTCATTTTCATGGTGAAGCAGAATTATTTTAAGTCCTGCTTTAGATACAATCTCAACAGAACCTCTACTGTGGAGTTTCTATTGATGCATCCATAGTAGATAACAGCTGCAAAATACCAGTTTTATGAGTACTGTAGACCTGAGGAGAGAAGTGTCATAGCTTATAAAAATTAACATTTGTACCAATGGTATATTATCCATTTATTTTTACTATTACCACCTATCTTGTGGTAGCAATCTTAATAGTTCTAAGTGTTTTCCAACTCAGAGGAAAATACAATCTCTGGATTCATACAGCCTCATTTATAAAAGTGCGTGTATGTTTTATATACAACGCTGATCCCATAATGTCTAACAAACATACTTACCTGTACTCACATAAGCAGTGTCAGTGTCTTTAATGGGATTATTCACATGAATAAAGTTAAGCATATGTGTGTTTTCAGGATGTGTGTGCATGTGTGTGTGTGCTTGCTATATAAAATACACACTGTTCTTTCTTCTATGATTTCTCTCTGTAGAGAGAGGCAAAAGCATGATGTACTGACAGGTGGTCTTCATTATAAAGGTCATTGACATTGTCAAGCATCTTTTGAAAGGTGACACTGCACCTAGAAGCTTATCAGGCCGGAGCCATGAAGTCTAAAACTATTTCTCTGACAACACTGTAAATGGGTAATATCTCTGACACCTTTTTTAACTTTAACACAGTATAAAAGATTAAAGTTATGAAAGCAAACAGTTTTCTCAGTCCCTCCCTGTGGTTCTAATTACCCTTTCCTTTTCCTTCACCAGGCATGTATTCACTTCCCCTAAGCTTTGTCTCTAAGTACTCTGCAAAAGTATTGAAGTTGTAAAGGAGCTACTTTAATTATAAGTACTACAGTAATGGATTCAAGTACACTCATTTATCATAAAGGGCTTCCCCATCTGTCTCTAGAGTATGCTCAAAAAATGCTGTGTATTTGATAACATTAAGGTGGAAAATTTAACACATTTTAGTCTTAAACACTACATATTGGTTAACTTTTTGTCAAATAGCATTTCTGCAGATTGACTGATAGAAGAGATTTGTGTGTGTGTGGTCTCTTCCTAATTTATTTGCACTTCAACCCACTGGGATCAAACTGCAATCCCTGTAGGCAAAAGCAGATTAGGGAAAGTGACTGACTGTTTTTTCCCAGACACAGAAGGGAAAGCAACTCCTCAAGTACCACAAATTCTTCTGGCCACTGTACAAATTGTTCCTGAGCGTGGAGAGTTTCCAAAAGACCTAATTAGCAACTCACTGCAAACATTTCTTTGCATTAGCTAATGATCCGGCTACACTTGTAAGCAAACAGTACCAACATATCTAATCAATGCAGAAAAACCAACAGAATGCTTATTAAACATCTGGATGTATTTTTCTAGTTAGACTTAGAACAAAATGAAAACATATGCAGGTTCCTTTGATCTGTGCTTCAACAAAGAAATTGTTGATAAAAAAGCATACTGGCCAGTCAATGTGTCATTTTCATAAAGTCTGGTCATTTCTCTTCAGATGTTCCCAATTTAATTTTGTTGGTTTCCTGCAATCTCTAATTTTACCATATTGTGCGAAACCACAAGAGATTCTTTGGATTTGATTTTATTTGAGGTTTTACTGCTGCATGATTTGCTACTGATTTTTTTTCCTACTTAGTCTGGAAGAATTTTTTTAACAGCAGGAGACTGAGGGAAGGTAACATAGAGATGTTCTTCTGGAACTTTTCAAAAATTCCTGTGCATAAGGAAAATTATTAATTTGAAAAAAAAGTTGAAATCATAAAAAATGTAAAGAACAGTTATTAACTGTAAGATAGTGAATTATGAGAAATTTAATTCTTTTAACTTTCTCACATCATTTGATTTTATAAATAAGGTAGAATCTTAAAAACAAATACTCCTTTTGCATTTCATCATAACAATTATAATCCCAACAATATTGCACTACTGTATTACATGTACTGTATGACTCAGGCACTTTTATTTTTGGCTCCTAGCTGTACTGTTTGCACATTGCAAACAAATATTTAAACACATGTACTTTCTTTTTCTGACTAAAAATCCAATGAACTCTTAAATCCAGAATTTTAAAAGCATAAAATCTATTGAATTTTATAATTGTCCTTTTTACATATTTTTTCTCACTGCATTATGGGTTGGAGAAGAGTGAAATAAATTACAAATTTTAGAAAGAGTTTTCTTCTGCTTTAGCAAAGTCCTAATAATTGACATCATTTGGCATTTTATTATATTGCCACTTTGTGTGAATTTTAAAAAAATTGAAAACATATATTCATATTGCTTGTAACCAATAATGTTAACTGAAAATGAAAAAAAAAACAACAACCCATAAACATCTAAGGTGCAAACTGAATGTCATTTCCCTAACAGAGCAAGATGCTATATCTGAAACCTAACATTATATTAAAACTACATTTTGAGCCTGATCCTGATTTGTTTGTTCACCGAAAACTCCCACTGACTTCAATATGAGTATTGGTACATAATCAAAACAGAATTAGGCCCTTATGCTGTTTGAAGTAAGAACATTACATTAATATGCTCATAGTGGGAAAATTAACAGACTTCAGACAGAAGAGTAGAAATTATGATTAATCGGAAAGATTTCTGGTATATTAATATTGAAGGCAGCCTCTGCAAATTGTATGTTTATTTAAAACATAAGACTAATGCAGCTTGATTGTTTAAACACCATTAGTTTTAATTCAGTTAAAGAATTTAGTAGTATAAGTATTACAGCATAACAATCTAGGAGAATATATTACCTTGAATGGGATACAGCTTTCTATAGGCTTATCCACTTATCCAAATTTTGCTCTTGTTGCACTGGTTTAAGTATTAAGGAACATCATAGACTCCAATTAAATTCAGGTTACATTTACATAGGTGTACCCAAGAACAGATTTTGGTTCCCTTCCATCAACCCTGGTATTCAACGGTAAGTTAAATATGTGAAAGAGTTTATTTATTTATTTATTTATTTACTTACTTATTTTATACATATAGCAGCTTTCATTAAAAAAAAAAATCAAACCCCAAATAGTTCTACTTCTGGTTTTACTGCTCTTCCATACTGATTTTGATAGAAGAGGCTCAGAATACCCTTAAGTCTCTTCTCCTAGCATCTCAATAGGTCAGAAAGCACTTGTTAAAAGGTATGAGGAAAACAGAGAGCTGTATTTGTTAAAACATGCCCTGAAAAATTTAAATATGGTAAATAAAGATCACAAGACATTTCAACTTTCATGTAGGTGAGCAATTAAAAAATCCACTTCTGTTCTTGTTCCAGAATACACTGTTGTTTTAATGCTTTATCTGTTTTTATCTCATTAACAACTTGTTCCAGCAGGTTAAGCATAGTATTAACCAAAACTGGATAAGAAAGTGTTATGTTGTCTCAGGTTCCATAACTACCAGGTGCACCCATAGCATATATAATAATGGTTTGTATTTTATAGCACTTTGCATCTGGGGAATCTAGAGTGCTTTATAAGCATGAATTAATTAAGCTTCTTAATGCCTGTGTGAGGTAGCTAAATATGCTAATACTTATTTTTATATGGATAAACCAATACACAGAGAGGTGAACTGACTTGCCCAAGATAATGCAGAAAACCATTGGCAGAGTTGGGCATAGAACTCTCAGAAATTCTGACTCCCAGTCCTGTGCATGGACTACAAGACAAATTTACAGTCTGGTGCCACAATCACTGCCTTCTACTGAAAAGCAAACCTTTGTTGACTGCCCCTAGGAAACGGTGAAAGAAGAAAATATACCTCCTTTCTTATGAGATTGCACTCAATTTCAAAACCATGAGGAGTGCAAAATTCATCTGGTGTTTTGCAAAATACTCGCAGGTAATGAGAGTTTGCTTTGTTTTTTGTCCTTCCCACCCCCACCTTTTGTCATTTTTATTGTAGGTAAAACTGGTAATAATGCAGTTAAATAAATAACACTGAGAATTGAATAAAGCCATAAATTGCTCTTGTTTAGAGATTTCACTCCTGTTGAATTTTAGCCATAATCAGTTCTATTTTAAATTACATAGTGAAATTTAATACAATTATGAATAAATCACATAAACGTTTAAAGGGAAGTTTAATCGTAGGGTGAGAAAATGTTTACTATAAAATTACTCCTTTTATGTTCCAGTGACTCCCTATGATATTTTAGGACTTCTCCTTTAGGTAAAATATATTACCTGAATAAGTATATTAACGTTTATTAAAGCATTATTTTAAATTATTTTAAAGCATTAAATTTAAATTATTTATTAAAGTATTATTTTAAAGCTACTAGTACCTAATGCTTGATTATTAAATTCTGTTATGAATAAGATGGTTGTTACTGGAGGATGTGTTCTGAAGATGTTTACATCCCATTGTGGGCTGTGTCAGTATTTGGCAGGGCAGTAGCCATACATGGAGCATGTGGAATTTATTTGACCCCAATCTACTTCAAATAGACCAAAAACTGTTTATAATATTGGAAGTTTCTGACTACTTAACTCCAGTGGAACCCTCTTGGAAAAAGTCAGTTTTACCCAATGGACAATTTCAGTTCTGTCTGAAGGTCATTGTAACTAAATTGCAGTTTGTGCATTACAATGCATTAGATCAAGTTGAGACTTTCATCTTACTTTACTATATTTTCTCTCAGCGGGAGTAGAGTATAAGCAGGTGCCACAGTTTGTGCACCTGTGTGTATGTAACCTATAAATTAAATGTGTATGCATGCCAAATTTGTCCCTCAGAATTAGAAAGTAAACTCTGGGATCAAAAATCATAGGCCCAAATGTGCTTTCAATTTACAGCAATGAACAGCACTAAGTTCTTTTGGATAAAAACCTGAGGAAAACAGAGCAGAACGGGACCTGATTTTCATTTGATGTGATTTCGATATTGTTTTGGATGGGCTATATATCTGTATTATAACAACAACTTCCCATGAAGTGAGCTGTAGCTCACGAAAGCTTATGCTCAAACAAATTTGTTAGTCTCTAAGGTGCCACAAGTCCTCCTTTTCTTTTTTCTTTTCTTTTTTTTTTTTCCAGATACAGACTAACACGGCTGCTACTCTGAAACATAAAGTCTCTGTGTGTAACATAGTGGGCCACTAGTAAATGTTATGGGTAAATCGTCTTTCCCTACAAACCCCATTTTGTCATGTTCATAATTTTCTGAAAAATTCTCTTTTGGGCTTCAGTTTTCCACGGTGGGTCTGGTCGCGGAGATGAATTATTCTAAGAAAAATGTAATCCCGATAGATATGTGAACACTAACCTCAAAGCCTGGCGCGTAGCGCTCCACCCCTCCCCAGCTCGTGTGTTTAATCAGGGGACTGTGTGTCCGTGTAACTGCAGCTTGTCCTGCTCTATGGTAGGATGCAGTATTTCTCTCTCCGTGTTACTTTCACAGATCGAGACTAGAGAAAGGGGAGAGGGCAAAGTGGAGGAATAAACCAGATCCCAGCAATACACGCCTCCCTTCCTTCCCTTTCCCTCCTCCTCCTTTTTCGCTGCCCCCCCCCCCGCCCACGTTACTTTGATTGACACTTCAGCCTCTCCCCTCTCCTTCCCACCGACCTTCCCGTTCTCCCGGCCTCTCTGAGTGTTCCACGGTCTCCTATTGGTCCGCTCGGAAGAGTCCTGTAGCTCCGCCAGGAGAGCGGGAGGGACCAGAGGCTTGTCCCATTGGGCAGTGGAGAGGGGCACATCAGCACCCCACGTTGGCTCGTGAGCAGGCGATTGGCCAGGGATCCCCTCCTCCTCTCGAGTGGGCGGGGCCGGGTGGCGGGTTAGCTAGAGGAGTGTGAAACCGCGTGTTAATGTAACCGGCGCGGGCGGATACCCTGTGTCCCGTTTGTAGCGAGCCTGCTAGCGCCGCGCTCCCCGGCCCGTGCCCCGCGAAGCGTGCATACTGCGCACTCTTGGCCACGGAGGGGCGGCTGTAATTGCGGGGCTGCAAAGGAGCAAATTTCCCCCCAGCCGCCGTTCTCTGGATGGGTCACCTCGGGGCGCTGGAGAGAACTTTGTCCCGGCCGTGAGCGGGGCGAGGCGGAGGCGGAGGCGGAGGCGCCGGCTCGGGAGAGCCCAGGATGCTGCTGCGCGCGGCGCTTGCGGGGCGCTGGTGAGAGTCGCTGCTCGCCGATGCGCGCCCGGCCGGAGGAGGCTGTAGTGGCGGTGGGGCGCGGAGGAGCTGCCCTTTGATTAGTCCCGCCGGCGGGGTGGGTGGCTTGGGAGCAGGGGAGTGGGTGTTGGTGCCTCTCTTCGCAACGGCCCGAGGAGTCTCCGCGGTGCGTGGTTCCTCTTCCCCGCGCTGCACGTGCCGCTGGAGCCGGCCCCCGCTACTCTGCGACCGGCCCCTTCGCCAACGCCCGGGAGCAGCGCGGCGCTCGCTGGGGACTTTCTCTGGCGCCCCCATCTTCTGAGTGTCCCGCCGGTGCCAGCCCGCCCGCGCCCCGGCCTGGATTTCCCCTGCGGGCAGGAGCTGTGGGGAGAGGAGTCGCCTCCGCTCGGAGTTTCCGGTCTTACAATTGCACAAGTTACGCGCCTGCGAAAGGGGATTATTTACTCCGCAGACAGAAGCAGCGGCCGGAGGAGGAGGAGGAGGAGGTCGGACAGCGAGGGGGGCAGCCACCCCCCGCCTTGCACCACCCCCGCCCAGCGGGGCCGCGGGGCCTGGGGACCGGCTGGGGCCGACGCGCCCAGGGAGCCGACACCTGCCGGTGACTTTTCAGAAAGCGGCGGGGGCGCGTGGCTGGCCGAGCCCCCAGCCCTACAACAACAAAGGAGGCGGCGGGAGGAGGATGCCGCGGCCGGGCCGCTGAGCGGCGGCGTCTGCCCGCGGGGGCTGCTCGGGGCTCGGGATCTAAAGTTGGGGACTGAGTGGAGAATTGAGCTACACAGGAGCAAAGCGGCGGCCAGAGCCATGTTCCCCCAGAGCCGGCACCCTGTAAGTAACCCCCGGGCCGGGCTACCCTCCCGGCCTGCCCTGCAGGAGCGCTATGGCAGAGGGGATCCCCGCTGCCCTTTGCCCTGCTGCGTGAGTGGCCCCTGCCTGCCCAGCCAGCCTCTCTCGCTGCCTGGAGGGCTTCGCTCTCCAGCCCTCGCTGTCCTGCGGGCCCCAGGGCTTCCTGCCCCAAGAGCGACAGACCCGCAACAGGCCACGGGGCAACTTCTTGGCTCTCCTGCCCCCTCCCGGGGGGGCTCCCCGTGTGTCTCTTTCCCGGACCGTGGACCCTGCCTGTGTACTGGGGGAGGGGCTCCTTCTCCCTCTTGCCCCTTTGTTTTAATATGTAATTTATTTGCATGTAAATGACAATGGCGGGCCGGGACACTCCTTCGCCTCGCCGCCAGGTTGGCTCCTTCCCCCTTCTTTAGTTGCGGCCAAATAAACTCTGGCTGGAGCAGAGACAGGATATGTGCTGCCCCCCTTCCTCCGCACGTGATTTTACTGCAGGGAGGAGTTAGCACCGACTAGTTTCCCTGGTATGGTGGTGACAAGTGTAAAGGGCTGGGGGTGGATCCTGTTGCCCATCTCTGTGGAGTTATATCCTAGGGTGGAGTGAAAACAAACTTTTTTTTTTTTTTTTTTTTTTTTTTTTTTTTTTTGGGAGAGGGGTGGTGAGTAGTAATGACCCGGTGGAGGGATGAGTTGGGTCCCCAAGTCTCTTCCCCCTTTCCCTAGCGTTCTCCTATTGTACCCTGTGCTGGAATTAAGCTTCCTCTCTTTCCTGGGGTGCAATGTTTGAGTGTGGGACCCATTGCTGTTGGAGGTGCCCCAGTTGGAGTGTAGGGTGGCATGGTGCTGGGGAATGGTTCCTAACAAGTGAGCTGTGCAGACAGTGGAATAAGTAACTTATTTTTCATGCCTATCCTAGGGCCTTGCCCACTGTTTTTTATTTAAACGTTTTTTTCTTTTCTTGTGCCTGCTCTTTCCTCTGCTGGCCTTCCTAGACACCGCACCAGGCTGCAGGCCAGCCTTTTAAATTTACTATTCCAGAGTCTCTGGATCGGATCAAAGAGGAGTTTCAGTTCCTCCAAGCTCAGTATCACAGGTGGGTGCAGCATGCTTTGTTCATAACCAATTCTTCCTGCACCATAGGCCTCAGGCACATACTGCGTTTGAGGATTCAGGCTAGTGCACAACGTGTTGTTCAGTGGGGTGTGTTTCTTTTTTCTTGTCTCCACTTTCGCTGGTGGGAGAAGTGGTGTTTTATATCCGTGTCCAGATGGTGGCGTGTGGAGTCGCAGTTAAGCCCTGTCATTCACTCCTTCTTTTCTTTCCTTGCCATTGTTTTCGCAGCCTGTTTTGCTGCTGTTCAGATGAACTTTTTTCTGTGTGTTTTTAGAGCTTCACAATAACTGTCAATATTTGTTCTTGGGAATTTTGTAACTGGCTGTGTTCAGAACAGCAGGTCAATGGGTGCCTTTGTCCTCATGTTCCTGCATTCCAGTACCAAAGCACTGTTGAAATAAGCTTTTAATAAGAGCTAGAAGTTCAGTAGGAAGCAGTGGAGTCTAGTGGTGAAAATGAGAGTGACTGAGTTTGGGACTAGTAGGTTCTAAGCCCAGCTTGGTCACTTAATACTCTGTTTGTGACCATCTGTAAAATATTCAGGGTGGGAGTGTGAAATTTAACTCTTTGGTAGGATCCTTAAATGCAAAACCTACATAAGTGCAGAGTATTCTGAGAGAATATCCACCCTAACTCTGTAGCAGAAAATGTTACGATTAGTTCTCATGTAGTGTGTTTGCACTTTTTCGTTTACAATATTAATGCAAAAATATAAAAATGAAAATAAACAGTATTGAAAGAGCAAATAAGGATTTTAAAAAAGCATACAAGTAGTTTAATGTGCTGCCACAGATAAGTGAATTTCATTGGTGTGGTAGATTTGAGTTATGGTTGCTATGCCATCCTTGAAGCTGGTAACTGTGTTGCTAGTTCTTGTGCTTATTGCTGAGGTCTCTGCGGATATCAAGGGTGTATTTTCTCCCTCATTGCATAGACAGTACTTTTGGCATTAACAGGGAATGTGTCCCTTGGTGTAAAAAAGAAAAGGAGTACTTGTGGCACCTTAGAGACTAATAAATTTATTTGAGCATAAGCTTTCATGAGCTACAGCTCACTTCCTCGGATGCAACTCAGCTGTAGCTCACGAAAGCTTATGCTCAAATAAATTTGTTAGTCTCTAAGGTGCCACAAGTACTCTTTTTCTTTTTTGCGAATACAGACTAACACGGCTGCTATCTGAAACCTGTCTCTTGGTGTGTAGCTGTATCCTGTGGCTGAGCAGAGATGAATAGAAGGCTCCATGTACAAATTTCCTTCTTTTTGAAGTTTGGATTGGGCCTTCATGATGTTGTATCTAGTGTTTTTCTATACAGATAAAACCCAATTTATCAAGGCTTCTGGGGCTTATTTTTGATAGCTCTTATATTTAAAAATCGCAAAAGTTAAACTGTGTACTGTTACATATAAAAAAGATGAGCATGCACAGCAACCACTTTGATAGATATTTACTATTTTCTTTAATTTAAAAAAAAATCAGTTACCAGTCCATATTACAAAAACGGTATTTAATATATTTTTTTTTTAATTAGAGCTGTTGGAGTAGTAAGGGTACAGGTTATTTGAAACTACAGTTCCTTCACTTTATTTTTGTTATCATAAGTATATAAAAAGAAAAGGCATATCAAATTCTAAATAATGCTCAAAGGCTATACATCTTCAAGGCTTTGGCAAAATAGTTAAGCACAAAATCAGGAGACTTCTTGGAGTAAAGATTTAGAACTAAAATGCAGGTGAGTCTTCTACTGTGGTTATGTTGTTGAACTCTGGTACACTAACTCCTAGTCACCTAGAAAGATCTTTTTACTTCATATTTAAACTGTAGTGAATTCAGGCAATACCATAGTCTGGGGGTTGTGACAATTTTTGATGTTCACCCTAAGCATAGTGTGTTGATATTAAAGCCTTACTTAGTATGTATTTAAAATGAGACTGATCTGATTTGCTGGATGCTATGTACTCTTTATATTCATATTCAGTTTTCCTGTTATACCAGGCTAAAGTTTATGGTATCTACATTGAAGGGAAAGGACTAATAAGCTATCAAAGTGAAAATAGGACAGGTAGATGTCAAAACAACTGTCATAACATTTACATTAAAGTGTCTGTTTTATTTCTGTAGCCTTAAATTGGAATGTGAGAAACTGGCAAGTGAAAAGACAGAAATGCAGAGGCATTATGTGATGGTAAGTATAAAAGATTTGTTTTTCCTTTTTGTTTATTACAGCAAATATTTTCTACAGCTTTACTATCGTATGCTGGTTTTAAATTGCACTTTCCTTTATTTGCAGTATTATGAAATGTCCTATGGATTAAACATTGAAATGCATAAACAGGTAAGATGTTCATCTAAGTTCATAACTACTAAATTTATAGTCCAACTTGTAATGTGTTTAGGGTACTAAAACGCAGCTTTTGGATTTATATTTGAATTAGTGCACTTTGTCAGAAAGAGTGGATTGATTCATAGTTGTGACTAGTAAACATCGTTCACACACCTAATATAAAATGACGGGACAAATAAGGTCTGCAGAACAGAATGGTTGTGTTGCTGCTGGTTCTGAAAGATGTGGATAAATATATAGGAAATGGCTTGTCTCTGTAAACAAAGACACTTAAGTTAAATGGTTAAATGGTTTATAAGGAAATAGATTTTTTGGTACAGCCCTAGATCTGTTGAATCAGTCAGTCTCTTATGCGTCTGCAGCATATGTTGATAGTTGCTGAAAACCTAGGAATTTAAAAGTATGAAAAGATTAGTGACTTGAAAAATTCTTATGACTGAGTTTGCAAGTTCCCATAAAATTCACACTTATGGCCACTATAATGGTGAATAAAAAGAGGTATTGAACTGGAACAAGGCACTAAGGACCTCATAAGAGAAGAAAAGCTAAATGATTGCTCAGCCCAGAGGACCCTCAATTGAGTACTCATTGTCTGCCAAAGAAAGCATTAATGGTAGGGTGTAAGTATTCTGTAGATATGCTGACATTCACTTTTTCATTAAGATGCTAGTACAATAAGTCTTTCAGAAATCGATGGCCTCTTAAAAAAATTATCATTAGATGAAGTTGCACAGTTGGACACATTTCAAAGTGCAACAATACAATTCTTTCTTGATGTATATGTGCTATTTCATCTAAAACTCTTGTTTCATTAAATTAAAGAGCATGGCTGACCGGCTGGGGCACAGCAAAGAAATTGATTAGTTCAGGTTTCAGATCTTCAGTACATTCAAAGACTTTCATTAAGCAAGTATATTTCAGAGCTGAATTCTGTTTTTGTAACTCTGAACTCTTTGATATTTTTTCTTAAAACGTATCATGCCCTGAAAAATATCAAATTTGGTAATGTGGAGTTAGATGTGTAGCTTTACATGCTCCATTTAGAGTTGTATTTTGTTTAAATTTGAAATATTGACTAATACAGAAATATGACAACTTTGTTTTGAGATAACAATGAATTTTGTAGGGAGAAGATTTCTGCTACTGTTTGTGATGCTCAGATTAGATCTAGAGCTGAATCTTTATTTTTTTTCTTTTGCAACTTAGATTTGGAACCTTGTCAGTTTTTTACTTCAGGCAACTACTTTGAGCTCAATGGAAAAAACTCCTTTTCTTCAAATAACATAATGGTGTATTGTGACTTGCTGATAAGTTATGATAAAATTAATATCTAAAGGCAAACCTCCTCTGCTACAAGTATTGTATAAACTTATAATAGGATCAAAAGTTCTTGTAACTATCCTGTAGATGGATTTAAAATAATGGAACAGTTGATGAGAACATACATTTAGTGTATAAATGCACTAAAAATGTAAACCTTTGTCACTCTAAAGTTAAGTCCACAAAATCAAGGAACCTCAGAGCTCATATTTCCACATTGACCACAGCTTCTGTGTATTGTCAGGCTGTAATGATTACATATAAATGGTGTGTAATGTTTGTTTGCTGTGGTGATATAGCATAGAAACTTTTAAAATAAATGAAATAATGTATTATAACCTGCAATAGTCCAGCTGTGAAAGGCAGTATGTTTTGGGTGTGCCTAATATTGTGATTTTTAATGTCTGTTTTTGTTTAATCATAATGTAAGGGATGAAAGAACAAACTTCTGGGGAAGTGCATGGCAATCCAAAAAATGAAAATTGACAAGAAAATAAGCTGCTTTAGAGTTAGTGGGTTCTCGTGTCTTCCATATACAATCTTCCACTTGAGTGCAGAATCTTTCTTTAAAGCAGGGGTTCTCAAACTGGGGGTCGGGACCCCTCAGGAGGTTGTGAGGTTATTACATGGGGGGGTCACGAGCTGTCAGCCTCCATTTCGAACTCTGCTTTGCCTCCAGCATCTATAGTGGTGTTAAAAATATTTTAAAAAGTGTTTTTAATTTATAAGGGCTGGGGGTCACACTCAGAGGCTTGCTATGTGAGGTCACCAGTACAAAAGTTTGAGAACCACTGCTTTAAAGCCTCAGATTCAGAACTAAACTACAGAGGTGCAAAATAGCACTGTTACAGTTCAGTATAAATTGTCTTAAATTGAAAAACATCCTTCTAAATTTCAAATACTATGGAGGCATTTGGTAGATAATAATCATAATTCTTATTAAAACTGGTGACGTCTAGTCCCTAGGGTGTAGCCAGCCTTAAATTGATGCTTTTTGCTGGCTGATCACCAGCATGGCCTAAGTGCTCATTATGTTGTAGAGAGGGCCTTTGGAGCTCTCATTACGTTTGACAGGAATTCTCTCTAGGGGGAAACTGGGCATTAGCTAGACTCCTGACAGGCTGAAATTATTCCTGCTTTATGGCTTATAACCAAATGCTAGCAAGGCATCAGGGGACACAAGAAATTGTCATTTCTGACAACATCTTTGTTACAGAAAAATGCAGTGATGGGGAAACTTTCCATTGAACAAGCTTTAATGTTCTGAAGGCCTGTCTCCTGTGTAGATGTTACCCTTGCTCTGTGTGAAGCCCTTCAGAGTGTTGGTCTGATGTATTTTTTTTATACTACTTCAGTGGCACTTCACCAGCTGCACCAGTGTTAAAATAAGTCACCCAAATAAAAAGTGATGTAATTATAGCATGCCTTCTCATGTAAAAGCTGGTGTGTTGCACAGATATTATGTGTTAATGTTGTATCAACAATTCCATTATCTTTAATTCAGGAGTTTATAACAAATTGGCTGGAATAAATTCACAAGGGCTTGAATGTTGGTATAAACAGCCCTTTAAAAAGTAAATAATCCATTCTAAAATGTACTGCATTAAAAGAATGCTTAAGTTAGAAAGTGATGCACGCAAGTCAGGAAATGGCAAAGTTAAGGTTGCCACCACAGCCTTTACTCTGCCCCATGTACATATGTATTACAGTAGTTTTTAATTACATATGCCTTTCCCAGGACTTCTGCCTTACTTTAACGTTGGAGCACGGACAGGGCTTAGTGAGCAGTGTCTATCAAATATGTTTATCCTCACTGTTCAGTTTGTAGCTTCCTTTCTTGTTTTTGGCATGAACTAGCTTTGGTACACTTATATTAGACTCCTTATATTGTTTGTTATAGGTTTTTATGCTGTTTTATAGGTATCCACATTAAAATAAATAGAAATGAAGGAACACAAAACAAAATTTAATAAATCAAAACAAAAAGAACTCCTATAGAATTGTTCTCAACTAGTGTTTGGATGTGTGTAGCAGAGGTGAGATGATGATCAGGATATATTGACTTCAATAGCATGTAGATTTTATACCCTTTAGGACATTACATTCCAATGATGGGGAGACATTTTGGTTTTTTTTGGTTTGTTTTTTTTTTAATCTTAACTTTCATTCTCAATTCTTTCCTATTGTGACATCCATGGCCAGCAATGGATGCACTGCAGCTGCTGGCGCCGAGGCATACTGTCTGTCGGGTGTTAATAGCTATATTATACTTGAAGGGCTGCTGTCATCGGGTATTAGAGCAATGTCTCTTTATTTTCATCAGCCATGTCTGTCGTCTTCTGGAATAAGTCGGGAGATAAAGCTTCCTGTGTGTTTAATGTCCAAATTGTTTAGGTGTAAGATTAGCTTTTGTTCAGTGGCAGGCAGCCAAAGAGAGAGCCATCACTTTTGAAGCCACTGACAAAGTTATATAAACTACTACAGTGTGTGGTGAGTTTCTGCCATCCTAAAATTGACAAGTGGGTCTCTGAGTTGTGATCTTTGACCTGCCTTCAGGCAAATGTGTCTTTCTACTTTCTTTGGCTTGTTGCCTTTCTTCTTGCAAAATAATAAAACCCTTAACTGCATATACACTAACCAATAGTACAAGAGTTAAATGTCCACTTAGGTCAGTCTGTCATGTGAAATCACTTTTTTATTCAAGACCCAAGTCTTTTACTATCTCGTTAGAACATCACAATCTCCAGGAGTGGTTTAAATAGAGGAGAATTAAGAGGTTTACTTGGCTGTCTGCAGCTCTTTAATAGGATGGTGATATTGTTGAAAAGGTTTTAAAGATAAATTTAATTTTTTGCCTTTTTTTCTTAATTACATTTTAATTATTGGAGTCAATAATTTTATGAATTTTTCCTAAAGATTTTGATGCTGTGTAATGACGACATTAAGTGGCTTTAACTATTGGAAATTTAAGGTGCACAGAATCTGTTTGTGTCTTAAAGGAAACATCAAGATAGGATCATAATTTTCTTCCCCTCTCAAAATGTCATTTACTTTACAAATATGATTAATATATAAAAGAACCATCAATATTTCTAAATGAGCGCAGTCATCATTGTATACCTAATCTGAGCTCTGGGTACTAGAAAGCTGAGAGGATTGGTAATGAGACAGAACGTTTCACCTCTTGGTCATTGGCTTGCCCAGGTCAATGATGTAGTTACTACCAGCTGTCAGTTATTCAGTGGACTGTGCTAAATGAACTGGTAGTCTTCATCCGTTTCTAAGTAGGTAGCTTGCCACTTTGTCAGACACTATTACTGCAGTCCTTTTAACTAGTGTCAGCAGTTGGACCAGATTTAAACACAAGTTAAACAAATGGGTACTTTATTATTATTATTATTATTATTATTATTACTATTATTATTCTTTAGATAACTTTAGCACCAAGGAATCGTGGACCAGGACCCCATGGCACTTGGCGCTGTACAAACATGAAACAAACAGATGGTCCCTGTCCGAGAGGTTACAGTTTAAATACAGACACAGCCTGTGGGAATTGGAATACTGTACGGAGTTAACAATGTGATGGTAGCAAGCTTTCCATGGGGCTTGTCTCCCTTATCCGTAGTGCATTTGGAAGCAGAAGAAACCGAAAATTGTTTTTGTTTTCAAGTTGGTGTCCCTTTAAAAAATGAGCCATTTGATTTTCAATCGTATGTGTGCTGTAACTTCAATTTTCATAGCTGACAATTCAGGGAAAAAATTGATTTTAGACAATGTTTTAAGAATTCAGCAATCCATCTGTTAGTAAAAGAGAAACTTTTATTTATTTTTTTAAAAAAGAACACCTAAGCAAACTTCAAGAAAATGTAGCAAGCCTTCATTGACACACACAGAACTAATCACAGCTTTACCTGTACTTTGATTCATCAATTTCCTTTCAAACTTAAGTAAACTGGTGTTAATAACTAAATTGTAAAACAAAATTTTTAGGACGGATATGCCTGTGTTCTATCCTGGAATGTGGCCTGTACTTTTCTGGTTTCAGAGTAGCAGTCGTGTTAGTCTGTATTCGCAAAAAGAAAAGGAGGACTTTTGGCACCTTAGAGACTAACAAATTTATTTGACCATAAGCTTTCGTGAGCTTTCTCCCCACTGTATTTTCCACTGATTGCATCCGATGAAGTGAGCTGTAGCTCACAAAAGCTTATGCTCAAATAAATTTGTTAGTCTCTAAGGTGCCACAAGTACTCCTTTGCTTTGTACTTTTCTGGGAGGTGTTTCAAAACAAAACATCTTTGGCACAGTTGCAATTAAGCTGCTAAAGATATTGGGCTGCAAACTGAGTTTCTTCCCAACTGATGATTTTGTTCCTCTTGCAGCTTTTTGATGTCTTGGATAAACAGTCGGTCAAAGTAACTTACAAGTAAGGTGACCAGTCAGTGTATTGACAAGAATAGACACAATAGAAAACTGCATTAGGAGGCAAGCCATTGGGATTTGCAGTAAATATATTACAGAACACAAGTGAATTGCCGATACTGCTTGTTTAGCAGTTTGCAAGGGCAATGGCAGTATGGATTTTTGAATTAGAAGGGAAGGACTGTTCTTTCTCTGTGCCGGAACATCTAGTTGATGGCTGAGGAGAAAATTGATTTAGAAAACAAAATGCTGCTGCCTCTATTTGTGCCATTTGAAAAGCTTCTATGGATTAGTGAGTGAAAACAAAGAGACAGCTTTCAGTTTAGGAGAAGGGGAGCAGAATGGGTCTGTTTTGTTTAGCTGCATCTTGATCAGGTATTAAGCACATGAGATGGAAAAAACCCAGCTATTGTGAGGTCAAGATAAGGAAAGGGCATCTATAACTGAAGCTTTGGGTTTTACACAATCTGCTTAAGTCCGTCTAGTTCTAAAATTGTTTTAGAAGTGCTTATCTTCTGATAAACCCAATCGTTGTACTCTGCCCTATAGTAGATCCCGTTAAGGTTTTATTTTTAGCTTAATTAAAAGAAATGATGGAAATTAGTTAGCTTGGGTAGTTCTGTAAAATAGAATATGAAAGATTTCAGGTATTCTCCATGTGGTAAACTGTTTGCAATACTGCCGCTCTTGCTCATGGAGTCTTATGTCTGCAGTAGCTTAAGACAACATTCACATGCGTGACCTATTGATATCAGTGTAGAAGCATGTGGATTTTAATAGATTCAAAATCAATGCTAAACTGAAAGAGATTTAACTCTTGTTTAAAGGAACATGGCCAGTGTAAATATTTCACTTAACTTCTTTCTTGGTACCATTAACAATGCCCTAAAATCTTTGTTTAAATGTTGTTAAATTTGCAACACCCCTTGTACTATATTGTCATTCTGATGTGGTAAATGTATAAAAGTTGCATAATTAGTGTACATACCTTTCAATAAAGACTTTGCGTATTATTTTTATACTTTGATGTACATGGGGATGGCTATACCAGTTTCTGTGGTCTGAGTGAATTTTTCCTTATGTTACACTAACTCCAAGCAGATCCTTCTCTTGAGCCTCAAATCTGCTGACTTTGTGTCTGAATTATTCTACTGAAGTCCAAATTGAACCAGCATTCTAATCTTTTATTTGGATTTTGATAGCACCCAAAGGTCCTCGATCAAGATCCAAAACCTATTGTTCTAGGTACCAAAAAAAGTGCTTATTTGGCCTAAAGAGTTCATGATCTAACTTGAAAAACTCTGAGGCCTCCCCAGCTGTGCAACACTTCTGGGTTTTTTTTTATTGCTACTTCCTGATACCGGAAGTTTCTATAGAAGCTTCAGAGGGCATTCATGCACATCGGTGCATGTGTACGGGTATGACTATGTAGACTGGTATAATGGCCAAGTCTACTTGTTAAGACAAACACCTGTCAGGGATGGTCTAGATAATACTTAGTCCTGCCGTGAGTGCAGGGGACTGGACTAGATGACCTCTTGAGGTTCCTTCCCGTTCTGTGATTCTATGATAAGCATAGGGTAGACGTAAGAGTTACTAAAGGTGACAGGCTATTTAGAAATGGCTACAAAAAGTGTAAAATGGGTAAGATTTAAAGTAGTTACAAGATGCCCAAGAGGGAGAAGGCAGATGGAAGTAAAATGTCAGTTCTCAGTCCTTTGTGTTCCTATAAAGGAAGGGCCTTAATGTAAAGGACCAAAGCATCAATGGGAATCAAATGCTGTATAGAAAGTAGAGATTCTAACTGCAGCACCAGTGTCTAGCTGAAGGAGATACTGTATCCTTTTTTAGGGGGTGCTAGTGGGAGCACTGTTTGTGGTTGAGGTTCTTCGCGCTTTTAAGTTGGATGCATGTTGGATGGCTTTGGAGATGCTCTTGTTCCTAGGAGGGGACAGTGACAACTAGGTGGAATTGGTGTTTCAAGAAGAGAATTTGGTGATAAACAGTTGACCAGAGGTAAAGCTTCGTTTTACATTTATTCAGTTATGAGGCCTAAGAAGACTTCCATGTGTATTCGAGGCTAGATATTGAAACAAAGCAGTGGAACTGAAAGGCTAGTTACGGGCCTCTGTGAATGTGCATAAGTGCTGAGTGTTAAGTCAGAATTCATGAAGTGGGACATGATGAAAATTTGGATTTGGGAGGGAGATGTGATAAGTGTCCTTCTGTTAAGCCTAATTTAAAAAGAGGCCTGACATACTAAAGATGTGCGAAAGGCTGTTGTCAAGATGCTAAAGCGTTCCTCATTCCTGCCAGTTGGCCTGGGTTCAACAGCATTTATAGTTGAAAGTGGGCTGGGCAGTTTACAGTGCTTGGTCAATAGCTGCTGCAGATCAGCTCACTGTGCTATTACAGAGAAAATTGGAATTGGAAGACTGAAATGTATCCAGTGACTGTACTTTAAAGTTGAAAGAAGTCCAAACCCACATCTGATAAATATAACAGTTGACTTGTGCATCATATATATACTTACATTGGAACATTTTGGCCTTTCTATAGCTTAAATTGACATCTGAGAGGCTTCAGAAAAATGTAGCCTAGGGTCTGGAATCAAAAATGTAAATTTCTGCATTGTGAAACATACATAGTATGCTTTGAGACTTTAATAGGGATCCTGATATTTTTACTTCCCAAACAAACTACATGCACCCTACATTTTCATTGGGGAAACATTAAAGCAAATGTGAGGATGTCGTCTTCCGAGGTTTACTCTCATAATCTTGTGGCTGCCTGACCTTGTGATTTAAAGTGAGCACAAATACAAACATGGGACAGAGGCGGAGCTGTCATGTAAAACTGTTGGCTTTTGCCCCAAATACAGGAATTGTTCCCTTTATTTGAAACTAGTACCCTTTGCTGCTTATTAGATAGTTTTCCTTTCACAGAGTAAAAAAACCTCATCCCTCCTGATGGTGAGAATATTGGTAGTGACAGTGTTTATAATGTTAAAATATATTTTAAAAGCTGACTTCTGCCGTTTTGTCGTATACTGGTTAATATGGCTGTAAAGAGGAGATGAATGTGGCTACTTTCTTGAGTCTATTACTCAGGAGGCCTGTAAATTTGATTGGCTGTTACAATTCTAGCAGAATCATTCGATTTGAGAGCAATAGAAAGATAAGATATCCAATTACCCAAATGATTTGCAGGGTTAGCCAACGTTGTCATGGAGACGCGAGTTGGAACAAATTAAATTTTAAGCAATAAAATAATCTTAAAGCACGTCTGGGAACAAGAAAATTTGGCAGTGGCACTTACCTGAATTGAATCTTAGCTTGACACGCTGTTGTTTGACATTGATATACTGTGGGGGCCTCAACTTTTAAATGGCATGTTGTCTTCATGGTTTTTTTCTTTTTCCAGCCATTGCCAAAACAAGGGCCTGTATTAGTTGTAAATAAATGGTTTTTAATAACATATGCTTATCTTAATGCTCAACCTGAATTCAATAATGCTTATGAAAAGCAGAGTTCATAGAGTGTTAGACTTAAATATTAAAAAGCCTCAAATGATTTAAGTTTTCAGGTTATTATATTAAAAAAGATTTGCAACTAGCATTTTTTAGTGTCTTTAAATAATTTTTTAGCAGGTATACTGGAAACTAAGAAGTTTGGAAGTGCCTCTTTGTGGTGGTGGGGGGACTTACAAGTTATGAACACATTTTTTGTTTTTTAGGATCTTGATTTTTTGAAAAGCTTCACTATATGTACTGTGTTGCTTTTTCAGCAGTGCTGCAGGAATATTAGAAAATACAAACCTCTGAACTTCTACTGATGACGAATAAAACTTGTAAACAGAATTGTGATGTGTGAAATAATTTTTATTATTATTATTATTATTATTATTATTATTATTATTATTAATGCAACGTTTAACTGATTCTTGGTTTCCGGCATGGATTTAAAACGGTCAAGTGAGTCCCATAAAGAGCTTTTATCCACGTCTGTTAGACAGATGGAGATGAAAATTGGTCTGAGGTCAAGCCATTTGCAACATTCTCACATCCTTCGATTTTCATCTCATCCTCTCCACAGATCATCTCAAATGATTCAGTAATGACCAAGAGTGCAACATTGACCTTTATTCCCGGGTGGGTTAGGGTTACACAGTATAAATGGCTGGAAGTACTTTCCTTCATGCAGAAGTTCAGTGCTGTGATTGGCCTTCCATGTAGAAAAGTGCAAATGAAGGCAGAATACTTAAATTTAGTTTCTAATGCTGTTGTAAACTTGAATTGACAGTCTAATTTTTGTCCTTGTGTGTGTGTGTTTTTGTTTTTTCTTTTTTAAGATACTAGTTCCAACCGTGTCACACATTAGGATGCCTTTTATAAACAGGATAAATTTGTATAACTTGATTAGTCACTACATTTTTTTTTTAAGGCCACTTCTAAATGTAATTAATTAGCTTTGGTCTAATGGGCAAAGACTTGATACAATAGGACCAGTTTTCTTCTTTTATCACTTGTATGCCTGCATTTCACATGCTTCTTTGTTTTTACTTTTTTAAAGCTGCTTTTGTCCTATAATAGAGTTCTGGTGTAACACTTGAAATATATTAGTGACTACTTACTCTAAAGTGGGTTTAATCTTCTAATTCCTGTAAAATATTATTTTTGCTATTTCATGATTTACAAAGAATACATAAGAGTATGATCTTGATAAGCCACACTAAGGGTCAAGTCCTGGTCCCATTGAGGTCAATGGGAGTCTTGCAAATGGTCATCTTGCAACACTTTCTATGAATAACTTTTATTTAACCCAACTAGAATGTCCTTTATTTTTTTGCCATCTGCACAACTTTGTCTGGAGAGACTTCATGTACAGTACGCAAACTTGTTAGAATCACAGATGTCCTTGGAAAAGTTTAAGAGTAGCAGCTGTGTTAGTCTGTATTCACAAAAAGAAAAGGAGTACTTGTGGCACCTTAGAGACTAACAAATTTATTTGAGCATAAGCTTTCGTGAGCTACAGCTCACTTCATTGGATGCTGTAGCTCACGAAAGCTTATGCTCAAATAAATTTGTTAGTCTCTAAGATGCCACAAGTACTCCTTTTCTTTTTGTCCTTGGAAAAGGTGCAGAACCTCTGTAGTTGTAGTGATCTTTTTGTTTGAATGTAGATTGTAGGTTCATTTTAAAGCAAAGACAAGTGTTTTTTGAATCAGGTTTTTATATTTTAGACTCTAGCACCTTTGGCAAAGAATTTACTTCTTAAATTATAAGACTACTAGATAACTGAGACTTGGATATTTATTCCTATTACTCCTCTTAAACTGTTCTCCACATTATCGTAGCATTATGAAATGTGGCATACAAAACTGAATTATAAGGAGGTTAAAAGGCCACAAATGTGGCATGCAAAATCCTGTTCTCACAAGCTTCACATATACCAGAATCAGACTGAATGCTTTCATATCTTGATCTAGTTTTGTGACTAACGGAGTGCTATTTTCAGATCTATGGGGGCAAACTTCTCTTTTAACAAAGTGCACTAACCACACTGTTTCTACATGATATGCTGCTAATATTTTTTTATTTTTCAATTTGGGCTCTAAGTTTTGAGGTGCCTTTTGAAAACAGATAATGGTATTGAATGACAATATTTAACACGTCTTATTAAATATTCCAAATATATGATTTAAGATAAAGTTGGTTGAGATCTGATACATCATTTACAGGGCTAGAGGTGTTTTTTATGGATCCTTGTTGCTAAGGCCACTTACACTTGTAGAATACTCCTAATAAATAAAATTATTGCATTATTAACATATGGTTAGTTCCTACAGTGTTACCTATGTCGGGGGCCCTAGTGTAAAAAGGCCAATTGCCTTATACTATATGTTGGCTTGCCCCAGTTAGAGGAGACTTATGTAACCCTGATTCAAAATGCCTGGTGTACCCTCTATCCTAGGGCTGCTTCTATTATTACTAGGAAAGATGAGCTAGTGGTGGTAATGGTGAGAACTTGAAGTATTTGTCTTGTGTAGCTAAGGCCTGATATGAGGGTGATGTCTTTTCAGATTACATTGTGCTTTTTCCTCCAAAGCAAAAACTAGCAGGTTCCAGGTTGGTTTCAGCATGGGATTGTATATTATGCTTTTTAAAAACAAAGTTGTTTGCAGGTTGTATTTTAGAGTACAGAATCATCTGCTGGATCAGACATTTGTGAAAAATTTTTAGTATTAATCATCCGTTTACAATATGGAATAAATAAATACTGTTGAATGGGTACAAAACTGCTTTCATAAGTGCTTAAAAAGATCTGTATGACAATCTTATACAGGAATAAGCATGGCTGCTTTGTTTTTTGTCATTTATGTCAAGAATGCAACGATAGCAAAATGACACATTAAAAATATAAACACTTATCCTTAGTAACAGTTAGGTCAAAATATTTGTCATTAATTAGAAGGAACCAAGGCAAAAAAATTATATGAAGACAACACTGCAGGCTCAACTTCATTTTGCAAAATGCAGCTGAATTCCTTCATGTTAATTTTAATGATGCTTCAAAAAGGAGGGCAGCACTTTGAATCAGGGGTCTGACAACCTTGTCATTTGCAAATAAATCAAAAGACCATCATTGCAACAGCAAGAACCAATGAATGGAGTTGCTTTGTCATTCTTTGATATAGGCCCCACACTCAAGCCTGCTATTAAAAATGAATGTATTCAAGAGGCTCTGCATTAAGAACATAAACAATTAAGGGCACTTTAGATGTTCTGCTAAGAGCTGCCATACAGATACAAGAGATTTCACATGCAGTGCAGGCCTGTGCAGTCTGCTTTGCCAGTGAGCCAAAGAGAACATGGACAATTGGTGTTCATGTCTGTGCACAAGTAGCTTTCTGCATGAATTTTTTTACCCCTCATTGTTGGTCTTCAGGCTTACATAGGGCAGTTAAAACAATCTGAGGATAGCTGAATCAAATTGGAGACTTCCCCCAAGTCACTGTTAAAAGAACACTTTTAGCAACTGACAGATGACTAAATATGAATATATCATCTTTATAAGCCTCAAATTGGTGACTTACATCATGATTAGCTAAACCATTCAGACTCTCTTAAAGGATTTGAGTTCTGGTTTTCAAGCATATTTCTTTCTAGGAGTTTGTTCTTGCAGTAATGGATTTAAATGGTTGTAGTCCTCCCTGGATCTGCATTTGAAATGTTCACAATTGGCAATTGTATAGGAACACAGAATACACTTGTGTTCTTTCCTGGATTGCTAAATGAGCAACTAATATTCTTTACAAGGTAATAACGTGGTAGAGGTGAATATTTAGAAACTGCACTAACTCATTACTTGTATACTTCTAGGTAACCTAAGTTTATGGAATTTTTTTTTTTTTTTAAACCCTTGGGGAAAGAAGACTTCAGAGGAGCCAGGGCGAAGTTAAGTGTACTGTGGTCACTAGTTGTGCTTCCAGTGTTTGAGAGAGGAAACTGACATAGTTTGGGTATTAAATAATCCCTTTAATAGATAAATTTAGCTGTTAATGGATTTTTGGTGGATACTCGAACAATCTTTCTCTGAACTGAAATTTTTAATTTTCTGTATTTTAAAAGGTCCCTAGAGGAAGGTGCGAAGGAAAATTACTCATTTGGTTCATGAGTCTGAATAGAAAATCATTGTTACAATAATGTCAAAATAGAAATATACGTAACTGTTAAATATTGTGGTATTATCTATGGATATTGTAGGAATTGTGAATGTTGTGGCTAGATGTACCTGATGACTATTTATTTCTCATCAATATATGTTACATGGTTTAGTCATTTTCATCTTTCAAGCTTAGACTTTCCAAGCTTTATATGTTTCTGAAGATACATTTTAAAAACAAAGTTTTATTTGATTGAGAGGATGGTAAAATCTGTGATGGGTGAAACTTGTTTTTTCCTATGTTAGTAAGCTCTTGAAACGTGGCATATTCTGGTGAAAATCTGTTTTGATTTATCAGCCCTTGAGAATTTCACTCTGTAGATATGGAATCAACTTTTCATGCACTTTGTTGCAAATGTGATATAATAGGCAGTGAAGGCAAGCTAAATTGTGAATGATATTACATAACTAGATTAACTATTCATCTTAATTCCCTGATCTAAAACAATTTCCAGGCATTTTGGTGAAATGACCAATAAATGGGGTCATCAGCCTAGTGTTCCATTTTCCCTACCAAAATACCTACTTTGCTTAATATTGTATTTGAGGCATGTCCATAGGAGTTGAGGGAACATGTGGAGAGGCGGGGGGGGGGGGGGGAAGAGAGGGCTCAAAAGACCACTAATGGGCTCACAGAAGACTTATAAATTATGATTGCTAGGGTCTTCAATAGCAAAGGGTGGGTTTATAGGGGGTGTGAACTTAAAAAAAACAAAACCAAACCATACCCAGATAATGTTAAGGGTTTTGCTACCCCATTGTTTAGGTTCAGAAGGGACTTTTGGATGAGACCAAGAGCAATATCTCTTCACTCCTCTTGCTCTCAGTGTACATATTCATATGCTGACTCTTCGGTTTCAGGTTTGCTGTTGTGGTTATTCTAGTAGACACTTTTGCAGGGCCTTGGGAAATATGTAGGCGTGTGCATCACTAGAACAGTCCCTGGGAGCTGCTCTTATGCTAGCATGTGATAGGCAATGGTGCTGTCTATCCATAGTTTAATCCTATGAACGTAAAGTTGAAAATTAAACTTTTTTCAGCTGTAGTAATAAATGTTAATTTTTACAATACTAGGGCCAGTGTCATAAAATGAAAATGAGATTTTCAAATTGATGGCAACCCCTTTGAAGTAGTAAGTTCCCATTTTTAACATGAAGAAATTGGTCCAATAAAAGATACTACCTTGTCTCATGTTTTAACAACTGACCTTTCAATGTACAGTAAAAGGTGACATCAAGAATTAAGAGTTGAGGGGAACAGCGGAAGCAGTGCATTTAAAAAAAAGCCCCAAAAACCTTTTATTTTTTTTTTATGTCAAATATCTCTGGTAACTTATTTGATTGAACTATGTAAATATTTTAGATGTACAAATTCTGAAATAAGATTAGATATAAACTAATTCTCAAATACTTCAGAAATAGTAGAAACACTTCAGTGATGTAAGGTCAGAAGGCGGATTATTTTCCCCCAGTATCAAGAGATTCACATTTGTCTGACCCATTTAGTGGTTTTTTTAGGGAAAAGAAATCTGAAAATTCCATGAGTGTTAAATTTCATGGAGAACTACTTGGAATCGAAAAGTTATCAGCAGTCCTATTGTCTTGCTTTGCTGACTTTGAACCATTTTTCATTCAATTTCTTTAATTCCTGTATATGCACAGAAGGCCCAAACCTCAGTGTGAGACTGCCATGAAACACCAAATATTTTAGAAAACTTGCTTTAAAAAAAAAACACATAATCAGTTACAGTAAAGGATTACAGGCCAGAGAACCTTCACTCAGACCAATAGTTCTCAAACTTTTGTTCTGGTGACCCCTTTCACATAGCAAGCCTCTGAGTGTGATTACCCCCACCCACCCCCCCAAATTAAAAACAGTTTTGTATATATTTAACCCCCATCATAAATGCTGGCTGAAAAGCAGGGTGTGGGGTGGAGGCTGACAGCTTGCGACCCCCCCCATGTAATAACGTTGCGACCCCCCAGTTTGAGAACCCTGGACTTACTCTTCTGATCAAAACTGCTTTTCACCTGAAATGAGAACTCATCTCCTCCCATTCTGAAAACAAAGGACTCATGACCCAATTTTAATTAGGTCATTCAGTTGATCAGGAACTATATATTACCACTTCTCTCTCATGGGGATGCAAGCCCATTACACAGCAGTCTACTGGCATCCTAATTGCTGGCAGATCTCCATCTCAGGAGGGGCAAGTGTGTGGGGAACATCCTGAAAAGAGTGAGTTTTGGTAACCATGTATGCAACTAACACTTAAGTAAAACGCACATAATGCACAAACTGGCCAACAATACCTTAATCATTTTTAAACCTGCTACAAACACATAACAGCTTTCCTATATTACTGTTGCTATTCATTTTTTATTTGGATTGCACTAGCACTGAAGGCCCCACTCAGACTCTGCCCTTCTGGACTAAGAATGCAAACAAAATTATCTCCACTCCCTCCGCCAACATTTATTTAAATAAAAAAGCTGTTTCTGGGCAATTACCTTTCCTTCCCATTCCTCAGGATGACAAGAGAAGCAACCACCCCTTCCTCCTCCGAGGAAAGAGAATTGCCTTCCCTCCCCTCCTTTCCACCCTCTCACCCCTTTAAAAAAAAATTCACGTTAAGGGAATACTATTGCTTGTGCTAGTCTTCAGTGGAACAGCTATCAAGTAACTGCCTGCTGGTCCTTGATTCAGCTCTGATGCAGGCTGTAGGGCCCTGGGACTACTTTTTAACTTGCATCAACTGGCTATAGTTCCCTAGGATACTAAGCTCAGTGCATTCCCCTTCTCCAGCTTCCCTGTCAAGGGTTTTGTAGAGAAGGGAGCATTCAGACAATTCTACCAATTCTGCACCTGCTGAGCACTACCGTACACCCAGGGAATCCCCAGCAGGGAACTTGCAGGTGGCTTCCACATCTATTATGCTTCCTGGGTGGTGCAAAGAGTAGAATGGGGCAGAAAATCTGCTCCTAGGATCATTAGGGTGGTGGGGTGAGGTTCAGTGATTGACTTCACAGCAGAATCTTCAGCTGTAAGCTGCAGCTAAGATCTTTGAGTAAGAGTTCCTCTATTCACCATAATATTGGAATTTGACTTCAGGTAAATGGATAGGGGGGGAATCCTTGCTATCAGACAGTTATCTTCTATTTAACCCTAGCTCTTACGTTATAGATGGAGTCAGGGGATCTGGGTTGTTCTAATTCTGGTTCTGATACTGCTGCAAGTTGGAGGACACTTATTGTATGTATAATAGGTGTGTAGAGAGGTATAAATGTCTTAAATTCTGTAAATAAAAAAGACGAATGTCAGTGACAGTTGGGAGTAGAATTTGGGAGTTCCTGGTCCCCCAGCAGGCATGTGCTCAACTCTAGACTGTGCTGTGTCCGAGAAGGAAGGTAAAAACATCCTTTCCCTTTTCCATTTTAATGGAAGTCTTGCAAAATTGATAATGAAGTTTGAGATTTGCCTCTTCATCTCTGAACTCTGTCTTCAGTGATACTGATCATGTTCTCCTCTGCTATTTCTCCTTTGGTTTTTACAATTCCGTAGTCTTGTTCTGTTAAGTTATCCACTGCTTCAGTGATTCCTTATCATTGACATGCGCCCTGTATATTTGCCCTCAGGGTTCTGTTCCCTCCTTCATCTGCTCCATTATTTCAGTTGTTCCTAAATGGATGTTTCCCAAATCAGTCTCTCTGCCCTGTCTTGGACCTGTTTCTTGGGTATTTCATGTACACTTCTGATTCTATCTTGCTGTCTCAAAACCTCCTAATCTATCTTCACTGTCTCTTCTCTATTAGTTCAGTTTCTTCACTGGCTGCTTTTACCACCTTCTCAGTCTTCATTTTCAAGGTCCTGCAAATATTTTTCCCAACTCCATGTCTATTATTTCTTTCAGCTCTCAGTCCTCTGTTGCTTTCTGCTCCTTTTGTCCATGTCACATTCTTCATGCCCTTCTGTCATGCTTCCTGCCTCTACTTACTTGCCAAGCACCCTCTCCTCTTTCATATGCACCTCTTCAGTAATCCTTCCTGCTGTATCTCTTTCATCCTCTCCATTATTTGAACTGTTTTTTTCCCTTGACTTTTTAAATTGTAAATTCTTCATGGCAGGCAATACATCTTGCTCTCTCAAAGCATTGTCTAAACTTACAGTACCTGATAAAAATCACATGAAAGGATATTCACTTCACATGCCATTTTCCTAGAACACTGTTCTGTGCAACTTGGTAAATTGAGCAATAAATCTGCCTTTTAAAAGGCTTTAGCTTGTGTTGGATTTGAACAAATCCTTTACTTGTTAAATGACTTATAAAGACCAGATTTTTCCTTAAATGTATATAGAGATTAGGTACTTGAGACATAGCAGATGTCCGAGAGTAACGAACTAGGTCAGTGGCCTGATTAGGAACCTATTAGTAATCATTCATACTTTCACTAGACATCTTTATGAATTTCGACAATGCTTGTACTTAATATATGACCTTGTAAAGTAGCTGATATATGATAACATACCTCATCCATGTTTAAACCAAAATAGTTGTTTTTTTTCTATAGACAGAAATCGCCAAGAGATTGAATACTATTTGTGCACAAGTCATCCCGTTTTTGTCTCAGGAAGTAAGTAAAACTGTTCAGCTGTTAAAGTGCAATTATGTTGCTTCTCTGTTTGCAAATTAGCTAGTTTTAAGTTGTTAGTTTTATCACAATGCTCAAGTGTGAGGAACATCTGTTTATAGCTGAAGTGTGCAACCCCCCACCCCTTGCTAATTTGGTCTAACATCTGAGTTTAAACTGAAAAACTGGTGACAATAGCTCAACCTCAAATCAATTCTCTTCAGGAAAAACTGTAAAATGACAAAACAATTTTGTTTTCATTTTTAATGACAATACTAAGTTCTACTTAATAGTCCAGTGTTAAGGTCCGTGTAAATAAGAATGTTGGCCTTCAGTACAAAAATATTCAGATATTTTTGGGTTGGTAACTCAAATACAAAATGTTGTTCAAGGGTATAAAACATTGACTACAGCTGTAGCATATTAAAGCCTTCTGTTCAGTTTTGGAACCTTCTTTGGATTAGACTAGTTGATGCTCTTGTTGGATTAAATGTAGGAAGCTGCCTAGTCTTTTTGTTGATACCTCCACTATGTTCATTATATTGGATGCAGGAGTTATAAATGGACTTATAAACGGACATTAGTTTAAAGTTGTCAGACCCTTCTCATCTCAGTTGGAAATTAATGATTTAGTTACTAGAAGATATTCTCTTCAAAAGTTTAACGTTTGTTACCTTTATGACTTTTGCCTCACTCTTAAACAATGAGTAACAAATCAAGTACTGTTACATCTTAACTGGCATAAGATGACCTATAATAGATAACCTGGGCTTCTGTCTTATTGTGCAAATTTCTATACAAAAACTTTCTGTGCATATTGCAAATGTTTCTGGTCTCTGTTTTAATGTACTGGTGTTTATCGGGTGGGAAGAGAAGCTGGTTCAACAACTTGATAACAGAAATTTTAACTTTACTTTTTTTTTTTTTTTTTTTTTAAATAGCATCAGCAGCAAGTCGCCCAAGCAGTAGAACGTGCCAAACAAGTGACCATGGCTGAACTAAATGCCATCATCGGGGTACGTGGCCTTCCAGGTCTACCTCCTACAGTGTGTATAACCAGCTTTCATTTCTTATTGCTTTGGTTGTTTTAAAATAAACTTGAGAATTTTTTTATATCTACTTCTGTTTTGATACCTAATATTGTTGCTCAAACTTATTTGATTTGGCTCACTCAGATTTTAGAGGAGGTAGAATTAACAGCAGCTTATTTTGTAACAGAATGGCTTTTCATTCCCTGCACCCATATATTATATCAAAACCTTTGCTGCAAGAAAGACCAGGGAGTTTGGGAAAGATTTATTATCTATTGATCATGGGTATTGTATGATACTTGTTCTAAGTTACGTTTGTTTTGCCTCCTGCTTTTTGTGACATTTGAGTTTTTGGAACCTGTACAACTATTCAGTCTTCTTCCTTTTCCTTTCTTGTGCATCTTTCATGAATTTTTTAAAGTAGCTGGCTAATGAAAAGAAACTTCTCTTGCTTTTGAAGTAGTATTAATTGTCTGACATAATGTTCTAATAGCCTTTCACCAAGTTTGTGCTTCTAACTATGCTGAAATAAGTTAATACTACTTGCTTGTGACTGGCTGTCAATCACAAGTCATTTGTTTTGCATTAATGAAGTCTCTGAACCGTGCATTCCTTCCACTGCATGAGTTCATTTTCCCCATCGCTAAGTCTAGAATATATCATGTTTTCTGCCCTTCCAGACTAAGTGAAAGAAGTAGCGGAAACAAGAAGCCGTCCTTTCTGATTTTATTCATATGTGAGCGCCTTGAGCGGATTCAAATTACTCATTTATCAATTTATGTTAATTGCTTGTGAGAAGATGCCCTGCTGGTCTTTATAGTTCCCTCAGACACTTTGTAATGATAATTAGACATGCTGCTGTACGGATTAACAGTGCCATAGTCCAATGACGTCTACAGACAATGGAACCAGTTAATCCATCTGTGCTTAAAATTACATCCCAACTGGAGATGGGAGGGGGGGAGAACCCATAAGAACGAGGGAGGATTAAAAGAGAGAGCCTCAGCTTGAAAACTCTCCTTTCATCAGTTTCTCAATTGCAGATCTGCAGTCGGTTTGCCTGTGGTAAGCTATTGGCAGTCAATTAGGTGAAATAAACTGGGAGGGTGACCTTCATTTCCTTTTAATAGCTTTTTTCCTCCCTCAAATGGAGGTTCAGTGGATTTTTCAGCTTAAATTTTATTCAAGCTGCTTTATTACACTTGACAGATTAGCGTTGCATAAACATACCCCCCTTCAAATTGGAGCCCTGTTTTTTCCCTTATTTTCAAATTTTGACTGTTACTGAGTTAATTCACTAATCATGTTTAATAAAAGTTACATCTGCATTTGTCTGCAGTCTTCTGTGCTTTGCTTGTGTAATGAATTGCCTTATTTTGAAGATCAAATCAAATATACATGCAAGAATACTGTATGAATAATATTTGATTAGCAAAGATTAATAGATCTGTGTCGTCTTGTGTGTGTTAAGTGTACAATTTCACTGAGTGCAGATCCTGAATAAAAAAAAGTCTTCATAGTGGACTAAACTTGTAGGACACTTTTGCACACAGTGTTTTGTTTTTTTTAAAAAGTGCTTTAAAACGTCTGTCATTAGACTAAGAAATTGTCCTGACAGTGAAGACTTACTGTATAGCAAAACTCATCTTACCAAACTCGCTGCTATGATGTTGTCCCAAGTGGCATTTGCTGAATGTGTTCTGTTCAGTTCTGTGCTCTTAGGTCTACAACTACAGTTTACAATTAAGACTTTTTATGGGCAGGGTTTTTAGGAGGTAGGGAGAGGTACGTTAATCTGATAGATAGGAACCTCGAATTTTTTAAATTTTAAACTACTAATGATCCTTCAGTGGAAGCATTTCCACTTGTTTTATGAATGAATACTCAGCAATGCTGTCATAGTTCAGATGTTGTGAATGAGGGAATAAACACGTAGTTAGTACAAATGTGTTTTAATTTTCAGTGTAGATCTGTGTATTATGCATATCAGAAATCAGATGCATGTCAGTAATCTTTTGCAGTTTTAGGTGATCAATAATTATCCTATGCTGCACAATAAGTTTCATGCTCTGACGTATGCTTGATTTTGTTTAAAAGGGATTGTGTGCATCCTGGAAAATCAGAGTAGCATAAAATTGGGTTGACAATTCAGTGGACCTTTGCTCTCCTTCATTGAACATGCAGTGTGTCAACCTGTCTCCCCAGAGGGGAGGAGGCATCAGGAGGCTGGCTTTTCCTACAATAAGCAGCTGCACTGAAAGTAAGCGCAGACCAGTTTGATAGCAGCTGTCAGTATTGTTCAGGGACCCGACTTAGTGTAAAGAACAATAGAGGGGCTATGCTCTTAAACTGCAGTGTCTTTCAGGCTAAGAAAAGAAATAGTAATTTAAGGGTTTAGACCTCTATTATGAGTGTGAAAGATCGTGAAAGACTTCTTTAAAATGAAAATAGGCCAAAGCATTCTCTAACAAGTAGCCTATGGCATCATAGTGCTAAAGATATTTCTGTAACATAAATGTTGGGGTTGGGAAGAAAGTTAAGCATTTTCTTAGCAGATGTTCAGTTAGGTGTTCTCCCTGACTAGGTAAAATCTGCATTCTTGGCATTTGTCTGAGCACTGATTTTCTTTCCTTTTTCAAAAAAGGATTGTGATTCCCTGACTTGGGATAATGATTCAAAATAACTGTTTCCAAATTCATTCTTGCCTCATTAATTCGTTATTAAAGAGTCAAGACTGAGTGTGTTTTTCTATTGGGCGCACATACTGGGTTAGGGGAGAAGCAAAACCAAACCTTGTAATTTAGTGAAAATGGAGGGCTGGTGGACACTAAAAAATGAGACTGACCCAGCTATGTCGCTTGGAGGTGTGCAACTCCACACCCCCGTTTAGCAACATAGTTAAGCTGACTTAAGTCCCTTTGTAGACAGCACTTGGTCAACAAAAGAATTCTTTCATTAACCTAGCTACCACCTTGCTGGGAGAAACCCCTCCCATCAGCCCAGGTAGTGTCTACGCTGAAGCGCCACAGCATCACAGTTGTGACACTGTAGTGTTTTAAGTGTAGATAAGACTTGTTTCATGATAGGCTACTTTTAAAATACAGACACTACTACTTTAGTTACTTGGGAAAATTGAATTTAGAGCAGGACTGCAAGATATTGTGGGGAAAGGAGGGGAATTATCTACCTAATGTAAAGGCAATTTTAGTCAATGTATAAAAAGAAAAAGTATATTTAGATTGGAGGAATAATGAGTGCGTTGTTGCATTCAGAAACTAATGAGTAAAAATAAAATTATTCAGGTAGTGTTAACTTCTTTAATTAGATGTTGGAAGATCAGTTGTGAGATGTTTGTGAACATACTCATCCACAGCCCCTTACTAACGGGATTGTCTAATTACTCATGTCAAGCCACTACATGTGTGTGTTTGGCTGAGCTAAGTATTTTACTTTTACTTGTCTGTACGTGTTCAACCATTGTACATGTCTGTAATTTTTTGAATTACACCAGTCAGTGTTCATTGTACTACTATTTTTCACTAAAGTTGATTGAGTGAACTAGAAGATTTGCTAGATACTTAAATGAAAAGTTTTGATTGTAAAGGATCAGTGCACCTGATAACTCCTTGGCACCACTGATTTCAGAGCTTTGCCTGAAGTCTGTTTGGGGGTTGGGGAGAATCCTGATCATGGCATGAAAGGATTAAGTGGATTATCATGGTAGAATTTGAAGGGATTTTTTTTTTTAGATATGATTAAGCAGCAAGCTGGAAAATCAAAGATGCCTATCAGCTCACATCAGAAAGAGCTAAGGGACAGTTATAATTAGTCTATCTTAACATCAGCAATAACATAATTTTGCAAGACTTAAATACAGGCAACATTAATAAAATCCAGACATTTATATAAGTGTACATTCTTAATTTAGAACTACAGATCTGTAAATTGGAAAGGTAGAGAATGTAGCATACAGATGTGACTACTTAGTTTGACATTAGTTGCTGATGATTCTGTGACATGTATCTTTTTGGATTGACAATACTTTTCAAGACAGATTGAGTTATAGACCTCCAAAAGAGCTCTCCACTGTTGCATGAGGTGATTGGCTAAAGGATTAGCAAACTGCTGAATTATTTCTCTCTCCTTGGCTGTGGTTGCCAGCCATCTCTGGGATGGTAGTGTGTGAAGCTTAAGAGGATGAGGTTAACCTCTTGAGGGTTTATTCTTATGAGTGTGTAGTTAATCCTTGGAAAGCCTATAAATAACTAGGCTGTATGTTTCGTTATAAAATAGAAATACAGACTAGAACAGAAATGAATGCAAAATTCTGTGCAAGGGAAGAGCTAAGCAGCTGTAGCATTACTTTAGATCCTTCTCAACAGTGATCTGTATTTTGTGCCAAGTGATATTTGTGCGGGGTTTTAGAGCAATGACTTACAAGCTTTCTGTAAAAAGAAAGCTGAGTGCAAGATACTTATGCATCTTTTTGGTACACTTCATAGTGTACCAGCCTATAAGAAACAAGCTAAAGCTTTGCTGTTCAGATATTTATACTTTTATGTATGTACAAAAGTGAGTACACAAACTTGCTGCTGTACCTGAAATTACGTGGGATTTCTTACTGTGTATTTACATTAGATACAACCCAAGTAATCTGTTTCCTTTTAGTTATCACTGCTGAGGCAGGATTCATCATTTCGAGAACAAGTGACTTGCTTAATGTTGGGGATTAAGTAGATACTTGACTTTCAGCTCTTCTTATTTTATAACCTGATTTCACCCTCCCCCACGTCCATCATAAAAAAGCAAAAAGACAATACTTGCATCACCTCTAGACTGGTGCATAATTTATCTAATCATCTCTGCATCTCAAAACAATATGGGCATGCTTGCATTGGTTATATTTTAGAGGTGTAGTGACTGAACCTGCAAATAAATGTAGATGGACAATTACAAAGATTGTGTTTAACCCAAAAAAATTTATTCTTTGCTTTTAGTTGAAGAATTTTGAGAGCAGGACACATGCTGACAAATTTCTAGTAATCATTAACTTGTCAATTTCCAGAACAAATTGCACATTTGTCTAAAATAGAAAAGTATGCTTTAAGTGTTTTTAAAGGCTGCTCCTCTATTCCCAAAACCACTTCCAAAGTGGGTTAGGTAATTGGTTTCAGATGCCCAGCCTGTAGGCTTATTCCAGAAGTAAGAATCTAGTTCCATGATGGAGTAAGATGCTACAGAATATACCTGCTTGATTAGTTTCTAGACCGTTATGGTTAGGAACACTCTCTTTGAATGTCAACCAATGTAGTATTGTCTTCAGTGTTCAGGGACACCCTTGGCAAATAAGCCGTGTGTGCTTCCCTTTGTGATTCACCCTCTCCCCTTTGTACTGTTCTCCTTGGTCCGATAATCCAGGCTCTATCCTAACTCCTTTCACTTTTCACAAATTAACTCAGATAGGGAGAAACTAACCAACAATTGGGTTATGATATTATTGAACTTAGAGATGCAACTAATTTGACAACTTCATGGACAAACACCCCAGCCTCATGGATGCTGTGCTTAGATAGTTCAAAAAAGAGCACATCAAAAAGAGCACATCACAATGATGAGAAAACATGTTCTTCTCTGCTGACTGTCTCTCGTTGGCATAACCCAGGATGGAAGTGTATGGTGTCTAAAAAAAACATGTTCTTCTCTGCTGACTGTCTCTCGTTGGCATAACCCAGGATGGAAGTGTATGGTGTCTAAAAAAAACATGTTCTTCTCTGCTGACTGTCTCTCGTTGGCATAACCCAGGATGGAAGTGTATGGTGTCTAAAAGATAAATTGAGGGACATTTGGCATCTGCTGTCATTGGAAAGCCTAGGATAACATTGTCCTTAATGTGGGCCTTTTTGCACACTTATACTAGTATTGGGATTTGTTTTGGTATACAGGTTTCAGAGTAGCAGCCGTGTTAGTCTGTATTCGCAAAAAGAAAAGGAGTACTTGTGGCACCTTAGAGACTAACAAATTTATTAGAGCATAAGCTTTCGTGAGCATCCGATGAAGTGAGCTGTAGCTCACGAAAGCTTATGCTCTAATAAATTTGTTAGTCTCTAAGGTGCCACAAGTACTCCTTTTCGTTTTGGTATACAGTGTACTTTACAAAGTTCTTTATGCTAATCAAGAATGTACTCCAGGGCACCACAGGACACTCTTCCCCTTAGACTACCTTCAGAACTCTAGGTCTCTAGCTGAAACATTTTCCTATAAGTGTGGCTGTGGAAGTACAAATAAGGGGCAATAGCGGTTAGGCCCTCTATCTTACAAGGTGGCTACTGGCTTTAACTTTCCTGGCTGCTAATATGCTTTTGAGTGTGCAACTAGAGCAAGTGTGTGATTTCTTTTGGACTGTGCTTCCTAAAGGGTAAACAGCTGTATACAGCACCAGGTGGAGACCCAAAGTGGCCTTCAAGATTAGCCACAAAATCAGTGGATTTAACATTGAGGCAACAAAGGTGTATGTTAGTGTGACTAGCTATGTATCCTTGAAGAGTGGTGACCATTTTTGAGTTAGCAGGACCTGAAAAAGGTGTTCCTGGCCACTGCTGCTTTTGTTGCCATTCAGGAATATTTGAGTCCAAGAAAACTGAGATTCCTAGCTATCATGAGTTTCCAAAGCTGTGGGTTTTTTAAAATTAGATGCTTATATTTAAACAAGGCAACAGTAGCACACATGGGGATGAAGAGGCAGTGAGACTGAGTGTAGCAATAAACGTTTCCAGACTTTTTATTTGGCTAAATTTGGAAAGTCTTTCTAGCAGGAACAGTATTTCAAGACTTTAAACAGTGTCTATTCTTGCCCAAGCATTCTTCAGGAAATCTCCCACCTTTTCAGTACCACTGGAACAGCTCCAGTGGTAATAATGGAAATAATGCGGGAAGGGCTTAGGTGCCTTTACCACTGTGTTGTATGGACATGCTTAGAACTAGTGGCTGTGACATGGTGGTAGAAATACTAGTCTTTTCTGTGCTAGTACTAGAATTCTGCCACCATCAACGGAACTGCCCTAGTAGTAGTGCAGAGTCAGAGACTTCCTGAAAAATGATTATATAGACAAGTAATCACAGGTGTTAAAATACTTTCAGAACCACCCCCTGTTCTCCATAGGTAGCAGAATCCTGGAGGGCCAAAAGTCCTTTAAACTCCATACTCACCAGGATTGATGTAGAGATGGAAGTGGGAAGTATGACTATAAAGTTGGTGTTTTCACTCAGTTTATCTCAGTGCAGCTTTGAAGTATGGGAACACACTTCTTCCTTCCCTTTCAAATTCAGCACCAATTGCTAACAGGAGGGTATGTAGAAAAGTCCAGCTTTCCTTAGTTAGGACCCTGTTCGTTCTGGGGCCAGTTGAGGATGTGAGACACAGTGACATAGCCTTTTTTCGTAGCCTTCTGTATGGTAAGAGACATTAATGGCTGTTCCAAAACACATGTCTGAGACTGTTTACGTTTTGCAATGTGTACTCTGTCCTTATGACCTGAGAGGTGTTATGAATTACAGAAGTGAGGGTGGGAATGGGGGTAAAGTTAGATACAACTTGTATATCCACTCAGAAACTAAGCTCAGTTTGTTCTCTAGGAAAGTGCCATTACTTCCTCCAAACTCAGTGTATGTGTGCCTGTTTTAATTAGCAATTTACAAATAGTATGACTTTCTGCTCAGAGTGCATGTTGCACATCTTTGACCTTGCATTCTCTAATGAAGACACACAGCAGCATGTACATAAAACAAAAACCAAACACAGCATTACAATACACATGCACTTTCTTCCTTAGGGAAAGTATGTGAGAATGAATGCTATGTAACACGTATTAACTATGTCACTTAATAAGCTACTGGAAGGTGCTCAGACACTATACTGATGAGGGCAGTATAAGAACTTACATGGAATAAATATTTCATATGCTCATATACATTCATAGCTGTTCTCATCTGTCATCGTCCACCCCCCGATTTGATTAGATGTACTTATTATTGGGAGAAAACCATCTGGATACAATATTTTTGTTCATAGTCCAGATTTCTAGGGTTGCAGTAGAGGTGAGATAGAACTTCACCTAGCACAAAAGAAGGTGGCAGAAAGACTTGTGGCTGTGGGGGAGGCAGCTTTAGTTTTGTGGTTAAATCTGGCAATAGCAGTACTTATCTCTTCTACTCATCTTGAGTTTCACCAGGGTGGTCTAAGCTTACCACTCTGTACATAATAGGCATTAAGAATATGGTTCAGGCTTCTGCTTGGGTGGTGAAACTGTCTGCACTAGCTTTACTCTTTGGTAGGTGCTGTGTTGATCTGTGGCTTGGGAGATAGACCCTGGTGCAAGTAGAATTTGTAGGGCTAACTGCAGTATGACAAGTCCCAATTGAAAAGTCTGCATCTACCTCATGTCCAGGCTGCTGAGCATACTTCACCTTTTGAGTCTGTAACCTGGTCTCAGCCGGCTCAGGTAACGTCTGAGTGCCTGTTCATTTCAGAGTCCCTGGCTGCTGGTTTTTCCTCTCTACACCTTGACTCTAGCCTGCTGCTCAAAGCAGGGACAGAGAAGCTACATCTGCCCATAATGAGACTAGTAGGAGTGTAACTTAAGGCATTTTTAGTGGTGTGCCAGGCACCACCCTATAGGAAGAGCTGAATATGTACTACCCATAACCATTTTCAGAGCTTGGTGCAAAAGACATGTTTTTGAAAAAACACTCACAATCCTAGGAAGTATGAGTGTGTGAGTGTATAGGAGTGGCATGTATACTCTATACTGTGCTGTCTTTATATAATGTGTGACTATATTCATGTGCTGTGCATATGTGACAAGGTGGAGCTCTCCCAAGATGGTAGTCCCCCCCACTTGCTCTACATCAACTCCTTTATGCAGCATAGATAAGGAATATATACAGCATCAATCACCTTAATATCTAGGCACTACACATGAAAAATAAGGGGCACAAGATAGATCTTTTGGGGCTTAGCCACTTACCTAGAAACTAAATATGCTTCCATTACAAGTGACTGAGCCCCAGAAGTTGAAAGCAGAGACTGAAGTTTTGCAGGGCCTCTGTAGCTTTGACTTAAGGTATAACTCTAAATAGCTTGTTAGCTCTGGGATGGTGTCAGGGCTTAGGTAGCTTTGCAAATGGCAATGGGTGGAAACTCTGGGGGACTTGGGTGCCTACAGCATTAGGTGGCAGCTCAGTGATGGCTTTGAAAATGTGAACCTTTGTCAATCTTGGCCCAGGTCCTGGCCTTACCTCAGCTTCCCATCTGTAAAATAGGGGTAACAGTACTTCCCTACCTCACAGGATGTAGTGAGGTGCTGAGATATGACTGTGGTGGGAGCCAAATAAATACGTAAGATAGACATAGGAACCCAAGGACAGGTCAGTCTGTATTGGGTAAGTACAATCATATGCTAATGTGACATACCTCTGTAGACTTTATGTTTGAGGTGGTAACCAAAGAGAAATTAGTGGTTTGAATCATTAGAACCTCTGTTTAATAGATATGAATAATCTAGACTTAGCGCATCTTTCAAAAGCAAAGGATTCTAAATCTTTACAAATTTGGAATCTTGCTCTGTAACCCTTAGTAATGTGGCCCACTGAAGTTACTCTGGTAAATTTGGCCCTTGATTTTTTTATCTACACAATATATAGCAGACAGATCCATTTTATCCTCCACAGAATTGCAATTGCCTCAATTTGAAACATAGCCTCTGTTTTAGTAGCATACAATGTAGTATACAGTAGTTGAAGAATGCAAGAATATTGGAAATGTAAAACTACAGGAGAATTTAAGTAGGCCATGGGTATTTAGACACTTAAGAAATCACATTATATAGCTGTATAAAAAGAGCTTGCAATCTAAATAGAGTAGATGAGTTAAAGAAAGGAAGTAGTATCACCATTTTGCAGATGGGGAACTGATGCACAGAAATTAAGCCTGCTCAGCAGATCACAGGAAACCCCTGACAGAGCTAGGAATTGGACCTAGATTTACTCGGTCGCAGTCCCATGCTTAAAAAAAACCCACACAACTCTTAATGACTAGAGTTGTAGTTTGACAACTCTTACTCCAAACCAGAGGACCAGTGAAATACTGTCCCCTGATAGTATAACCGAGTTTTTTAATACTTGGTCTTTTGGACTGAGGGCGAGGGGAAATTGAGGAAATAAATGCTGCTTGAATCAGCTTTCAAATGATAAACTGAATTGTTCTTTTGCCAATATTAAAAGGAGTTGGGGAGAGGTGGTTGTAACAAAGCAGTTCTGGTTGAATTAGAGATTTTTAAATAAATACTCTGGTTAATTACCACAACACAATTGCTTGTACATGCATCATTGCAACCCTCCCCGCCCCCCCCCCCCATTGGACACTGCTTTTGCTCTGCAAGTAACGATAGGTTTCAGAGTAGCAGCCGTGTTAGTCTGTATTCGCAAAAAGAAAAGTTCACCTGCGCATCTACCAATGTGATATATGCCATCATGTGCCAGCAATGCCCCTCTGCCATGTACATTGCTCAAACTGGACAGTCTCTACGTAAAAGAATGAATGGACACAAATCAGACGTCAAGAATAACATTCAAAAACCAAAATTCAAAATGCATCCGATGAAGTGAGCTGTAGCTCACGAAAGCTTATGCTCTAATAAATGTTAGTCTAAGGTGCCACAGGTACTCCTTTTCTTTTTGTGAACTCTTAAAAAGAGAGCAGGCATTAGTGTCTTTGAAGTGACAGAAAGGTGACTATACACAATATAATTGTTACCATTATCTAAAGTGGTGAATGCCTATTTTGTAAATATGTCCTCAGATTGTTGCCATTACCCATTCTCCTGCTCCCTCTTTTCATTTTCCCTCTTTGCAGATAGCACAGGCTGCCTGGAGTGGGGAAGAGGACTGAGATATCTCAGGCTTAGTCTACACTGGCACTTCATCGGAAAAACTTGTCATTCAGGGGTGTTAAACACACATCCCGAACGATAAGTTTTACCGACTAAAAGCGCTGGTGTGAACAGTGCTTTGTTGGCAGAAGCGCTCTGACAACAAACAGCAGCTATGCTGCGCTGCTTTTAATGGCATGGCTGTAGCAGCACAGCTGTCGGTAAAAGATGCATAGTGTAGCCATACCTTTAGTAACAGTTTTTCTAAAGGACACAGGACATGTTCTTTGGGGCTTGGATTGTCTTCATCTGTGTTTCATATAGCACTCTCGGGGCTATGCATGGCTGGAATATAAAGTAAGTTTTTTGAATTGAAGCTAGATTCAGATTATACACATTCAAGTGCTACAGCTCCAGTAGTGCAAGAGACCAAAATTTAGTCCCTTACTTTATAGCAATTATCAATTTATAATCATTCTGCAGATCGTTATACAATGGAGAGTCCTTACAAATAGGCCAAGATCTGTCCCTCTGAGTTGCTGACACAGCAAGGACCAAGATCAGTTCTGTAAAGGATCATGTAGGATTCTTCTGCAGTTCTACTGGAGAAAGTGTTTTCCCCATTACTGCTGCTTTCATGTTTTGGTGAAAGAACTTCAGAGTACAGCAGGTGAAATGAAGAAAAGGAGTACTTGTGGCACCTTTAGAAACAAATTTATTTGAGCATAAGCTTTCGTGAGCTACAGCTCACTTCATTGGATGCAGGTGAAATGAGTGATTGCGGTCTTACACTAGGGGACGGAGATCAATCCAAGTTGTGCAACTTCAGCTACGTGAATAACATAGCTGACGTTTATGTACTTGGATCAACTTACCATGGTGTCTTCACCGCGGTGAGTCGACTGCTACCGCTCCCACATAGACTCGGTCTGCACCTCTTGTGGAGCTGGCTTACAGGAGTTGACGGGAGAGCGCTCAGAGGTAGATTTATTGTGTCTAGACTAGAAGCAATAAATTGATCCCCACTGGATTGAACACAGCCCACTGATCCAACGGGTAGCATAGACATACCCTAAAGAGGAATACCCTACTCTTTGGATTCCCAACAAAATGCATGCCTGACACCACTATGAATGGATGCAGTAACAGATGGCTGATAGAAAACTGAATTTGTTTTGTAATATTGATATATTCTGAAATGCTTTCACCAAACCTTTACAGCTACTGAACTTAGCTAAAAGGAGAGTGAGGTATAATAGCTGCCCAAGGGGGGGGGGGGGGGGAAGAAGCTAGGTTTAACCCAAGCACTTCAGGTGATGTACACTAGAGAATGCAGGTATCTACAACAACAGACCTGGAATGCTCATAACATTCCAAGTATTGCTACAGCTTCAGCTGTGTAAGTCCAATAACTTTACTAATATCCGTTCTGTCTGAACTCTTGGAGTACTGCTGTGGGCTGGAAGCTGCACTAATTCAGGTAATTAGTGCTTCCCTGGTCCATAATGCTGTGCCAAGTGATAGCTCAGATCACTTAGAGGATTGGATCAGTCTGCTTGTTAAGGTTACCTAGCTACTGGCTGTGTGTGGGCACAAGGGCAGCTGAGAAGATACTTGGCTGTTCTTGGCTCTGCTCCCTTCCTACCTCATTTGACACCCCAAGACAAGAAAGAAACAGCTTCTTTAAACTACAATTTTAATGTAACCTTTCCCCCCTTCCACTTCATGTGTGCAAGCCCAGTCAGTCAGTCAGGGGCTAGTGATCCTCGGCCATATGTATGGAGATGTAGTAAGGCATAACTTTCCCTTTCTATCACATGTGCAATCCTTGTGGAAGACTTCTTTTTGAAACAGTAATTAGACCAAATAATGTGAACAGGTGCAAATATGCATCTTATGCCAACATTAGATATGTAATATTGCATAGCTCTGAGAAATGTAACCAACACTTCACATGTGAACACACAGACACATGAGAAAAATATTAAGGTTGCAAAGTCAAGCACTCCAAAGTTACTGTGGAAGTCTGTGCAACATTAATTCGGTGTCCTTGTTTGTGTGCATTATGATGCAATCTTTAATTACATGATCACATGCTGGTTTTTCCACAGGCCTCTTCCCTCAGTGTACAGAAATAATTGATCACTTAATGAGCAACTATTCAGTATTTTGTTTTCTTGTCATTGATCATGCCCCCTTTAGTGCATGCTATTCCAACCTGCTCTGAGGACAGAATTATTAAATTTACTCTTGGGCTTTTCTGTGACATTCATTGCTGTACTAGTCAAGTGCATCACAAATATTAAATTTATTTTCACAACATCCTGAGGAGGTTGTTTTAGATGGGGAACTGAGACAGAGACATTAAGGTCAAAAGTGTCTACTAATTATGGGTGCCTAATTTGGCATACATAGAATCTGAATTTTCCTCTGCCACTTGATCTTATGGAGTAACTGATAGCACTAGTAGGTTGTCATCTTTTATGTGGCCCAGCACATTCCAGAGGGGAATGAAATGCGCACTTTGTCAGTGAGATTTCACAGATGTTTGCAGAGGAACAGGGAGAGACAGGAATTTTGGGTTCTATTCCAGGTTCTGGAGAGAAGGGTCTATAGTGGTCAGATATTTCTGTCAAGTCTGACTCCCTTCTGCTCCTCCAGCCTGTCTCTCCCCTCCTCTGTCTCCTCCTCCCAGTCTCCATCCCCATTCTTGTCCCAGACCCAGTTTGCTAGCCAGTACCAGTCTCCACACTCTGAGCCCTTGAGCCCAGATCCACTCTCCTTGACTAGTCAGTCCTAGTCCATCCCTCTCCCAGTCCTATTTCTTTCCATCACCCAGTGGCTTCTTGTCCCAATCTGCACCCTCTGCAATGTCCCCCGGCCGCACAGTCTGGTTGCAGTTTCCTCTGCACTCCGATAAAGCTACTCTTTTCTACACTGCCTTGGTGCTAGCACAGGGTGAACTGAAAGCACAGAAGAGACTAGACAAGCCCTTAGAGCAGGGAGACTTCACTGGCAATTTATAGCTTAGCAAAGTGAGGACTCGCGTGCAGCGCCTCCTGCTGATTGTCACGGGAATTAGCTCTTCCAGCCCAGAGCACCCTCTAGAGGCCAGTGTCTCACCTGCTACTGGCCCCTGTGCCCCTCCCAGACCCCCAGTGCCCCTTTACCTTGGGGTACTCCCCTCCCAGTGCCCCAACCCTCTAGCCACACCTTACCTCAGTGGCTATTGCCAGTCAGCATTTCGCCCCCTCACTGGGGCAGACTGCAGTCTGTAAACCACTCATCAGCAAGGGCGGTTTGGACCTGCTACCTTTGTCTATTCCCAGGCTACACCTTTGTAACCCCAGTACCTTGCCTGGCGTTTAGCAAGGCCTGGAGCTCCCCAGCTCCTCTGGCCTTACTCCCGCTCTGCTCCAGGTACCCTTTTCTCCCAGACAGCTAAGTCCTTCTTGCTAAGGCAGTCTCTCTCTAGCACCTGGCTCACAGCTTTTATAGGGCCATCTGTGGCCTGATTGGGGTGTGGCCCCAGCTGTGGCTCTTTTTCCAATCAACCTAGCCTTTTCTCTCAGCCCCAGCCCTCTCCAAGGGCTGGTTTTTAACCCGTTCTGAGCCGGAGCAGGGTGACCGCCCCGCTACAACAATGCTGTAATTTTCTCACTCAGGAGGGTGAAAAAACACCCGCCTTAGCATAGCAAGTTTCAGTGTTTGTAAAGCGACAGTGTAGACAGTGCACCAGCGCTGGGAGCTATGCCCCTCGTGGAGGTGGATTTTTTTTAGAGTGCTTTAAATTGCCAGTGTAGACTTTAAAAGCTGTGCTTTAGCATTGCCAGTGTAGACTAGCCCTTAGTTCCTGTGCCCAGGGCCACAGCTGTGCACAACAGTCAGGATCAGCAATTGCAGGAAAATCCCTGCATACCTGGAGTGGCACAGGCCCTTTACAAGTGAAATCTTTGTGGAAATTAGCTGCCAAATTCTAACAACTGCACATTTAGAAACCTTGATGAATTTACTTAGGGGCAACAAAAGGCACATTTCTGACATGAAGGAAACCCCCTGCCAAATTTCAAATCCCTACTTCAAAACAGGAGTTCTCAATAAACTAATTGAAGGAGTTTTTTTAACTTAGGCAGAACAACTTATTTTCCCCTAATCTTGTTCTTGGAAATGGCAGAACCTTTTTTTGCAGAAACTTGACCCAAAAATTTCAGTTTGAGGCATGCCCCCAGCATGGGAGATTTCATCCTGAATGGTTAAAGTTTGGTAAAATTATAAGCATCTTAAAACAGAGCCTTATAATAGGAAGTGTTAGGCAACCTTAAATATAGGCAGAGGTATTCACCTGATCTAGGAAGCTGCACCTGAAATTGAGAGGTCATAATCCATAAGCACCACAATTCTTGTAGGTTTCACAGTAGCAGCCGTGTTAGTCTGTATTCGCAAAAAGAAAAGGAGTACTTGTGGCACCTTAGAGACTAACAAATTTATTAGAGCATAAGCTTTCGTGAGCTACAGCTCACTTCACGGGATGCATTTGGTGGAAAAAACAGAGGAGAGATTTATATATACACACACACACACAGAGAACATGAAACAATGGGTTTATCATACGCACTGTAAGGAGAGTGATCACTTAAGATGAGCCATCACCAGCAGCAGGGGGGGGAAAGGAGGAAAACCTTTCATGGTGACAAGCAAGGTAGGCTAATTCCAGCAGTTAACAAGAATATCAGAGGTTTCAGAGTAGCAGCCGTGTTAGTCTGTATTCGCAAAAAGAAAAGGAGTACTTGTGGCACCTTAGAGACTAACAAATTTATTAGAGCATAAGCTTTCGTGAGCTACAGCTCACTTCATTGGCCGATGAAGTGAGCTGTAGCTCACGAAAGCTTATGCTCTAATAAATTTGTTAGTCTCTAAGGTGCCACAAGTACTCCTTTTCTTTTTAAGAATATCAGAGGAACAGTGGGGGGTGGGGTGGGAGGGAGAAATACCATGGGGAAATAGTTTTACTTTGTGTAATGACTCATCCGTTCCCAGTCTCTATTCAAGCCTAAGTTAATTGTATCCAGTTTGCAAATTAATTCCAATTCAGCAGTCTCTCGTTGGAGTCTGTTTTTGAAGCTTTTTTGTTGAAGTATAGCCACTCTTAGGTCTGTGATCGAGTGACCAGAGAGATTGAAGTGTTCTCCAACTGGTTTTTGAATGTTATAATTCTTGACGTCTGATTTGTGTCCATTCATTCTTTTACGTAGAGACTGTCCAGTTTGGCCAATGTACATGGCAGAGGGGCATTGCTGGCACATGATGGCATATATCACATTGGTAGATGCGCAGGTGAACGAGCCTCTGATAGTGTGGCTGATGTGATTAGGCCCTATGATGGTATCCCCTGAATAGATATGTGGACAGAGTTGGCAACGGGCTTTGTTGCAAGGATAGGTTCCTGGGTTAGTGGTTCTGTTGTATGGTGTGTGGTTGCTGGTGAGTATTTGCTTCAGATTGGGGGGCTGTCTGTAAGCAAGGACTGGCCTGTCTCCCAAGATCTGTGAGGTGATGGCTCGTCCTTCAGGATAGGTTGTAGATCCTTGATGATGCGTTGGAGAGGTTTTAGTTGGGGGCTGAAGGTGATGGCTAGTGGCGTTCTGTTGTTTTCTTTGTTGGGCCTGTCCTGTAGTAGGTGACTTCTGGGTACTCTTTTGGCTCTGTCAATCTGTTTCTTCACTTCAGCAGGTGGGTATTGTAGTTGTAGGAATGCATGATAGAGATCTTGTAGGTGTTTGTCTCTGTCTGAGGGGTTGGAGCAAATGCTGTTATATTGTAGCGCTTGGCTGTAGACATTGGATCGAGTGGTATGATCTGGATGAAAGCTAGAGGCATGTAGGTAGGAATAGCAGTCAGTAGGTTTCCGATATAGGGTGGTGTTTATGTGACCATCGCTTATTAGCACCGTAGAGTCCAGGAAGTGGATCTCGTGTGGACTGGTCCAGGCTGAGGTTGATGGTGGGATGGAAATTGTTGAAATCATGGTGGAATTCCTCAAGAGCTTCTTTTCCATGGGCCCAGATGATGAAGATGTCATCAATGTAGCGCAAGTAGAGTAGGGGCATTAGGGGACGAGAGCTGAGGAAGCGTTGTTCTAAGTCAGCCATAAAAATGTTGGCATACTGTGGGGCCATGCGGGTACCCATCGCAGTGCCGCTGATTGCGCTACATTGATGACATCTTCATCATCTGGACCCATGGAAAAGAAGCTCTTGAGGAATTCCACCATGATTTCAACAATTTCCATCCCACCATCAACCTCAGCCTGGACCAGTCCACACAAGAGATCCACTTCCTGGACTCTACGGTGCTAATAAGCGATGGTCACATAAACACCACCCTATATCGGAAACCTACTGACCGCTATTCCTACCTACATGCCTCTAGCTTTCATCCAGATCATACCACTCGATCCATTGTCTACAGCCAAGCGCTACGATATAACCGCATTTGCTCCAACCCCTCAGACAGAGACAAACACCTACAAGATCTCTATCATGTATTCCTACAACTACAGTACCCACCTGCTGAAGTGAAGAAACAGATTGACAGAGCCAGAAGAGTACCCAGAAGTCACCTACTACAGGACAGGCCCAACAAAGAAAACAACAGAACGCCACTAGCCATCACCTTCAGCCCCCAACTAAAACCTCTCCAACGCATCATCAAGGATCTACAACCTATCCTGAAGGACGAGCCATCACTCTCACAGATCTTGGGAGACAGACCAGTCCTTGCTTACAGACAGCCCCCCAATCTGAAGCAAATACTCACCAGCAACCACACACCACACAACAGAACCACTAACCCAGGAACCTATCCTTGCAACAAAGCCCGTTGCCAACTGTGTCCACATATCTATTCAGGGGATACCATCATAGGGCCTAATCACATCAGCCACACTATCAGAGGCTCGTTCACCTGCGCATCTACCAATGTGATATATGCCATCATGTGCCAGCAATGCCCCTCTGCCATGTACATTGGCCAAACTGGACAGTCTCTACGTAAAAGAATGAATGGACACAAATCAGACGTCAAGAATTATAACATTCAAAAACCAGTTGGAGAACACTTCAATCTCTCTGGTCACTCGATCACAGACCTAAGAGTGGCTATACTTCAACAAAAAAGCTTCAAAAACAGACTCCAACGAGAGACTGCTGAATTGGAATTAATTTGCAAACTGGATACAATTAACTTAGGCTTGAATAGAGACTGGGAACGGATGAGTCATTACACAAAGTAAAACTATTTCCCCATGGTATTTCTCCCTCCCACCCCACCCCCCACTGTTCCTCTAAAAAGAAAAGGAGTACTTGTGGCACCTTAGAGACTAACAAATTTATTAGAGCATAAGCTTTCGTGAGCTACAGCTCACTTCATCGGATGCCATCCGATGAAGTGAGCTGTAGCTTACGAAAGCTTATGCTCTAATAAATTTGTTAGTCTCTAAGGTGCCACAAGTACTCCTTTTCTTTTTGCGAATACAGACTAACACGGCTGCTACTCTGAAACCTGTCACTGTTCCTCTGATATTCTTGTTAACTGCTGGAATTAGCCTACCTTGCTTGTCACCATGAAAGGTTTTCCTCCTTCCCCCCCCCCCCCCCCCCGCTGCTGGTGATGGCTTATCTTAAGTGATCACTCTCCTTACAGTGTGTATGATAAACCCATTGTTTCATGTTCTCTGTGTGTGTGTATATAAATCTCTCCTCTGTTTTTTCCACCAAATGCATCCGATGAAGTGAGCTGTAGCTCACGAAAGCTTATGCTCTAATAAATTTGTTAGTCTCTAAGGTGCCACAAGTACTCCTTTTCTTTTTACAATTCTTGTAGGGAGTGCTGTATTTGAATACATAAACTGCCTGATGCTAGCTAGGTTTTTTAGAGTGTAGACACTGAAATATTTTAGGAACACAGGTTCTATAAAAGCTCAGTTGGACTGTTTAAGCATGAAATAATGTCTTGTATGCTGTCTTTTTGGTAGACATTTTTTCTTAAAAATGGCACCCACCATTTCAGGGCTAATGTGTTTTTAACCGCTTGGTTTAGCTTTACTCAAATCAGGAGAAGGTGACACACAGTGTGGTGGGGTGGAGAGGAGAGGAAGATAGGGTAAAAATAGGATATTATTGATTATGAATAGCTAACCAACATTTTTCTTCTCTTTTCTTCCTCAACTATGTGCTTTGCTTACTTCGTCCTGTGAATATCAATGCCATCCATAACAGCAGCAGCAGTTGCAGGCTCAGCATCTTTCCCATGGCCATGGACCTCCAGTGCCTCTTACACCACACCCATCAGGACTTCAGCCTCCTGGAATTCCTCCGCTTGGAAGCAGTGCTGGCCTTCTTGCCCTCTCTAGTGCTTTGGGTGGGCAGTCTCACTTGGCAATAAAAGATGACAAGAAGCATCATGATGCAGAACACCACAGAGGTGAGAGGCATGGCAAGCCTGATTAGGACGTTGTCAGATTCGCACATTCTGCAAATTATGTGCATCTCTAAAGAAATCGAATTATATAGAATGAAAACGAGAACAAACTGTTGTAAATTTTTTTTTTTAAAGTGTGTCTGCATTTCTACCACTGAAGCAAAATTAAGCTTGGAAGTTTTCAGTATTTGAAATAGGTGTTCCATTAGGTGTCTCCTGCTTTATAGATTGCAGGGCATTTTGACATCCTGGGGAATGATTAGTGTAACACCAGTGCCTGCACAATGTTGTGGATAATTGTTAAACTGCATAATTGGGTAAATTTTTTTCAAAGAAACTAATGTTGTTAAATCGGTGGGGAGAAGGGAAGACAGGAATGAGAATTTAAATTTTGAAGTGAATGTGTTAAATGAAAGGTTTAGATAACTGTATCTGTTACTTTAGTTTCATAGGCTTAAGTTCTAGTACACATTTAAATATTGGGCAAAATTGCACTTGACTAATTTTTGAAAAAAATAATTTATTCTGTCATGAAATAAAAACTAGGCTTTGTGTATGTTTAAACTGTAAATCTATCATGTTTACAAAATACTGTAATTTTCAGGAAATCACTGTATTAGGAATGTGCAATGACTTATATAAATAAAAGCCATTTTAAAACTGTTCGGGGCTTGTGTTCTAATTTTTCCCCCCTTTTTTTATTTCTGTTCTTGCCTCTGTGTCTGAACGGGCATGTCTGTGCATTTCTTGGTTACTACGGGAGCAGACAGAGAGCCGGGCACAGTAAGTACCAATACTTCTGTTAACATTAAAATGTTTCTGCTTCAACAGTACTTGATAAACAAAAAATACTCACACCTGTTTTTTCTCTGTAGGTGTCCTTGTTCTCCCTCCTGTGTAGTCAGAGTTGTGATATGATAAGCATAAATGTACCCTGTTCATATAATGCAGTACTTTTTTTAAGTTGGAAAAATTAAAAGAAACTGTTTAATTACAAAATTTCTGTGGTCATGATAAAATCATGGCAATGGCGAAGATTTGAACTTTAATCAGACTTGATTTGTTTGGCTTCTGGAGCTACTTTTTTTTTTAAGTCATGTTTATTGCTCCTCACATTTTGAGTGGCAATTAAGGTGTTGCTTTTTAAAAAAAAATCTGCGAAAGTTTAAGTTGCAGAACAGGTGAGAAATCAAAATCCACACATTACTGCTGTTTGCAGTCTCTTGGGCATTGTAATTTCTCTAACTGAATCTCTCTACCCATACAAATGTCTTCATTACTTGATTTGTGCATCAGCTGCAATTTCCCTTGAATAATTTTCTTTTAGGCATAAACTGTAATAAAAATTTCATTATAAAGTAAGGATCTTGCTTAGCCCCAACCCTTCTGTCCCCATCCCAAGAAAAGTCTGCCAAAGGGTGGTACTTTGTTTTTCTTCACACTTTTGTGTCTGAGTAATGTGTCTGAGTCAAATTCAGGTGTCAGCAAGTATTTATTTTGATTTATAAAATGAAACTGTATTCACTAATGCCATGGGTGAATTTGGTCCTTTATGGAGCAAAATGAGTTGTGATTATTCTTTCTTACTTGTCAATTAGACAACAATGTAAGATGCAGTTTCACTAGGAAGGGTTATTCATTTTCTGATAACCTTAAGACCCTTACCTGTTTTTGTTTATAATGCTTGTAAATGCCAGTTATTTGAATGGCAGGGCTTGGAAATATCTTAATTAAAAATGTCCTGCATGCTTTTTATATGATAAACTGATCTTTTTCTCTTGCTTCCAAGTTGGAATTAACAGTTTTTGTTCATTTCCTTGCTCAGTGCAGTGGCATCATTAAAGTCAGTATAGCTGTGGAAATGGTTAAAGGGTAGGATTCTCAAAAGCACTGAAGGGATTGAGGAGCACAAGCCCCATTATAGAACAATGGGATTTTATGTTCCTAAGTCTATTTGGTACTCTTGAGAATCCCACCCTTAGTTAAGTATTTTCTCAGAGTCAAAAGATGGATCTAACCCCACTTTTTTTTTTGTTCTGTGTAAAATACTTTGCTAAAAATATTCTGCAAATAATTTTAAGAAAAATGTGACAATTTGAGAAATACTCAGTATGCTTAAATAGCAAATATGCAAAGGATACTTGAGATGTGTTGACTTTAAAGTTTAGGTGCCCAGAATGACAAAGTAATGTTATAGAATGCAGACTCTGTGCAACCCTTCATTATGCACAACAAAGAAAGTAGATACAGTCTAAATCTGATCATCTGTGTAGGGCTGCCAGAAAAGCCTTTTCAGTACATTGGGTGGGTTGCAGTTTCATTTTCTTAATTATAATTCAACTCATACAGTTAACTAAAACAGTTCCACCACAGTCACAACTTGCCAGTATATGTCAAGTCCATGTTACTCTGCTGTGGGTGTGAGGTAACTAGTATAAGTGCATTCTGGGGTGTCACTTAAGATCATGCAAGCAATGTGGGACTTCAGGGCCCTGAAGAATGCACAGTAAATGTAAAGAAAATTACATGCTGATTGTCCTTCTTGCTGTTTGGATATGCCACCTAAAATTGGATGTCTGCCACGCTTTAGATCCCAGTTCAGCAAAACAGTTAAATGGGCTTACATGTTTTGCTGAATAGAGATGAACTTAAGCATGTGACTTAACACGTATAAAATGAGTTCCTCTTTTGGGGTATCTGTTTCATGGCAAACAGAAGTTTGCTTTTTTATTTTTTTAAAGATATTTAGAATCCATGGAACGTTATCCAAATTCAGATTTAATATTTGTGACTAACAATTATTTGACAGAGTTTTGGTTGGTTTGAATTTTCTTTCTCAGTCACATCTTTAATGTCACTTTGAAATGGTTTTTATATTTAAACACCTTCTAAGGCTAATATTCAAGTGGTCATAGTTACATAAGTCATATTCACATGACTATAAATCTTATCATAGTGTTTCCTAACGTAGTACTATATTCTTATCATGCAGATAACTATTTAAATCATTCAGCTTAGTGACTTGCATATTTATTTCAATGAGGCTTTGCATATTAAATGCATATGATGATGCTGCCAAAATTGCTGACAGAAATATGCTCTGATCACTCAAGACGCTAGCAACCATGTTGTTAATCTAAAGTAGCTGCAATATTGCTTTGCAGTACTTCACTATAACTTCCAGTGAAGTTAACTGGTGTGAGCTTCCAGTGAAATCAATGGGTGTTGATTATTCTAAGTTGTGAGGTAAAAGTATTCAAATAAAAAGCAAGCTTTTAATGCTCATCTTGTGAGGTATTAATGTAACTTAATGGATTAAAGCTGTTCAGGGTTGGTTTTTTTTGTGAGGCTCTTTTTGAAAAAACAAACAAACAGTGCACGAATACAGACTAATACATTCAGTCAGGGTTTAGAACTATGGTTTGAAACAGATGCGTGAGATAGTGAAAGCTGGGAGTAAAATACTCCACATGTGGAGGTGCATTAAGCAAATGTATTATAATTCTGGATGATTATGTGTGAGCAATGCTTATAGAAGTTGCTACTGTACATACTTTCACTGCATCTGGGTGGCTGGACTACAAAATCTTTTTCTCCCTTACCTTGTCACTCTTCTTATCCTAAAAATCCGGAAATTGGTATAAGTGAAATTTGTCTGCAAGATTTTATTTTTCAAAAAGTTATTTTATGCACAATTTCTGATGAGGATAATAATAACTTTAAAATTCAAACTGGCCAGTTTTGAAGACAGAGGTGTGCTTTTATAACCTCAGCCAAGTTTCTGCTGATGTGATCTCAGCTGTTCAGAATTGAGCCACCTTAACAGAGTTTGGTGTGGGAATGCAGACATTTTAACTATTGTGATCCTTTTGGGCTATGGCTAATGAAGATGACCAGTCAGTTATGCTAACTAAGTTCTGTAACTGAAGTTTAATAAGAGTTTTAGGAGACTCTGGTGCAAGCAAGCTTAGTCCAAATTTTTCTGTAAAGGGTACAATAGCAACATCCGTCAGACTCACCTCAGGTATTCATTTATCACTTATGCTCTCACTGTTCTAGCAGTCTATTCGGACAACATAGAAATGCATATGTTTTCAAGTACTGTATTGTATCAACAGTAATTCATAGATAGTGGAGTTTTAATCTTTTTTTATGCACTTGCGATTCATGTTGTCTGAAGACAAGAATTCTGACAGTATGGATTTAGAAGACTTATAAAGTACCTTTAGGTTTGACAGTAGTTAATTTTTGCTTTGATTACCATTTGTGAAAACAGCAATATTTATAAAGCAGTCATGTTCTTTGTACAGTGAATAGAAAGCTTTCTCGCTCCCCCACCCCACTCACAAAGAACTCAAACAACACCCAAAGACAAACATCCTAAAATATTTCTTTGGGTGCTTCTCTTTCTTGGGGAAGGTGATTGTGGTGGACATAATGTTTTAAGTAAACTATTTAAAATGAAATTTTGAATAAATAATAATTTGAAAAGCTTAGTATGCATTTATATATTAAAGAACCAATACTTCACCAAGAAGATGGTACCTTTCCTAGAGCTTGTAAGAGGAAAGCTACCATGCTTATTTTAACCATGGGTTTCAGAGTAGCAGCCGTGTTAGTCTGTATTCGCAAAAAGAAAAGGAGTACTTGTGGCACCTTAGAGACAGCTCACGAAAGCTTATGCTCTAATAAATTTGTTAGTCTCTAAGGTGCCACAAGTACTTCTTTTATTTTAACCATGTTATCCCTCTCTCATTTATTTTATTTTTAAGGACCATGTCAAGTTAAAACATGAGGCCCAATCCTGTGTCCAAATGCATGCACAATATCAATTAACTCTAACCAGAGTTACCTGTATGCAAGAGCTGTGGAATGCTGTGTTGCAGTCTAGTGTGAAACTAACTAGAAGCCACTAGTGCTGATGGCTGGCAACAAAAGTCACAAAACAAAAGAGGAGAGGAATGGGCGGAGGAGCATAACTATTTATGGATAATTTCTGACCCCCATTTTGACAGGCATTAGCTAGAATATACTGAATTCAACAGAAGCCTTATTTTATCTGTTGTTAACCTCTTCTGATTATTAAAGCACAAAGGAAAGCAATTTAGAATTTCTCACTGCTCATATAATCATGTGACAATACCAGTTTTTATGATGGTGGTTGCTGCCATTATTAGTTTAAGTTCCAGTTGTAATTAAACTTTTTCAAATACACTTCAGTTTTTATGTAGGAAGCCTTCTTCATTCTGTGCAGGTCATTACCAGTCTACAGTAGTGGTTTCTCTAGCTTATGATAGGTTCTGACTATTGTGATATTGTATATGTAAATTAAAAATAATTATTAAATTAATGTGCACACTCATTTCAGTTAACCTTTCCTCCCCCCAAAAATCCAGCAGTGTACTCTTCAATCTGTTTCTCGGTGTTTGAAACTTCTGACACATGCCGTAGAAACTTTTGTTGATTACTGTCCCTGTTTTCAGGCAACTTGTCCCACTGAGCAGGTAAATAACTGGCAGCTTTTTAATATCTTTTTTTAGTATCTGAGGTGCTGCTCTATCCTGTAAAAATATAAAATATTTATAATTAATTTCAAGTAGAGGAAGAAAACAGGGATGCGGGGTGTGGGGGAATAAAAAGAAGAGAAATAAGGGAAGATGGCAAAAGAGCAATAAGACTTCATATTTAAAACAAAATCAACTTATTTTAACATTAATTTTCTGAAACTTATTTTTCTGGAAGAAAGTTCTAATATCTCAGGGTGCTAGGGGTTGGGTAGAGAACACTGGTAGAGTTGTTACTTCACTGTAAGTTGTTAGGACTTGAGTCAAATAAATCTTTACTCTTATTTATTTACACCTGTAGGATCTCTGAAATGATCTTCCCTCCTATTCAACTCATGCTGTTTATTCTTGTTTTTACTAGTGGAGCATGAATAGTCATCTTTCTCTTGATAGTGAGCACCAGAGCTTACTTTAGCCCTCTGATATTTTGGTTGTAGATGTTAGATTTGCTCCTGCTTTTCTTTCTGACAAAGGATAAATGTTTGTTTTCCTGGTATATACGGATGTTGACAGATAATGCTGGTGAGCAGTGCAGCAGATCAGGTCTAATGTGTTAGCTAAATGACCATAGCAGCCTTTTTTTTTTTTTTTTTTTTGTCTGCTGACAGTACAGACAAGTGTGAGTTCAATCTGTTTATAATTGCAGTCATTTGCAGTTGGTCAGATGTACAGCAGAATCTGTAAAATGACCAAGCACAGTGGAAAAAATCCAGCTCTCGAGAATGTCTTAATGGGTCCCAGGTGTAGTTAAAGCATGCACATAGATGTGATGGGGACTCTGCTACCTAATTGTTATGTTCAATGTAAAGCTAATTGTCAATGTGGTGTGTGCAAGCAAATTAACTTCCCTATGCCATAGTATAACAGAGGATAAATGAGGTGTTTTGGGCTCCCAGTCTGTACTGCTGACACACATACTTTTCTTGAGGTTGGGAAAGAGTTCCTAAGGGGAATCAGAATGGCAGCTAAGAAAATCCATTTGAATAATGTGCGTTATATTCACATTAGGGAACCTGCCTTCTCTTTCTGCGTCCATGAGCAGGTTTTCCTTTCACATTTGTTGCCGGTGGTTTCAGTGTTCGAATTTTGTTGGCAGCATAGTCGCTTTGAGATCCAAGATTGCCTTTATGCTGTCTGGTAACAGTGACAGGAAGTAATGTCACATTAAACTTTTTTTTCCTTTTTTTCAAGAGTTACTGGAGGGAATCTATCCAAATAAATAATAATGTTGAGCCATTGGAGAAAAATAAAGTGTTTGTTATAAAATTGATTTAATCATTTATGCCAATCTGGATTGTATGTAGACTTTGCATTCTTAATCCGTGATAAATTGGGTTCTTAGCACAAAAGGAAGGATTATCCTCAATTAAGTGTCTAGTCTACTGAAATTAAGACAAAACAAAAATTGGTGTCATGCTGTTTTTCTTCTTAGTGAGTCAACCAGATTTTTTTTTGACACACAATCAAATCAGTTAACAGTGTAGATGTCAATCCAGAATGAAAAGTCTGTACTATTATCTATAAAATCTCTATTATTCCTTTTGGGAAAATAGTAATTCTAACATTTCAAAATCAGTCATTCGTAGAATGGTAAGGCTACCTTTTTTTATTTCATTTGTTGTATTTAAATTAGCCATAAAAGAGAGAAGAGAACTGATTAGATATCTATAGAGATATCAGCCTCATGAAGGTGTTGTGAAGCTCCTGCTCTTTCATGCTATCAGCCCTATATTTGCCATTTAGGGCATTAATCATGTGGGAAATACAGTACTTTATCTGACATGTTGGGAAAATCTTCTCAGTTTGCTGTTCTAATTGACAGGTTTCAGTGATCACTCTTCTTACAGTGTGTATGATAAAACCCATTGTTTCATGTTCTGTGTGTGTATATAAATCTCCCCACTGTATTTTCCACTAAATGCATCCGATGGAGTGAGCTGTAGCTCACGAAAGCTTATGCTCAAATAAATTTGTTAGTCTCTAAGGTGCCACAAGTACTCCTTTTCTTTCTGTTCTGATTGGTAACTGTTCTCTGAACCCTCAAGTCACTTCTGCTGGCAGGAGGCATGCTGAGCCCTGGGTAAAAAAGTTTGATATTGTCATCTGTGTCCTATTTTTTGTTTACTGTCATTTGTGTTGCTTCAGTATTTCATAAAATGCTAGTAACATGAGTGGAAAATGGAGACCTTTTCATACCACCTGATGAAATTCTGTACAACTGATACTCAGAACTAAAGAAGGAGCAGTTTGCAGTAACAAGTGTACATACATAAAAAACATACTTTCATCAATTGTGGGTGGACGTTTTGAAGCTTGCTCTTAAACCTTTTAAATATTTTAATGTACTATTTTCATTTCTTGCCCAGACTAATCATTGAATTTACCCAGTCTAAACTGATTGTTTTCAGGACTGCTGATAATGTAACTCTTCCTTTGAATAGTTAGTAAAATCTAATTTTTAAAATAAATTTCTTTATTGTCGACTGATTTTATGCAACCCAGAGCAGTGTTGGCATAATCTGGGAATGAACACGCAAACCGTCCAAGATCTCAAACTCTAAGATGTTGGACATGTCATGTAGGAATGTGAGCAGGATCAATTAACATCATAGGCCTCAGTGCTTGTCAGGGAAATTGACTGGAATACCTATTGCAATAGCTTCTCATGTGGATACTTTTATTCCAGAATAAGGGCTGGTCTGCCGTTAAATGCTGCAGCAGCATGAAGTGAAGGCACTACCTGTGCCAACGGGAGGGCTTCTCCTTTCAGTGTAGATACTTCATCTCCATGACAGTGCTGCTGTCTACAAAGGGGTTAGGTTGTTTTAACTATGTGAGGTAGGGGATCTGGATTTTTTCACATCCCTGAGTTAAGTAGTTATACTGACATAAATTTAAAGTGTAGACCTGGCCAAAGAGACTCGCATTCTGGATTAAGAGTTTCCATATGGGGAACTATTGAGGAATAGCTATTCCAGTCACTTTTCCCATGTAGAGAAACCCTCAGTCTGGAAAACTGGAGAGGGATGGAAGGGGCTGAAAAATCATGAGTAGATTTCCTAATGCCGCAAGTTGGTGTGGCAAAACAGCTTTTTAAAAAAAAATTATTTAAGAATAACCTTGAAAAAGATTGCCAATAAGTTCAGTCGCTCAGCTCCTTGCTACCCATTATCCATCCCCAATGTGACCCTCCAGGGTAGTGAAACTATATTGGGGGTAGGTCTAACATGCCTTGCCCTCTCCATTTACACGCACACAAATTTCAAATGACTCTCTTCCTTCCTCCACTCCTTTGCCCCCAATAAAAATTTTGGTGAAAACAGTTTCTGCATTTAAGGCCTGATCCAAAGTAATTGGGAATGTTTGCAATAGATCAAGTCTGCATTTAGTACCCAATAAGATAACTTATTTTTTCCAAGACCTTTAAAATAATGATCTTGTCTGCTATACCCCAAACTATATCCAGTCAAAATGGTTAGCTTTTAAAAAATATGTTGGAAGTTGCACATAGCTGGCATAAAGAAAACAAGGTAGCATTTGAAGTGACAGTTAAAAATGGTGATATTAACATTTTATAAATAAGGTACATTTTGCTTTATTGTTGAGAACCACTGCTCTGGGGCATTAACCTTTCCAGACTACTGTACCCCCTCAGGTGTTTGATTTGTCTTGCATACCCCAAGTTTTACCTCACTTAAAAACTACTTGTTTACAAAATCCGACATAAAAGTCTCACAGCACACTATTACTGAAAAATTGCTTACTTTCTCATTTTTACCATATAATTATAAATCAATTGGAATATAATTGTACATTGGACCCTCCCATACAATAGTACTTACATTTCATTGTATAGTATGTAGAGCAGGATAAACAAGTTATTGTGTGTATGAATTTTTTGTTTGTACTGATTTCACTAGTACAAGTTCTTATGTACTCTGCTGCAAAATTAGGCAAATATCTAGATCCGTGAACCTGCAGTCCGTGGCCACTTGCGGCCCAATCAGCACTGATGTGCGGCCCATGTGACATTCTCAGTGCCATACAAGTAGTGTATCTATTGTGTGGTTGCCGCCCACATCACACAGAGAGCTGCATATGTGGCCCACAATGGTAAATAGGTTGAGAACCACTGATCTAGATGAGTTGATATAACCTCCGCATATCCCCAGGGGCACACGTATGCCTGGTTGAGAACCACTGCCCCAGAGCATTGGGGAGCCAAGAGGTGATGCTATATAGGAATTTTGCAGATGCTCTTATCTATTTGACTAGATGTTTTCAAGATCTATAGTCTTCCTGCTCTTAGGAATTCCAGTTTGTAACAAAAAATAATGAATAGGATGACTAGTGGTTATTGGGATGGGGAAGTTACATCACAGAAACTGTGGACCCTTGCCCTTAATTATTATTCTGTAAACTAGTAATTAAATGCATATCATAGGAACTGCTTGTGTGTGTGTGTGCATGAGTATGCTTTTTGGGTTTATATAGTACCATGTATGCTTTTTGAATTAATAAATAAGTTTTTTTTATTGTTTTTTACAATACTGAATTGCACAGAAGTGTTTCAGCATTGTTTTGTATAGACACGTGCATGTAAACATAGGTAGGATACAATCATGGGTGCAGGAACTATACATTAAAGGGACACTAAATTTAAAAATACAATAAAACTATTTCTTATCTTTGTTAATACCCAAAATTACTCTCTACATATTTTAGGCACGGATTTTGCAAGCTTCTTGCATGATTGGAATCTACACCCATGTGGAATAATTTGCAGGATCCAGGTCTTAAAAATACAAATTAGTCTTTCCTTTTTTGCAGTTATTTTCTGTGAGTTTGGACAATGAAAACTAATGAAGTCAGTTTTACATTCTGTTAGTTTCCCTTTTAGCTTCTCAATACTGCAATATTTGAGTTGGTTTAAAAATTATTTCTCAGCATTTTTTTTAAAAAGAAAAATTTCTGTTGGCCTTGGGTTGAGCAAAAGCAGGCTTTTTTCCCCACTACTTTTTAATTTGTGGTCAAATTTGAGTTGACAGTGTCTCTTTAAACTAAAAGAAAAGGAGTGCTTGTGGCACCTTAGAGACTAACAAACTTATTTGAGCATAAGCTTTCGTGAGCTACAGCTCACTTCATGTATCCGATGAAAGCTTATGCTCAAATAAATAAAAAGAAAAGGAGTACTTGTTTTGCGAATACAGACTAACACAGCTGCTTCTCTGAAACCTCTCTTTAAGCTGTATCTTCTATTGCAGACATTGGGTGTTTGTTTTAAAATACAAATCAATTTTTCATCAGAATTGGATTTTAGTATATATTACTTCCAAAACATTGGCTTCCTTATTTTCGTGTGTGTGTGTGTGTGTGTGTGTGTTTGGAAGGAGAAGATGGGTTAAATTCTGCCTATACTTATCAAGGTAATTAGTTCAGTCATCCAACAAGCCCACCTTTTAGCCGCAAAACATTGTGGTAAAGACATTACTTTGAGCTTCTTTATACTGAATTTCATTGGACCCTCCCATATGCTTTATGTAAGCCCTCTGGCATTTGTGTAGCTTGAATACTCATGAATAAAAGAGCTTAGAGCTAGCTTTAAAGTACAGCCTCTGAAGTAGGCAAAAGAGGATTCAAATTGTCTTGTGTACCCTGTTTTGTTTTCTTTCTCCATGTGGTTGAGCATTAATGTTTGAGCACTGCAAAGCTTTGGTTTCAAATGCGGAGTCATTCAATGAGTAGCAAACTGACTATTAGGTTATGTTTATGATATTTTAAGAGTAAATATCTATGGCTTTTAATTATATGCAAATATTTCCTATGGACTCACCACTGTATCTGATTTGGCCTAAAGTAAGCTTTCTTTTAAGTATGTAAATGTATATTGGCACCATGCTTCGTTCTTGTGGTGGTTTTTTTTTTAGATGGCTTTTAGAAACCAGGCTTATGAGGTCTTTTTGATAGGAGTTTTTTGCACAACTCATTCAGCATTGTTCATGGCATTAACACATCACTGAACAAATTGCCCTCTTGCATATGCTAATCCCGAACTTAAAAGAACTCATTGTAACTTTTTTTAATTCTTTAGCTGGAGGGGAGATGGGAATCTGAGGCATGTCCAATTGTGTCATGTGACCCAAAAATATTTAAAATGCCCTTTTTCTTTGGGTCAACAGTTTGTACTTAGCATATCTGAATGAAAGTAGCCTGTGTCATTTGTAGAAAAGATTAGTCTTTGCTCTTGTGTGTGTGTGTGTGTGTGTGTGTGTATTGGCCTCAGTTTTTAATTCCAAGACTGATTAAACAATGCAATAGTGTGAAATTAAAGCTAATGGTGAATTTTATGTTGGCAGTGAAAATATTTAATCTTTCTGTTTGCAGTAAATTTATTGAAGGTATCCTGTTGAGGTTATTATCACAGCTAATAAATGAGCACTGGGTAATCTTAGTCTGTAGCTAACACCTACTTAATTAAAAAGAAAAGGAGTACTTGTGGCACCTTAGAGACTAACAAATTTATTTGAGCATAAGCTTTCGTGAGATACAGCTCACTTCATCCGATGAAGTGAGCTGTAGCTCACGAAAGCTAAGTGAGCTGTAGCTCACAAACTTATGCTCAGATAAATTTTAGTCTCTAAGGTGCCACAAGTACTCCTTTTCTTTTTGCGAATACAGACTAACACAGCTGCTACTCTGAAACCTACTTAGTTGTTGTTGTTTTAAGAGGTAGTGTTCATAATGGTACATGCAATGGGCAGATCCTCCAAGCTTCATTTGCTTTTGACATTGTAAAAATGAGAGAGACATCCTTAGGTAATACGTTATAATTGTAAATTTAAAGTTATAAATGCCATTGTATGTTTGTGTGTGTGAATACATATAAAATACTGTATGCTCACAAATAAACATTGTTTCTCCTAAAGTAAAACAATAAGGCCAGTTAAATTAAGTAACCTCACAAATAGTTACTGACGAGCGAACTAAATTTCTGATAGGTTGATGTATGCAAAGATTAAGCAAAGAATAAGCAAAATGTAAAATGCTTGAATCTCTATAATTTATAATTTGCCTTTGAAGACTTTGGTGAGGTTGAATTAAATCGAACGAGAGATTGAGAAGGTATTACATTTCTAAAATATTTATTGCATCCAGTTTTAATTTTCAGGTGTATATGAAGGAATTCGGGAAGGAATTTTTGATTTGACCTTGTGTTTTGTCTTTACAGAGTAATTCTCTGTTGGTACCAGACAGCCTGCGAAACACAGATAAACGCAGGAATGGTCCTGAATATTCCAATGACATTAAAAAAAGAAAGGTGGATGATAAGGATTCCAGCCACTATGTAAGCAAATCTGTTTCAAATAAATGATTAATTTATTTGCAGATATTTTGTGTGTGAACAGTGAAATAGTTGTTAAAAGCAGGGCAGATTGATTGATTTAAATCAAAGTTATTTAAATCACCCATTTTAATAATGATTTAAATTAGCAAACAGGCAACCTTATTTAAATAATCTATTATAATCTGGTTTTGTGTTTATACTTTTTGGTTAGTTTCCTAAAGAAGGTTAGTTCTCACGTTGAATCTCAACTAAATATAGCTTCACATTAAATTTGGTGTTTGTTTTTGCTAATCAGGAGGATACACCACATTTATTTAAGCAGTTATATTGAATAATGTACATTTATTTGGATTCTTAATTTTTCTTAATTCATTTTTAATTTTTTGTTAGAAAATGTGAATGGTGCATTTCTTATTTATTAAGTGATTAATTTTAACCTAAGATGTTAAGCTCTATTTTGATGGAATTTCAGTTAAAAGAGCACAAAAATGGAATACTAATTTTTAATTAAACTATCTTAAATGTGCTGCATACATAATATGAAAGTTTATCAAAAGGTGTAACAAAATATGTTTTGCATTTAAAACAATCTGATTTATTAAACAAAGGTAGTGTTATCTGTAGTTGGTGAATCTGAGTGTTTCTGGTCACCATGTCTTTAAGATTTTAGAACTAGTAGATCTCATAGTCTCATACCTAGTTTTCATTCATCGATTGGAAGAGGAAAACAAGCTTTCCTGCATTTTCAACTTCCATTAGTTACTTAATTTTGAATGAACTAGTCACTGAACTGAAATAGTTGAATAAACTGAAATGAAGAAAATCTCTCTGCACTTTCAAATATGTACTGCTTAATATTATTTTTGCATTTAGATTAAATTATTTTAATACATTATAATAAGTTTAAGCCTCACCATAAATTGCCATAATTCCAATTATATTTTTAAATAGATTTATTAAAAACAAAAATAAAAACTGATTTAAATTTAAAAAACCTAATTAAAAAAATCCACCCTCGTTAAAAGCTGCATTTCAGGTTTCATGTGGTTGTTGCCACACTTATTGATATTCTTCATATTCATTCATGCTATATAGTGCAATGACTGAATAGCTTAACCTAGTCCCAAGATTATTACTGTCACTGGGTTTTAGGGAACCAGTTGTGCCTGCCTTTAGGAGTCAGAAGCCTTCTAGGATTCAGAAGCAAGTTGTTTACCTCCTGTTTCCTCCCCTTACGTAAATTGTAATAGTGGCCACAATTGTAGCTTGAATGTGCCTCACGGTCTGTGAGGGTACATCTGCAAGGCAAGCAGTAACTTGTGGTGAAATCCATTCCCTTCCCTAACTTGGGAGCCTGAACCCAAATGTCTACACAGCTATTTTTAGCACTGTATTGCAAGCTCACAAGCTTAAGTCTGTACAGTCTCTGAGACACACTGCCACATGTAACCTAACAAAGCTACCTACTACTTATGCTGGTTGAAATTACAAAATTACTATGAAAAGCAGTGCCTGTCCCATCCTCCCCCCGCAAAAAAAACCCACCAGTAAAATGTTTGCACAACTTGTGTGTTGTCTTTTGACCAGCTTTACTTGCCCCTGAAGTTCCAAAGAACCAACAGCAGAAAGGGTCGTGGATTATATGCACTGGCTACAATAGCTCAGCATTTCTCCCCTTAACCTTCTTCTAAGATTACGATAGATAAGCATGGGAATTTAATGTAAATTAAATAGAAATAATAGTAATTGGAGAGGGAATGGAAATGTTAGTCACACAGAGAAACAGAGGGAAAGACTGATCTCTTTTTATTAAAAGTGCAATTGTGACACAATTGTACAGTGGCAAGAATGCCTTGGGTCTGTGGCGTCAGGCATTAGCTGCATTACTGGTCACTCTGACCCAAGAAAATTAGATTCTATTATAATTCTCAACATCTGTGGGTATGATTTATCTCCTTCACTTGATCCCAAGTTTTCACCAGATGCTTGTGTTGATCACAATAGGTTCTATTCTATTCACTGTTCCATTCTCAGTGAAACCCTTGTAGTCTCTTTGATTTTGGGGTTGCATCAGAGCAACTATAAGCAGACTGGGGCACCTTCCCTCTTTTGTTAACCTAGCCCTGTATTACCACTGCATCTTTGAAACCAAAGTTTGTGATTTCTTCTACCATCTTGTATCTTGTTTTGTTGCTGGGAACTTTTGACAAACTTTCCTATTTACTAAAATCTTTCAACTCACTAGTGTCCAGGTGCTAGCAGTTTTGGGAGGTATTAATAACCTCATCTATTCAAAGGAGAGCATGCTTAAACCATTGTCTGTTTCCTTGGGAATCATATACAATGTGAAACTCTTGATTTTTTTTTTTTTTTTTTTTTTTTTTTTTTTTTTTGGAAAACAGGACAACTTTTCTTTTTGGTAGAAGCACTAGGAATAGAATTGGATTATAAGTAGATAAAATAAATACTTAACTCTTAAAACAGAGTTTAAAATAATTCCACTCTGGAACAGGCTTAATATTTAAAGATTTACTAGATTTCCAACTGCACTCACATGTTTGCTGCTTTCCTAAAAGCAGCACTTTTAATGACAAGGAGGCATTTGTGTCTAGAAAGCAGAAATAAGTTGGCTAAAGGGAATTGTGGGATTGGAAATAGGACAGTAAATTCAAGATCTTGCCATTTAATTTCTGCTCAAAACTTTTTGATATTATGAAGCTTTAAAATGGAAATTGGGATGGTCTCAAACTGGACTCTGGACTTCTCCAGGAGAATTACCTTGGACTTAGAAAAATCTTCTGAAACAAGTAGTACACATAGGAAACTTCTTTGAAAATCCTTGCCATTGTGCTTTACATGTTCAAAGCACTGTGAAAACTGTAACTAATTCTGCAACTCTCCTTTTACAGTTGCTAGGACTGAAATATACAGGTTAACAATGAGAGCAGTTAAGGATGTCTTTTTCACTCGGAGTGTAAACAGTCATCAGACTAGCCATACATCATTTATATTTTATACTTAAATACAAATATTCTTTCAACTATCTCAAATGTAATGTAAAGCTAAAAGAAAGAAAAGCTGTGCTCCTATTTTCATCAAATTTGTATATTTGCCCTATCATTTATAAAAGTGGCGAAGGGCTCTCTGCTGTTAATGGTGTGGCTCTCCTCTTTTTGTCTGTCTAATTCGGATAGGACAGTGATATTTAATATTCAGATTGTGAATACAGCAGATGCTTAGACTTTTCCCATGCTTTTCAAATGTATTAAATGGAATACACAATTTTTTTCTAGGACAGCGATGGGGACAAGAGTGACGATAACTTGGTTGTGGATGTATCCAATGAGGTAACTCAGTTTTAACTGCAATGCCCAAGCATTGAAGGAAAAATTCACTATTGTCTAAATGTATATAAAAATAATGCATGCCTATTTTCTTTTTATTAATATTAGTAATTAACCTGAAAAACCTTAAAATGTAATGCCTGCTGGCTGCCATATTACGGGACAGAGCAAATTGGGCTGTCTTATCTGCTCCCTCTTGCACTGGTTCATACACATTTCAGCTTTCCCATAAGATGCATTCCAACATTTTACAGCCACTGTCATGACTGCCTCTGTGTGGTGGGGAAGAGTTAAGATGGGGATGTATGTACAGGACCAAGGTTGATCAGGCAGTGTGTTTAAATCAATGTGTCTTTGGCAGGGATGGGGTTGGAACACAGGGTTAAAGTAAACTGAGAGTTGAGAAGCAGCTAGAGATGTCCACAGAATTTCCTAGGGCGAGTGGCCCTTTAAGAAAACCCTACCATTCTTCAGGAAAGACAGTGTAGGTAGCAGCAGTTCCTGCCAGCAGCACCACAGTGGAGGGGGCTAGTCCAACTCCCTCCTCCCCATCTTTAAGTCCTGCAGATACAAGACTTTGGGAGCATAGGAAGCCATCAGTCCTCTTCCCTTAATCCAATGTGCCTTTTAGCAGCACTGGGAGGCAGGGCCTTTACCAAGCCATGGTGTACAGAGGAGGTCTGCTCTGTCAACTGTCAGTTTCGTAGGATTGGATGGTGGAAAGTGGGTATCTGAGCAGGGAGCTAGGTAACTAGCAACATCTTAAGAAGCCCAGACCACAGCAATGTCTGAGCATATGATACAGAACTGATTAATAGACTTCCTGCTCTCCTGCACCTGATACCACCTGCAGGCGTCTACCCGACCCCCAGGAGAGCAGCAGAGTGTGGAGGAACCATTGGAATCCTGGTGGCTTTGCAGCCTCCAGCCGGGCAGGCACTTGGGGGGGTGGGGAAAGGAGTGAGGGAAGGTTTGCTACATAGAGGGGTAATATGGACAGTCTGTATAGAGGGGGGGAAAAAAACAATAGACAATACATACTCACTTTTGCCACGAGCTCAGGGTCATTTTCTTTGAGGGTTGGGATAAGCAAAGTAGGTTATCGTTTGACAAGAAATTTTTAAAATAATGTTTACATTATTCAGAGCTATCATGCAGCGGACACTATGAACTGCATAATCTTATTACTGTTACTCGTGTCCTCCCTTCCCTCTCACTGTTTGTCATATGCTTGTCATATTTTATCTGTAATTAGATTGTAATCTCCTCTTTATATATTTAAGAAAAAATTACCATGTTGTTGTTTAAAACTCGCATGCAAAACTAACTGGATTTATTTTAATCAGTGGGCTAACTGCCCCCACTGACCAGATGAAGAGAAACAAACACAAACTAATATTTAAAAAAATTATTTATTCAAACTTGCCTGTTAAAACCTTCCAGTTTTTCCATGGTGGTAATTCCATGGCAGTGCTTTGTAGAAGCCCATGGCCACAGTTTTCTGCTGTCCTTCCTCCCCCATTTGTATTTTTTTTTTTTTGTTTTATTAGTATTACTTTATTTTAGGATCCTTCATCGCCACGGGCAAGTCCGGCACACTCGCCACGTGAGAATGGCATAGATAAAAACCGCCTGCTGAAAAAAGATGCCTCTAGCAGTCCAGCATCCACGGCCTCCTCAGGAAGTTCCACTTCCTTGAAATCCAAAGAAATGAGTTTGGTGAGTATTAAAAGCAGTCTGTAGCCCAGAGGAAATACCTATCTATTTCTCTCATGTATTGTCTAACTACTAATTACTGTTCATAGTGGCTTGCTTGTTGGCTGCGGATGTCTCATTTTATACACTTGAAGTTGAAGCATGTTCTTGTTCCCCTAGACCTTTATAGTACTATACAACCCCCTTCTTCACTGATAAAAACTTTTCCTTCACACTGATCTTTCCTGTGCACTTATAGCTAATGGTTTCCAAATTTACTATATAATGCAAACTGTTCACTTTAAATAGTGTTTTCTTTTTGGAGCTGAAAATAGCTTACACTTATTCTTCACTATAGACAAAACATATACACACAGATCTTTTAAATGTTCTGCAGAATCATGGTTCCCTTCTTCTAAATAGGTTGTTTTACTCTCTCTCTTGGTAAAATGGCATTTTTTGCTTGTTTAATTTTGGCAAGAGTAGGAAAGGTCAGCATTTCTCTCTCACAAGTTAATGCTATCAACATTGTGTGGATTTATGAAAATTGGCTGATGGAGTAGGTAGTGGATGCCCAGTGTCCCCGCTGCTGTTGTGATAAATTGTGTAATATGGCCAGGATTAAAAATAATACTCATTTAATTTGTTTAATGATACCAGCATGAAAAAGCCAGCACGCCTGTTCTGAAATCCAGCACACCGACTCCTCGAAGTGATGTGCCAACTCCGGGCACTAGTGCTACTCCAGGACTTCGTCCAGGACTTGGAAAACCTCCAACAATGGACCCTCTAGTTAACCAAGCTGGTAATGCATTGCTTTCATGTGCTTTTCTCAGTCTTTCATTAATCTTACACATATGTAATTTGTGAATACTAAATAAATGTATTGCTTCATTCTTTATGTTGTTGAAGAGGTTTGATAAGAAACAGATGTTCAGACTTAGTTTTCAGCAGCTTGTATCTCTTTCAGACTGACTGTTTACATTTGTTTTTATCTTTTTTGAAAACAATCTAAACTACGTAATGACTTCTTTAAAGTTTCTGATAAGTATTCTGAATGCAAGCTCCTTCCAAGTCCATTATCCTGTATTTGAAGCAGCTAATATTTGCTGAAATGTAAATCCTGACAGATTCAGAGTGATATTCAGATGTCAGTTTTCTAAGCTATACCTCTGTCTTATTGCAGGAATTTGAGAAAGACCAAATAACATGAACAATGGGGAGGAGGAAAATATGAAGGAAGGAATGGGCAGTCTGTGTAGGGAATATTAAAAGTAATCAGAATAGCTATGCATATAAGAGCTCTCATTTACACAGAGCCAGGATGAGCGGTGATGATGAGCCTAGTTCAGAATGTACCTAACAACATTAAAGGGACTGTGGACAGAGGGAAAGACTGGGTGTTGCAAAAGACGTATCCATCTGGAATTAGTGTGTTCTTCCCTGTATGCAGAGAAATAGAAAGAAAATTACTTGAATTCAAAATGAGCACATTATTTCATTAAACTGCAGCTGCTGGCTTGAGGACACCCTTGGCGGTATCAGGACCATACCCTACTCCATTTGGAATGGTACCTCATGCTGGCATGAACGGAGAATTGACCAGTCCAGGGGCAGCTTATGCCAGTCTGCACAATATGTCCCCGCAGATGAGTGCTGCTGCAGCTGCAGCTGCCGTGGTTGCCTATGGACGATCTCCTATGGTAGGAAACACATTGCTTGCCATTTCAATAGGATGAGGTTTGGTTCACTGGGAAAGGCTACAGGCATTATTTAACGTTGTCTAACTCCCAGGACATAACAATGCCAGAGGCTTGACTAATTCACTGTATGTTTCATTTTACTCTGTGGCTAGAGAAACAAACTCGTGCCTTGAAAACAAAGGATCTCAGTGTATTTATGTATGTTTCAGTTTTTGTTGTTAGTGCTTTGGTTCATTAAGAAACGCCAAACTATGTATGTATGTATTTATTTATTTATTTATTTATTTATTTGAATAAAAAGGTAGTGTTGGAAGCTACAAAGCACTTCATTGGTTCTCTGGACATCTGTGTTTCTCCTACTGGAGCAGATTTGTACACGTTATAGACATCCTAAATTAATCTTGCAGCACATAGAAGGCTTTTTATCCACTTTTCTGTGCTTGTAGTTTTATTTTTTATGAAAATAAAAATTTGAAGTTGGTTAGTGTCGTTTTTTTTATTGCTCTGTGGCCTGGAAAGTTAGAAAATTCCTTAAGCCTGGCAACAGTGCAAATAAGGTCCTCTGTAGTCACCACTACCATAAAGTAAAACTAAGTAGGGGCCCAGTTCTTCAAACATTTAAGCGTATGGATAACTTTAAGCGCACAAGCAGTCCCGGTGAATTAATTGGGATTATTTATAAGTAAAGTTATGTGTGTAAGTATTTGCAGGATATGTGAGGCTTGGTGCTATATTCTCTAAATTCTAGAATGAGGCTAATCTTTTTAACTGGAAAACAGTTTTCTTGAGCAGGAAGGATGGAAATTGTAAATGGCATATACATGACTTTAAAACTACATGCATTATGGTTTTAAGTTATGTATACCGTTTCAAAGGATGAACTTGAATGCACTTTGGCCCATATTTGTTGTAGGGATTGCTTGAAGTGTGTATTTATGCTAGATGAATTAATATAATAAGATTTAAAATGCTAGGAAATCCTAAAGTAGCACATAATATATTAAGCATATCATTACTGTCATATTTAAGCTGTTACGATCATGTACATCTATTGGTTCAGTTTTTCAGTGTGAACACTGGAAAACAAAAAAATAAATCTCTTCAGAGAGTCCCTTTAATGCATTCCAATAAGTAACATTTGCATTTCTAAAATGCTCTACACCATTTTTTTTAATACATAAAATGAGTTGGGGGTGAAGGAAGGGGAGTTGTTTTTTTCATTCAACAGGCTGGAGATTTATTCATTTTTCATTACCAGGTTGGATTTGATCCTCCTCCTCACATGAGAGTACCTGGAATCCCTCCAAATCTAGCAGGAATCCCTGGGGGGAAACCGTAAGTAACTTTTAACACTTTATTAACATCTGAAACAGTGAGAGCACTTAGTTATATTATATCAGCGAACAAGACTTCCAAATGGAATGATATCTTGGGTGTTTTGAAAGAGATTGCTGTTGTCCTCTCCTGATAAGGAGTATTTCTTATAAAGTCTCAACTGGCAGCTGTCATCTTAATCACATTTGTGAACATTTAGTTATTTCTGGAGAGAAGCTGTTAATGGGAAACATCCTTGAGTTTCCTTTCTTTTAAGCTTTGCTATTGAACTAGAGGTAGGTTAGGGAGTTGGAAACTAGTAGTGCTCACCTTTAAATTTGAAACATGTCAAGCTGTCTTTCAGCCACTACAAATAGAGGGTGCAAATCACATCCCCCTTGTATTGGTAGATATTTGAGAAGGAGTGAAGCTCTGATGAAATCACTGTGTCTCAAGCTTCAGAAATTTAAGTGACACTTAATGGGGATCATAAGTACTGACTTTGGCAAATCATACGTAACTTGAATAATGAAGCAGGCACTTCTGAAAACTACCTCAGAGATATGCAGCTGTAGAGCAGCAGGATACACAGGCAAAGATGTACAGTGGACATATAAATGTAAGAGGGTTTATTTTCACAGCAGTGGTTGAAATTAGATGCTTGTATTAATTCTGAACTCACTATATAAAGAAAAGAGCACTTAGCACGGTCACCATTAACAAAGTATTTTATTCTGTTTTAGATTTTTAAAGTAATTTCATTTTTTACGGAGGAAGTAAAGGTAATAAAGTTAAACCAGTCTTATAGTTAGCCAAAATTATCTGACAGAATAGAATATTAAAATTCTCTTAAAGATGTCTTGCTTTCTGTATTTTCACAATATAGTGTTTTGTTGGCATAATAAGCAACATTTTTAAATTATGCCACTAAGATATGTGTTTGTTTGGTGGGTGAGCATTTTGTTGAACCTTCAGCATTTGCAGCAGTTTTATTTCAGTAGGTTGTAAAGGTTTAAGTAGCCTTAATTAAACCTGGTTAGGTTCCACATTTAGAGTAGAATCATAGATACATACAGCCTCTTTTTAAAAAAACAAACACACACAAAAAACCCCAACCTCTAAAATCCTCTTATTTTAGCAGTTTTCTTAAATATTTTTAGAAAATAATTGTACACAGTTTTAAACAGAGCATAATTTCCAAAGAATACATTATTGATAAAACTTCATTTTCTGATAGTATTTCCTTTATAATAGGTGTATAGTTTCCCTCTCAACCTGCTCAGTCTCCTGGCAATGTTTATCTATAATACCTGCCAAATTTGTATATGGGAAATTCTTCCTGTTGATTACAGATACTCTGCAATATGGTTCTAGTTTCCATTAATCTATCTGCCTGATTTAATAGTGAAATTGGTTTAAATTTTCTCCTCTTCACTTACGTCTTCCTCTCACAGATGCATCATATGTCTCCCGATTGCCTCATGACTTTATTATGAAGCTTTGTGCTTACACATACACAGATTCACTTGTCCTGAACAGCTTTCAAAAGAATGCAGTCACTTAATTTTAGTATGAATTGTAAGTTATAAGAAACATTTACTGTTGAACCTTACAAGTTGAACCTTTACGAACATACCTTGATTTGCTTCCACCATGCTTTTCAGCCTCATGTCCCGCCATGCCAGTCATCCTGACTGATTAAATTATGTAGTGAATATGGTGCCTTTTGTAGTGCATGTTTCTTCTCCCTCTTTTTCCTCTTTCATAGGAATTAATGCAAAGTACTCCTCCTAAATCTGTTTTCTTTGCTACTTACTGCACTTTTACATGCAGACTCCACGAATAGGTTGGCACTCTGAAGCTCCTGCTTGGACCGAATTTCATGTATGAAATCCCCACCTGAGGGAAAGATTAGAGAAGAGATACTGAATGTACTGCATGACTAACAAGGGTCTAAGGATGGTATTGCGCATCAAACATTGGCTGTCAAGTTAAATATTGCAGAGTGGACTAGTTCTTAAAATAGATTTTTCTGTTTAAGGGGCCAAATTCATTCCTAGTGACTTCAGTGAAATGTGGCCCACAGTTTTATAAATAAATTATTGTTGGATCATTCATAGGCCAATAGATATGGGTAATTTTAATTCTTGGACTTCATTTATTAAACCATTTCCCTATTTCCATTTCATGACTTCCAGAAATATTTAATCAAAAGTGTACTGAGGAAGGGGGCTCAAATCTAGATGTCATTTTTGCAGTGTTCAAGGCACATCAGCCATGTGTTTCCTATTGCTTAAAAAGTACTATTTGAATGAAAAATATTGTGTTCTTTATGGTATTTTCCTTCTGGTCACTTAGCTTTAAACTCTCAGTCAAAATCTTAGTTATTGAAACTGCTTCTGAGAATCTTCACTTGCAGTTAAAAGTTACGTACTCAGTCATACTCCTTGGAGACTGTCTTGTCTTCTTTGCTGATAGTTGCTGCCTTCTTTGCTTGTTCTTACTATAAATAAACATGGTAAACTTTTAAAATCCCAGGAGGTGGGGGTAGTCTAAAATTGACTGCGTTAGGATTTAGACTTATTTTAGCCCTTGTTCATCCACAACTAGCAGGATGTCTTCCGTTGCCCAGAGTAACTTTATGGTTGCATCTTTTGTCTGTGTTAGATAAGTCTATTGAAATTTTCTGGTACAAAGTATGGGTGTAATGTGGCCATCTGTCACAGAATTTCACAAACTGCAGGGGAATTCTCCAATTTTATATTTGAAACTGACTTTCTCCCAGACACACACATTGAGATGCCACATGAGATACGGCATTTTAGTTGTGTATCCTGTTGCAGGGGGGATGGAGGAGGAAGTTTTTCAGTTAGAAATACTGAATCCCCTGCCATCTGTCCGCTGGTTACTGTAGTGATCCGTACCTACTCTGGGGCCCTTGTTTTTTGTTGTTCTAAGTACCATTGACTCAGTTCTCTCTTTCCAAAGGACCAGCATTTCTGTAAGCACCTGTTCTTCTTTGACCACTGTACACACTGAGATCTTATTAATAGAACAGATTGCTGTTAGAAAAATAAGCTGCCTCTTAGGAACCTGCTCTTGTTTTTTAGTTGGCTGCTGTTGCAAGAATTCCCTCTGGAAAACACCTTACTTTCTACTGCTTCACCTTCTGCTATATCACTAAGTTTAAGTCCCTTACTCCCAACCTTTTCTGGTTTTGTTTTTTTAAATGTGCCACTGGCAAGTTTGTTCTCTTCAGAGCCTAATCCTGTTACCAGTGACTCTGGGCCATTGCATGCTGCCCTAGAAAGCTGTAGGGTGTTTCAACTTTCAGTTCTCCTTGCCACAAATTAGCTGGTCTTGGCAGATGAGAGCAGGTGCCCCTTAGACACTCTTATATTTTATTTTCCTGTTATTCTCCCTGGGAACCATTCCTTCCATTTTCTCTTCATCCTGCTGTCAAGCTGTAATTAGTATTTATTCTTCAGTTTTCCTGCCCTCTTTCTGTGGTTGTGTGGCGTTTTTCCTTTTCTCCTGTATCATCTTTCTATATTCCCTCCATTGCTGAAGCCCGCTGCTAATTTTCCCCATTACTGTGAAACTCATGTTTCTCTATATTTTTCTTTTGTCTGCCTTTAACTGCTGTTATGACTTGCTACTTTTTAACACTTGTCCAGTTTCATACTTCCATCTTCATACCGAATGATTCAAGCTCATATTTTAAAATCTCATACTCGGTAGTGTTTGGAAGAGGTCAGATCTAAAACTACTTCAGTTTCTTTAGCTATTGGCCAATTATTAATTTATCTTGTGGTATATTCATCATGTTGCACAAGAGTGAATTTCTTTAGATTTTCCTGGCAGCACTTGTTCTGTTTTTCAATTTCTTCTGGTGTGGTCTCCAAATCAGTAATTACTTTTCTCCTGAAATCAGTACTATTTTCAGAGATGACTATCTGGTGTATGACAAATTTGTGCACCTTGTCCTCTCTCTCCCTCTTGTACAGTGAGCAACATGCAGTATTTTATATTCTCTTTGGCTTAGTGCCATATTCATATTTGCTCATTTGATTAGTCATTCCAGTGGAGTTTTTAGCTTTCTTTACAGTCCCCTGTGGTTGTTGTGTTAACGTTCTTACAGGTTTTCCCAGGGTGAGAGTTCTGACTTCTTCTAGCACTAGGTTGCTGCACTCAGCATTGATACTAGAGTTACAAAATGGTAGCAACATTGTGACAATTAACCTGATAATTAAAGAACATGCTGTCTTAAAATAGAATTGAAATGATTGCAGAGTGGATTTGATTTAAATCAAACTGATTTAAAACACTAGTCAGGAAGGCTCAATTTAATCATGGATTTCTACATAAAAGTGCATTCTTATTGGTTGTTATAACCTTAATACATATTCCTCACAACTCAGAGATAGATGTAGGTGGTTCTTCGAGTGATTGCTCATGTGTATTCCACAATAGGTGTGCGTGCTCGCCACGTGCACCGATGCCGGAAGTTTTTCCCCTAGCAGTACCCATGGGGAGGGAGTGACCTCCCCCCCTCGACCCCTGGAGTGGCACCTGCCTGGCGCAGTATAAGGGGAGCTACACGCTCCCCCAACCCTCGGTTCCTTCTTGTCAGACAACCCCAACAGTGAGGAAGGAAGGCGGGATATGGAATAGACATGAGCAACACATCTCGAAGAACACCAGTAACGGAAAAGGTATCTGTCTTTTCTTCTTCGAATGATTTGCTCATGTGTATTCTACAATAGGTGATTCCACGCTATATCTGTTGGAGGTGGGTAGGAGTTCACAAATTCCCAGGACAGAGGACAGCTCTGCTGAACCCGGTGTCATCCCTGGTTTGGGAAACGATCGCATAGTGCGAGGTGAATGTGTGAACCGAAGACCACGTGGCAGCCCTACAAAAGTCCTGGATGGGGATGTGGGCCATGAAGACAGACGAGGCCTGCGCCCGATTCAAGTGTGCCCTAACAATGGGTGGCGGGGGACACCCGCCAGCTCATAACAATAGCAGATCCATGAAGTGATTGAATTGGAAAGCCGCTGAGTGGAAATCAGCTGGCCCCTCGCACGCTCAGCTGAGGCGACGAACAGTTGCAAGGACTTTCTGAACGACTTGGTCTACTCGAGGTAGAAAGCCAGAGCCCGCCACACATCGAGCGTGTGGAGACGGCGCTCCTCACTGGATGCGTGAGGGTTGGTGCAGAGGACCGGTAGAAAAATGTCCTGACCCATGTGGTAGGTGGAGACCACCTTTGGGAGGAATACAGGATGTGGGCGAAGCTGGACCTTGTCCTTATGAAAGCTCCAAGACTCACCTGGCCGACGTGTTTGCAACCCAGAAGGCCACCTTCCATGGGAGGTGAGACGAGGAGCATGTGGCCAGTGGTTCAAACGGGGGCCCCGTGAGATGAGCCAACACCAGGTTTAGGTCCCACTGCGGGACCAGGGTTCTAGACTATGGAAAAAGACGATCCAAACCCTTAAGGAAGCGACCAGTCATAGCATGGGTAAATACCGTGTGCCCTTGCACCGGCGGATGGAAGGCCGATATGGCTGCCAGGTGCACCTTAACTGATGAGGGCGTCAAATAAGTGTGGCGAGTGAAGGGCCGTCTACTTTTGAGGAGGATGCGCTGAACCTGTTCTGAGCATGTCCTTTCCTCTCCGCCTAACCACTGAGCAGCCACGCCGTGAGGTGAAGCACCGCTAGGTTGGGATGAAGGAGGCAGCCCTGGTCCTGAGAGAGCAGGTCTGGGCGGAGCAGCAACGGCCACGGCGGAGCTACCATCAGGCCCGTGAGGGTCCCATACCAATGCTGCCTGGGCCACGCCAGGGCAATCAGGAGGACCCAGACCTTGTCCGTCTTTATCTTCTCCGGGACCCTGTTGATTAGAGGGAACGGGGGAAAGGCGTAGAGAAGTTGACCTGACCAGGACAGGAGAAAGGCATCAGAGATAGCGTCCCTCCCCAGACCCTCTCGGACCAGAACCGGGGGCATCGCTGGTTCTGCCGAGTCGCCAATAGGTCCACCTGGGGAGTTCCCCACCTTTGGAAGAACCGGTGGGCCACTTCCTGGTGGAGGGACCACTCGTGTTGGGAGGAAAAGTCCTCAAGCATGCTCAAGCATTCCGCCCTCTTGTTCCAGGTGCCTGGTAGGTGGAAGGGCCTACAGGTGGATGTCGTGGGCTATACAGAAGTCCCACAGCCTGAGGACTTCGTGGCAGAGGATCAGGCCTTGCCTTGCCTGTTAATATAGAACATCGAGGCCGTGTTGTCTGTGAGGATCCTGATTACCATGCACGCCAGCCGCACCGCCCTGAGCTCCTTGACGTTTATATGTAGGGTCAGTTCTTGAGCCGACCACAGACCTTGGGCCTGGAAGTTCCCCACATGGTCCCCACGCACACCTAATGTGGAATACACATCAGCAACACATATCGAAGAACACCAGTTACGGAAAAGATAACTGTCTTCTACATTTTTTTAAGTGATTTATTTTGAAAACTTTTCAGATTAGTTTTACACCTATATCAGAAAAGCAGGCAATTGAACCAGATATTTATGAAGTCACTGGGAGGTGAACTATCTCCAATTCAACAGGTTAATTATTAATATTTGGAGGATTTTCTTGCCATGGTGTATTTGGAGAGGAACATCATCAGACAGACATTTAAATTGTTTTATTTAACTAAAACAGCAATGTTATGTATTCTGAATTTTTTTTCTTCAACAGCAAACATATTTTAACAAAACAAGCATATGAATTTTTGAATTTAGTTAAACATCCAGGTTTTTTAAAATCAGGTTTGTTTTTGATAAGTGTTTAACTAAAATAGTTAAATATTTTTTTTAAAAAAATTAAATCTATAAGGTCAGCCAGGTCAACAGGAGAAACTTAAAATATTGGTTTCTTCAGCTAACTCAGTCATCTTCACCTTCATTTTCCTGTTTGTTCATAATCTGGGGGAAAAAAAAAACAAGCTTTTTTGCTTTTTCAGGTCCCAAACGATTTCTCAATTTGGAATGAATTAATCCATAGAAAGAAAATATTCTTTCTATACCATCTGAAGAAGTTATTACTGTTAAAAGTGAGATTATCACTTCACCAGTCTCTGAATTCAAGTGTTTAATTGACTTCCAACAGTTCACTGGTGTGACTTTCTTTAAAACATCATCAGCAAACATAGATTTCCTGAATGGTTCACCCTTAGCTCTGAAGTTTATTATAGTTGGCATTATGGAGGGATGATTGCTGGATGCAATCACAACTGCATCTAAAATGATAGTACCATTGAGTAATAACTATATTTTTTGCTCAAATGTGAGAATTCAAGAATAGTCCAGAAGGAAGACAGGCAGTCCTTAAGAAAGAAGTATGAAATAAAAAAGTTTATCAACTTGAAGATCCTGTATGTTCAGACATGTTCCTTTCATCATCTTCAACACAGGCTTCCTCCTGAGAAGGAACACTTCTCATGATGTTGTTTCATTCAGGCAACCAAGCCTTGCATTTCTTTGTTGCACTGTTTGCATTTTGTATGCTTGCCTGTCTTATCCACAGGTAGAAGACTTTCATTAAAATATTCCCAAACTGGGTCTCTTTTACGGGCTGCTGCCATTAAAGATTTTCCCTTCTTGTGAGAGAATGGTATGGTAGATCTCAAATCAATGAAGGTTACACTCAGAAAGACCTCAAGACTTCCGGAATTTGCTGCTCAAACAGTTTCACTTTTGTTTCTATTCCCTGTCCCTCCCTTCCCATTTATCTCCAGACTTCCTCTCTTTGTCCTGATCTGTTCCATCCCCAACAATCTTCTATTCATTGAACTTTTTGAAACTTTGCACTTTTAGTGAGAGAGGTAAGGGATTTGACTCTGTACACAAATTTTCAGAGGGACAATAGGGTTGAGGTCTGTTGTTTCTCACCTCTTTCTCTATATATGTATGTATGTATGTATGTATTTTTAATTTTTTTTTTTTTTTTTTGCTGTTAACAAACGTTATCTCTGACACAAATCCACAGTTTGAGAATTGCAAAACTAAGCATCTCTGATGGTATCTTCTAGACTGAGCACTGAGTCCCATTGGGTAGATGGAAAGATTAACCTAAATTTATACAGAAGCCCCTGGAACCCCATAAGATTGCGTCCCTAATCCATGAACTATTGGAACTCATTTACAAAACTTTTCTTAAACATTACATGACTAGATTGCCGTATACTATAGAATTAGAATTTATAAATCCCTGTTCCATTATAAGATATCTTTGAGCTATAATGTATTTTAATAAAAACTACCTTTTAGGTAGGTTTTTTCCTCAAAATGCATTTTAGGGAAAAAAAATCTGATCTAAATTAAAAAATCTGATTTTTTTTTTAAAGTAATTGATTTTTATTCACCCTGAATGATTGTATTAAGGACGTTTGTTCTTCTTGGTGCTCTATTTGTATTTTTTAAATCTAGTTCGGAGCATATAAATGTTATAGACAAGATTTAGATAGAGGCAAAATGTAACTTCTTTTTAAAATAATGTCAGTAATTTTAATAAGGAAGTGGCATTTCATTTGTTTAAATGTTTACCATACAAGTCCTTTCTGCAGAACCCAAAACGGCTGCATTTTTGCAATTATGTTGAACACCTAGAGTGAGAGAGCTGGTCAAATCAGTTTCTTGGCTTTGAGGAAGAATTAGCATGATATATGGGACTAAAATTCTGCAGTTCAATTTTGTTATGAAAACGCTATTTCTAGATATTTCTCTGAAATGGAAAGAACAATTCTGGACTTCTCCTGGGAGGGTCATAATCATAAAACAAAATTATCCTATTTGGAAAATGGAGAGCTAAAAGTGCCAAATTTAAATTTTGGACCAAATTAATCTGAGACAAATTAATACATTACTATTTTTTGTATTGTGGTAGTGCATAAGAGAAACAGTATTTTCCTGGTACCAATCCAAAGTCCTGTGTACAAATGGAAAAGCAACTTACTGTCTCAGTAAACTAGGGTCAGAGAGACTGCTTCAGGGTGGATTGATTTAAATTAAAATGAATTCAGATTTATTTATGATTTAAACCAGCAAGCAAGAAACCTTGATTCTTCTTCAAGTGCTTGTTCATGTCCATTCCAATCAGGTGTGTGTGCGCATGCACGTGCACGGTGGCCGGAAGCCTATAGCAGCATCCGTCGGGTCAGTCTGGGCACCCCCTGGAGTCGTGCCTTCATGGCACTCAATATAGAGTCCTGCCAACCCGCCCCTCCTTCAGTTCCTTCTTGCCACCAGTGACTGTTGGCTGGAACTTCCCGTAGCCCTTGCTTAGCAAGCGCATTCTACAGTTCTTTGTATGTAGTTTACCTTAGTTATTAGTATTAGACTAGTTGGAGTTGTTGGGGGTCCCCTGCATTTCGACTCTCCAAAGCCGTTTTATGTCATGGTCCCCATGGTTTAAAAACCGTGTGGCCTGCGCGAAGCACATGCCAAAGAGCTATCCACACTCCTTGTGCTTACGGTGCCTCGGGGAGTATCCCCAAAAGGATCACTGTAAGATCTTCCACGAGTTCCACCCTAGAACTCTTTAAAGGGAATGGAGGCAGCTCTACGCCCCCATTCAGGCCCTAGCTCAGGGGACCCAGCTTCTAACACATCGTCCTTGATGCAGAGCACCCTGTGCCGTCATCAAGCTCAGCACTGAAAAAAGACTCGTTCTGAGACACTTGGCACTGGCATGGCACCTCCTGAGGCCTGGTGGAGAGCAGGCACCGATCCCACTTGCTGGTGCCTCCAGAAGAAAAAGAAGCTGGACAGTTGGTCACCTCCGTCTAAATCCAGAGAAGTGAGACCCTAAGCGGGCCATAGTTCCGGATCCCCTACTGGGGCCGCATTGATTCCTGCCCAGGAGAGTCTGGGCTCCCCACGGTCACCGGTCCCACAGGCCAATAGCTACAGCTCCCTTGGACACTGGAAGCTTTCAAAGCTGCTTGGGACCTGCTTACAGCACCATTCTCACGCCCAAGGAGGGAGGAGCCTCTGGCGCTGGTGGTCCCACCCCTCCCCAGGTGCAGTCAAGACAGAAGCTGGCAATGATGTCTAGGCACTCCCCCTCTCCATGTCCTTCAGCACCAGCCCACTCGGACCGAGAACCTACTCGATCCCCGAGCTCTCGAGGCACTGAAGCTCGGCTCCTCCGTGGTCTTCAGTCTCAAGAGACCTTGGAGTAAGAGGTTGACTCCTACCGATCTAGGACGAGTAGGAACCGAAGATTGAGGTCAGGGAGAGACAGGAGAGGGCCCGAAGTGTGGCCACCGCAGTGGCAGAATCCACCACAGTGGCCATTCTGGACCCCCTGGGCCTTTCACCAAAGCCAGGGAGGGATTCAAGGGCACCGCTCCGCTGCATCTTCTGTGGCATCAGCCACCTTCATCCTGTCCTCAACCAAGCAGCTTGCCTTGGCACCTGTCCACACACCAACACCTCCAGCCTCTGCACTGACCTCGGCACCAGTGACTCATCCAACTTCAGTGCTGGCACCAATCTCGACTACAGCGCAGGCACCGATGCCGGCGACTGGCCTGCCACCTTCATTGGTGCAGATGGAGTTTGGCACCAGCTCCATCAACAATTCCACCAGTGTTGCCAACGGCTGTGCCAACACTGGGCTTGGTGTTGACAGCACTAGCTAAGCACTCCATTGGCACCGACAGTGCTCCAAGAGTCGTGGGTCCCCTTGGGAGCAGATGGTAGGGAGCATCCACTTCTTATAGGTGCTTTCTCCTCATCGTCACTAGATGAGGCATTGGTGGGCATAGCTGTAGCCCCGGCACTTGAGGACAACAGGGTACTGCAGCAGTTGCTGCGAAGGGCTGCTCAGGGTCTGGGCATTAAGGTTGAGGAGGCTGATCCCATGTTGGACATCCTCACCCCCTCAGGACCTTCTCGTATTGCCCTACCACTTATTAAGACTATTGTGGACACCACCGAGACCTTGTGGCAGACTCCAACTTCCTTGCTGCCCACTGTCAAGCGCAATGAGAGGCGTTATTTTGTGCCCTTCAAAGGGTACAAACATTTGTATTCCCACCCATCTCCGGACTCTCTTGTTGTGGATGCTTCTAATCAGCATGAGAGGCAGAGTTTCCAAGGGCCTTCCCCAAAAAACAGAGAGGCTAAGTGACTAGACCTTGTCGGGAGAAAGGTCTATTCTACTGGGGGTCTGCAGCTCCATATTTTGAACCAGCAGGCCATCGTCAGCCTGTACTCTTATAACACCTGTGCGGCGATGGCCAGATTTACAGAGCTTCTCCCTTCAGACTCCTGAGCCGAGTTTTAGGCCTTGGTGGAGGAGGGGAAGCTAGTGTTTCAGGCTTCCCTCCAAGCCACGTTGGATGGTGCAGATGCCGCCATTAGGGTCATGGCTACTGGCCCCAAGTCTCTGGGCTCCCTTATGAGGTACAGCAGATTATTCAGGACTTCCCATTTGAGGGTGTGACTCTTTTTTTTTTTTCTGAAGAGTCAGACAAGAGGCTAAACAGCCTGAAAGACTCATGAGCTACCCTCAAGTCTTTGGGCCTTCACACTCCCGCCACACAGCAGAGACACTTCAGACTGCAGCCTCCTTCGAGATTCCCTCAGTAGAACCGCCAGGACAGTTCTCGGAGGAGGAACAGGAGTGGCAGGAGGAGACAATACCCATCTTCAGGTCAGGGCTCTGGCCAATCCAAACTGCCTTCTGGCCCTAAACCGGCCCTTTGTAGGTCGGGTTGAGGATGGCGCACCAGATCAGAGCTGGATCTACCGCACCGTACCTTTTCCTCCCGACTGTCCCCTTTCTACCATGCATGGTCCTGTATCATGTCAGACTGCTCGGTGCTCTGCACGGTAGAGAGGGGATACTCCATCCAATTCTGTGCCCTTCCACCCTCCTTCCCTATCCCTTTTCAGGGACCCTTCTCACAAGCAGCTCCAGGAGATGCAGTCGCTCCTATCGCTAGAGGCAGTGGAGGAGGTTCCTCAGGAACACTGGGGAAAGGGCTTTTATTCCCGATATTTTCTAATACTGAATGCCAAAGGCGGCCTCAGGCCTATCCTGGACTTGTGAGAACTCAGCAAGTTCATGAAGTAACTCAGGTTCCGCATGGTCTCCTTGGCCTCCATCATCCCCTCGCTGGATCCAGCAGACTGGTATGCCGCCCTCGACTTGAAGAACGCATATTTTCCTATCAGTCACTCAACCCCACAGGAAGTACCTCAGGTTTGTGGTCAACAGTACTTCTATTTTTCTTCCGTGTGTGTGTGTGTGTGTGTTTCTGTGTACCAGGGCTGGAGGCCTGGGGTTGGAAATACAGTTCTTCTGTAGAAGCAGCAGAGGAGGTAGTCTTTATTTATACAATGACTAAGATAAGAGGTAGCCTGGAAATCTGCAAGGGAAGTTTGAGGAATAAATAAAGCCATTTGCTTGCACCTCCACTGGCCATGCTGTACTTGTTCTGAGGAAGGATCACGTCATTTTCACAAGTGTTAAAAAATTTTTAAAAGAAAAAAAAAAAGAATCAATAAGATGTTATGCCATGTTGTTGGTTTAGAGAGACAAGAGGAGTGAGGTAATAACTTTTTATTGGCCCAGTTTCTGTGGGTGAGAAAGACGAGCTTTCAAGTTTACACAGAGCTATTCTTCAGATCTGGGAAATGTTAAAATAAAAAATATTACCTCATCCTTGTCTCTCTAATATCCTGGGGCAACATGGCTACAACAACACTGCATATTGTTGATTTGATACTACTTATTAATAATTGAATTACTTGTATTAAAAGAGAATGAACATACACTGGTATGAATGTACAAGCCTTAAAGTAGGTTCAAGATTTTGCATTCTAGGATTAATCATTGTGACATAGAATGTGCACTTTACACACATGGGAAGATATTGTCTCTGCCCCTCCTCTTCCCCAGGACTAACAAACTTTGTGCATATTAATTTATAAATAAACTGAAATATTAGAAAATCTGATGTTTTGAAAATATTGGGAGTCAAGCAATAACCTTCAAAAGTAAGATTTCATATATTGAAAAAAAATGAATGTGCACAAGTATGATTATTACTCTGAAAGGTGACTGAAAAAAATGGCTTTGGTGGGGGACTTCATGTTTATCTGTCACATCCAGAACAAATCTGGTCAATCTACAAGTAAAAAAAAAAAAAAAAAAAAAAAAAGTCTTCATAACTGCCAGCCCTGCAAAACCAGCATGAGATCTAAAAGTCGAGTTATGTTTTACTTGTATATCTTTCTGCCTGTGTATTTTCACCAGTAATAAAAATTTTGCAACTGGAACTTTAAACTTCTCCATGAGTGTGAGTGTGTGTGTGTGTGTGTGTGTGTGTGTGAGAGAGAGCCAGAGCCAGACTATAAGCCCAATTGCAGCCTCTCACAGCTGTCATGATTCTATACCTGGATTCTCTTCCTAGATCTGACCTGTTGTGTGACCTTGGGCAAGTCACTTCAGTGCTCTATGCCTTTGTTTCTTCTCCCACCCTTTGTCTGTCTGGTCTATGTAGATTATAAATTCTTTGCGACAGGCATTGTCTTTATTATGTGTTTGTACCTTGCACAATGAAGCTTTGATCTCTGCTGGAGCCTCTAACCACTACTGTAATACAATCCTGTGTGTTTAATGAGGCAGGAAATATGTGATCATGTAATTAAATATTTTATTTAGTTCATTGGCAACCTCAGTTTTGGCATTTCCTAATTTTAAAGAGCTTGATTTTGTAACCTAAATAACGTTTAGGGGTTTTTTCAGGCAGGAGTGGGGTGGTTTGTCATATGTTTTTAATTTAATTACTTACAGACTATCCGTTACTTGTCCATTGTACACAATTAGAAGTATCCAGCATCCTTGTGGGTTAATCTTAGCTCTTGTGTATGAGGAGACTTGGAGGAAGAGTAAAAATTAACCAAAAAAGAAAGGAATAAATCTCTTCTTACAGAATGTAAGAAATGTATGTTTTGATCGTGTTGGTTTAGTGTGTATGTGTTTGTTTTATACCTGGGTCTGGTAGCAGTGTTTATTATTAAGGTTGCCTGACATATCTGCTTATAAGACCCTCGTTTCAGTTGCTTCTAACTTTGCCAAAGTTCAGACGTTTGGGCTTAAGTTTGCCATGCCTGATGTCTGCCTCAGGCTGAATTTAAAAAATAAATTTCAGAAAAAAACAATTCAGTCACTTCCGAGAATGAGGGTAGGGAAAAATATATTGTTTTGCGCATGTTAAAAAAAGTCTGGTGACATTTTCAATGAAAAACTCAAGGACCCCATGCTTTGGAGTGGTGACATAAAATTTGACAAGGGGTGACCTTTGTGTCAGGACTATGCCTTTTGCCATCTCTGGGAAAATCTGCCCATATTGGAATTACAAGCCTTTGAAAAATCACATCCGGTCAATAAAGACTTCTTCGATATTAGCAACTAAGTTACAGGGACTAGCTGGGCAAAGAGATTGAGACAAGGAGTCGGGGTAGGGAGACAGTGAGATTGGTTGAGGAGCCTGAGGAGAAGCCTTGGACTGGAGCCACTGGGGAAGGGAACATGGGTGTGCATTAAGACCAGGGAGACTAATCAGATTAGGAGCCAGTGGGGGAGGGGTGCTTGAACTGGCTGGATAAACAGACTGGGACTGGAAAAGGGACAGAGACTGAGGCTGGAACAGGGAGTCTGAAGAAATTGAGACTAGGATTTGCTGGGCAAGGGCACTGGGATTGGGATGAGAAGCCTTATGAGTGGAGATTGGGACTGGCTAGGTGAGGAGAATGGGACTGGAATGAGGAGCTGGGTGGGGAAAAAACAATAGGCACGGGCTGGGTGGAACAGAGCAGAAAGGGTCAGTCTTGGGGGGAGCAGACAGACTGTGTCTGTGCCCACTAGATCACACTCCCCTCAAGAGCCTGGAATGGAACTCAAGATTCCAATTCTTCTGCTCTCTGTAAATGTCTGTGAAACCCACTGTAGGGCTGGTCCACATAGAGGATGATAGTCTTCTATCAATTTCTCCCTGAGCTCAGGTGGCACAGTGGTGTGCAGTGTGGTAGATATAAAGATTCCAAACCTGCTGATGACCCCTGGTGGTGTCAGCCTGATGTAGAATTTCAGCTTTTTCAGTTTATTACTTTTAAAAACCTAGGAAATTACACAAGAAAGCTATGTGTAAAAGAACACTATTAGAGTTGCAAAGTCAAAAGTTAGGAAAATGCCAGAATTATGGTTGGCTGCACAACCTTAATTTTGTTCCCATGCACATGCATTATGGGACAGTCTTTAATTACATAATCACATAGTATTTTTATCAGAGCCTCATTTTGTTCATCCCTTTTGTTTTTGTTTTTTAGAGTAACAACGTTGGAATTATGTTATTTAGAACAGTGGGCTTTTTCAGTGAATAAAGAACTACCCTCTGAATCAAATACTAATGGTATTTATAAATGGAAACTACTCATTGGATGAAAGGAGATATAACTAGTGGAGTCACATACAAAATATTAACTGTTCAGGACTAGTGTTCACTTTGTTCCTGTGCCCTGAAGGAGGAAATGAACAAAAAGGAAGTGCTACAAACCTGAGACAGCCAATAAAACAGAGAGAGGGCAATAGGAAATGAGTCTGGCTATCAGCATCATGAAGATAAATGGTATATTCAGTTCAATGCAGGGAATGTACCGTGATAAAACTTGAACATTTTATATTCAAATTATTTTACTAGGGGACTTCAGAAGTTTTCCCAACATCTACTGTTAGCCCATGTAACGAATACTTGTGTCGTCACAGCCCCAAAAGCCATGCCCTAGACAATTTAAAAGAATACTGTGTTTATATTTTGCATTATCAATCTACTTCCCATTTAATAAGTTTTGCAACAATATAACTTTGTCTCCTATGCTTTTTCTTGTATCTTGTTTCCCCTTTCTGGCTTTACTTAACTTTTCCATCCTATTATACACATTGTGTTGTTTGGAGTGAGTATCCTTCCGTTCTTTTTCTCTTCATGCCCTTGTAAACTTTTCTTTCTTTCCCAATGTTATCTTCTGTTCTTTACCGCCAGTCTTACATTTTCTCTTGCGCACATCTTCCTGAAGATCTTTCTCTCCTTCACTTCTTAGCTAGTATAGCCCCCTCATTCTGTTTCTTGCTCTCACTCTCATCCGTACCCATTCACCTGTATGCATTTACTCAAGTATGAATTCCACCACATGTGGCCAGCTATAAGAAACATCCATGCCTTAACATAAATGCAGCTTGCTTCCCTCTATTCTTTTGAGAAAACAATAATAGCACGTGGGCTGCTCTACTCTCAGGCTTAATCCCTTCCTTCAAGGGAAGGAGCCAGCTGTTCTATCTATTCTCTCCCCATCCCTAGTCAGCATACTCAACCCATTTGAGTGGGTTTTTCAGTCCCGGGTTCTAGCACATGATATTACAGAAAACACAAATCGGAAAAATCTGAGAGTAACAGTTGTAGGATAGAATGCCAATTAAATAGTGCAATATGTAAAAGAAGTGTATGTAATACTGAATTTCATCTGATTTACACTGACTGAGAGGCTGTAGGAAGGCTGTATTTGGAGTGTAGGGTAGGTACTTTGATCATCCTTTTATGAAAAGGATATTTTAAGGAAAAAAATAAAAGGGATAACCAGGGAGAGCACCAAATAGTGTGACTCAAACTGCCCAATTTATATTAGTGAGCAGGTAGTTCATTCTCCTCTCCATGTTCATTCAGTTTTTGGCCTTTTTGAAACTGTCATAAATTGGCATCAGTGTTGATGGTAGTATTGGTCTTTGTGATGTGAATCAGACATGTATTAAAAACATTAGGACAAAATTAGGGATCTCACCGAGGCAATAAAATGTGTTAAGTTAGTGAAAAGGTTTTGTCCTGTAATGGTATTTGAGCTGTAAAAGAAATACTCCAAAACACTAGGTCCTATCTACTATTAATGGAGTATTCCGAAAGTAATACATGTGGAGCATCTGCCTGTCTACATTTTTTTCAAGGAATATGTATCTTTATTCAGCTACCATTCTCCACATCCCAGCCCATCAGTTTCAGTTCACTTGTACTCAGACGCTGGCACGAATGCAAATATCAAAAGCTGTACAAATAATCAGAAATGCCTCCATTTGTTCATAGAATCATAGGATAGGAAGGGACCTCCAGAGGCTATCTAGTCCAATCCCCTGCATTCATGGCAGGACTAAGTATTATCTAGACCATCCCTGGTAGATGTTTGTCTAACCTGCTCTTAAAAATCTCGAATGATGAAGATTCCACAACCCCCTAAGGCAATTTATTCCAGTACTTAACCACCCTGACAGTTGGGAAGTTTTTCCTAATGTCCAACCTAAACCTCCCTTGCTGCAATTTAAGCCCATTGCTTCTTGTCTTATCCTTGGAGGTTAAGAAGAACAATTCTTTTCCTTCCTCCTTGTAACAGCCTTTTATGTTCTTGAAAACTCTTATCATGTCCCCTGTCTTCTCTTTTCCAGACTAAGCAAACCCAGTTTTTTCAATCTTCTCTCATAGGTCATGTTTTTTGGACCTTTAATTATTTTTGTTGCTCTTCTCTGGACTTTCTCCAGTTTTCCACATCTTTCTTGAAATGTGGACACAATACTCCAGTTGAAGCCTAATCAGCGTGGAGTAGAGCAGAAGAATCACTTCTCATGTCTTGCTTACAACATTCGTGCTAATACATCCCAGAATGATGTTCGCTTTTTGTGTAACAGTGTTACACTATTGACTCACATTTAGTTCATATTTGCAGTCTAGGTGTTTGGTTAAATTCCCTGAGGCTAAAAGGAGATTAGTAGTTGCTATGATCTCATAGATATAGACATTTTTTTAAGGGGACTTGTTAATCGTACCACTTAATGCACTTTTATTTTTTGCTCTAGTTACTTCTCATGCAAGAGGAGATAAAACTGTCTGCTTTGAGTGGTCTCATCCCATCCCAAATTTTCTGTGCCTATAGCATTTGGCATTGCAGCTTACATTGATTATAATGTGAAAAATAAAATTAGCCAAGTAAAGGAACTGCTTAAAGGTTGCTCTTATTTCTCACAACTCAGCAATGTAATGGTTGACTTAATTCTCTTTCTGTCTTTTTCTCTCCTCTTCCCTCTTTCCCAAAAAAGAGCATACTCCTTTCATGTTACTGCAGATGGTCAGATGCAGCCTGTACCTTTCCCTCCTGATGCCCTCATTGGACCAGGAATCCCTCGCCATGCTCGTCAGATCAATACTCTGAATCATGGGGAAGTAGTGTGTGCAGTTACCATCAGCAACCCCACAAGACACGTGTACACTGGGGGAAAGGGATGTGTCAAAGTCTGGGATATTAGCCAACCTGGCAACAAGAGCCCTGTCTCTCAGCTGGACTGCCTGGTAAGCAAACAGGAACTTGTGCACAAGGGTAACTTCTCCTTGGAGACTCAATAAGGAAATAGCTCTCCAGGCCTGGATCTTATTCATATTATAAGGAAATATCAGACAGTTCTGTTTCCTGCTTTAGGTATGTAACTATTTATTTTTTAAAATAAAATGCTGGCAGTGGTGAGAGAAAATTGTAGTTTATTCATCACAAATATGATCAGTAATAATCATATACTGCACTAGACAGATGGCTTTTAAATGAAAATTGTCCCCCGTTCTCCCTCTTACAGATAATGGGGGTTTCCCCATTAGATGAGATGAAAGTGACAGAAAGAGAATGCAGTCAGGCTTGCTTTGTGATGCCTAGAATATTCCATAAGTATTTCTCTTTTGCTACAGTTCACTTACATAGAAGGTAGTTACAGTGTGCCTGATTACAGTATGGGGAGTGGTCTTAAACTTAATATGTATTTGCTCTTGCTCTGAACATAAACGTACATTTGTTGAGAGCTGACAGTGAGTTCAGTGCTGTATACATCATGGAGCAGGCAGGGTCTGCCTGCTCAACTAGCTCAGAAAGCTTCATACACCATACTCTGCTCCACAACCAATAAAACCAGCTGAAAAAGTTTGGAAAGAAAGGCAACCAGTAAAATGCGAACTGTGAAGGCAAGTGCTCTACTAGGGGTATAAGCTATAAATCCCTACAGTACCTATTTAAAACAGTTTGCTTTCACTATTCAGTGGTGTTGGTACGAGCCAAGGTATAAAGTCTGGCTTTGCTGTGAATTTCTTCATTACTATCCCAGTGTTAGCCATCAAATATCATTGCTGAATATATATGATGTGCTTTGTGGAGGATGCAGTCCTGGAAGCAGTATTCATAGCTATCTACATGTAGGTTATGTAGTCTTATTGCTGAATATAATAAGGTCAGCAAGGTCTGCTACTGCAAAAAAAAAAAAAAAAAAGATAGTTCTGCTGTAGTAAGGAAAGTGTAACGCAAATAAATAGTAAGATTGCTTTCTTGAATGTTTTGAGTTATAGGCTTTATCCTTTTGGCTGCTGCAGAGCTCTCATCACAATAATTTTGCTATTTAAAATGAGGAAATCATGACAGCCAATAATTTATGGAGTAAAACTTGTAATGGCTGAAGCCTGGACTGTTTCCCCTTAGTACTTTTTAGTCAGCAGCATTATCACAAGTGTGAAACCAGTTATGTGGTAAGAGCCTGGCTGACAAAGACCCAGTCTCAGTCCCAAGAAACAGGTTAGAAGCAGTCAAGACATAAAAGGTGCAGCGTTTGTAGCTGTAAATGGTAAGCACAAAATAGTGTTTAAGGAAAAAAGCTCGAAGGCGGCATTGGTTTTACAAACTGTTTTTCATAGATGGTTTCTTCACACTGCCAAAGTAAGAGGTCATTTGCTCTTTCGAAAATATTCCTGCAGTGTTGGCAGTCATAGCAGAAAGAGTGCACTTGTACAGCAAGCAAGCTCTTGGCTCTGTTAGCTTGGCTCTGTCAGTTTGTAATGAGATGTAAGAATTGCTACCCATCAGATTCAAAACAAAGTAGGCTTCCGTACTTGCAATATGAAAACTGTAGCTTAATTCCTACAGCTGTACTCTCTGCTCAGTGGTGAAAGGTCGGAGATGGAAGCCATTTAGAATCTGCTGGTGAATTTTGTGTACTTTGGCACCAGGAAAATACAACCTAGTGTTTAAAACTTGGATGCAGCATGGATCATGTCATTGGTTATTATCAGTAGGCATTTATTAATGTAACTGAGGTGGCTTGTATTGTACAGAACAGAGATAACTACATCCGCTCCTGTAAATTGTTGCCTGATGGATGCACCCTCATAGTTGGTGGGGAAGCCAGCACATTATCCATATGGGACCTGGCAGCACCAACTCCTCGTATAAAAGCAGAGCTGACATCTTCTGCTCCAGCCTGCTACGCTCTGGCTATCAGCCCCGATTCCAAGGTCTGCTTTTCCTGCTGTAGTGATGGGAATATTGCAGTGTGGGATCTGCACAATCAGACATTGGTCAGGTGAGTTATTCTTACTTTACAAAAGTATTTTTACTGAATATTTATTGTTCCTACATAATGTATTTCATGACAAAAGTGTTAAACGTAGGTAGTTCCTGTTATCTAGAGAACAGATTGAATCCTTGTTTAGTGATAATCTCAGCCTAGTCCTGGCAGACCTTCTCCCAGCTCATAAAGGGCCTGATCCAAAGCCTGAAGTCAACATAAAAATTCCCATGGACTTCAGTGAATTTTGGATCAGCCCCAAATCACTGCAGACCATGGCATATATATCACTTTAATCTTCATGGTTGATGAAGGGTGAATGCAAACTTTGGGGTAGTATTGAGGTATGTTTCTTTGTCTTGTCTTGACCCTTATTACATAAGTATTGAAAATCACCTGCTTATGGTAACAAAATTGGACTATCCAAAAGTGCTTCAGAAGAGTGTGGATTCTGCCAACTGTATCAATAAGGCATGAAATACCAATAGTCCATTGTGCATGAGAAATGGGTGTTGACAAGGCATTATACTTTTGACCATGTGTTCTTTGGGAAACTTCCTGTGCAGTAATACAACAGCAAAGACGAAGGAGTTTTTTTTTTTTTTTTAAACGTACAGTTGATTATACTGGCATTGGGATGCACCAAAAGTGTTAAACGAGGCATGGAGCAGCTCTTAAATTTTGTTTAATTTAACTATAGTATAAATAGTGTTAAATTAAAGTTGAAACGATTTCATGTATTCTGTTTTTTTCTGCCATTCCTCCTCAGTTTTCTCCTCTCACATTTTTAAGAAACTATTTTTGACAGTTGGTCTGTTTTTTTGGAGGCTAATAAATAAAATACTCTTTGCAGCCAATCTCTAATTCTTTTAGGATTGGTTGACAGGGAGTATGATTAACTTAATGCCCAGATAAGTCATTTCCTCAACTGACTTCCTTTTAAGACTTCAAGATAAAACAATGACTGTGCTAGAGGCAGAATCCATTTCTAAATATGAGTGCCCGGAATGGTAATGTTATCCCTTTCTGCCATTATGCAGAGGCTGGATTTGGAATTGCCTGGGATAGCTTATAGTATAATAATGCAGTGGTCCACTGAAAAGCTAACTTTTGGTCCATTGCTACTAAATTTGTAGAGATCCATGGTGCTGTAAGGAAATGGAGCCTAAATTAGGAATGGATTCTCAGTAAGTGTTGAGTACACACTCTGGGCCTAATTAAAGTGAGCACCAAAAAAACAGAGGCACCCAAATCCTAGTCACTCTTTAGAATTTAGGCCCACATACTTGCACAAAGTATAAAGCCTTTTGAATGTTTAGGTCCACAAATTTGATTTTGGCATGTCCTAAGATGTGGATGTAAGAGCTTCTATGTACGCTCTTGCTACATATTTAAATTATGTCTGTGTACAAATTAAAATCTTTCTAAATTTTATGACACTCTCATGAATGACCAGGACTAGCTGCCATAGGGCTGTGATGCACTTTTTACCTCTGTATGTTTTCTTCTAATCTTCCATTGCCTGCTGCTTTTACTAATTGATAGCTTCTTGTGTTTTCAGATCAGTGACTCAAAACCGAACATGTCACATGACCTTTATTGTGGCAGTTGTAATTTATGATTTATAGTTGACTCCCAAAAGAGTCTTTTCTCCCCCCACTTCCCCTTCCACCTTTGACACTAAGGCATAGGACTTCCCGAAAGCCAATCGCCAGTGAAAAATGCAAGCATCTCAGAGGATGCTGGTCTGAGGATCAAGGAAAACTTGAGTTGACCCTTTGATGCCGAGAGCTGGGAGTTCCTAAGGCAAAGCTTTAAAACAAAACATACTCTTTAGTGTCAATGGGATCTCATGATCGACTACCACTGAGGGCATAATTTACTGATTCAGTCATGGTAGCGGTGTTTGGTTTTTAGTTTTCTGGATTCCTTCCTACTAATATTTATGTAACCAAATCTGCTAGGTATTTATCTTCTTGATTCACAGATAAATAAAAACACAGAAATAACTAGTTTGTCCCCTGGATAGTCTGTTCTTTTAATCTTGGTGATTCATTCATTTTTTCCAGGTGTGATGGCTAACGTACTTGTACTTTGGGTTTTAAATAGCTTTCCTTCCTCCCAAAATCTGATAGGTAATATTTGACTGCTTTTGTTTAGCTAGCTGTACTACAGATCATTTCCCTAACACCTGCAAAGTGGTTTTTGTAATGTGTGCATTTCATATCCAGCCGGGGGAGGGGCTGGCTCTCGCACATCAGCAGACTCAGAAGAGATCACACACACACACACACACACACACACACACAATACAAAACTAACAACACGACAGTGTTTACCTTGAGCTCTGGCAGGAAATCATTATTCAATCCGGTTTGTTTTATCAGGCAATTCCAGGGCCACACAGATGGAGCCAGCTGTATTGACATTTCAAATGATGGTACCAAGCTCTGGACGGGAGGTTTGGACAACACTGTCAGATCCTGGGACTTGAGAGAAGGGAGACAGCTACAACAGCATGACTTCACATCACAGGTGACTAGTTTTTCCTATAATTTTTTTTAAAAATTTGCCAGTTTATTTAGGATGATACTCAAGAACTAAACCCAGTGCAAATGTGAAATTTTTATTTTGTGTTAGACGACAAAACATGCATTATGTTTTGGAATTCCTATAGATTATTGGCTCACAAAAATGCAATGATAGCCTAAATGACATCTCACTTCCCGCTCTCCCGTAAAACATAGTTTGAATTACATGAATAGATAACTAAATATTCCCCTATTCTCGTATCAGAATTGGAACTATATTCTTGCTGATGAACAGTTTGGATTTGATTTTAGTCTCTTTCCTCCATTGTGATATTTCATTCATTAACATTGCAAAAAGATAAACCTTTTCCTCATTTATTTTCTCCAGATCTTTTCCCTTGGATATTGCCCTACTGGTGAATGGCTAGCTGTGGGGATGGAGAGCAGCAATGTGGAAGTACTACATGTAAATAAACCAGACAAGTATCAACTACATCTGCATGAGAGCTGCGTGTTGTCACTTAAGTTTGCTTACTGTGGTAAGTTGGCCTGAACATGGCACTGGAAGCCAGGGGTTCCTGTGTTCTAATCCTTGCTCTGCCAGTTACTTTGACTTGGGGAAGTCACTTCACCTTTCTGCCTCTTATTCGTCATCTATAAAATGATGGTAATGCCCATCTACCTTCCTCCTATGGCTGTTGAGAATTAGTTAATATTTGTAAAGTGCTTTCTACTTACCAAGTCGTTATTTTTTTTTTAAAAGTATAATTATTACAAGCAGCAAAAGCATTCCTCTGAGATGGGTTTCATATCCACCCCCACATCCCCCCCACACACAGATGTAAGCAAAAACCATGTTGATTAGTACCAAGAGCTTTGAATAGTGCTAATCAGGCAGCTAATAACCCCTGAGGTTAATATGACTGTTGAGTTAAACTTCATAAATGTGAGTTGAAAATGTAAAATCTGTCAGTTGTTGGATGTTTTATTATATGTTATCATTGCCTTTGTTACATTTCTAGGTAAATGGTTTGTGAGTACTGGAAAAGATAACCTTCTTAATGCCTGGAGGACCCCCTATGGAGCCAGTATATTCCAGGTAAGAGTAATAGCCCTCCACCCCTTTAATTTCTTCACAAAACAAAAAGTGTTGGAGGGAGGGTGAAGAAAGGATTTTTTTTTTTTTAATGTTATATTTTTCTTTCAGTGATTGCACATGTCCATTCCACTTCAGGAGTGTCTGCAGCCAAGGCACCAAAGTTGGAAATTTTCCTCCTAAAAGTACCCACTGGGGTGGCATATGTGCCCTCAGTCCCCTCATGACACTCCCCTAGTTCCTTCTGACCGCCTGGGATCATCATTAAGGAAATTGTCTTCCTTAATGTAAATAGTTAAGTGATATTCATTGGTGTTAGATTACGGAAGGTTTTATTGGTTGTTTATCTTGAAGCATTGGTTCCCTCTTATTTGTGGGTTACTGATACCCAGTACTGAGGTATACATTGGTCTCTGGGTTTTAAGTCTTGTGCTGGCAGCAAGAAATCTGTGCCAGTGAATGATCCTCATTTCACCTGCCTGAAGTGCCTTGTTGTGGGTCACATTCAAAATCCCTACCAGATTTGCAGGGACTTCAAACCCCAGAAGAAAAAGGACAGATAGGTGAGACTGTGCCACATCCTCCTGGAGGCCGCTCTGCATCCACCTTCTGTACCTTCATGTCAAGGAGGGCATCAAGTACTTTGGCATTGGTGAGGACTGTCCCTTGGGACACTGCTTCTGAAGGTCAGCACCAATCCGCTTTTCTAGTGGCAAAAAAGAAGCATGGAAGATCAGACCATTTATCAGAGGAGCCAAATCTTGGATCCGTTAAAAGATTGAGGTCCCTGGGACCATCCATCAGTAAGCAATCTGGAGGACAAGATAGGGTATCCTCTGGGAAGAAATGCTCCTTGTTACCAACCTCTTCTCATCAAGGGTTATCAACTCCAGCACCCATGCCTGGGCTATTGAGAAGGACCTCTGCTACAGTACTGACTCCTTCAGTGCCACAATAATAGCACCAGGAAAATCTCTTGGTATTGATGACACTGGAGACCTATGTGGCAGCACAGGATCTATTCTGCCTCATGGTGCTAGATTCTCTGATGGTCCATGAGACAAGTTAGCTGGTACCAGTGAAAGGCCCTGTCTGTGGACCTACCTCAGAGACAAATTCAGCCCTCTATCCTGTTTGGGGCTAGCTCTTTGGAGTGTCCAGCACTTTCTCGTTCAGTTCTATCCAGAGGTAAAACAGCATGCTGTTCCCAGCTCCAATATCTCTGGAGAGACAACCCCAGGCTCTGGCACTGCTTGGCACAGTACCACCATAGTCATACAAATCAGGGTCCTCCTCGATTGTGAGGTAGGCTCCTATGCCCCTTGCTCCTGGGTTAGATGACAACTCTCCCCTTCACCTTCATTGCAGGAATTCCGTCCCTTGTACCTATCACATGCACAGAGACATGGATCCTTGGAGTATTGTGGCTGGTGTCCTATGCCATATCTATGCCTTACTGGAACCTATGGGGTATGCCTCCCACTTCCAGATCCTCCCTGGTTCCCTAGCTTTATAGATCTCCTAGCAGATGACAATCACAAGGTCCATACCAAGAAGACTCTCAATACCAGATTCATACTTCCAAACATTGATCCACTGCACCACAGGAGGATTAGCCTCTGCCTCCTCTGTATTTTCCCTCATCTCATCTGACGAGTCTGTAGTCCCCCAGGATTCCTCACCTGTCGGGGAATGACGTCAGGTTTTATAGAGAACTTTTAAAAGCTACCTCTTTTGATATTCCTGCTGAAGTGATTCCAGGAGAGTTTCCCATAGGCTTTTGGAGTCAGCATTATGGGTTCAGCAGAGCTTTCCAGGGTGGCTCTGCCCATCAACATCATCTACAAAATCCTTGTGGCAAATGCTATCCTCTGCCTTTGACAGCTAAGAGAACTGACAGAGGGTGCCATGTCCCTTCTCAAGGCTATGAATGTTTTTATACCCATCCTTTGCCAGGTTCCTTAGTTATGTTGGAGGTTAATGAGAGTGTGTCAGGATTGACCATCTTCTACACCAAAGGACAAAGACATGAAGAAATTAGACATTTTTGATAGGAAAATTTATTCTACATCTGGGCTATAATTTCATATCTTTAGCCAACAAACCTTATTGGCCAGATACAACTTCTCCCTCTGTGACAATATTCTGTAGTTCTCAGACGAGTTGTGAGATGTTGCTCGACAGGAATTCCAAACCCTGTTTGATGAGGGCAAGCTGGTGGATCTGACCTCTCTGCAAACATCCTTAGTTGGGGTAGATTGAACAGCCAACACCATGGGATCTGCAGTATCTATGCACAGATGTTCATGGCTTCAGTCTTCAGGTCCACTGCAAAAAGTCCATCAGATGACCCAGGGTCTCCCCTTGAAAGGTCCTACCCTCTTCTCTCAGAAGACGGATGAGACTGTCCATAGCCTCGAGGGCCACATTGACATTGTTGGGAATTTACATGCCTTTCTCTAAAAGAAAGCAGTCTGCTCTCAGTCTCTTTAGAGATATCTGTTTTCACCACCTATGCAGCCTGAACACTCTAGAAAATGAGGGGAAAAACCACAGGAGAAGACCACCTCCTCCTCAGATTTCTTCTTCAGTGAGAAGACACTTTGAGACAGTAGGGAAATCCCCAGCAGTCTGTTAGATTGTCTTGTTGGGGACAGAGTACTGCATCGTGATGTGCCAGTTTCTCCCTTTCATATTTTTTCTGACTTGTTTTCCTAGTCCCTATATCCTTGGGCCCATATTACCACAGATCAATGCGTCCTAGGTACTGTGAAACAGTATCTTGCTGTTTATTTCCACTCCCCAACTTCCTTCCCCACCTCTTTTCACAAGTATGTTGTCTTCTGACAAGTGCAGTCTCATCTCCATTTGAGAGCTATAGAAGAGGTTCCCCTCATTATTGAGGTTTCTAGACACATTATTTTCTGATTCCAGAGGCAAAAGGAGGCTCAGACCCATCCTGGACTTGTAAAAATTTTAAAGAAAGTAAAATAATGCATGATAACCCTAGCCTCCATCTTCCCCCTCTGTGGATCCAGGCGACTGGTGTGCTGCCCTCGACTTGAAGAATGCACATTTTCATGTGGCTGCCCCTCAAAACTACAGGAGATTCCTAAGATTTCTGGTTAACAAGACCCATTATCAGTTTGCAATCCTACCCTTCTGCCTATCTGTTGCCCTAAGTCTGTGTATTTATAAAATGCATGGCAGGGGTGCATTCTTAAGGACAGCAGGAGTCCCTCGTTCCTAATCTGGATAACTGGCTGGTACGGGATCGATCCAAGCTACAGGTGGAAGTTGGATCCAGGATCCAATCCCTCTTCAGTATTCTGGTTATGCTGAACAATGAGAACAAGTCAGTCTTCTTCCCAGTTCAGAGAATACAATGTATAGAACAATCCTGAACGCTCCAGTAGCCCGGGTGTTCCTACCTTTAGCCTGGTTCTGCTTTGAGCAGGGGGTTGGACTAGATGACCTCCCGAGGTCCCTTCCATCCCTGATATTCTATGGTTCTAAGTCCTCATGGACAACACTGCAGCGATGTTCTACGTGAACAGACAGAGAAGGGCCAGGTCAGACAATCTCTGTCAAGAGGTGATACATCTTTGGGAGTTTTGCAATTCATCTCCAAGCCTGTCACCTTCCTGGTGTTCAGAGCAGCTTGGAAGAGTGCTTGAGCAGTTTGTTCAGCATAGATCATGAGTGGTCTGTCAGGTCGGAGCTTGTGAGGTTCATTTTTCAAACCAGGTCTCTCACATAGACCTGTTAACTACTCATAAAGTGTCAGCCCTTTTCACAGTCAGGGATTGCTGACAGATGCTTTCTTGCTTTCTTGGAAAGACAAACTGCCTTCCCTCCTATTCTGCTACTTCCCAAGCCCAAGAAGAGTCATGTTTGTATGGTCCACATAGCACCAACTTGGCCTCCCCAGCATTAGTTCTCCAGTCTGCTGAGCCTCTCTTCCAGGTTTCCTTTGACACTATCTACAGAACCCAACATGATTTCCCAGGACTACAGTTGCTTGCTACATCCCAACATGGCCATTTTCCATCTTACTGCTCCGTGGTTATCATTTTTAGAGGTGGAGTGTTCGGAGAATATGTAAATGTTCTCATGAATAGCAGGAAGCCATTTACTAGATACGCTTCCCTGATGAAGGGGAAACAGTTCTTGTTTGAGCATTAGCTTGCTAAACCCAGGGTTGTGAGTTCAATCCCTGAGGGGGCCATTTGGGGCAAAAATTGGGGATTGGTCCTGCTTTGAGCAGGGGGTTGGACTAGATGATCTCCTGAGGTCCCTTCCAACCCTGATATTCTATGATTCTGTGATTCTATGAAAGGTGTTTTTGCAGTCATGGCCATTATCCAACATGTTTTGGACTGTTTATTCCATCTGAACAAAAAGGCCTATTGATTACTTACATCAGAGTTCATCTGACAGCTACCTCCATTCTCCACCCACCAATTGCAGGCCACTCAGAGTTTTCTAATCCTGTAACAGTCAGATTCTTAAAAGGTCTGGACAGGCTATATCCCCATGTCATGGATCCCATTCCTCCCTAAGACCAAAATCTAGTGATAACAAGGCTGATGGGTCTGCCTGCTTTGAACCAATGGCTACCTGCTCTTTACCACATCTGTCTATGAAAGCAGTGGTTTTGGTAGCTATTATCTCCATGAGAAGGATGGTGGAGTTACGAGTTTTGGTAGCTGACCCTCCTCACTCAGTTTTTTTAATGAGGTCAAGGTATACTTGTGCCCACATCTGAAATTCCTGACTAAAGTATTGGAATTCCACCTCAATCAGGCGATATACTTACTGACTTTCGTTCCTAAGCCCCGTTCTCATAAGGATGAGGAGAGGTTCCATACCTTGGATGTTAGAAGAGAATTTGGACAGAATTAGGTTTTGTAGATCATTGTCCCAGCTGTTTGTGTCAGTTACAGTAAAAATGAAAGGACTTCCAGTCTCAACTCAGAGGATTTCTTCTTGCGTACATCTGTGCTATGATGTTGCCTATGTACCCCCTCCAAACAGGATGGTAGCACACTCTACAAGATCTCGGGCAGCTTCAGCAGCTTTTTTGGCTCATGTACCTATAATAGACATTTATAGAGCAACTTGGTCATCAGTGTACCTTACTATTCATTATGCTATATCTCAGCATTCCAAAGATGATGCCACTTTTGGACAAGTAGTTCTTCAGTCCTTGTTCAGGTAGTCTCCAAAACCCATCTTTGGATTGTACTTCTTATGCGTCACCTGAAGTGGAATGGACATGTGCAATCGCTTGAAGAATTAAAAACGGTTACTAACTTGTTCGGTAACTGTTGTTCTTTGAGATGTGTTGCACGTGTCCATTCCATGATGTACCCTCCATCCCCTCCATATCGGAGTCCATCTGGTTAGAAGGAAATGAGGGTCTGGGGTGGCTCTGTTCTTTATACCATCATGCAGCAGCACAAGGTGGCTGATGGTGCATTCACCTCCCCGAAGGGTACTGCTAAAGGAAAATCCTCTGGTTCACTGGGCGCACACACACCTGAAGTGAATGGACATACGCAATACGCCTCAAAGAACAGCAGTTACTGAACAAATTAGTAACAAATTTTTGTTTTTTTTTTCCCCATCTAGTCTAAGGAGTCCTCATCTGTGCTTAGTTGTGACATCTCTGTGGATGATAAATACATAGTCACTGGCTCTGGAGACAAGAAAGCTACAGTCTATGAAGTCATCTACTGAAAAATGTGACTGGGACATAACTTATAGAGTTGAACTGGGCCAAATGTTCTTAATTTGTAGAATTAGAGAGGTTTTAACTTTTTAAAAAAGGAACAAAATATCCGTTTTCAGACCTTGACATGAAACAACTCCAAGTATACAAAATAAAATAGAAGGCAACATCCAGCAACTAGGTATCAGCTACCTGGACCAAATGAAACACGGAGGCAAGATGGACAGATGTAGCCTTGGTTTGGGGGATTTAAAAAAATTGAGTCTGCTGATGAATGTTGAAGCCTTTTATTTTTATTTTTCTTTCTTTGTGACCTCATGCAGATCTTTCTCATTACCTGAATATGTGGGATTACTTTTCTTTTCCTTGCAGTTCAACTTGCATTCTGTCCTGTGTAGAGTGGTGGTGTCTCAGATGAACTTGTTTTCAGGTTTTGCATCTTGTGATATGTTTTTGTATTTTTGTTGAAGGTCAAACATTTGTATAAATTGTAAATATATTTGGTTTATTACAGTAAAGGCTTTAGTACCAACAGTCTTTTTTGCTCTCACTTATTAAGTGATCTATTTAAAGACTTTCTGGCGATATAAATACCTTTTATAGGAAAATGCAAAAACTATGTCCTATACTTTATTTACTAACCATCAAGTTCATTATCATATCTGAAAATAGTAGTTTCACAGACCCATTTATAAAATTCAGTAGGAACTGTTTTATGCTACAGAAAACTGAAAATATTTTTTTTCTAACTGATCAATTAGTGCCAATATAAAAATTGAAGAACAATTCATAAAGATGTGCATTTAACTCTAATTTTTCTCAGATGTCCAATATGTATTTGATTTGGCAGATGTAATATACATATATGTGCCTAATTATAACCCACTGAGTTCTCTCTCCAAAACACATACAGTAAGAGGTGACTTTTCTCACACATCTAATTAATTAAGTTCACTCAGAACTACATTTTAAATTAATACATCAATTCTCATTTATTAAAGGGAGATTAAAGTGAATAAACATTATTGGACAAATTATACCACTTCAGATTCTAGTTTCTCTTTGAGGAAGTGATGTGGCCTTGCAACTTATGGTCATTCTGTATATCTAAGGCTCTGTGAAATCTTAGTGAGGGCTCCCTGAGTTAAATTGGATCGTATCCCTGCCATTGACTGCCACTGTTGTTGTAGTTTTGAAGAACTCTGCTTTGATGCCAATTACCAAAGCTAGAAGCCCCCAAATTATCTGACTTGGCATTATGTACTTTAAAGATAGAGCTGGGAAGAGAGTTTGTGAGAACTACTGCTGATGCACTTAAATTGTGTATATTTTGGAAAACTGCATCTGTTATTTGGTTATGATAGACAAAATCCTATTAATTAGGACTAATGTTTGCATGATAAGCTCAGATACTATGCTAAGGAGAGTCACATATGTACCTTGGTCCTAGATAATAAGCTGAATAACAGCATGTTATATATGGAGAGTACAGAGGAACAGGAGGGAAGTCTTTGAACTGATGTTTTAGGTTATATAAATGGCAAACTAAGGTTTATTTGCAAAGAACTGATTTTCTTTCTGATGTTTCATAAGTGGCCCACATCTCTGCTCTTATTAAAAAAAAAAAAAAAAAGTTACCAGGAAGACAAGGCTGTGGTTGAGAGATTCATTAGCTGGCTACAGTGTGTCCCAGGTGGGAGAAAATTTCCTCTCTGGTTTCCAATGCCTGCAGAGACATTAGTTTTCTTTTCAATTTATGTGACCATTCTACTGAAACCATGTCATAGCACTACAGAATTGTAATAGCCGTAATATAGAACTTTGCATTTCGAATGTAAAATGTTAACCATTCTTGATGGTCTAGTTTTGTTGCCGTTTAAAATTGATGCTTTATCTATACATATCCATACATGTGCCTAGTGCTGTGCATCTGTATGACAATGATAGACCGACCAGATGTGGTTAAAAATTTTCATTCTCCTTTGGTACATTGTGAGGTCTGAGGCTGAAACACTCTGGTTTTCACCATCCAGAAGCATGGTTGGTATAACTGCACAATCAATTTTTTTAAAATGTTAAACCATTTTTAAAAAGAAGAGTTTTAAAAAAAAATAAATGTAACTTTGAGTAAGCTTGTACTCTTTTAAAACTGTCCCTACTATTCAAAAATTTTAGTTATTGGGAGCCTACTGTCTGTATCGCACTTTGCTAACCAGTAATTGCAGATCCCAAAACACAGCTCGTTTTGCACATGAAGTTTTGCACATGAGGGATCTTGATCTTAGCTGAAGGTGCTCTTTTTATTGTTTTACAGGAGACTAATGCTAGATGGAAAAATAGGGCTAAAGTTTTTAATATGTTAACTTTATTAAAGTTTCCTTTTATATTTTTTATTTCATGCATATTTTCAAGGAAATGGCACTGGAATGCTTTGCTTTTGATAGTCTGGGATGCTCCTTATAATCTTTGCAAATGCCAGTTTGCATTAAAAAAAACCCAAGAGGGATAGAAAAATATAATTACACCTAAAATGTCTCCCACCATCTTTTATGTATAATATTTAATCCGATGGCAATTCACTAACAACCCCTGATTTGTCTGGTTAGGCTCTGCACCCACAGAGTTGGAATGTTATTTGTGAAGATAAACTTATGTTATATAGAAGATTTGGGGAACTTTTAAATCCAGTTTCTTGATGAGAACAACTAGATCCCTGATCACATTTATTTCAGGTTCTGATCCAGCAACTTTTTGGTGCCTTTGGGGAGACTGCTGTGTCTACAACCATCCCCACTGAAGCCCACTGGGGTTCATTGTGGGTGCAACAGTCCTCTCACACGTAAGTTGACAGATCAGGACCTTAATATTGAATCCATATTCTTGCTCTTTGATCTCAGTCATTTTATTTTTCTGGATATTTTTGTAAGTTTTGCAATTATTTCAACATGACTATCAAGCTGTCAAGCTTTTCCCATGAAACACTGCAAAGGACACATCAACTTCCTAAATGTTTCCAATTTTTTTTTATAAAGAGATGCTCCCTCGCTCAGTAAAATCTTGGAACACTTCTGCAAACTTCTCAACAAGAGCCAGCAGCTGTAGAACCTGTAACTTTTTGTAAAATAAGGGTGGAATAGGGATGTGCGTTGGGGAGAGAAACAGGCCAAAATTCTTCCTGTGTTGTGTGCTGCTGCAGTAGCAGAAATGGCACTGAAAGACACACACAGAGACATGAGTATTCGGGATATTCTAGGACTAACTGCAAAGTGGTTTAAAATATTTATCGTCGTCTTTGCAGTGTTGTTGTTGCTATGTTGGGCAAGGATGGTGTCCCTAGCCTCTGTTTGCCAGATGCTGGGAATGGGCGACGGGATGGATTACTTGATGATTACCTGTTCTGCTCATTCCCTTTGTGGCTCCTGGCATTGGCCACTGTCAGAAGACCAGATACTGAGCTAGATGGACCTTTTGGTCTGACCCACTATGGCCATTCTTATGTTCTTATATTGTCTTTCATATCCTGGGACCAAGGTGGGTGACAATATATTTTATTGGACAAACTTCTGTTGGTGAAAGAGACAAGCCTTTGAGCTCCACAGAGTTCTTCTTCGGGTCTGAAAAAGTAATTGGAGTGTCACAGCTAGGTTTCTTCCAACATGTGTTAACACCTTATGCTTAGCAATCTGTTCCTTCTTGTATTTAGCTGTGACACTGATTACCTTTTCCAAACCTGAAGAAGAGCTCTGTGGAGCTCAAAAACTTTTGTCTTTCACCAATAGATATTACCTCACTCACCTCGTCTCTCTGTTTTTTTTTTCTTGCCCTTCAGTTATAAAGGAGTCTCCTTTTTAGCCCCTTTCTGGAAATATCTACCTTGACTTACTGTGTGGTCTTCAGTACTTTGTATTGCCTAAACAGCACACAAGAGCACTTTAATGTCAGACAGAAGCAAGGAAGCCTTATAAATTATTTATTGGTTGTCAGTGTAAACCAAGACTGATGGAGAAAAGATTTGTGGAAATATCAGTCATTGTACTAGTTCACACATCTATTTTGTCTGTTTATATTATGAATTACAGCATGACATTATGATATATTTCCCAGTAATGTATCCTATTTACATAAAATCCTATTTATATCATTCAAAGCAAAGAACTTTCCCCCCATCAACCCAAAAGCCTCCAGCCCTCAATAAAAGACCCTGAATATGTCTGAATACTTGTGATGGATTCTTTTAAGAGGCTTTAAAATTTCTAGAGCTCTTATTTTAAAGAAGTATGTGTAGCAAATGGAATATTAAGTGCATAGACATTTAAAATGGTAAAATTACATTTTGCCATTGTGTAAATGTCAAAACTGATTCTCTGTCTATCATGCAATCTGGCATACACGTTTATATACAAAATATGGGCCATCATTGAAATCACTTCACTATGTTAGCAACATCATTTGTGTAAGTGGGTAAAATTGTCAAAAGCACCCAAGTCACTTAGATGCTTTTGCAAATTTTACCCAGTGATCCTACTGAACTCCATGAGACTACTCACATGATTAAAGTTATTCAAATTCTAAATATCTTCAAGATCTAGTCCAGGACTAGGTAATAGGACTAGAAAAATATTTAATGCAACATTTTGTTCTATGTTTTGCTTTCATTTTTGTTTGTATTTATTGTGTTGGCAAATTTGGTTCTACAAATGTATAACCAAATACATATGTAAAATAAAAATATTTTTAAAAAGCCCATTCTTTAAATTATGAACATAACAAATAATGAAAACACACAAAGGAGATGAGAAAAATGAATGAGAAGCAGTTTGTGTTCAAAGGACGCAGTATTGTTAGAGACACTTTCCTTGAGACAATGTGTGTGACTGTAGTACTTCACAAAGCTGGATTTATATTTCCTTGGGTTGAAGTAAAAGTGCAATTCTGCTCTGAAAAAGTGACTGTAAAATTGACATTGTGGGGTTCTGTGTTTATCTCAGTGACGTTCTTATCAACTCTACAGTTTACAAATAAGAAGATGGCTTTCTTATATTTCTACTTGCCAGCACCACAGGCTCCTCCTAAAATATGAAAAACAAGCTGTTCTTTCTGGTTCATGGATCAGCAGCAATATAGATTCTGGAATTGCACCTTAGTTAGCAGATCTGTTGATGATGCATGGGCCAAAAAAGAATCTGGTTTATTCTCTCAGTTGTGTGTTGGCTCTGCAGCACTGACGAGTAAATTATAGTATCTTACTTATCTCATTGAAGTAAGCAGAAAGGATTTGAAAACTGCTCAGGGAAAAGCCTGGAGTAAAAAGGTGTCACTGTTTCCTACATACAGGAACAGCCACACTTTTAAAATGTATTTTTCAAATACCAGGTAATCAGCATAGTTAATTGTTTGGTGGTTTCTGTTAATCTGAGATGAAATCTTCCAACCATAAATAGTGGGATATGAGTTTGATGGTCGGTAATAGTAACTTAGTCTTACTTTCATTTTTGAAAAAAAAAGTAGTTCTCAACATTATACAGAATATTAAACATTATAGGTGTGGTGCATCTCTCATCTTTTCTGAAAGCAAGGAGTACAAATGGAGGTGCAGTAATCTCTTGAACTAGTCTGTGCATTCTGGCGATCTGTTTTTTTTTTTTTTTTTGGCTATCTACTATGTGGGTGAGAGGTCTGCTACCTATATTCACCTCTCATAAGTTTTGGATAGAGAGACTAATCCTTTTTTGTAATTTTCCATGCAAATTTTGCCCATGTTAATGCCACACTAATTCATATCAAGATAATGGAATCAGTACTATGAAATTCTGATACTGTACATAGCTTGCCGAGGGCTGCCTTTTTGCTGTGTCCACAGAACAAAGGTGTTATCTTTCCTGAACGTCTTTTATATCTGTGAATTCTGTCAGGAATGAGTAGGAGATTAAGATCACAAATGGTTTGGAGATTAAGTAATCACACATACTGCTATGCTTAGCCTTTTGATGCACTTTGTTATGAGCATAGAAAATGGAGATGGTAGCTTGCAACTGAAAATAATAAACATTCATGTTTCTTCAAGAAGAACATTTAATGGCAGGAAAAAACTAGCAAGCAGACTGAGAAGGTCACAAAGGGAAGTTAACCTATACCATGGAAAACTAAGAAATCATTTGTTACATCCTTGGTAGTGGGCCTAATTTGTTTAAAATAAAATCCATCTGTTTGTTTCACACTTTGTTCCACTTCCTTGCAGCAATCCACAGTGGATTACACCATTCCTGAAAAAATTGGATGCAATTTTGATACCCACAAAATAAGAATTATTAGTTTAACTGCATCAGGATATTTTGGAAAATGCCCAAGCTTCCCTTTATTCTTCTGACGATCCCAATAATTTGTTTTTACAGTCCAACCCAAGAATTTTTTTAATTGGGTTTAAAGTAAATGCACCACTTTATTGTTGGCGAATTCTAAAAGAATACTGGCATTTAACAAAATGTTTTCATTGAGGCTGATTCAGCTATGTACTTCTGTCCAGAATGTTAGTAACCTAGCACACAGCATACGTTTCCAGGCCTTTGGAGTCAAATTATTCAAATTTCTTATTTCCAGCTCACATGAAATTAAAATGACACTTGTTTCTTCCTGGGACAGAGTGTTATCACATTCCATGCAGTGACCCAGTGCAGTACCGTGCCTCACTCTGCATCCATTTGAGTGCATATCAATTCTCCTGAGATGTTCTAACCCATTATACAAAGCGCTTCCAGTGAAGTAACCTAATCAAAGGAGAGTGTAATAATTTAATACAGTGTATAATATGTGTGCTGCTGACATCAGTTGGGTGATCTGGAAGATGATTGAGTCTTTAAATATGTACTTCACTCGATATGAGTCCATACACATTTATCCAGCATTATTTTTGATTTGTTAAACTCCACTCAATCATGGTAGCTACAATACCAGTGCATGTTGCCAGTCCAGCTAATTAAGCAATGAGTAGCTTGGTTTTTTTTTGTTTTGATTAGTTATTTATCGGATATTTTTATGTGCATGTCATTGTCTTGATACTGTATTTATAATTTCCCTACTCCTGCAATATTTTTAAATAGCTCATTAAAAACTCAAATATGAAATGGCAAGTGGTTTCAAATTGAGGATTTCAGAATGGATGTTAGAATATTTCAACATTTGTTCACAGTAACTTTATATTTTTCATTACCGAGATAATTCAAAAAATCCTTAGGGCTGAATTATAGTAAAAGTTTATAAAGCCCAGTACTAAGTACAAATTAATTTTCTCTGCCAACAGACAGCCTTAACTTAAATGGGAATTTTTTTTATTCTACCTAGCTTATTCATGTTGAGGAATTTTTTTTAACCTTGCTACTTCTAATGACTATACTTTCCTGAGTATTAAAATTATTTTAAATGACAAAAATATCATTTAGAAACTTGTTCACTTATAAGGTGCCATTAAAAAAGATGTTTACATTATTTACCCTGGTCCTACAATTTTCACTATACTTGAAATGGGAAAAACAGTAGTAAAAGTAGCTGAGGTTAATTTTTAGTGGTTCCTTCAGTGTAAATTGTTTTTGTCTGGGTTTAGCTGCTTTAAGCTACCAATATACCTATCTATATACAAAAAGATATTAAGATAATACTTTTAAAAATCTTTGCCATTGTTACTAATCCCTAGATCATTTTAATGTGGTGATTTAAAATATTTACTTTTTGTTTAGTTCAGTTTTAGTTGTGTGTCAGTAAATTGATGAAGTGAAACTACAGTAGTCAGTTTCACATTATAGTTCTCAAGTACTTTTGGTCTTCAGAGATTGTGTTGGCAACATCTGATTATTGTTTTAGAGTCTTGTTGCATGCAAATGTATATTCAAATGAGGTCTAAGACAAGGGGTTTTTAAACACCCAAAAAGTGAGTCCCTCAAGGGCTGCTTTGTTGTTTTTGTTTTCTTAGTTTACTTAATGCAATACATTTGAATTTAGCCAACAAATTAATCCCTTTTTGTAGACGCATGCCTTGTGCAAAGACCCCCGACAGGTATGAAAATAAAGAGAAAACATCACTGCACATTTAACAATGAAACTGTACATTCCTGTCTTTTAAAAGTGAACAATGTCTAGTAAGCTATTTAAAAGACAGTTAAACTACTAATCATATGCTATCCATTTTTAACTGTGGTTTCCAGTAAAAGTGCTACAAAGTGATATGTGATGATAACAAATTCAGAAGGAAAAGAATATGAAATTCAGATGGCAGCTTGAATGATTTTCTGTTAGCATGGGACCCAATAACACTACAAAGCTATAAACTCTGTCAATTTAGATTGCCCAGTTAGGTGGCAGAGATGCAATTTGTCTTTTCTGTAGCCGCCTGCTGCTTGCTAGCTCCATCTCCTGTCACAGCCTATTAGCTCCCCAAGAAAATTGGTGGGAAATTGCCTGCAGATTGTAGGAAATTGCATCTCCAGGCCCTGGAAAAAATGTAGGATAGCATGACACTGACCCTCCCAGAGCAGCTATTAATACAGCAAAAACTGACCTTTGGCTTGGTGTGAAACGACTTTGCTATTTTCTGAATAAAGACTGTATTATGTGTGGTTGAAGGAGGGAACAAATTATTATCCTAGCCAGGCTTGTAGCCAACCTGCCCGAGGAAGCTTAAATATTACTGATAGGGTTTTTTTCTTTCCCTTTTGGAGGATGGAAAGGGGTTGTTGGGGCACTTATAGATAAAACTCTATCACCCAGAAGCAACCTTTCAGCATTTCAACAGCATTTTTTTTAATCAAATTCAAAATGTCTTAAAGAAAATGTTCAAAAGAAATTTCTCAAACTAATCTCAAAGCAACAGAATTTGATAATTCCCTGCGCTGGCCCAGCCTTGGCAAGAGTAAAATCAACCTAGTGCTGCTCTGTTTTATACCACTGGCATTAGATTCTTAATGGGCCACACACTAGTGGAGGATCACTGTAGCAGAGTAAAGCCCACTCTCTGTGCCCTATGTTGGGGGTGGAGGTAGCTGGCACACCAACTCTGCCAGCTTTAATTAGTGAGGAGTGCATCTCTGCCAGGAAATTCTCCACCAGACATTTACAACCAGAATCTGAGTGAAAATTTTAAAATTAATTTCACGTTCTCTTATAACGCAACATGCAATGAACCCTCCCCCCATATCCTATTTCTAGACGTGCTACTTTGTGTTTAGGCCATCTTCACAACACACCTGTAACTGCCTAGTAGATAGACCAGGGCTCGGCAACCTTTCAGAAGTGGTGTGCTGAGTCTTCATTTATTTACTTTAATTTAAGGTTTCGTCTGCCAGTAATACATTTTAATGTTTTTTAGAAGGTTTCTTTCTATAAGTCTACATATTATTTAACTAAACTATTGTCGTATGTAAAGTAAACAAGGTTTTCAAAATGTTTAAGAAGCTTCATTTAAAATTAAATTAAAATGCTGATCTTACGCCGCCGGCCCGCTCAGCCCACTGCCAGCCTGGGGTTCCATTCACCTAGGCTGGCAGCAGGCTGAGCGGGACCCTGGCTGGCAAGGGGTCGGTGGCCAGGACCCCAGACTGGCAGCGGGCTGAGCGGGGCCGGCGGCCAGGACCCCAGACCAGCAGCGGGCTAGTGGGGCAGGCAGCCAGGACCCCAGACCAGCAGCGGGCTGAGCCTCTCAGCCCACTGCCGGTCTGGGGTTCCGTCTGCCGGCTTCTGCCAGCCAGGGTCCCGGCTGCCAGCCCCGCTCAGCCCGCTGCTGGTCTGGGATCCCGGCCCTGCCCACATGGGGTGGGTACCTACCTTCTCCCTGGTTTTAGCCATTCTCTTCCTCTCTCTCTGCACTGAGCTGAGGGTGGGAGTGCATTGAGCACAGGGCTGGGGGTTGGGGTGTAGAGTCTGGCCAGGAGCTAGAATGAGAGAGGGGGCTCAGAGTTGGGGCAGGAGATTTGGGGGTGGAGTGCTTATCTGGACAGCTCCCATTTGGTGCGAGGGGTGGGAGTGGGAATGTAGGGAGTGCAAGAGTCAGGACATGAGGTGTGGGGGTGCAGTAATCAAGGCTGGGGTCGTGGGGGGTGCAGGGGTCAGGGCAGAGGGCTGGGGGTGTGGGCTGGGGTGCTCCCCACCCCCTGTCCTGAATGGCTCACGGCAGGGGGCTGGAGGGGATATCCCCTGATTCCCCATCCCCATCTCTTCTCCGCCTCCCCGGAGTAGCGAGCGTGTTGCGGCTCTGCTTCCCCCCCGCTTGCTTGTAAGGGCCATCAGCTGATTGGGGGCAGGGAGGGAGAGGAGGAGGGGCAGAAATCTAGCACGCTGGGGGAAGAGGCGGGGAAGGGGGGACCTTGCTTGCTCTGCAGCAGCAGCCGCCGGCAGGACCAAGCTTCTTCACCCTTTCCGGAGCAGGGAAGGGCGGAGAAGAGAGGGCCGAGGCAGGCAGGATTTTTTAATGGCTCGCTGCCTCCCAGGGTCCTGGCCTGGGTTTGGCAGTGGGCTGAGTGGGGCTGGTGGAGATATGCCCTGATTCCACCCCCTGTCCCCACAGCCCCGTCCCTATACAAGTAAAGGAAAATGGGTGGGACAAACAGAGTGGGTCGAGACATTGTATCAATATCAGCTTATTTTTTAGGGATCCCAGAAAAGAAGCCCTACTCTTTCAATTCACTGCAGCAAATTGGATGGGGCAGGTCAGAGAGACCTGAGGTCAAAGTATTACTGAGCCCCACAATAAGAAAGACTGTTCTGTTTGTTTGGACTTCTGGATTTACCTCTGAAGATGACTTTATATTTGGAGAGCCAAATCACCCAGCTGCCAGAGTGAGAGGCACTGTCTTCGAAGGGGACACTGAGACATGTTTGAAAGGGAGAACCGAGGCGGTGGCTGAGATGTGATGTCAGAGAGGTAAGCTAAACCCCTATACTTCCATAGTGTGGCATAGACCAAATCCTGGACTCAACTCTATTGGCTTCTAGAGTGTCTATGGGCTTCATGTCATCTTTTCTCAAGGCTAAACATGCCCTGTTTTTAAAACTTTCTTCATAAGTCAGGTTTTCTAAACTTTGTCATTTTTGTTGCTCGCCTCTGGACTCTTTCTACATTGTTCACAAAAGTCTGGCACCTGGAATTAGACACAGTATTCCAGCTGAGGCCTCATCAGTGCTGAGTAGAGTGGGACAATTACCACCTGTGTCTTACATACAACACTCTTGTTAATATACCCCAGAATGATACTTGCCATTTCTGCAGCTGCATCACATTGTTGAGTCTCATTCAATTTGTCATCCACTGTAGCCCCTGGATCCTTTTCAGCAGTATGATTTTCTAGACAGTTATTCCCCATTTTGTAGTTGTGCGTTTTGTTTTGTTTTGTTTTTTATTCTTAAATGAAGTACTTTGCACTTGTCTTTACGGGATTTCTTCGTGTTGAATTCAGAGTAGTTCTTCAATTTGTCAAAGTGGGTATCTGAAACTCATTTGGCTGGCCTGTAGGAAGGAAAACTACTCGCCAATAATTCCATTCATCATGGTTTAATTTTTGCCCAGTCTACAAGTTTTTTGTGTTCTTTTATCCTGCTAGGTGTAGCCAGAAGGCAAGGTGCCAGTCCACCCTCTCTCTCCAGTTAGAAATTCCCATAGCAGGAATAAGTTATAGGAAACTATAGAGAAGAAGAAATGTTCGAAGTGGCAACCTTCAATGGGGTAAGTGTTTACCTCATTGTTTAGTTTGCCACACCTGACCAAGGAAGTGTCTTGCATGGCAGGTAGATCCAGCTGGTATTATTCTATGGATGTGTGAGGAGATGACCATGTTGCCACTCTGCACTCACTGAGATATGTTATTGATAGACAGAATGTGTGACCCTTTTGAAATACAAGTTGGTAAGAAGGCCATTGTAGCCTGCTGAGCTTGAGAATGAGCCTTTGTGTTCCAGACTGCAGTCCAGAAGGTGCCAGTTTCAAATACGATGATGACAAAGAGCTTTTTGCTTCTAATTATCTGACTGTAACCTCCTCGGAGCTTCCTTAAGGAAGCTGTTATGCTCATTTTTAAGCTGTTAACTTGGAGGTGAGGATGAGAGTGGAGCACTGGTCAAGGAGAAACCAAGGTGGAATATCAAATTAATGAGATCTGACTGAGGAGAGTAAGGACAACAAAGAGAGCAGTGATAATATTTCTCTCTGTCCTTGATTTGCTCCCACTTCAAGTATCTTTGGGCGAAGGTTTGTGAAAGAACTGGTACTCCAGTTCCACTCTGCAATTCTATGCACACATTTATGAGTGTGGGCTTTGAGCTCAGAGAGCACCACCAGGTTAGGTTGGCTAACCAGTATACTGTATGTGTGACACATTTTTGGCAGTAGTGTAATGTATGCATTAAAATCTCATAACAGATTCCCCTGTTGTCAGTTGCTGAACCAGTTTGCTTAGGCATTGTTCTTCTCCTGGGGAACTTCCACTTCCTTGGGTGGAAGGCCTTTGAGAATGGTCTCCCTGCAGGTGTCCCCTTCCTGTTCAGGGAAGTGACAAGTAGAATGAGAGTTGGGAAGCAGAGGATTCCAGTTCTACTTGAAGTTCAAGAATATTGATGCTCAGTTTCAATTCCTCCAGCCTCCAAATGCTCCGAGGCCACCTGGGTGGGCTCCATGTGGTGATGCAGCAAGAGGGTAAGGGGGAAAGATCTTTTAAGAGATTAAAATAGTGGGATCTTCAGACCATATTGGCCCTTGAGGGAAGCTAGAGAAATCCAGGCATGTTTCCAAATATGATGGAAAGGACTACAGGAGAATCTGCAATATCAAATTCTAGAGAGGTGAGCATACGTGCTGGCTTTTGAGATGTCTCCCCTGAGAATAACCCCTTGCCTTCTGTGGGGGTCTGAGCTGTATAGGCCTTTGTCTTCCAACCTCTCTCTCTGATTGCAATAACACCAACTGGTTTGTGTGAAAGGGTCCAAGATCGTGGCTCTTCCATGTGTGGGGTTTGGGGCTTTTTTTTAAAAGGGGCCTAAGCAGAATTAGAAGCTAGGGAGGAATAGGAGCAGATATCAGCTCAGTGGGTGAGGTGAAGTCTCCATGCTTCCTTATTAAAATAGACAAATGGCCTGGGGGAGTAAGGTGGACTAGGGGCTTACATGGAGGAAGTCTTGTTCACAGTCCTATCTGCCGCCTTTATTGTTGGTAGGTAGAACCTACCAAACTGTCTTGTAGATGAACAAGAAGTGTGTGTGTGTGTGTGTGTGTGTGTGTGTATATATGTATATGTGTATATGTATATATGTGTATATATAATATATATAGGTCATTGCCACAAAAGGCCCCAAACTGCTGAGTGTTACAGGAAAGTCACCTTAAAACCATTAGGCTGAACTATTAAAAATGCTTTACAGTTAATCTTGTTCTCTGTGCTGTGCAAAATGACAAATAATATAACTAAATATACTTATTGATGAGAGTGCTGCTTTTTAGGTGTTGTGGGTACTGTAGAAAAGGCTAAAATAGGTTTTGTATTGTGTGGAGCTTTTTTGTTTGTTTGTTTTTGTTTTAAAATCTTATACACGGTGACTTAGAATCTTCTTCTACGAAGAATAGAATTGTGTTCTGATGTGGTGTTTTTGAAATGTACTACAATATTTGTTATAGCAAGTGTCTTCCCCACTACACTACTACTTTAAAGTCTGAGGTTTATCCATAGCAATTTCCCATGCTTTCATCCAAAGCCTGAAAATACGCCTCAAGCAAGACATTCAATCAAAAGTAAAACATTGCCCGTTATTTGACTGTCTCTCCAGCTCCCTAGGAGGTAGCTTGCTGCTATGCTGGTCTGAAGAAACTCATGTTATGAAAAGCAAAATGAAAGAAAACAGAAATTAAACAATAAGAACAGCTTCACTTCAGAGAAATTGTCTGAGTATCCCATAGCAATCAAACTTCCACCTCCTAGAAAAGGAACTTTAATTCGATTTCATTTTAACTGATTTCTTTCCTGTTGTTGGAGCTTTTTAAAAAAAGAGATTCACTTTTTACACACACTTTGTCTCTCTAGTCTTAGGTGTGGGAGATAAGAAAGGTCTATTAAATTATCAGATTATCCTCTTATCTTTCCTGATTTTAAAAAGAACAACCACCCTGTTCTCCAAGTTCTTCAGAGGGCTGAGTTATTTGTACTATTTCATATGAACAGGTAAATTGTGATTGACCTCATAAATAAGGCTTTGTAAGGATGGCAATAAATCCCACCCTTTCTGTGCTTGAGTTTCCAGGATATAGAAGGAGCATGTACTCTTGCTGCTTCTGGGGCTAATGAGAAGCCGTCTAGCAGACCTACGCAGGATGGAAGGGAGGACCTGTTTTGTTCTTTTGGTAGCTCTATTTCATGCAAATTTTATTTCCTTCCTGAAGGTGTCCCATTGTCCCTAATTCAAGCATCTGCAAGAGGACCTGTTTGGGAGGAAGATAAGCTGTTGAAGAAAATAAGGTCTTTCTGCGTAGGCTCCATGAAATCCGAACCTGTCTACTAGTACAACTGAAAGCAAAATTACATATGTGAACTTCCACCTCATGTCCACCATTATACTTACACAAAGGAATTACTCTTCTCCCAAGTTATTAAATGAATTCTCTTCCTCTTTTCCTTATTGACTATGCTCCTTCCCATCGCAGTTAAGTAACTCTAATCATTCTTTAATTTTTCTTCTCTCCCCCGCCCTGCCAAGTCCCTCAATACCCACTTCTTAGTCTCTCATCATGATCCCTTTAATGAATTAAGCCTCATGCTGGGAAAATTCTACATCTTGTTCTTTTGGTCACCACAGAAAGGTGTCTAAGTTCCTGCTCTCTTGTAACTTCCCAGCCAGCCCATTCTTGCCAGAAGTCCAGATTTGATTGGGAAATCCCAGATTTCTTCTTGGTGATCTGTCTTCCCCTGTCTTGAGAATTAATAGGGTGTAAGGCAACCTTCCTGCTCCTATGAACTGTTGTGTCTCTGAGCAGAGCTACCCGAGTTTTGCATTTCTCCCACTCCACTTCCCCCCTTGACCAGTTTTCATTGTTTCTCTCTCTTTAGCAAAGTGGGGCAAGCAGTAGGAACCAGGGAAACCATCTATTCCAGTAGCTTCACCAACCAGCACTCTGTAGTGACAGCAAGTTACATCAGCCCCATTATGGGGGCGGGGGGAGCTCAGGAGAAAGAGGAGACACTATAGTAGGGAACGAAGGAAAGAAATGGGGAGAGTGGAGGTGAGAAGATGGTAGGAGATGTTAAATTAGCAGACAGAGGTATATGAGAGAGGAACTGGAAGAGATTAAGCTCAGACAGGAAGGAAGAAAGAGAGAACACTGAGAGAGTAAACGTGTTCTTCTCTGTGTGTGATTCAATGTAGAAAACTGTTGGGCTCTTTGAGTTTTGCTTATGTTATGTGAAGAAGAAATTGGTATATTAAAAATACCAGTGTGGTTCCGATATGCGGGGATCCCAGAGATGTCACATGCACATCACTTCCCCTCCTGCAATAACTGATGTGCTCTTGAAAAATACAAGTGAAGCAGTCACAGGCTTCCAATGAAATGGGTATTCACCCCCAAAAGCTTATGCTCTAATACGTCTGTTAGTCTATAAGGTGCCACAGAACTCTTTGCCACTTTTACAGATCCAGACTTAACATGGCTACCCCTCTGATAAGTTTTAGAGCAGCAGCCGTGTTAGTCTGTATTTGCAAAAAGAAAAGGAGGACTTGTGGCACCTTAGAGACTAACAAATTTATTAGAGCATAAGCTTTTATTTGAGCATAAGCTTTGAGCATGAGCTACAGCTCACTTCATCGGATGCATTTGGTGGAAAATATAGAGGGGAGATTGATATATACACACACAGAGAACATGAAACAATGGGTTTTGTCATACACACTGTAAGGAGAGTGATCACTTAAGATAAGCCATCATGAGCAGCGGGGGGGGGGAAAGGAGGAAAACCTTTCATAGTGACAAGCAAGTGTAGGCTATTTCCAGCAGTTAACAAGAGCATCTGAGGAACAGTGGGGGGTGGGGTGGGGGGGGAGAAATAACATGGGGAAATAGTTTTACTTTGTGTAATGACTCATCCATTCCCAGTCTCTATTCAAGCCTAAGTTAATTGTATCCAGTTTGCAAATTCATTCCAATTCAGCAGTCTCTCGTTGGAGTCTGTTTTTGAAGCTTTTTTGTTGAAGTATAGCCACTCTTAGGTCTGTGATCGAGTGACCAGAGAGATTGAAGTGTTCTCTAACTGGTTTTTGAATGTTATAATTCTTGACGTCTGATTTGTGTCCATTTATTCTTTTACGTAGAGACTGTCCAGTTTGACCACTGTACATGGCAGAGGGGCATTGCTGGCACATGATGGCATATATCACATTGGTAGATGCGCAGGTGAACGAGCCTCTGATAGTGTGGCTGATGTGATTAGGCCCTATGATGGTGTCCCCTGAACAGATATGTGGACAGAGTTGGCAACAGGCTTTGTTGCAAGGATAGGTTCCTGCGTTAGTGGTTCTGTTGTGTGGTGTGTGGTTGCTAGTGAGTATTTGCTTCAGATTGGGGGGCTGTCTGTAAGCCAGGACTGACCTGTCTCCCAAGATCTGTGAGAGTGATGGGTCATCCTTCAGGATAGGTTGTAGATCCTTGATGATGCGTTGGAGAGGTTTTAGTTGGGGGCTGAAGGTGATGGCTAGTGGCGTTCTGTTGTTTTCTTTGTTGGGCCTGTCCCATAGTAGGTGACTTCTGGGTACTCTTCTGGCTCTGTCAATCGGTTTCTTCGCTTCAGCAGGTGGGTATTGTAGTTGTAGGAATGCATGATAGAGATCTTGTAGGTGTTTGTCTCTGTCTGAGGGGTTGGAGCAAATGCGGTTATATCGTAGAGCTTGGCTGTAGACAATGGATCGTGTGGTATGATCTGGATGAAAGCTAGAGGCATGTAGGTAGGAATAGCGGTCAGTAGGTTTCCGATATAGGGTGGTGTTTATGTGACCATCGCTTATTAGCACCGTAGTGTCCAGGAAGTGGATCTCTTGTGTGGACTGGTCCAGGCTGAGGTTGATGGTGGGATGGAAATTGTTGAAATCCTGGTGGAATTCCTCAAGGGCTTCTTTTCCATGGGTCCAAATGATGAAGATGTCATCAATGTAGCGCAAGTAGAGTAGGGGCATTAGGAGATGAGAGCTGAGGAAGCATTGTTCTAAGTCAGCCATAAAAATGTTGGTATACTGTGGGGCCATGCGGGTACCCGTCGCAGTGCCGCTAATTTGAAGGTATAGATTGTCCCCAAATGTGAAATAGTTAAATCCTCTCTATCTAGAGTTAAGCACCACATCAAGATTACTGTCTAGAATATATGGAGGTGGGCTTACAATAGGATGCACAATTAAACTAACATCAAAATCATCAAACTGTTAGCTTGCATGCGCTTATCACATGTAGCTAATCCTGAGCAATGGCTTCATAAATCTTGACAGAGCAGTTTCCAAAATAAAGGATGAGACTGTACTATAAACCAGCCGTATTAGTATGGTGTGGAACACTGATCTATTTCTACTGAATATAGACACAGTGCATTGTGGTAATTGGAATAGTCACACAGGGAGTATTAGAACTGTCCTCATGTAACTTTTCCAGTAACCACAATCCACTGGTCGAGAACGTATAATATATATATTTAAATATATACTGTACATTCGCTATGATCATAGCACTAAGCAGTAGAATTCATGTGTATACTGTTAATTTGTACTGTAGTGGTGACCAAAATCACAAACGGGGTTTGGGGCCCCATTGTTCGAAGAATGGTACAAATACACAAGAAGACATGGTCCCTGCCCCAAAGAGCTTACAGTCTAAATGAGACCATTCAGAAAGTTTGTGTATTTTATCTAGACTGTAGTACTAGTAAGATAAAGTGTGGCTTAATGGATGAAATACAGTACAAAACCTTGGTTGTAGACACAGCTGAACAAACTGCTCCAGGAGCTTGAAGGGTCACTTCAGTGTAAACAGAAAGCAGGGGTGATCTGTGGTATAATCTCAAGACATAATAAATACATGCTTCATGCTGCTTCTTACCTTCTGCTGATTCTGGTATTTTAGAACACAGTGGGGCTTCTCCATGCAAAGATTCTAATCTAAGGTCCTGTATTTGAAGTGGGGTTTCTTTTAATTATCTTTGAAAATTTGCATGGAAATATGTTTAGAATGTCTTAAGCTTATCTAATATAACATGAAGGTAAGGTTGTGAATACTTGCTTCTGGCAGAATGCAAATGCAGTTAACCAGTTCCAGGAAGTAAAGCTAGATGCTCTGTAGACAGTGAGGGCCAGGTCTGCTGCAGATGTAGATCAGCATAGCTTCATTGAGCTCAGTGCAGCCAAATAAGCTTACACCTACTGAGAATGGCCCTATATCTGAGCTACTTGAAGAGCCACTGACCCTTATTTTTCCTTACTGTGAATCCCCTATGTGTCTGTTCTTATGCTTCACTATACTAACTTCAGTTTCTGACCGGCCCTCATTTCAGTGGATTAGGGCTTTCAAAAGAGCCATGCTGCCTATCACAGGTTACTGCTGTGCTAAATATGATGTGTCTAGCCATATATGTTGGCAGTATGGGCTGAAGGCAGATAAATACCCAACAATCTGCAGCAAGTCTGATGGCATGGAGTACGGTGTGTCAGATAACGTGCTGGCCTTGGCTGAGAGGGATATGTGAGCTTTAGGAATACACTAACAGGATAACAATACTGGATCGGATTGTCTCTCTGCCCTGGTCCATACACGGAGATGGCTCTCTGAGCAATGATTGTGCCATGCCCACATGGACAAAGCAACTCAGCTACCGCCACTGCAATGTCTTCCCCTGGACTTATGGAAGGCTTTCTATGGGTTTGGGATCCATGTAGGGGCAGGTCTTGGGTGGGGGGAGGATAGGCTCAAGGTGATGACATTATATCCCCATAAGAGCCCTGTGGAGTTCATAGTGGAAAAATACCAGATCTCCTGGGGCCACCATTGACTGCTTAATCCGTGATAGAGTGGTTCTGCTGGAGTGACTCTTTCAAAGTGTGGGCGAATATGCACACTGGGCCATAGATGGTATGGATGGCCCTGGACTTCTCTGGAGTCCTTGGGATCAAATCCTGTAGTTTGTGCCTCACCTCCCAAATGGAATTAATGGAGACACTATGCATCCAATGAAATGAGCTGTAGCTCACGAAAGCTTATGCTCAAATTTGTTAGTCTCTAAGATGCCACAAGTTCTCCTTTTTCTTTTTGTGAATACAGACTAACACGGCTGCTACTCTGAAACTTCTTTCTATGTACTTTATAGCATGAGAGGTGGCAAACAAGCCTATTAGGCTTTATATTAGTGCAAAGTGCTTTTATCTGAGGATCTCAGCTTGCTTGTCAAACATTTAACTTATCTCACCACCCCATTTTACAGATGAGTATAGAAGATTAAGACCAAAGTAACCTAAACAATTGACGTGATGAGCACCCACAACCTTTAGATATTTAGAATCAGGTCATTTATTTAGGTGCCAAATTTGAAGTACATGTATTTGGAAAAAATTTATCCTAAGTCACACATGATGTCTATTGTCATTCACATGCCCTGACTCCCACTCCTGTCTCAGTGCTATTAGCAGCTAACTATCCACAGTCCACTTATGATGTGCTGTATTAAGAATTTGTCAAGGATGCCTGAAGCCTATAGGATTCTCTTTTGCAGTTATAAATCTAAATAAGTTAAATAAACACAAGGCATGGAAGAATCTAAGAATCACTAGTGATGTTCAAATGATTCCTTTCAAGCTAAAAATTGCAGTGAAGTTTAAACAAATCTGATGTAAGAGAGCACTGTGTGCTGTTCGCTAACCCCTTTTGATGAACTTGCCGGTAAACTGAGAAGGCAGATATCTGACAATAGAATAAAAATGAGCACTAGGTGAATCATAATTAGGAGACCTATTGTATGGTCTCTAAGGGGACAGTGTCAACTTGCGATCAAGTTAATATTAAAAAAAAAAAACAGTTTCAGATGCCACATATCCCCATGCCAAATTTGGCAGTTTGACAATTATATATTCTAATAAACAAAGAAACAAAAAGTTCCCCTTTCTGTTGTGTGAAAGACCCACACAAACCCACGGGGGAGGGGGGGAATGTCTGTCCAAGAGAAATAGTGAAACTGACTATCTACTAAGTGCTGTCTAGTGCACCAATTCAAGTACCTCTGGGGGCGGGGGAAACAGATGAAAAAAGTTTTTTTGTGACTTTCATTTACAGTCATAAATGGTTCTGGTAGAGTTGTAGCTATAATAGGTTAAAAAATCCAGACAGAGGTGTGACTTTTAAATTGTGTGTCCTCTGAACTGTCTAGCAGGAAATTGTTTAAAAGAAATGACTAACAAATCAATGGAAAAAATAGACAGTGCAATGAAAGTCACAGGTTTAAAGAGTCTCCACTTTACTGACTTTTTTGGTAACACTTTTCTCTCTTAAAGTGCACCTAGAACCAGTGATGATAGTGGAAACAGATTCCTTTCCCCTCCTTGATCATAGAAAAGGTGCAGCAAATGCAACAGCAGTGCAAACATCTCTGTGCTACTCCCTTAAGTTGTCTGTGTCGATCCTGCCCTGGAGAGACGAGGTCTATTGCTGAGAGAGCAGTTCAGTCTCCCTGGCCAGTCAATACCCTCTCTGTTGAGACTGCCTGTGTAAACAGCCTAGGTCACATCAAATTCTAGCTGACTGGTGTGTGCCAGGTGTCACTTTGCGTTGTACCGAATGCACTGTGATAGTCGTACAGTGGGGCATCATCACAAGATTGTTCACAGGCCAAGGAATGGCTGATTTCTGTTGCTGAGCCTCATGAGGTTACAGTTTGAATATGGCTTTAGAATGAAGGATAGTAGTATTCAGAGGCACATAAACCATCTGCCATGTCCACAGTACCACAATAAAGATACAAAGATCAAAGAAGGAACAGACCGTGTCTGAGAGCAGAACTATGTTAATATCAAACACATTGGAAAAGTGAGTGAAGTTGCATTTGTTACCATATGTATTAGGTCAGTATAAGCAAAAACATCTTTATTTAATAAAATGTTAGTAAGATTTACAGGAAAGTTAGCTTGAAAGGATATGCAGATACTGGTGATTGTATATTTGAGTGACCTATAGCTACCCTTAACTTGACAATTACCTTAAAGAATTCAATAATATTGCACAATATTTGCTATCTATTTAAGACATTATTATTTGTATTTCAGTAAGGATCAGTGCTCCATTATGCTAGAAAATGTACAAACATTTATTTAAAAACACACCCCGTTGCTAAAGGGTTTGTAATCTATGTTAGAACAGATAAACTAAACAAACTTTGGAAGACAGGATAAGCTTAGCACAATGAGCCCTTATCTATTTAAGTCAAAGTCTACCAGAGTAACTACTATATGATGCAGGGACAACTGCATGTAAGCATTCCTGATATTAGTCATGTATCAGGGTGCCCAAATGGGAACATACACATGAAACAGAATTACCTTCCTCCATCCATCCTGCTCTGTTACAAGCCAGGATAGTCCTGATAACCTTGCACATACAGGTTTTAAAACAAGTTCTTATTAGGCAAGGGCTGTCTCCTTCAGCTGGCAAAACTGGACAAATACAGCTCTAGAAAACCTGCCTCATCCCCACACTGGAGAAAGTGTCAACAAACAGCTGAGTAAAGGTTAGAGATACTGTCTAACCGGGGGATGGCATTGGGCAGCATGAGCACGGTGATTTCTACTTAAAGGCCTTCAGTTCTCAGTCTGGCTTAATAGCTTGCAGCTCCTTTGTTATACTGTTGTCTCACAAAGAGACTTTATGACAGCCCAGCTGGCTCTTTTCAGCTCAAAACCATACTGTATAAAACTCTATCTTCATCTTTCTACTTCCCCCCCACCCCTTCTGCCATCAAAAAGTGTGAATAGCCAGAGCTAGTACTCCTTGAGTACCCATTTGCTTTCTTAGCAATTTTGCGCAGAAAAAACAAAGGCAGCTCAGCATGTGAAGGAGGGTTGGTAGGCACCTCTGTGTGAGGTCCTTGGCAGGATTATCTCATTCCAATGATCTAGGTGGCTGGAATTCCTCCCCCTATCCCCCTTTAATACAAATCCTTAAGTGTTAAGTCGGGCAGAAAATGAGTCTACTCTACATTTATCTTGCTGAATGGCAGTCAACTCCCGCCTAATCTTTCAACATATATTTGTTCAGTGGATCAACAGATTGTGTAAGCAGTATGACTGACGGGTTTAGAAATGTGTCTGCTCATGTTTGGTTTGTATTGAACCATTGACCATTTTGTTTGTGAATCCATCATAAATTATATCTCTGGGTTATCCAGTATGAGTGAGGGATGGGGGATACTTACCCTGGAATGAAAGACATCTTAAACAGCTGTCAGCCTTCAGAAGGGAAGCTGAATCTCATTAATGGTTTTATTTTTATTTTTCAAAAGCCCCCTAACATGCAGCTGTTCTTTCACAAACCTGTTGTAATTTTCTCTCTTGTATGCTGAAGATCCCACTTGACAAAATGCAAGGATGTCGCTATTGTTTAATAAATAAATAAAATGTGAGGAACAAGACTTTGCGATGTCACTACGAATTTTTAAACTTACATTAGCGGCATTTGCAATATTTGGTCACAGTTAATACCAGGAGGCACATGTACAATGCTTTCACTAAACGAAGAGGCAGGCCAGAGAACATCACAGTCCAACCTCTGCTACCTGGAAAAAAATTACAGGTAAGAAAATTCGTAAGCTACAAAGTGACTTAGACTCAAGTGCCTAAAAATCACTTTTGAAATTTTTACTATATGTCCCTGAGTCAGAGTGCTAGAAGTCTAGATCTGACCCAGCACTCTGGTCACAAAGGTACTAGCTATTACCCCCAGGATTGGCCTTAATTGGGAGATGAGTGCGCAATGGTTTAATTAGGCAGGAGGCTGATGCACTAACAAGAACCATCAACTGGGAACAGCTAAGGGAGTGGAAGGAAAGACCAGGGGAGGAAGATGACCAGGGTCTCAGAATGAGGAGATCTTTCCCCCTCATTCCCTGGAGAGTAGCTAAGGGGGAAGCTTATGCCAATTTGTGTGTTGCTTTATAAGGCCATACTGATTATTAGGTTCCTTTCACCAGTTCAATAACATCCTGGTGCTTATAAACCTGGAAAATACCAAGCCTGTTTGTGGTGATCCAAAGGGTACAGAAGGTAGCATAGTCAGAGTTCAGTGATGCCCATTTAATGAATTTAAAATTCCTTCAGTTTTCAAAAAGATGGATTAGCTTAAATTATTCCATTAAGAAAAGGTCTAAAATCCAAAAATGAGCATAGAAATCAGGTTCTCTTGCTCATTAAGCATGTGAGAGTGACTAAATTTTCCAAGGTAGCATTCTGAATATCTTAAAGATTGTTCAAACTACGCTGATGGTCTCCATGTAAGTACCTAGATTGGGAGTTCTCAGATAGTGAGCATTTCTTAGACCTCTCTCTAGGGGTTGGAGGGACAGCAATTCTGGCTCCATGGAAATGGCAATGCCACTCTGCTAGCACAGGTGATAGAGGAAGTAAGAAAGGAAGGTTTTGCGCTCCAAGGGCTGCCTCTGAGAAGAAAACACAGGCAAGGAACAAAGCTGTCTGGGGAGGAGCTACAGGGGTGGAAAAGGGAGCATCTTAATTTTCAAAGATCAAAGCTGGGTTCTGCAGGACAACTGGAGAGGGGTCTGTGCATGATCTGGTGAGTTGGGAGTGATTTTACTCTTCTTCCTCTAAGAAGCAAATAACCTAAACTTCATGGATTGTCACAAGTGGATCCTGGCCATAAACATTTATTTAGCCCTCTAAGGTAATGTAATTATTCACGGGGCATTTAATTATTCCATCTTTGACTTACTGTAGAGTTTTAAGATACTGACCTTTGATGATAAAAGTGTACCTTTCCTTACTCCCAATTTGCTTTGTGGGAGGTGGAGGGCTTCAGAAATTGCCTCTGGGATACAATGTATCCAAATATTAGCTCAGGGAATAGGAGGGCTATGAACTGTCATGTGCCATTGTTTGCTGGAATATATAACCATACAAAGGCCCATGCTCTTTTTTCCCCAATCTTCTTGTGTTTCAGCAGAGTTCAAACTGGGGTTATTTGCAGGTACCATCTTGTATGCAATTGAAAGCTTTTGAATACCCACACTTTACAATCATGTGCTCTTCCTTTTTCTCTCTGCTTCTTTATTTCTCTTCCTATCCCTCCTTTAAACCACATTTGATGACACCATTGTCAACTTCCTGAGACTCTGACAAATCTAATTGCAGTTTAAATATTTGCACTGTAGAAAGCCACAAATGAATAATCTAACCAATGTATATTTAAGCATGTAAATATCTTAAGCACCAACTGCCAAAAATCTTTTAAAAGGGTAAATGTATAAACTCTTGGATACTGTGGATTCAGTTTATTGAATGCTTGCATTTCCTTTGTGCACTTGTACTTTATATAAAAAAACCAAGGATTAAAAACATGACTTGCAAGCAAAAATTAATAATTCTGCCTCTTTTAATGTGCAATGTACATCACACTAGCAATGTGAAAATTACGGGACACCAGTAACCTGCTCATTTGCAATGAAATTTTCATGGAAGCACGTCTTATGTTCACATTAGTATCAGATAAGTAAACTTATTAATTGTTGTTACAATGAACAACCCAAGGAATTTGGTTTGTATAGCTGCTGCTTTTGTATGCTTGCAGTCCTGAGCACCTTTCAAGAGCAATGGTGTGTGTAATGCAATGGCTGTTGGTCCAGGTTAGGACTGGTGGAAAATTTTCTATTGAAACTGTTATGAAGTAAAATTGGATTTCTGACCAAACAACTTCTGGCAAAAAAGTCTGCTTTCTGTGGAAAACTGTTTTTGTGTGGGGTTTTTTGTTTTCGTTTTTGTTTTTTAAACTTAATTTCCAAACCCCAAAATATTTAGGTTCTGAAATGCTACAGAGGTGCCTCATGGGGGTGGTAATTTGGGTGCCTCAAGCTCCTATTCTTCTCCATGGGTTGAGTGCCCCCATCACACTTCATCTCCCATGATGCAGTGTAGCCATGTGACTTCCCTGATTCACTGCCTCTCCACACCAAGAGAAGAGGCTATGGTGAAGCATGGGAGATGTAGTTTGACCAGGAATCCTAGCTTATAGAGGAGAATTGGAGCAAAAGGCTCTCAGATTACAGTTCCCATGAGGTGCCTTGGTAGCGTTATAGAATCTAAATAGACCAGTTTCTTTTATTTTTCTCCAAGACCTGAAAACTTTTCTTGGCCAAAAGAGAGTTCTATTCCCAACTCTGGCACTTATTTGCTGAGTTATCTTGCAAAATCACATAAGGCCAAACTTTCAAAAGTAGCCTCTAATTATTTTGTGCCTCATTTTCTGGATGCTCAACCTTAGACATCTAGGGTGAGAGCCTCATTCACACTCCAGCCCTTTATGCTGGATAAAAGAGCCAGAGTGGCATAAATATGCCCTTAAAGACCTAAACAGCACCATGGAGATTTCAGGAAGTGCTGTGGCCAATAGGGCAGTCCAAGGACATTGCCCTAATTCAGGCAGCCCTCCAGGGCTGTCTAAGTTGTCCCAAGGGCTACTCCAACCCCTGGAGCAATCCAGGATTGGGAGGGGACAAAGGTGGTTTAAAGTCTCCTTAGCAGCAGCAAAGAATCTGAGCCCTAGAATCTGATAATCAGTGGTGCCAAACACTACTCTCACGAATTCAAACTGGAGTTTTGGGTGTTCAGGACTGGATGTCTTTAGTTGAGTGTTCAGAAACAGAGGTGCCAAAAATTAGAGGCCACTTCTGAAAATTTGGGTATCAATCTCCCTACCTCATTTGCTCTGTCTGTGTAATACTTACTCCTTAAATTACTCTTGCAATCCTCAGTCAAAAGGAGCTATAAGTCTCCTTCTTTTGCTCTGTTTAACTTTCCTTTTATCTCTGTTATGGCCACATGATCGCAAAAGAAAGCTTTAATATCCCCTAATGAAAGAAGATAGGGTAGATGATAACATCAAACTAGAAGGACTGACCTAAAGTCAGTTTGTTTGCAAAGTCTTCTTGTGGAGTATACTGCAGTCTAAACCAATTGTTGCTGTTTTGATATGAAACTAATTGTAGGCTTGAGTCTCACCTCACTTGGCTCCAGTAATTACACCCATGTAAAAACTGGTTTGGGCACAGACAACCGAAAAACCAGAAGCTTATATTTTTTGGGGGGGTGTAATATTCAGGTGTATTACAGAGGTGCCAAGCCTGGCTCCATAGTTAAGGTTAAGTTCTGGATTTTTGCACTTACAGCAAGGATTCAAACTCCTTGATGTTCCCAGACCAAAACTATATTAAACTAAAGTTATGAGTGGGAGTACATGTTGCTAACTTGAAGGTAAACATCTTACAGGGATTTTTTTGTTTTGGATAGTTAGAACAACAACATCTCTTTTCCTCTCTCCCCCCTCCCCCCCGCACCAAATATTATGAACCTAAGGAATTAAGGCTAATCTCACAAAAACTGAAGATATGGAAATGCACAATTAAGGCCCCCAGATAGTCTTAACCTGTTTTGTCCCCATGAGGGGGAAACTAAACTTAATTTGGGACCATGAAGGCTAAAATGCATTCATGATTATTGTATGGCTGTTTTAGCTATGCATTTCCATGCTTTAATGTGTTTGGATTTTTAAGAGTAACCTTAACTTTGAATTTCCTGGGTTAGAGGTTTGTTTGGGGGTAATTACAACATCTTTGTAATATGTTGTTGTGTTTTACCCTTAAATTACTGACACACACTCTTAACTCTAACTCCGTCTTAATATAATTTTTTTCTCTTGGATTTATAATATCACTGAATCATTTTGGTGGGAAGTGACATCTATTGGGTTACCTAGTCAGTCCTCCTGCATTGTGGGAGGACTGTTTTATTTATTCATGGGCATTGTCATAACTGATCAGATCTGGGGTCCATCTAGTCCAATATCCTGTCTCCGACAGTGGCCAGAACCAGATTCCTCAGAGGAAGGTGTAAAAAAGCCTCCTAATTACTAGTAGTTAGAGACTGGGTTTTGCCATGAAGCATATGATTTAATATCACTTTCAAAGTATGTTAGTGTTAACTATTATAACTGGATATTCTTATTATCTAAGTCAGTATATAATCCCTTTTTCAGTCTTGCTAAATTTTTGGCCTCAAAGGTGTCTTGTGGCAATGAGTTCCACAGTCAATTACACACTGTCTGAAAAACCATTCTGCAACTTTCCCTGATAGACTTTACAAATATCTAACTTAGAGGTAATTTGGCCCTGTGGATAGAGGGCTGGATTGGGATTCAGGAGTTCTATGTTCTATTCCTGGCTTTGCCACTGGCCTGCTGTGTGACCTTGAGCAAGTCACTTCACCACTCAGTAGCACCATCCACAGTAGCCTCAGCCACCAGCCTCAGTAGCACCATCTGTAAAATGGGGATAATGATACTTACCTTCCTTTTATAAAGCATTTTGAGGTTGATGGATTAAAAAGTATAATATGAGGTAGATATTATTATTCTATCACCAGCCTCCCTTGGTAGCCTGTTAAACTGTCATTATTTGTAACTGCTGTGACACAAGATAAATGTGACAAGTGCTAATTCCAAACACCCACATTATTGAAACTGAGAACAGCTTAATTCAGGCACTTTGAATTTTCTTAGGACATCTGAAGTTTACAGTTACAGCACTTCAGATTGTTATTGCCTGGAAAAACTAAAGTGTTACATTAAAGATCTAAGACTAAAAGACGAACAATTGTATTACAAGAAGAAAGCAAATAGTAAAAGTAGAAAAAACAAAGCAAATAATTCTCATTGTTAAAAGGAAATAAAACTGCAGTTGCAAAATTTCACTGCTCTCCCCAAAGACATAAGACAACTTAAAAGCCAAAGCACTAAGAATTAGGCTTTCAGGAACTGAATTTTACATCTCTCTCAAGATATGGTATTCCCCTGAAAAAGCTTTGTATTGCAAGACAAGAAAATATCGACATCGGTTACAGAAGCATAAAACATTGCATAGAAGAATGAGAAAAATGGTGATTTGCCCAAAGCTTTATGAAGGAATAGGCTGCTTAATTGGTGAATTCAAGGTAAGCCCATTTTCTTGCTCAAACTAATGGTGAGTTTCAAATTTTTCTGACATGCCTAAAGTGCAAGGTGACTATCAAGATATCAGTTTACTGAGAGTGGCCAATAATATATGTTGATATTGTAAATCCTGATCAACAGAGAACCGCACCTTTCTGAACTGTCTTATCAGTAGGGGGTCATCTTTGTGGATGAGGGAAGAACACTTAAATGTCAAATGTCAAATTGCAAGCAAGTAAAAAATGTCAGCCTTGCAATGCAGCAGACAAGGCCTGATAGGCTTACTGTCCAAACAAATAACTTGTCAGGTTTCAGAGTAGCAGCCGTGTTAGTCTGTATTCGCAAAAAGAAAAGGAGGACTTGTGGTACCTTAGAGACTAACAAATTTATTTGAGAATAAGCTTTCGTGAGCTACAGCTCATTTCATCGGATGCATTTGGTGGAAAATACAGAGGGGAGATTGATAAACACACACAGAGAACATGAAACAATGGGTTTTATCATACACACTGTAAGGAGATCACAGGTTTCAGAGTAGCAGCCGTGTTAGTCTGTATTCGCAAAAAGAAAAGGAGTACTTGTGGCACCTTAGAGACTAACAAATTTATTAGAGCATAAGCTTTCGTGAGCTACAGCTCACTTCATCGGATGCATTTGGTGGAAAAAACAGAGGAGAGATTTATATACACACACACAGAGAACATGAAACAGTGGGTTTATCATACACACTGTAAGGAGAGTGATCACTTAAGATAAGCCATCACCAACAGCAGGGGGGGGAAGGAGGAAAACCTTTCATGGTGACAAGCAGGTAGGCTAATTCCAGCAGTTAAAAGAATATCAGAGGAACAGTGGGGGGTGGGGTGGGAGGGAGAAATACCATGGGGAAATAGTTTTACTTTGTGTAATGACTCATCCATTCCCAGTCTCTATTCAAGCCTAAGTTAATTGTATCCAGTTTGCAAATTAATTCCAATTCAGCAGTCTCTCCTTGGAGTCTGTTTTTGAAGTTTTTTTGTTGAAGGATAGCCACCCTCAGGTCTGTAATCGAGTGACCAGAGAGATTGAAGTGTTCTCCAACTGGTTTTTGAATGTTATAATTTTTCAAATCAGCGGCATTGCAATGGGTACCCGCATGGCCCCACAGTATGCCAACATTTTTATAGCTGACTTAGAACAACGCTTCCTCAGCTCTCGTCTCCTAATGCCCCTACTCTACTTGCGCTACATTGATGACATCTTCATCATTTGGACCCATGGAAAAGAAGCCCTTGAGGAATTCCACCAGGATTTCAACAATTTCCATCCCACCATCAACCTCAGCCTGGACCAGTCCACACAAGAGATCCACTTCCTGGACACTACGGTGCTAATAAGCGATGGTCACATAAACACCACCCTATATCAGAAACCTACTGACCGCTATTCCTACCTACATGCCTCTAGCTTTCATCCAGATCATACCACACGATCCATTGTCTACAGCCATGCTCTACGATATAACCGCATTTGCTCCAACCCCTCAGACGGAGACAAACACCTACAAGATCTCTATCATGCATTCCTACAACTACAATACCCACCTGCTGAAGTGAAGAAACAGACTGACAGAGCCAGAAGAGTACCCAGAAGTCACCTACTACAGGACAGGCCCAACAAAGAAAATAACAGAACGCCACTAGCCGTCACCTTCAGCCCCCAAATAAAACTTCTCCAACGCATCAACAAGGATCTACAACCTATCCTGAAGGACGACCCATCACTCTCACAGATCTTGGGAGACAGGCCAGTCCTTGCTTACAGAGAGCCCCCCAATCTGAAGCAAATACTCACCAGCAACCACACACCACACAACAGAACCACTAACGCAGGAACCTATCCTTGCAACAAAGCCCGTTGCCAACTGTGTCCACATATCTATTCAGGGGACACCATCATAGGGCCTAATCACATCAGCCACACTATCAGAGGCTCGTTCACCTGCGCATCTACCAATGTGATATATGCCATCATGTGCCAGCAATGCCCCTCTGCCATGTACAGTGGTCAAACTGGACAGTCTCTACGTAAAAGAATAAATGGACACAAATCAGACATCAAGAATTATAACATTCAAAAACCAGTTGGAGAACACTTCAATCTCTCCGGTCACTCGATTACAGACCTGAGGGTGGCTATCCTTCAACAAAAAAACTTCAAAAACAGACTCCAATGAGAGACTGCTGAATTGGAATGAATTTGCAAACTGGATACAATTAACTTAGGCTTGAATAGAGACTGGGAATGGATGAGTCATTACACAAAGTAGAACTATTTCCCCATGTTATTTCTCCCCCCCACCCCACCCCCCACTGTTCCTCAGATATTCTTATTAACTGCTGGAAATAGCCTACCTTGCTTGTCACCATGAAAGGTTTTTCTCCTCCCCTCCCCCCCCGCTGCTGGTGATGGCTTATCTTAAGTGATCACTCTCCTTACAGTGTGTATGATAAAACCCATTGTTTCATGTTCTCTGTGTGTGTATATCAATCTCCCCTCTGTATTTTCCACCAAATGCATCCGATGAAGTGAGCTGTAGCTCACGAAAGCTTATGCTCAAATAAATTTTAGTCTCTAAGGTGCCACAAGTACTCCTTTTCTTTTTGCAAATAACTTGTCAGTATCTCTGGGAAAGGCAAAAGTCCGCAGCATGCAGACCATTGTCAAGAAATACAGAAGGTGTTTTGATAGGACATTATTATGGGATTGCAGAACTGGCAAAGGGCAGACCACATATATGGCAAAACAAATGAGTAGATTACCCTTCTGTAGCTCCAGAGGCTAGTTTCTCTCTAGCACTCGGTAAAGAGTGCACAGCTTATAACGTGGAATAGTCACAATGCCAAACAGAAAGCAGAAAGAAAGGGCTTTCTCCTGTAAGGATAGAGGGAAGCTTCTGGTGTGGCTATATCAGAGTAGAGCCAAGAAAGACCACTTGGGGCATCCAGTCCTGACTCACTATATCATAGCCAGAATGTCCTACAAAACCTCTTCTTGCATATCAGAGCTGCCTGGAAAGTGACAATTTTGTTCTGAGGCAAATTCTGATATGACACTTGTTTTTCATCCCAAAATGGGAATGCCACAAGGTGAGCTAATCTTTGATGGGTGTTATGTCTCGGCCTCCTCACCTGTGCCAGGTGTAGCATACCTCACCAGGTGAAGGAAAGAAGCCCAGGAATCATGTTTAGTATTTATTTAGTACTCATCTTTGTCACTAAAACCCAACTGAGAACAGGGCGCCATTGAGCTAGGTGCTATACAAACAGTCAGTAGTAGACAGTCCCCACTCTGAGGACTGTACAATCTAAATATGATGGGGGCATGTGACTCAGAGCCAGGCTTGCTGGAGAATACAAGGGTGACCTGAGCTCTCAGAGAGGCGGGGCGGGGGGCCTTAAAGAAACACCAGGGCTGTGTGGCAGGCTCCACACAGAGATTCTCCTTAGCACCCTGGAAAGAGGGCCTGTGTAGTGCGAGGGAGCAGGAGTCAGTTAGGAAGGCTCGAAGGACACAAGCTGGATGGAGGAAAGTCTCAGGAGGGACAGGACTAAAAACCCTTGATCAAGGAGGGTGAACCAGCTAGGAAGGTGAGATGGGAATTTTCTTTTGAATTCTAATATTTGACACATTAGAGCACAGGAGGAGTTATTGGGGAATTCTGGGACTGTGAAAAAACTGAATCCAGACCAGGTAAGTCCCTGCTGCAGGGATGAAAACATAAAAAATGTACATAGAATGAAAAGTTCTGAAAAACTGTGATTTGGCAGTAACAAAACGAAAAACATTAACGTTGTCAATTCAAAATGAAACATTTCATTTCAACATTGCAAAATGTTGACAGGAAATGCCTTGAATTTTCCCATGAGACAAATCAGAAATAGGAACCAGTCCTCCTTTTTCATATGAAAAATTAGTTTAAAAATGATTTTACAGACAAAATTCCTTGGCATCAAAAATTTGAGTCATTGATAGAGAATTTTTTTTTCTTCCTTGAGCTGTTGTGGCACTGAATAGTGGAGATGACCTAAATTTTAACATTTCTGAAATATCAGTTGCCCTGAACAAATCTTCAGAATGAAAATTTTGGGGTCTGAGAATCAGTTCTAAAATGGATTAGCCCAAATAAACTTAGAAACTCAACTGGACACAACATAAAGAATTTTTGAAATGGAACATATTCTACTTTTTATTATAATCAGTGTGATGCTGCCTATGTATTACATCAATGTGTAATTCTTTTCCACTTGTATGGGTCCTAATTGTGGGGAATGGAAGGGAAGAACTAGAAAATAGTGCATAGTCAGATACTGTACCTCTGAAAATTGGTCCATACATCATCTCTGTAACTACCCCAAATGTGAATTTGATATAAAAATAAACTGCTCCCAGGTAGAGGTCCTGTTTGGCAACCACAATTGTTTTGGTTGCTCTGATGGGAAACCATGCCAAGAAGGTGTGTTTTGCTACATTGCTTTTGGAAGTCCTACTGAAAAGATGTTTGTTTAGTTTGACTTACTGTCTCATGGAATAAATGAGTAAGGAGAAGTTGGGGCACCTCGAATAGAGTAAGAGGTTGGAATCTGCAGTTAAAACTGTTCTTGAGACTACCTGAAAGATTAAAGGAGGAGTGTTGAAAATTCTCCAAAGTGACTGAAAAGATATCCAGGGGATGTCTCCAGAGTGATATAAGCCTCTCTAAGAGGATGTTGATAAGACTTCTAATAAAACAGCTTTTAAATAAATGTCATTACTGTTGCCCTCTAGTTGCTGCTGTTTGTGAAGTAGTCTTTCTTTATATACAAAATATTTTCCCTTCTGTTTCAATGTATACAATACGTATCTTGTTTGGACAATCTCTGGAATTTTTAGTACATAATTAGCTGCAGTGTTTTGTTAGACTTCAGGAAAAACTTGTGTTTTTTTAGAATATTTCCTTCATCTTGTTTCTGGAGTGTACAGATCTGGGAACAATTAAGGATGGAGCGAAGCAGTGTAACATGTCTATCCTGGACTCACTCTTGTGTAACATCAGGGAGGCAGCTTAGTATCTGGGGAGAGATGGCCTTGAGTTTCAGGCCTTGGGACTCATGACTTCTGCGTTGAGTTACTGACTCTGCAGCAGACACCCTGTGTAACCTTGAGCAAGTAACTCAATCTCTTGATTCTTCAGGTTTGCAGTCTGTAAAATGGGAACGATACCCCTTATATAATTCACAGGGCAGTTGTTCCAATACATTTATTTACATTTTATAAAATGATCAGATATAGTAATAGTTAAACAATGACCCTGAAATAGATACACAAAGCAGCATCTTAGGATGAATAAATTATGGGTAAGAAAATAAGTGTTCTGGGACCAAAAATTACTAGAGAGGAGAAATGTTGTGTGACGTTTCTAGTTTGTATAATAATATACACATGCACTCATTTTCTTCTTCCTTTTCTGTATCTTGAGTCTTTGCCAAAAGATCCTGCATCACAGCAACACCTCAGATATCTTTTACCTTTAGCTCCCTGTCCAGATCATAGAAGCCAGTATTTCCTCCTTGTCCCTCACTACTGTACTGCTGGGTACCTCAAAGCTATCCAGTAGTACCTCAGGCTGCATGGAGGGGTGAGTCCCAATGAATCAATCTACATCATAGAATGTACACACATTTCTCCCTAAACTGGACCTACTATTATTATTTTAGACTTTGTTATAATGGCTTTTAAGTATCTTGATCTTTTAATTTTATTTATTTGGCACTGTGTGCTGGTCTGAGTAATGCCCCTGTGACTGAGGTCCTAGGGGGGAACCAGCTACGGTCATTCAATTAGGGTGAACTGCAAAGAATGCGGCAGACAATCCCCATAAAGCTGGTGGATATTCCAATACTTAGATTTACCAAGCCAGCATAAAACATCATCTTTATTACCTTACTGGTTACTCAGAAGTCCAAACAACACAGTTCCCATAAAGGGATGGAGGCCTGAGGCTAGATCAAGGTACCCACGTCAAATATGATGATAAATTCTGTAAATCTTATTTAATCATATAAAAGAAAAGGTTCTACCAATCCCAAAGGATTGGACAGATTACTTCCCAGGTTAATGAATGTTTCAGATCTTACCTAAATACACGCTACAACCAATTCTTATTAACTAAACTAAACTTTATTAAAAAACAAAAGAGAGTATAGCTTTAAAAGATCAATATAAATACAGACATGAGTACAATTCATTGAGGTGCAGATTCATAGCATAGATGGTGAGCTTTGTAGTTACAAAGAGTTATTTCAGAAATAGTTCATAGGTTATAGTCCAATGTCTAAATATCATATTCAGGACATACCAGCATAACTGGGGCCTCAGTGTTGCTACTCAAACTTCCCCTGATGAAGCCTAAGCAGATCTGAGATGACAGAATCAGGACCCAAGTATCTTTTATACAATTTCATGTCTTTTGACAAGCTGGGAGTTCAAAAGCTAATTAGCATGACTTTGAAGGAAGTCCATCACTGGTACTTAGCTATAGATTTAACATAAGGCAATTTGCTTGTTCCTCCACCATTCACTGATTGTTTGCTATACATTTCAAAGAAAGATGAATGCAGAGATATCCCATGTTTACAATTCATTTAAATGTTAGGATGTTCTTTTTGACCTCTGAATGATCAGAATACAGCATAGACAGGGATTGTTGGTTATGTTGTCAACCTTACTCGTACATATGTAAATACACAAAAAGACAAACATCATCTCCCCACATGTCTTTTAAGGGTTATTTATTTTGCAGGATGTTTAACATGCATCACAGCTCATCTCGGACATATGGTCTTACATCAGAGACTTTTTTAAGACTGAGTGCAGCCAGCTCTGGATTGCCTCATCTCCACAGATGGCCACCAATGGCTGCATGTTAGCTTTTTGCCATGTGGCAACTTGCTCATAGGAAGGCCTTCCCTTGGACGTGTTATGCATAGAAGCAGAATGGAAAAGAATAAGTTGTTGAAGTCAATCACTGGGAAAATAGCCTAAGCTCCACTGTGTTCAGCCGCTACTTGTTCAGTTAACTGGCTTCCAGCTAAACAGGTAACAAAGTAAATCCAGTGATCCACTTAAGTAGTGATCGTACATCGTGAGATGGTCATGAGGACTATTTGTTATCAACATCTTTTCTGGCACTGTACCAGTGATTACTGAAGGTCCACACAGTGGTTAGCATTCTTCATAGGAAGTCTAATTCAAATGGCAGTGTGAATGCCGGTGCACCACTGGGAACAATTCTGTGTGTGAATGCTAGGAGTGTTACAGACACATCAGAAAGACCACATGAAAGCTAGCTTGTCACATTTTTCTGGAATAGACCAGGCCTATATTTGTTCCTGAAATGCAAATTCTAAACAGGATTAGAACTAATTATCTACAGTACAGTGAAGTGCTAATAACATACTCTTGGGGAATTTTAACATTAGAAAAATAGTGCTCTCATTGCATGCCTCAGCTTTACCTACTATCACAGGTTGGCTGAACTATTAGAAATTAATGCAGATGGTTAGTAAACCAGTGTGTCTGGGGAGTGCTGCATGTGCACACCAATGACTCAGGACCACTTACTTTGCATTCATTTCTACCTGAGTTTTATCAGAATTGCCTATGAATTTCACATAAGTATTAAAGGATATTCTGAGAGCTTCTGTATGGTCAAGGGGAAAATGCTTCCTTGATTAGTATTCATGTATCTCTTCAGCGTTGTGATATGGAACGCTGTGGAAACGAATATCTGAAAGCGTGCTGTTAAAAGAATAAGCAAGTGGTTCTATTCATGATGGGTTTACACAAGTGATTATTCTATATAACTTGGTCCAAAGTGCTATGCACTACGGGTATACCTACACTGTTTGTTTAAAAAAAAAAATCTGTAGTCGCGTGGCTCGGAGCCTGGGTCAACTGACTTGGGCTCATGCTATGGGGCTAAAAATAGCAGTGTAGACATTCAGGTTTGGGCTAAAGTCCAGGTTCTGAGATGCAACCGCCCCACCCCTCCACGGTTTTAGAGCTGGCTGGACTCCAGCCAAAGCCCAAGCATCTACACTGCTGTTTTTAGCCCCATAGCACAAGCCCTGTGAGACCACGTCACTTGACACAGGCTCTAAGACTCTCTGCCATGGTCTTTTTTTTGCAGGGTAGACTCAGACTCTTCCAAGCACTAGACTCAAAGTATCTGATTCTCCCACTCTAGATGTGGGAAATCCCCATGTGATGGTGCCATAGTTACAATTAGCTGTGGCATTCAAGCTGGAATTTCCTTGGTGTAAAAGAAGGGGGATGCTGGCAGGACATTGTCTATGAGGGACACTTGAACATAATTTTGCACTAGCTGAACTATTAGTAACATTATTTTAATGTTTAAACTCTTTATTAGGCTAACTATGTTTTGAAGCTTAAGCCCTTAGTTCAAATGGTTTGTATAGATGATTAGTAATGGTGCCTAGAGAGGCACTCCTTGATGACGGGCATGTTAGAAATATCTAAGATACACAGTTGTTGATGTATAATCACAATTTATTGATGCAGTTTAATGCATCACAATAATTTAACTTTGTATAATAAAACTCTGTCTAGGTTTATAGTCTGGTACATTCTTAGGAAACAGGCCATGGCTATTGGGAACAACTTTCTGAGTCTTATTAGGGTTCTCACACTCACTAGATCAAATACCAGTCTGATCTGAAGAAACCGTCCAATATACTGAGGAACAACATACCTTTCTGGATAAAAGATGCAAGTCTCAGTGACACTGAGATATCCTTTTCTTTTTTCTTTTTTTTTTCCTTTTTCCCCTGTGTGGAAGAGCAGATGAAAGAATGCAGTAGATGTCTGACTATGTGCTTTTCTCCTAATAAGTACATTTTTATTTGCAGATATTTGTTCTTAAATCCCATAAAGGGCATCAAATATTAGCTTGCTGGAGGAAACATTGCTGCTATAGCCTATTCCAATTTCAAGGAGTTGATTGATTTTGATGATTTATTTATTTTTGCTATTTATCAGTGCCTTAAATGTGAATTGTTTTATACCTGAAGTTATAGTTTTGAATAAGCAAGTGGTGCAAATAGTGCATGGCTGTCTGACTCACTTAAAAAAATGCAGAATTCCATATGTTCTCTATTTCCACAGCTAAAGCATTATTAATCACTCCCTCCCCATGAAAAACATAGCCCTCACATGGTCCAGAAAAAAACACAGATGTATTTCTACCACCTATTGCAAGCAAAGATAGCTAACAATTCAACAGGAAGATGTTTCTGGCTTGATGGTTACTTCATACCAGTCATAGTCTGGAAACACAGAAGTAACTTATGCTGGTGGCAGTGGAAGTTGAGTCTGTAAGAACATAAGTGCTGCCATACTGGGTCAGACCATTGTCCATCTAGCCCAGTATCCTGTCTCCGACAGTGGCTGTGCCAGAGCTTCAGGGGAAGTGTACAGGGGAAGTGTACAGAACAGGGCAATTATTGAGTGATCCACCCCGTCTCCCAGCTTCTCGTAGTCAGAGGTTTAGGGTTATCCCAAGCATAGCATTGTGTCCCTGTCTATCTTTGCAAATGACCTATCCTCCACGAACTTCTCCAGTTCTTTTCTGAACCCAGTTATACTTCTTTCTTTCACAGCTTTCCCAGGCAAACTCATTCTCAAGAAGCACATCAAAAACTGTTTTGGTAGATAGAAGGCCATATTTTCTGATGGCGTATCTCTGTCATATTCAGTGGAGTTTTGCCAACCAGCAGATAATTTGGCTTGAGAAAGTATGCTATGATTTATGCTGCTTTCCACCACGACTCACTGCAGGAGCTGTTTCTGAAAGAGAAACCTTTCTCTCATTAGGAGGAACATCCCACATTTTAGATGCCACTTCACCTCTGTCCTACGCAAATCTGGTTTTGTCTTTCTTTTATTATTGCCAGGAGCAAAGATGAATCATGAAACTGAAGTTACAGGAAGTTGATTTTTGTAACAAATTACTTCAATCAACTAAAAATGCTGCCTCTCTCCCTTTCCAGGTATCTTTTACTAGTGATCTATACCCAGCATTGAGTTGGACAGCTGGGCTTTGACACTTGGCTGGGCGTGAGGAGAAAAAGTTTTACTCTCCCAAATAGATAATATTTTGATGTATTTAGACTAGTTAAATATATGCCTATATGTGTGGTTTGCAAGTTATGGCCACTATGGAACCAAATTTTTCATTTTCTTGTGTCTAAATTTCTTACCTTAAAGTTAACAGATTTTAATGCCAGAATTGACTATTAGGTCATCCAGTCTGACCCATGCAAAACAGGAAAAAGTTGTACTTTAAAATATGTTTTCATTTATTTTCATTTCTAATGTCCTTTGTTTTTAAAAGATGGAAGAAAAATAATTTTCAAGTGAGAAAAGTCAGTTTCCTGCCAGTCATCCCCCCCACCCTCTTAGCCATCCAAGAGCTGCTTGGTGTGATACTACAAACACTTAAGCACATGCTTAACTCTAAGCATATGAGAAGTCCCATGAATATTATGGAATCTTTGAATGCTGACAAATTGGAGAGGAACTTATGCTATAATGTTAATTAGTCCTAAATTAAAATTGTACTATTGGTGGTGGTTGCCTTCTATTACAGGAACACCCAGAGGCTCCGGTCACAACTGTGCTATTTCCAAACTCAGGAATACATAGTTACTGCCCCAAAGAGCTCACTGATCTTAAAATATACCAACCAACAGTGGTATACCAGTGGTGGTACTGAAGCATACCAATATTATCTAAAATTGGTAGATATATAACCTCATTATCTTCATTGTACTTATTACAGAAAATAGCTTATCTTAGTATTTGCAGTGTTTAAAGTAACTGCAATTTTTATTTTGCTGTCTAAGGCAAATGGCAAGCTGTTTTCCAGTACCACAACTACCAGACCCAAACTTACAAACAGGTGGGGGGTAAAATAGTATTCTTCTTCACTGTCTCCTGTTTGAAAATTTAGGTTTAGTGATATTTGTTGTTCCATATGAAGAGACAAAGCATATTTTTTTTGCTGTATTTGGTACAAAGGACCCCATACAGTTTAATTTAGAGATTAGGGGTCTGATCATGCACTCTTGTTCACTAGTGTAAGTATCTGATAACTCCACTGACATTAACACAGTTACAGCAGTGTATGTGGTAACAGAATGCATTCAAAGATCTAACAATAAATTGTTCTGATAAACCTAAAAGCTTATCAGATGCCTGACCTTGCTGATATAACAAAGCAATAGGCACTCAAGCATAATAGTTCTCAGAGGCCTTGGCAAGCTACTAATGGACACCATATACAAGCAAAAGCAGTCAGTAGAAATTGCAAATACCAGTATCAGTATTTGAGAGGTACATTGCTTCATCCTAACCTATATCCTTTCTTTGCCAGTTTTGGTAATGGCGGTTAAAGGTACAGTACTGCTACTACACACCATCCACCATACACAGAGCTGCACAACATACAAAATAAAATACCAAGAACCTAATAAGATTTAGCTTTCCAGCAATATAAATAATTTAATCAGATTAATGACATTGTTCTACCTGAGGAATTCTATAATTAGTAGATTATTGAAGCAGCACGCAAGTTATCTACCATTAGCACCTGGAGGAATTCCTGTTGTCATAGACAGTGGAATCAAATGATATGAATATTCCTGTCATGCAGACTGTAAAGATAATAAGCCCCTGGCATTTTGTAAGCTATATAAATCCTCTGATTTCACATTAAATGTTTAAAGCACAGGAGGTGTTATTTGTTAGGATACTGATAAAGGGAGTTCAGCCATTACAGCCTTCTTTTTCATTTGGTAAATCCCTCTGTTTGACTTGCTTTCAAGCCTTTATTTGTTTTCTCTTTTGGTTGTATATTGTTTCAGTTCCTCTGGAGGTATAATTTGGATTTTGCAAGAGAAACATTCAAAATATTTTTACAGAAGGTTTATCCTTTTGATATAAAGAGGAAATTCAAACCAGAGGTATAAACAGTTGTGAATCAAGCAGATCTCAACTGAACTCTAGAGAGATCTTGACTGAAATATTTGGAAAAGGCTGTCTTTCTTCCAGACATATTTGCAAAGAAAAAGCCTCTTGACTCTGATGCATGCCCCAGTCCGATGGGTTTATTTGTTTGAAAATGATACCTAAGGATAAAACTTGGTGACGTCAAAGTATACATACACGTATCATAAATGGAATATTGTATAGTACATAGAAATTAAAGGCCATGAGGAAGATTACTGATGGCTTAAGAGACTGCAGAAGTAGAACAGAAGCTTTTTAAGATGCTAAAAATATGAGAAGTATGAGTTTGAAAGTGAGCTCTTTAAATTACCAGATGACTGAAACTGTTAAGTGCAAAACTTTGTTGGGCAAAAGTGTTTCTGTTTTTAATAGATTGCCGCATCAGGCTGGAGCTGCAGCCAAGATAACGAATGACCTTTGAAGTCCTTAGGATAAATTATGGTTTGTGTGCAAGAGATGAAGATGCAGTTAAAAAAGATTTATGTAATAGTTCTTCAAAGAGCCCGAGACATTAGCACAGGGTCATAAATTAGTAGGATTTTCAAGTAAGGAATTACTTTACGTAGGAAGGCCCGGGAATTTTATCCCATATGGTTTTGCCTTCAAGAACTTGCTGAAGTTTAAGTGAGGAGTTACCTGATGAGCCTTCACAGGCAGCTGTGAAATTACAGGGAAGTCTGGGCTGATAAGAACCAATCACATTTCAATAGCGATCAAATACTTCCCCGCTAGAGAAGTTAGCTTGTACTTGTAGGACACATGTCAGAAATTTATCACTACCTCTTTCAAGAGACCTCAGGCTGAATAACAAGTTGAAAGCAGTCTTCAATCTTACAGACTTCAGCGGTGGTCTAAATAAATCATTTTTAAACAAATATGTTTTAAAACCTTTTACCCTATTAAAAATGATAGGCTAGGCTTAGTAAATCCTCATTAAATCATAGTGGTGCCATTTCCCCTGTCAATTAGAGAACCCTATTTTTAGAGTCTTGTAAATCAGATTTCATTTTGAGCTGAAAGTTGGCATGTAGAGTCCAAACTAAGGACCAGTTATAATGTATTACTGTTGTTGGTGCCAGGGTTTTCCAGCATGGGACTTAGAAGGCAAAAATCTACAGGCAAAGGAATGAGGGAGCTCTAAGTATAGTCTAAGCAATGGTGGGTGAGTAATGCTGTATCACCACCTCTGGGACACAGGGACATAAGGGTAGTATTATGATCAGTTGAAATGAAGTCAGAGGGCCCATGCTCCCTGGCCTGTTACTGAGGGGACACCTATGGAACAAGGAATGTCGAGAGCTCACCTTGAAACAACTCAGACACGTGGACAGAGCAGTCCACAGGATTTACTAAAATTTCACTTGTTCCATTTAACCATTTCATTCTTTGTGTGGATGAAACACCTCATCAATCATAATATAGTACTAAGCTAAATTCAAAACCAATAGGCTACAGAGGATAAATAGAGCTTGCACATGTTCAAATCCTGAGCTCATTCTTCTCCAGTAGTGGGACTTACCTCAGTGCATGTGTATATCTAAGTTCTGTTAGGCCTAGGACGCCCAGCCAGCCTAGGACTCCCATTCATATTTCACTGGATTCTCTGCTTAACCTTCTACCACTTAAACGAGGGCAGAGGCTAAAAATTCTGATGCCTCGTGGGAAATGCCTTGTCCCACAAGCCTGCCTATACTTGCTCAAAATAGCTTCCATTTTTAAAAACTTGAACTTGGCAGGAACTTAACAACAAGGCTAAGAGCCTACGGAGATTTTGGGGAGGGGAAATATAGACACCACCCATATTATTCCATCTGGAAAAGCAGCTTCTAAAAAATAAAATAGTGAGGAATTCCAGTATGCACAGCTTTTGTTCAGAGCCAGCACAAAACAGGAGATAAACAGTAATGACATCAGTTTATGGCTTGTCAGGTATATTATCAAAAGGACAAGTGAAATAACCAGGATGTTCAGGGAGTGTCTCATACTTCCAATGAAGGCTTTTAAAATCTCTGTGTCAATATCTCAATCTTTCAATAGCTATAACACTGCTGATGATAGTTGTCACTTCATCAATCAATTTCTCTCTCCTATTAACTGTGCAAAATTGCAAAGAAAATTTAACAGCACAGGCAAAAATCTATTAGATCCTCTTTATTACTAACCCCAGCATACACAACTCCCACTTCTTCTGCCATACAATATCACTGACTCTCACTTGGACACCCAAGCCTTCTCTCTTTTTAACACCCTCCGCCCACATGCATTCTTAGACTGGAGCATGCTGAACCAGAATCCAATTTAAAGCAGCTCCCCATCTGCTGGCTAACACCCTCTAGAGGCTGTCTTTCTGCCATAAGGGCACATTCTCACAGCCCCCCTTGGTTGGCAGTGCAGTTGGCAGTAAATCAAGCCCATTATATTTGAAAGCTGACTTCAGGGCTGGACAATGCACTACTGTTTCTTGCTAAACTATACTTAATTTGGAAGACCCAGAAATATGTATTTCAAGATTATTTTGAAGTGAAAATTTGTATATCCCCTTTTAATCCATTTCTGAGTCTGAGAATAGAAAAGCTGAGGAGGACGAAGTTTTGAGGAAACCTCAATGCTATCAATGCAATCAGACAACTCTATTTTTCAGTGTGGTGTGGTTGGTGGGTTTTTTTTATTTTTATTTTTTTATTTTTTATTTTAATTGAATGTGCTCTGAACATGTTAATGTACTTGATTATCTTTGTTGGTTCATTCCACCCACACCTTGGGTTTGTTGTTAGCCTTGTCATTAGATAAGACTTCTGTTTATATCTACCTATATCTAATTTCACTTGGATGAAATTAATTGTTATTAGCTTTCTATAGACTAGCCAGAGATTGAGATGAGATACTTTGGTACAATATGTGCTATTTCCCTACCCCCATTATTGAAGCTTCTAATTCTTAGTTTATAGACTTCACAGAAGAGGGAGTGTTAATTATGCTGTTATGGCTATTTGTCTCTGGCTGTATATGAAGATTTATTTACATGTTGGCTCTTCTCCTAGAGCTTGTATTAGCAAGTATGATGCTGATGACTATACATAAAGGACCTGACTTTCCTAACACACACACACACACACAAAGCAGGCACCAAACACATATACTAAACCCTAAATGTTATCAGTCTGATTCAAACTAATAAGCAAACAACTTATGAGGCTAAAATTTTCTCATTATCTAATGCCACAATAATGATACTTAGCAACAATATAGATTCCCAGGCCAGAATAGACCACTGTTATCATGTAGTTTGACCTCCTGTATAACATAGGTCATAGGCAAAAATAGTACCTAGAGCATATCTTTGGATGTTCTTTTCTAAATAAATCAATCAATCTTGATTTAAAAATTGCCAGTGTTGGAGAATCCACTATGATGCTCAGTAAATGGTTCCAGTGGTTATCACCAATATAATTTGTCATCAAAGTGTTTACAAATGTTAAATAATGCTCATGACATCCCAAGGGAGGTGAGTATTACTGTTGTGATAGCTCTTGTAGCAGAGACTATGCTCCAGGTATGCAGGAATGCATCCGATGAAGTGAGCTGTAGCTCACGAAAGCTTATGCTCAAATAAATTTGTTAGTCTCTAAGGTGCCACAAGTCCTCCTTTTCTTTTTGCGAATACAGACTAACACGGCTGCTACTCTGAAACCTGTGCTCCAGGTGGCATTGTGCCTCCTTTAAATACACTACTGTGATGGTGCTCCATCATGCTGCCCCCCTTAGCCAGAGCTTTGCCTTATTAGCCACAGTTTAGCTCTGTGTAATTTCACTGTCTTTTAAGGAGAAAAAATATGCGTGTTATAACTTTAATGTTCCAGGATATTACAACACAATGCCATCATGCTGTGATGTAAACATGATTGCAACAAAATGCAGCAGCATCTGTTTAGTCTGTTGTAGGTAATTTTGTAAGGTGAATGCGAGGATCTAATGATGCTGCCTGCGTTCAGAAAGTTATTGCAGGTCAGTTTAACTTTGCACAATCACATGTGGAAAAGATGATGATCCTGAGATATGTGGTGCTCGTGGCAAACATCTGTACCCCATTTGCTGCCATATCTCCACATAACTTCACAGGTTAAGAATGACATTGCTGCCTTATCCCTGCAGCTTGTTTGCTTTGTGGGTTTGTCACACCTTTGATACATTTTAATCGACTCTTTTGGGTGGGTGGTTCAAGCAATGGCGGGCCATGAGACAGAGGTGCAAGGTAGCTAGTAATACTTGCTCTTTCCATGTCATTTACTGTTTGGGCCTTGTGAAGGTGGGCATGGAGGTATTATCTGAGAGTAAAGCTTAAAACTGCAGGAGATTCCCACCATCTTTCTATCCTTCTACTATCTATCAGGGTGGTTAAGCACTGAAATAAATTGCCCAGGGAGGTTGTAGAATCGCCATCATTGGAGATTTTTAAGAGCAGGTTGGACAAACATCTGTCGGGGATGGTTTAGATAACACTTAGTCCTACCATGAGTGCAGGGGATTAGACTAGATAACCTCTTGAGGTCCCATGATTCTACTAGTTTATGTACATGAAAGGCCTCTATTACCATAGTATCTGAGTGCCTCACAATCTTTAAATATATTTATTAGTGTATAAATGTATTTATTTCTCTAGTGCTGTACAGAGAGAAAAAGCAAAGGTCCACTCTTATGGAGCTTACTGCAGAGAGAAAGGACATCAGGCAAAAGGGAGGCAGGGAAACACAAAATATTGGTAGTTCCTTTTAAAATAGCTCTCATTGATTCACATTTTTGGTGCAGGAGAGTGAGACTGTGGAAAGGGGAGGGTTTTGAAGGAGAGGATGAAGCATTGGTAGTCAGGAGACACAGACATGGACTAGAGAAAATAGAGTAATCCTCTGCTTTGGCAGAATGACAGCTTTCGCAGTGCTAGCCTATACTATACCACTTATAGAGAGTCTGATTCTGAACTCACTTGACTGTCAGTGTAATTTCATGGACTGCAGTGATCTTTCATGAACATCGTATATGCACAATTAGACACATCTTTAAATATAAAAAGCTAAAACCAGCCCCTTATTTCCCCCCCCCCAAAGGATTTTCCCCACTGATTTGCCCATGAGACAGATCATGTAACAAATCTGTGTTCAGTAGGAGATTACAGCTCTTGCATGATGCACACAATGGCCACTTGGAGGGGTAAAACGCAGATGCTCTTTCTCAAAAAGCACAGGCCCCTACTGCTTATGATAAAAGAGAGCAATTATGAGCAATATTGGGACTATGACACATAGTTTAGCAGGTCTAAATCCATCTAGTATAAGTCACTGGTACACACATAGTCCAGCCACCTCATCCCAATATTTTATTGGGAAATGGTATTAATGTAAATGTAAGACATTGGACTTTAGAGACCCCTCTTCCAGAAGAAGGAAGATATTTAATTAATATTGGGTCTGAAAGGGCCAATGTATTTAAATAGTTTTCATTTTGCTGTCAAAAATTGCTGCACTTTAGTTTCTTTCCATCCATTTGTGCCTACTTTGAAGAGTAACATTGAGAAAAATATTATTTATGGAAAGCGGATGGATGTGTGCACAAAAATAATGAATCATTGTTCTGGTGTTCTGTCTTTGCTATAGATGATCCCATATACCTAACTTATTGCCAACTGCAAGGCAAACAAGTGGATACAGTTTGGTGTTGATCATCAAACTATGCCATTATCTTAATAAGACCAGGAAACTGAGGAAAAAAGGTTCAAAGACTTTCTTTTAAAGTCCTTAGTTTTAGACCATCTGCTTGTTGATGCATTGGTCTCATTTCTCCTGTCTGTTTGTTTACATATCAGCACCAGCTGCACCTTCAAATCCTAACTGTCTGAATTAATCAAGTAGCCACCTGATTAAAAACCACGCTACAAACTGGCAAACAAATAGTGAATTGTTTTTAATAAATCAGAGTGTTGGGGTTTTGTGTCAGCACTATAACTGCTCTTTGGCAGTTACAGTAACTAGCTACTTTTCTTTCATTTTTAAAACAAAGGGAAAAGATGCCTTTGAGTTTTGTACTCAGAAATTCCACTCATTTGCCTAATGTTCTTTTTTAATTAGAAGGATACACCTATGACTTAATTAATCAAGCCTGTCTTAGGGAATTATGCATTTATTAATGGTTTCTGCACTCAAACACATTCTTAAGGGATTTGTGCTAAGTACCTGACATAAAACAGCCTAATTTTGCTGGCTTTGCTTAATGTATTGAAAAACAGCTGGCTGATCAGATTTAAAAACATTCATGGTATGAACTAGTGTCTTGTTTAAAAATGCAGCACTTCAGCACTCTACAGGTTAGAAGAAAAAAGTTCTAGACAGGACAAAGAAACTCTTCTGTCTAGAATGCTGAAGGAAACAAAGGAGCAAAGTTAGACAGATTGCTGTCTAGTCAGACTCCTTTAAAAAAGTAAAGTTGTGGGGTAAATGGATTCTCCATCTGTTTTCCCCGAGGGCCACATTTTCAAAAAGGCTTTAACCCAACTTCCACACGTGCCTGCCTGAAACTGTGCTTCTATATTTTGTCATGTTTAATGTTTACCACCTGTGGTTTTTGCCTGGATGTGCAGCCATAATGCATGATCTTGGTGACCCAGCAGCCACTGGGGAAGAATGTCATGTAGTGCAACTAGCTGTAGAAAATGTGTGACTGACCTGCAGGCTTGCTTACTGTCTTATGTTTCTCCATAAATGGAGCAAATGGATACTTTCAATCTGGATTTTTGTTTTGTTTTGTTTTTGTTCTCAATGTAAAATCAAGTCTCTGTGAGACAAGATAGTGTACGTCTCTTTCCTCTGTAGCATTCTGTACTAAACAATAATGGAAGTTTAAATTAATCCATTACTTTGGACTTATCCAAGCACATTTTAATCTGCTATTCTGCTGCCCAGAACCTGGCATATGTTTCAAACCATCTACGATTTCTCAAAGTTCTTCTAATTTTCGTTAATAATTATCTCGATCACTTGGCAGTCCATTTCCTTCTCCAAATCATTAATTGCAGTAAATATACAATATGCTACTGACCCTTAAACTGACCTCCAGAGTACTCTTCATTCCTGATGCACATCATACATGATGACTCTTTAAAAGAACTCCAGATTAGCTTGTCTGCTTTTATTTATAGAAATAATACCGTCTTGATGCTGCTAAGTTATACTTATCAAAATGCTGTACTGATCTATCCTGTAATTAGACTCTATCATGTTTCCTGGAACTGAGGTGAGGCTCTCTTAATATGCTGTAAACCTGCTAAGATTAGGGTTGGGATGTATGCCGTGTCAGGGCAGATGCGGCGCACCCAATTAGAATGACAAATCTGAAACATTGAAACGGTAGCTTTCCCAGACATCATCTTCTGTTTATAAAGTTGAAATTTGAGTGCTAAATTATAACTGTGTGTGTGTGTGTGTGTGTGTGTGTGTGTGTGTGTGAGAGAGAGAGAGAGAGAGAGAGAGAGAGAGAAGGTGAGGGAACACTGAAAAGAAACTGAAATTGCTCATCAAGACCGAATACTTCTGAAACAAAGATGGAAGTTCAATATCTTTCAGGACAGATATGAGTTTATATTGGCTCAGAGATATCAACTGGTGCAGCAGATAGACCTTGTATATACGGCATAACAGGAGGCACCTGAGCTGTACAATGGCTTTAGAGTTTCAGCAATGGATCAGATAAGAAGGGACAGGATGTCCTTGAGACCTAGAGTATTGAGACCAGGAAAAGAGGTAATTGGAGTTATGGAAAGGGACAGATTGTGTTGGGAAATAGAAAAGTGTCTTCCGTTTTTGGAGGAAGGAAATAGGGTAGAGGGGAAGGAAGGTAAGAAACACATTAAACTCAAAAGGTTCAGCAATGGTATTCATTAGGCTTCAAATATTCGTCTGAAACTCCACTTTCAAGCCTCTGGAGGTCTACACATCACTCAAGTGGACTAAGACTATATGGTGTCAGGATTCACCAAAATGTTAGCTCATCCAGCCTCTTAGTTCCAACTTGTCCTATCCCCAATAGCAGAGGGACTAATTCTCCCAGCCTTCCAGAATATACTCTTGTCTTGTCTTCCTTCTCCTCATCCTGGTTGGTGGTGGTTCCTTCAAAATGAGGCAGTACAGGTGGTGGCAAATTGAACCACTATCTGCTGCTCTGTTCTTGATTTATAACTCATCTTAAAGGTTGTCTACACTTGAGTTATTTCAGATTATATTTTTCCACTTTAACTAATCATGTATAACTATTCCAAAAGAGAAGTTGTGACTTGACCAAGGCCACAGAGGAGCTGGAGCTGGAGTTGGAACCTGGCAACAAGTCATGCACTAAAGCTACTGGACCGTACTTCTAAAACAATATGCTACATTGCTTTACTAGTGTCCTATAACTAACTCCCTTTCTGGGGTTTTTTTATGTACAATCATTCTGTCAAACCTAGCTTGATATATATCCAGGTATTTGCATTCAGAAGCACAAAGTGGATATATACTCTTTTTTTAAAAAAGACAAGAAAACGTTGCTCTTTCTGTCACTAGAAAATTATTGTATTCGTCTGGAAGCAATTTCAAGAGTTGCCTGCCATTCAGTGGCTGTCAAATGTTTTTAAAGGACAGTAGACATTGAATTTAAACTTTCATAGCTGCAAAAATGGGACCATAATTCCTCTAGTCTGGATCATTAGAAATCATTTAGAAGACATCTGGTCAGATGGCTAGTAAAATTGTGAGCCATGATATGGAAGTGATGATTTAAAAATTATGCATGTTTTCTCTATTGTTATGAAAATGTGTTATATTTTTAGTTTACTTAGTACAGTATGCTTCATGGCTATCATAAAAGCTCCTTGCTGAGGTGTGTATGTTGCCAAGACAATAGCTCTGATAAGATTAAGTGGTAAAATAAATATGGGTGGAAATTTTGGATCCACATGGGAATTTATAACAAGTACAAAGGAAAATTTGATAGTCACAATAATTGTAGTGACCTGGCAAAGAGCTGAAGATGGGAGTCAACCTAGTGGAGTCTCTCTTTGGTCAGGTACAAATGGAGAGAAGAAAGGACTGGCATATGGCACCATCACCGCATCTATTGGATAGTCTCTGACAGAAATAGTTGGGTTCACACACCCAGTGTAGTTCAGTGGTTAGACCATTGGCCTGGAAGTTGGAAGGTCTGGAATACTATTCCTGAATCAGTTGTTTATCTGCTGTGATCTTTGACCAGTCGCTTTATCTCTCTGTGCTTTTGTTTCCATTCCCATTCTTTCTTTGTTGGTTTATTTTGACTGTAAGTTCTCCAGGGCAGGAACTTTTTCCCACTATGTACATGTAGAGAACCTGGCACAAAGGAGGCCCTGAGTTTGGGTGGGGCATTTAGCACTACTGTAATTTGAATAATATGGTTCAGGACATTTTTGACAAGCAACTGCTTGCATCTGTTTAAACTGATGGATTATCTAATTCTGGGGTTCAAAACTGGCTTATTAGACAAATTTTAAAGTACTTAAGTCAGAGATGAAGGTAAAGTTTTTTTAATGTAAATACTCAGAGATGCATCTTTAACTTGAATGATTAATAAAACAGAGACTTTCTGTAGAAGGAAATCAGACTGTTTAATGTCTCTAATATGGAGTATTGGAAATATATGTAAAAGCTAGAAATGATTCTATACAATGAAGACTATGATCCTGTGGCAATAACTGAAACTTGGGGGGGATTTTTCCCATAACTGGAATGTTAATGGTTGGTGCAACTCTTCCATCATGCTCCTTACAACAGAAATTCTCAAACATTCATAAGAGTAGAACATGTTTGAATTGTGTGTGTGTGTGTGTGTGTGTGTGTGTGTGTGTGTGTGTGTGTGTGTGTTGTGAACACTTCCTCTCCCACTTGTGATTGTACAGACCACCTGTGGCATCATCTGACCACTTGATGACCACATCCTTGTGGCAATAACAATTTTTTATACTTTCCTCACATTGTTTCCACATATTGGTTTATTTTTACCTGTTCTATTGGTGGCTGCAGTCCCTGAGAGGGCAACTTTTGTTTCCTCCCCTTGTCTGTCTTGGTTACATGGTGGGATTGCCAGTGATAACAGTGGCTGGATTCAATGACCAGGAGGTCCCTTCTTATCCTGTGTTCCTAACTTCCTCTTCTCACAGAGAAGTGGTCTCTACTAGAGCCAGTTAGACTGGATCCACCCTGTTTCCAGCTGCTTTTGCAGGCCTTCAGGCTTGTCTGTTATACATCCATGGCAGCAGCTGGAAATAGTGAGGTGGAGTCAGTTTCACACTACTGTGACATTATGCCCCATATTCTTCATAGAAATATTATGATATGAATATGGCATAACTAAGGTGTTTTATGCAAGATGAGTCATATGAGGAATCATTGGGAAGGTTATGATTTATTAAATCATTGTATGATTTACTGACTTTCAGAAACATTGACTATGTAATAATTACAACTGTCTTTTCATCTGGGAATGCTCACCAAACAGTATGCAAACAGTCTGGATGGGGCATTAGGAAGGACAAAAGGACTTCGAAGATACTAATCTCTCTCCTTCTTGATAAATTTCCTGGGATACTGATTTGACACTGCAGGATCAGGTGATTGTGCCACCTGTTATGGCACATCATTTTGGACTTCTGGTATTTTTTCACTGGAAGGGGGTGGGGGTCTAATTGGGAAACAAAGGATTCCTGCCATATGTAAATCCTATTTAAGGAAGTGAGTTAATCTAGGCTTTTCTTCACTGCCTCCCCACCCAAGAAGGAAGACTGGTGAATACACCTGAAGAAACAAAGGAACTAAGATTTGGGGGATGGGGATGGCAGGGCTGAGCCCAGGTGAGAAAGGTCAGCCTGTTAGGGGTATACCTGGAGATTTGAACTGCAAGCTATGCAGTTTATCTTCAAGAAACTCTACAAACTGCAAAAAACAATATTTAGGGAAATTACTATTTGTAACAAATTTCTTTAATGTATTAAGCCTAGTTTGCGTGTTTGTTTTATATGCTCAGTAATCTGCTTTAATCTGTTTGCTATCCTTTATAATCACTTAATCTACATTTTGTAGTTAATAAACTCATTTTTGTTTGTTCTATAACCAGTTTGTGCAATTCATAACTGTGGGAGGGGGCAAAAGCTGTGCATATCTTCCTCCATATTGAGGGAGGAAGCGAATTTCATGAGCTTATGCTGTATAGATCTCTATACCACACAGGACAATATAATTTTGGGTTTATACTCCAGATGGCATCTGCACCAGAGTGCTGGGCAATTCCCCGAGCTGAGTCTTCCCACATGGAGCTAATTGTAGATTCTGTGTAATTCTACAGCTGTGTGTGTGTGTGTGTGTGTGTAGCAGGACAGGGTGAGGCAGCCCAGGCTGGTGGAAGGGGTGGGCTCAGTGGGACCCCAATACATCAGGTGGCACCCCAGAAGGGGGGTCCAACCCATTTGTGGCAAGTACTGTGCAGACTGTTAATATTGCATGGACCACAGTTTGAGAATCACTACATTAAATTGTAAGGTCCCCTAAGTCCCCAAAATAGCCCTAAATTGCTGTTCTTGGGCACTGCTGCCTCCTCCTTGCCTACAAAACCATCTCACCAGTGGACTTGCTTTCTGAGTTCAGTTTTCTTGGAGTGCATTTGGCAGCAGATAGCAGTCAATGCCTAATTCAATTTGGCTTAAACAAAATTTGGTTTTGTTTTATTGGCAACTACAGAAACACCATAGGAAAACACAAACTAAAAGACCAGACAATGTATAGAACACACCAAATCAGGAGTTAAACTAAGCCAGCTTTCAATGGCTCAGCAAGCCTATAATCTACCTCTACTCCATCCAGTTGCAGAGAGCCTTCAGAATGTGAACTTCAGGGCATGTCTTCACTAGTAATGTTAAAGCGTTGAAACTTGCAGAGCTCGGGGCATGGGGGAGGCTGTTTTTTCACACCCCTGAGCAAGAAAGTTGCAGCGCTGTGAAGTGTCACTGTAGACAAGGCCTAAGTATAAACCAACGTAGTGATGCCTATCTGTATCTGCAGAACACCTGAAACAATCGCACCAAGAGAAGTGTAAACTGCTCTTATTCATTTCAATGGGGTTTTCATTCAAATGCCTAACAATGATATTTGAAATGTCAGCTACTTCACTGCTGATCACTGTATGAAATAAAGAAGAGAAACAATCCTGTTATGAAGATCTGTACTGTCTACGGGAGTGGTATCCATGGGGGCTGGGGAGTGGTCTTTACCTTGAAGTTATATCTACATACCTATGTCAATCAGGTATGTGTGGGGAAACCACAACTCTGACTGGCATAGCTATGCCAGCTTAATCCCCAGTGTAGACACAGTTATGTCAATGGAAGAGTGTCATCCATGCATCTCCTGATTCACAGATCCATAGTGTCTCCTACTCTGTGTATCTAACCTCACAGATGTCCTCCGCTCTGCACAGAAAACATATCCCCTGTGGACCTCATACAATTTCATCCACTTTCACCATACCTCCCCGACTTTGTTTATAATTATTCATCATTTCTCTCTTGCTTGGCAAAGACTGAAATGCCAGGATGTTGGCAGAGGGATAGTTCCTTGTCCAGAGTTCTATAACATGCAAGCCTATTTCAGTTTAAGGCTCTCAAGTCCCGTGTCAAAAAAGAAGGCCATGTGATACTCTACTCTGGTTTATCAGTTGCCACAATTCCCCAAGCGTTAGAGGCAATATTGGACAGTTGCTTCTGCTATTGCCATCATCTTTAAACCTCTTTTTCATTTTTTCTCCACTGCACTCAAGACTACAGCCATATCATCACTTCTCAAGAAACTCATCCTTTACCCAAAACACTCAACAGTTACTACTCCATCTCTAAAATGCCCTTTCTTAGCGTCATACTGGAGACAGTCATTTCTCCTCACCTCTGAAATTGCTTCACTATTTATAATAACTTTAATCCAATACAGACTGGCTTTCATGCTGCCCATAGTGTTGAAGCTTCCTTTACTATGCCGATCATGGTGTAGTCACACACTGCTTAATCTCCAGTGCACTACTGAACACACCACTCTCCTTGAACAGGAGTCAATTTCCCTATCTTTGCTGACAGCTACACCTCATTCAAGGCTCTTTTCTCAGCTCTCTTCTGTTTTTCCTAGATCCAATTTTACAATTTAACCTCAACTATCATTTTCACAAAGAGCAAAATCCATTGCCTCAGTACCGGAATTAACCTCATTATCTTCAATCCACCTTCTTAATCTCTTCTATTCCTCAGCTTTGTCACTTGTGGCCTCCTTTAAGTTCACCACTCCTCTGCGCTACTGGAAGTCCACTTTTGTGTCACAACACTAACTATTGGATGAATCATTCCCCTTCATCTCAGAGACTGTCATTTTTCAGACCCTAGAATAATGCTACTTTTGTGCCATTCAAATTGACCAACTTCCAGGGATTTGAAGACACTGCTAGGAGGCTGCTGTGATGTGTAGAAATAAGGGGTTGTGGCTGCTGCCAGGAGTTCATGACTGCTGACTACAGCTAGTCTCAACAGATTTCACCTGCCTCTTGGTCAGGAACCTTCTTCTCTAGCCTTAATGTGAGGCTTGTTGCTCTGTTGCTGGATTTCATTCTTTCCCTCAAGTGGAGGACCATAATGACCAAGGAGCCAGCAGCTGGGGCCTGAACTTCCTAGCATGGAGTGAAGTTATAGCTGCATGCTGAAGAGGCTAGAGAGGAATGGTAAAATGGTAATAGGCAGTGTGCCTCCTGCTTTGGGCCAACAGGTTGTGTGGGAGAGTAGGAAAATGAAATGAATCTTGGCAGAAGGACAGTGGTGAGGCAGTCCCAGGCAAATGGGAAACAGAGAAAGAGGAAATGTTATCCCACCTTCCATTTCCCCATCTTCGAATCCCTGGTCAGGCTAGGTAAAATCCTATTCTCTGGATTCAGGGATGACACAACCCAAGTTTGGACAAGTAAAATGTAATTTACTTAGTGCTCTCCATACAGGCTGCTGACCTGCACCATTTTGGGGAGGCGGGAGGGAGAACAACTTTGGGTACATTAACTAGCCTGTCCCACCTGAGGCTTAAAATGAAAAATGGCTTTTTATTTGAATTTCTTTGTAAAAACCTGGTCTTGCATATAGAATTGTACAGATGTAACTAAAGGGGTAAACTTTTTTTTATATAGATTTAGTTAAACCAGTGCAACTTCTCTGTTTGCGGACTCTGCTGCTCATGAATTGTCTGCAAATCCTTCTCGATTTCTTCAAATGTTTTTGATCTATGTATTCAATAACTAGTTTAAATGAACAATTTTGAGCCCCTGGATTGTTTTACTGGTCATTTCAGCTGTTTGCTATTTGGTGTGTGATTGGTCACCTTGGTCTCATGTATTGTTTCTGCACCCTAATTTGGCAAAACGTTTAAAACAGAAGGATAAGGAACAATTAATAGAATATGCTCTTAGCACACACATTTTCCTTGACAATATTTGGAGAATGGCTGTTCTTGAAAATATTTGTGCAAAAAGAAAAAAATGTGCATGAATGTTCATGAATAGCCAGTGAAGAGGGAAACAGACATGTCTGAATTTAACAGCTGTGAATAATTCAAATTTATATTCATAAACAATTTAGCAGATTTGGTGGAATATTTCACAAAGACACAGCAGCATGTGAAATGAGGCCATGAATCTCAATCTCAATCTCCATCAGGGATTAACCTCTTCCCATTTTAAACATAGAGTCTCATTGTGACCCTAAAAGCACTCCAATGCCAATAGGCAAGATGCTCCGTGGTGTCTTTGTGTCTCAGCTGGCCTGACCAGCTCAGTGTATTCCAACTCTACTGTTTGTCATAATCTGTATGTAAAAGGTGCCATGTAAGGTATCCCGTGGGGACTGGTAACACGCTGGTCATTACTACTATTTTGTGTGGGGGTATGTACGGATGTTACATGAAGAATTAGAAATGTGTGCTGCAAATATGTTCTTAAAAGGGGTTTGGCAGACAGGCCTTAGTCCCCCATCCTAGACAAAGGAATGTGGTTCTGCCTGCTTGAATGTGTCTCCAATGGAAATTGAGCAAGGAGAACCAATAAAATTTACATGCAAGATAGACACAGATTTCAGGCTAATCAGAGTGGGAGATGGCCACTTAATGCTCTTGGCAGGGGCTGAAAGCTGGAGCTCCAGAAAACCTTCCTGCCTTCAGTAACCTTGCTTCAGAACTTGGGAAGATATAAACCAAGACAGAAAGCCACATTGGCATCCATTACTAGGCAGATACAAGAGGACAGAGCTCTTGTATATCTGAGAAAAGTGGAACCTTTCAGCAAGGCGGGTTGAAAGTCTCTGGAAATGGAATATAGGTAAGACAAAAGACTCTAGTTGAAGTTACATTTAAAACTAAAGGCTATCTGTACTTGTTTGTAAGCATTTCTATCCCAATTACTTCTGCTGGGTATCTCTTAAATATTTGTTCTTTGTTAATAAACTAAATCTTGTTTTATTACACTGCATCTCAGGGCAGTATTTTGAACATTAGAATAAAATCCTTACTGCGATTATCAGGCTGGAGCTGTACACTCTCTTTAAAGGAGCAGGAATCTTAATAGGGTTTTGTGGGTGTTCAAGTGAGAGAGACTGGACATGGCAGAGCAAGAAGTTGGGGGATAACTTGGGACTGGGAAGCTGTTGTTCCCTTGCAATAACTAGGCTGATGGAAGCCAGGGCAAAGCTATTGTGCTGGGAGAATGCTTTTGATATCAGGACTCTAAATGAAAGCTGCATAGCAGAGAGGTACCCAGGGTTATCTGGCAGGCAGCAACAAGATCTCTTACTGGTTTGGACTGAGTTCTAGAGAGTCACACTCATGACTTCTTGGATTCAAATTTAACTTGTTTTTTTTCCCAAACGGTTACCTCATGTTTGTATATTTCAGTCTGCCATTGCATTGAATTCAGATGCTGTTCATCTAAGGGCCAAATCCAAAGCTTTGGAACAGACCCTTATTTTGCAATTTTTTTTTAACATTCTGATTTTGCCTATTGTTGAAGAATCTGACCTGGGATTTCTTTAGTGATCTGAAAGCATCTGCTAAGATTTTTTTTTTTCCTACTGAAGTATTAAAATTGTTCTTCAAGTGTAACGTGAGCCTAAATTTATATGCTCTCATTCATTTTGCATGAAAAATACCATTTTCTGTAAGATATGTTTATGACAAAAAGTTAATTTGGCTGTGCAGTGTAATGAAATGAAGTTACTGTTTGCCTTCTTTTTGCTGTTGTTTAAAGAAACAATTGGTTAGATTACCAGAGCTCGAGGGGGAGAAAACAGCTGCTTTCTCTGTGCTACAAAATTTTTCTATCTTGACTTCCTGGTTTACTTGGCAAGGTTTTTAAATCAGTTTTTAAATAGGAAAACGTCCTGACCAACTGAAAACCCTTGTGCTTCTGAAATACATTTATAAAGCAACTCTTGATTATTTCACTAATAAATGCATACTGCAGTTGCAGGAAACACTTACCATATGCTTCCTTGGAGATTGGGTTTTTAGTTTTAAATTCTGAAGTCCAAACTCTGTCATTATAAGTAACACTAAATGGGATGAGAAAAGAACCCCAAACCCCACAACAGTTCTCAAAAAAGCAGATTGCCTGTCTGAAAATGCTGCAGCATTTATGTAGAGTGGGAGGAGGAATCCCACTGAGGGAGAAACAGACGGTGGTGGGTTTGAGTTCCGATTTCAGTGAACTCCAGAAGATATGAATCATACTACTTCTCCTCTAACTAGCACATTTTCAGAAGCTTTTAGCTCACGTACCTGCCAGGGCATTTCCATTTTAACAGGCAAATCAATTGGTCATGCTACATTAATTTTCTTCTTAGGTCAAAGGGCAGCCAAACATTTTTTGCCTTGTTGGCTGCACATTGGTTACAGACTAAGGCTCTGTTTTGCAATTGTCCACAGTCTGCTGCTTTCTCTTGCTGATGCATCAGGAATAGGCTGTCTTGTGGCACTGACTCTTCACTTGCTTGGCTGCTGTAGTTGTTGTTCCCTTTGCCACAAAGTACTATTGTTTCTCTTCTGAGCGCCTGCCTTCTCTTCTGTTTTTATTAATTTGTGGTAACAAGGGGAGCAAATGGAAGCAAGTGGTGATTTCACACTTGGCTGTTACATTGTGGCAGAGCTGCTGGGCTGAGGGCTATATAAATGAAAATTTTTCTTGCATTGCTGCGCACTATACCAGCCTGCAAAAAAGATGATCAAGGCTGCAAGCACCGGACTGTACTTTGGGCTCGCTGTGTTAGGCCAGTCACTCAGCTGATGTACCAGGCCTCCCGCCAACAGAAAATCTTAAACCTAAATCTAAACTCCATCTGTTAATTAGAGGAAACTTTCCTTTAGGTCTTGATTTGACGAAAAGGAGTAGGATGTCCTGTCCTGAGTGTGAAGCCTATGGGCTGGTATAAATTGAAGTATTGACAACCTTAATGCTCAAAAATCCTAAACCAGCCCCCCCGCCCCCCATCATGAGACTGTCCTAGAAAAAGGGCTTTTAAAAATAATAAAATTGGGGCTTTTTTATACATTTTTTGCTTTGGGGGTTTCTGAGCCTTTAATGCTCATATTTTCAAGTTTCCCCCTCCCTCCCAATAATGACAGCTAAACCTTTCTTTATGTGAAAGCTGAGATTTCCCTGTAATCTTATGACTTCAGGGGCTTGGACTTTTTATTTAAACAAAACAAAACAAAACAAAAAACCCCAAACACTGCTTCCACTAACTATCATGAATCTTGTGGCCAACTGAGACTCCACTCTCTTCCCCCACTGTAAATTGGTGAAACTCCTACTCCTGGGGGAATTCTACACCAAAAAATTCGAAATTCTGCACACAATGTTTTAAAATTCTGCATATTTTATTTGTCAAAATAATGCAATGTAATCACTCTGGTTTCAATTATTTCAGTAATTTATTTAAAGTACAACACAGTGGATGGAGAATGGGAGCGGGGAGCATTGGAGGAAATCCCCAACCCTCCTTGCCTAATAGTAATGTAGCTAGGTTTGACCCTTTATTTCTAGTTATTAGTCAACAAATATATGCAGCCATATGCTCAGTGTTGCATCATAGGGAACTGAAGAGCAAGTGAGGGCTGAGGAATCAAACTCACAATTTATATTGGCTACTGACCATCTCCAGAAAGGTCAGTAGCAAACAGTTCCTGGAGCACATTTTGATAGGAAATTTTTTCAGTCCAAAAATTTACACCAGTTCTAATCACTAAAGCACCATAAACATTTATAAGGCCATACTGTCCTTTACACCGCTCTGGCAATGTAAAGGAGCCTTAAAACTTTTATATCTGTGTTATACTCCTGGGGGAATTCACAGAGAGAATTGGAACAAATCGCTAAGCAGGCAGGCTACTACATTCTGTTCTGCCTGAGGGGACAAAGCCTGCTCCACGTCTACCTTCTCAGAAACACCCCGAAGCCCTGCCCCTCCCTCCTGCCAAGCGAATGAGAGGGACAGTGTCTCTTTCACTCTCTCTCACATACATACACACGATTGTCCAGCCCTCTTCCTCCCCTCAGTGGTGGTTTGTCTCTACTGGCTGCTTTGGGCACCCGAACCAACCTGCCTTTGCTGTTGGGGAGGGGCACATGACAACCAGCCATTTTTCTGTGGGAAGCAAGGAAATCTGCAGGGGACATGAATTCTGTGCATACACATTGGAAGACATGGAGGGACAGAGTCATAATGTTTACAGTGGTGAATTTTTGAAGGTGGTTTTTACTACCAACATATGTAGAGTTTCTCTATATGCAGACGAGTATAAGTCGGGTGCATAATCTTTTTCATCGTATGTTTCAGTAAGCACTAGAAAACTGAATGGCTTGAGAGAAACCATTAATATGGGTATCACATTTTATAACAAGGAGGACGATGAAATCATTAAGTAAAACTGGATGCTCATAAACCGATTTCTAGTGTTTTATGCAGGATTCTCTCAAAAGGTTCCCACTCCACTAGCATTTCTTAACTGCAAGATTTAAACATTTTCATACTGGCCCAGGAGGGAAATTGTATAAAACTGCTGCCAAGCTGGAATGCTTGCTCAATAAAACAGAAGAAGAAAAATAATTCAACTCCAACCTTTTATGAAGTTCTTGGTAATTGTTCTCTTCAGTTGCTTTTGCTTTTGGACAATGAAGAACAGCTCCTTTTCAAAGTTAATAGAGAGTTGAAACCATTTTTGGGCTTTAGTTTATTCTTCCCCTACTTAAACTTTGAATAAGGGCTTATCTAGATGGTGCTTTACACGAGAATGTAAATTCTAGTGCTCACTAGTGTGTTGCACACAAACTAGTGCATGTTATCCCTGCTGGCATGCACTAAAAGTTCCCAAGTGCATGTTAATGTAGTATGGTTGTCTACATTAATGCGCACTAGTTAGTGCTCAACACACTAGTGCACACTAGAATTTACACTCCTCTTAGTGCAGACTAGTGCTCTCTGTAGATAAGTGCTAACTTCATTTTCATGTCACTCAGAAGGAAAAGTGGCTGACTAACAGATAGTGCTCAAGAATCAAGCACGTAGGAATTTTATGAATTGCACCTTTAGTACCTGTAGTGTTTTTCACAGCGCTATGGTCTGGATTCAATAGGGTGGGTGTGAGTGGGTGTCCTCCCAAAGGTTATATAAGTTATTGTTTGGAAATTATTACACAATTGCTTTCCTGTCTGACTAATACAAAACTGGTGTATTGCTCTCCCACCAAAGACTTCTGCCATTCAGCATGATACTTGTTCTGTGCTGAAATGAGAAGGAAAAGAAAATGGAACAAGATCAGGAGAAAGGAAGTTGGGCAGGGGCCAGGATTTATGCCAAATGACTACATTATGCCAGTTCACATCAGAGAAGCTAGGTGTGCAATTTTAAGGGTTCTCTAGGGTCAGGACTCTGCTTCGGATCTGAGGGTATGTCTACACTACGAAATTAGGTTGATTGTTATAGAAGGTGATTTTTTAGAAATCAATTTTATACAGTCGATTGTGTATGTCCCCACTAAGTGCATTAAGTGTGTCCTCAATACTGTGGCTAGCATCAGCTTATGGAGTGGTGCACTGTGAGTAGCTATCCCATAGTTCCCGCAGTGTCCGCTGCCCATTAGAATTCTGGGTTAAGCTCCCAATCCCTGATGGGGCAAAAACATTGTTGAGGGTAGTTTTGGGTACATGTTGTCAGTTGCCCCTCCCTCTGTGAAAGCAATGGCAGACAATCGTTTTGCACCTTTTTTCCTGGGTTATCTGTGCAGACACCATACCATGGCAAGCATGGAACCCGCTCAGCTTACCGCTGCTATTGTGAGCATTGTAAACACCTCACGCATTATCCTGGAGTATGTGCAGAACCGGGCTAAGAGACGCCAGCACGAGGACGATTGTGATGAGGACATGGAAACAGACATTCCTGAAAGCACGGGCTCTGGCAATTGGGACATCATGGCAGCAGTGGGGCTGGTTGATACAGTGGAATGCCAATTCTGGGCCCAGAAAACACACACAGACTGGTGGGACCACATAGTGTTGCAGGTATGGGATGATTCACAGTGGCTGAGAAACTTTCACATGCGTAAGGCCACTTTCCTTGAACTTTGTGAGTTGCTTTCCCCCACCCTGAGGCACAGGAATACCAAGATGAGAGCTGCCCTGACAGTTGAGAAGCGAATGGTGATAGCCCTGCGGAAGCTTGCAATGCCTGACTGCTACCGGTCAGTCGGGAATCAGTTTGGAGTGGGCAAGTCTACTGTGGGGACTGCTGTGATCCAAGCTGCAATCACTGACATTCTGCTATCAAGGGTAGTGACTCAGGGAACCCCATTGCAGCAAAGCTATCCAATATGACCTGCACATTTCCCAAACCGTGGTGGGGTGATAGATGGAACACACATCCCTATCTTGGCACCGGACCACCTTGCCAACCAGTACATGAACCACAAGCGGTATTTCTCAATGGTGCTGCAAGCACTGGTGGATCACAAGGGACATTTCACCAACATCAACATGGGATGGCCAGGAAAGGTACATGACGCTCGCATCTTTAGGAACTCCGGGCTGTTCGAGCAGTTGCAAGAAGGGACTTACTTCCCAGACCAGAAAATTACTGTTGGGGATGTTGAAATGCCAATAGTTATCCTTGGGGATCCAGCCTACCCCTTGCTCAATGGCTAATGAAGCCGTACACTGGCAGCCTGGACAGTAGTAAGGAGCAGTTCAACTCTAGGCTGAGCAAGTGCAGAATGTTGGTACAATGTGCCTTTGGATGTTTAAAAGCTCGCTGGTGCTGTTTGTTGATTAGGTTACACCTCAGGGTAACCAACATTCCTATTGTTATTGCTGCTTGCTGTGTACTCCATAATATCTGTGAGACTAAGGGGGAGACATTTATGGTGGGGTGGGAGGTTGAGGCAAATCGCCTGGTGGCCAATTTTGAGCAGCCAAACACCAGGGGGATTAGAAGAGCACAGCTAGGTGCGCTGCACATCAGAGAGGCTTTGAAAACCAGTTTCATGACTGGCCAGGCTACGGTGTGACAGTTGTGTGTGTTTCTCCTTGCTGAAAACCCACCCCCTTTGTTGATTTTAATTCCCTGTAAGCCAACCACCCTCCCCTCTTTGATCACAGCTGGCAAAGGAAATAAAGTAACTATTGTTTTGAAACATTCTTTCTTTATTAATTAAAAAAAAAAGTGAGGTAACTGACAAGGTAGCCCGAGTGGAGTGGGGTGAGGGAGGAGGGAAGGACAAGGCCACATTGCTTATTGTAGCCACACTACAAATCAAAACTGTTTGAATGACAGCCTTCTGTTGCTTGCGCCATCCTCTGGAGTGGAGTGGCTGGGTGCCTGGAGCCTCCTCCCCCCACGGTCTTGGGCATCTGGGTGAGGAGGATATGAAACTTGGGGAGGATGGCAAGCGGTTATACAATGAATGCAGCGGGGGTCTGTGCTCTTGTTGGCTTTCCTGCAGCTCCAACAGATGCTTCATCATGTCTGTTTGCTCTCCCGTTAGCCTCAGCATCACCTCCTGCCTCTGCTCTTCACGCTCACATAATGCTTTCCTTGCTTCTCCCACTGAATGCCTCCATGCATTAAGCTGTGCCCTATCAGTGCGGGAGGACTGCATGAGCTCAGAAAACATGTCATTACGAGTGCATTTTCTTCACCTTCTAATCTGCGATAACCTCAGGGGAGATGATAGGGGGAGCATAGAAACATTTGCACCTAGGGGGAGATAAAAAGGGAGAGTAAAACTTAAGATACATTTCTGAGAACAAAAGGGAGACTCTTTCACAGTGAATCAAGCAATTCACAGCAGACAGCACATGTGCTTTAGGTACAAGGTCGCATTTTGCCTTTTATATTGAGCGCCTGCCAGTATGGTGACACATCATAAATGGGCAGGCAACAGAATTCAGTTTCCAGGCAGCCATAGTAAGCCTTTTGGTACCGTGGGGTTGGCTTCTTACACCTTCATAACATGTGGGAATGGTTTGAAACTGCAGAGCAATTCTTTCCTATAGCAAACAATGCCGGTTGGGTGTCCTTGAGTCGGACACGTCGAAAATAGGATTCTAGGTCACCACAGAACTGTATCATGTTTGCGGGGGTGGAAGGGCAGAAAGAGAGGCCCTGAGATAGGACAGATTCTTCTGCTGGGCTAAGAGTATAGTTGAATAGATTGCTGGGTGGGTTAAGGGAACCACTGTTGTGGCCCCTTGTGGCATGTAGTAGTTTAGATAGTTTAGTGTCCTTTTTCTTTTGTAGAGAAGCAAAGTGTATATTGTAAATGACTTGTCTAGTTTTTGTAAAGTCCAGCCACTACTACATGCCACAAGAGGCCACAACAGTGGTTCCCTTAACCCACCCAGCAATATTGTTAATCTATCCAACTATACTCTTAGCCCAGCAGAAGAATCTGTCCTATCTCGGGGCCTCTCCTTCTGCCCCTCCACCACCATGAATATGATACAGTTCTGTGGTGACCTAGAATCCTATTTTCGACATCTCCGACTCAAGGAATATTTCCAACACACCTCTGAACAACATACTAACCCACAGAGACCTTCCTACCAACATTACAAAAAGAAGGATTCTGGATGGACTTCTCCTGAAGGTCAAAACAACAGACCGGACTTCTACATAGAGTGCTTCCGCCGACGTGCACGGGCTGAAATTGTGGAAAAGCAACATCACTTGTCCCATAACCTCAGCCATGCAGAACACAACGCCATCAACAGCCTCAGGAACAACTCTGACATCATAATCAAAAAGGCTGACAAAGGAGGTGCTGTCGTCATCATGAATAGGTCAGAATATGAACAAAAGGCTGCTAGGCTGCTCTCCAACACCACTTTCTACAAGCCATTACCCTCTGCTCCCACTGAGGGTTACCAAAAGAAACTACAGCATTTGCTCAAGAAACTCCCTGAAAGAGCACAAGAACAAATCCGCACAGACACACCCCTGGAACCCCGACCTGGGGTATTCTGTCTGCTACCCAAGATCCATAAATCTGGAAATCCTGGACGCCCCCATCATCTCAGGCATTGGCACCCTGACAGCAGGATTGTCTGGCTATGTAGACTCCCTCCTTAGGCCCTATGCTACCAGCACTCCCAGCTAGCTTCGAGACACCACTGACTTCCTGAGGAAACTACAATCCATCGGTGAACTTACTGAAAACACCATCCTGGCCACTATGGATGTAGAAGCCCTCTACACCAACATTCCACACAAAGATGGACTACAAGCCATCAGGAACAGTATCTCTGATAATGTCATGGCAAACCTGGTGGCTGAACTTTGTGACTTTGTCCTCACCTATAACTATTTCACATTTGAGGACAATGTATACCTTCAAATCAGCGGCACTGCTATGGGTACCCACATGGCCCACAGTATGCCAACATTTTTATGGCTGACTTAGAACAACGCTTCCTCAGCTCTCGTCCCCTAATGCCCCTACTCTACTTGCACTACATTGATGACATCTTCATCATCTGGACCCATGGAAAAGAAGCCCTTGAGAATTCCACCATGATTTCAACAATTTCCATCCCACCATCAACCTCAGCCTGGATCAGTCCACACAAGAGATCCACTTCCTGGACACTACGGTGCTAATAAGCGATGGTCACATAAACACCATCCTATACTGGGAACCTACTGACGGCTATTCCTAACTACATGCCTCTAGCTTTCACCCAGATCACACCACACGATCCATTGTCTACAGCCAAGCTCTACGATACAACCGCATTTGCTCCTACCCCTCAGACAGAGACAAACACCTACAAGATCTCTATCAAGCAATCTTACAACTACAATACCCACCTGCTGAAGTGAAGAAACAGATTGACAGAGCCAGAAGAGTACCCAGAAGTCACCTACTACAGGACAGGCCCAACAAAGAAAATAACACAATGCCACTAGCCATCACCTTCAGCCCCCAACTAAAACCCCTCCAACACATCATCAATGGTCTACAACTTATCCTGAAGGCCGACCCATCACTCTCACAGATCTTGGGAGACAGGCCAGTCCTTGCTTACAGACAGTGCCCCAACCTGAAGCAAATACTCACCAGCAACCACACACCACACAACAGAACCACTAACCCAGGAACCTATCCTTTCAACAAAGCCCGTTGCCAACTCTGTCCACATATCTATTCAGGAGACACCATGATAGGGCCTATTCACATCAGCCACACTATCAGAGGCTCGTTCACCTGTGCATCTACCAATGTGATATATGCCATCATGTGCCAGCAATGCCCCTCTGCCATGTACATTGGTCAAACTGTATAGTCTCTAAGTAAAAGAATTAATGGACACAAATCAGACGTCAAGAATTATAACATTCAAAAACCAGTCTGAGAACACTTCAATCTCTCTGGTCACTCGATTACAAACCCAAGAGTGGCAATTCTTCAACAAAAAAAACCTTCAAAAACAGACTTCAACGAGAGACTGCTGAATTGGAATTAATTTGCAAACTGGATACAATTAACTTAGGCTTGAATAGAGACTGGGAGTGGACGGGTAATGACACAAAGTAAAACTATTTCCCCATGTTTCCCACCCCCCACCCTCCTCTTTTCCTCAGACATTCTTGTCAACTGCTGGAAATGGCCCACCTTGATTATCACCACAAAAGGTTCCCCCCGCCCCCACTCTCCTGCTGGTAATAGCTCATCTTAAGTGATCACTCTCCTTACAGTGTGTATGGTAACACCCATTGTTTCATGTTCACTGTGTATATAAATCTCCCCACCATATTTTCCACTGAATACACCCAATGAAGTGAGCTGTAGCTCACGAAAGCTTATGCTCAAATAACTTTTAGTCTCTAAGGTGCCACAAGTACTCCTTTTCTTTTTGCGAATACAGACTAACACGGCTGCTACTCTGAAACCTTAGAGAGAAAGGACACTCACCACTTTCTCATTCCCTGCTAGTGTTTTCCCTTGTCTTTTGTTTCTCCCAAGGTCTTAAAGGAGTGCAAGGTATATTGTATTTCACTTACCTCTGTGTTGCAAGAGCTCTCCCTCAAGGGCTGCAGAACCATAGAGCAACTTGTATCATTACCTGATCTGCTGCAACACTTATGTTTTCCTTCCTGTGTGGAGCTAGAGATTGTCTCTAGTGTATAAAGAAAAGGAGTACTTGTGGCACCTTAGAGACTAACTTGAAGGAGATGTCTTTAAATGCAGAAGAGGCCTCTGGCCTTGCCACAGACAGGGAGAGGCAGCTGCCATTTCTCCTCCCAGATGAACTGCAAAATGTCAGTGAATTACTGTGGTGTTTCTTGTTTAATCACTCTGTCTTTCATGAAGTTATCTTAGGGACGATTGTCAGTTGCTGTAAATCAGTAGAGCTCCACAGAAGTTGATAGATTTCACCGACTAACACTGGCTGAGGATTTGTCCCAACATTTGGGTTTTTTTCAAAATAAGTAATCTAGTTTCACAAAAGCATGCTGTGCTTTTTCTGTATAAGAAAACATAATTCATTTTAATTCTAAAGTGTACCCCTTGTGTCATCAACCAGTAGAGTGCACTTGCACCGATGGTATGTGTTGGGATAGTAGCTTCTTTCAGCATGTTAGAAGTAACTATTTGCGACTGAGCTACTGATGCTACTAATTTCTCCAGTACTCTTCCTATTCTGTATTATGATACTACTTGGTTTCTATGCATTATGTATTGGCGGTGATGGGGAGAGCTGCATCATTCTGTCTAAAAGTTCTCATGTGGGACTAAGACTTTTGAATTCTTTTTTTTTTTTTTAAGGTAGCATATATAGGCCATGTTTCAAATTTGCACCCAAATGCACAGTATGCCAGTTCCCGCTGGCTATTTGGGATACTCCTGTGCTGCTCCTACTTCACAGAAATTCCTCAAGTACACAGCTTGAATTGGTTTAAAAAGTTGGTGCTTGAGCCCTGTGAATGCTGAAGAGGACCTCTGTGTCCCATATTAAAATTGCAAGGGGGCATGGGGCAAGGAAGAGAGACCCAGAACAATCCCCAGCAGAGTTTTACTAAAGGCCAAGTTGTGCCCTCATTTATGTGCTTTGCAACTCCCACTGAAATCAGTGGCAGTTATGAGTGGAAATTTTCAAAATCACTTCTAGGAATTTGGAGCCCAGTTCCTAATTACTTTCAAAGGGAATTGGATGCTTACCTGCCTTAGGCAGATACGAGTGCATATCTGGGGGGAAAAAATTGCCCAGGAGCTTTTTATTTTTGTTTTGAAAGTATCAGTGTCCATATTTTTCAAATCCTTTTTATTATTGGTTTACATGGAGTCTGTAAATTATACCTGATAAATACATTGCGTGTAATATGTAGGAAATGGAATATGGGATTGACATATAACATGTTTCTCCCCAGTTTGTAAGGGTTGAATACATATAATTATACTACAAACTAGTGAGAAACATGATTTTTTAGGATTTAATGTCCGAGTTCATGCTGTAGTGGAGATGATGTCCTGCAAAAACTGGGGATGGGGGTGAAATCAGTTCAAATAACCAAACCCCTTCCCAAAATTTAAGTTAAAAATTTGAGATTAAAAGAAATCTAGATGCATTTAAATGTACATATTTTCATTATTTCACTATTCCTTTGCACTTCTTGAATGTGGCTGGGACTGGAAAGAAAAAAAGAAGCCCAACTGCAGTGTGAAATATTACTCCTAAGGGCATTCTGTACCAAAAAATTAAAACTTCTGTGCACAATATTTTAAAATTCTGCAAAATTTTGCTAGTTTTATTTGTCAAATAAATGCAGAGGCTCCAGCATGGCAGTGGGGAGCACAGGCCACTGGCTGCATGAAGGTGGGAGATCACCCTGCAGCCCACCCCAGACACAGACTCAGTGGTGAGGATGCACCTGACCCTGACACAGCACAAGGACTGGACCTGCCCAGAAACACCCTGGGGCCCTGTTCCTCTGCACCAGGCACACCAGGTGTGGGGCAGGCAGGCTTGGGCAGGCAGAATCCAAGTGTGGAAGGGTTCAGTGTTGGGGGGATCCAGGTGTGGGGTGAGAGGATTCTATATGGGACAATCTGGGTGCAGGCAGTTCAGTAGGAGGGTCTAGGTGTGGGAGGATCTGGAGGCACAGAAGCTCTTTGGTGGGGGTTTCCATGTGCAGGGGCAATGGGACTCCGCAGGGGCTTCCAGGTGAAGGTGGTTGGGGCTCAGTGGAGGGGTCTGCATGCTGGGGTGTGGTGCTTGGTGGGGTGAGGGTCTGGGTGCAGCTAGTTGGGGGTCAGTGGCATTGGGGTCTGGATGTGGGGGCTCAGCAGGGGGGGTTGAGTGCAGGGAGCTCAGTGTGTGTGGGTGGGTGATCTGGGTGCAGGGGTGGGTGTCCGGAGGCAGGCCGTTTGGGTGCGGGGGCTCCAGATGCAGGGTTTGAGGTTCAGTGGGGTGGGGTTCAGGTATGGAGGGGTAGGTGGGTTCTGGGCTAACAGGGGGAGGCTTGGCAGGGGTGTCTGGGTATGGGAGGTCCAGATGCACAGGGGTTGGGCAGATGGGGAGCAGATCCTCATACAGAGACCCCTCCCCCACAGCAGAGAATCAATGTGGACAGGAAGCAGGGGAGGATGTTGAGCTTTCTGCAGCTGGGGGAGGTTTCTGGGGATGGGTCTGACATAGCACCAGCCACTCCTTGCAGGGGAAGAGGAAGTCCCATCCTCTCCTGCCTCCAGCGCAGCAGGGACTAGCTGATCCCGGCTCAGAGTAGGAGCCACTGGCTGGAGTCTTCCCAGTCCTGTGGTGATTTACCTCTCCCCTGGCTGCTCTGGGTGCCTGAAACAATGTACCTGTGCTGCTAGGGATTGGTGTGTGACTGCTCTTGCAGCTTCCCTTTGCTTCCCTGTCAGAAAGCTATTTTCCTGTGGGGAAACAGACATCTGCGGGGGACATGAATTCTGTGAACATGCAGTGGCGCAGCATTCCCCACAGGAGTAAAATATCATTCTCATTAGTTTTTTTGATGATTTTTAAGATCTCAAAGCTATACTACAGAGCAAGAGAGGCATCCAAATTTTTGGATCCAAACACAATCTCTGAACCTTTTCAGATTTCATCCCACTAGTATTTAAAAAGAATAGGGGCTGTGAAGTGATGATAGGGAAAATTTACATGGTTAATCTGAAAATAATACATCTATTCCGTGGGACTGTAAAATATAAATTGCCAGTGAATATGCTCTTTCCAGTCTTTAGTTGTAGGTAAATTAAAATAACATTTTTGCTTGTTTGCTTTATTGGGCCAAGTTACCTTGAACATGAGCTCGTCATTGTCCCAACCTGACAATGAACGCTTGGAGTAGAAACATTCTGGCAGAGTCTTGAGCACAGTAGGTACTTGTAATGTGTTATATTTGTGGTGATGTCTCAAATATGTTTGCACACAACTTCGAGTACTGTACAAGTGAATACACAAAACCAAAAATGATTGATAGAAAGTGCTTGATAGCATAATTTCTTGAAGTACAAAGCCTGCTACAGTCCCTGAATCATTCACAATTAATTAAAAATTGAAATCTAACTAATTGATTCTGTTTGGCTGCCAAACAAGTCTTCCTGAGGTGTAAAAAAGAATATCAGAGGCCTTCCTTGCCCCTCTAAAGCCAACACTATCTCTTTTTAGGGCTGGTCTCAGACAAATATCTTAGGATCTCTGTTTTACTTTTATTTCTCCTTCCTTTGACTGACCTTCCACTAACCCTTCAATGCACAATGGCTAAATAATATTCTCTTAGCTTGAGAACAAAATTCCCATAGGGGATTTTCAAGCATAACTTTGCTACAGAAGGATCTTATTGAATGTATAACCTTGGAGTTGAAAAAACAAAGCTTACTTTTAAAGCAGGCTTATTTCTCTAACTACTGCAGTTATCTAACAATTTCCACTTCTAACTTCTAACAAGTCTTCTAAAAATACTTAGCACTTTTCACCTTTCTACCAATATCAACTTTTCTCCTACCCTTTGAGTAAATAGTGATATCCACTTAACATTCCTGCCTCAATTTCCCCATCTGTAATGTGATTTCCCCAGGACCATAGAAAGATTTGATGCCAAAACTGTGATCTGAACTCTAGAGTTCCTGATTCCTATCCCTGTGTCTGCACCATGACACTTTCTTTTTGCATCAGACCTAGCATGTCAGCAGTTAAGAGCTTGCCAGTGTTTCCATTATAATTCTGTTATTTAGGATATGCTGTCCTGACTCTTTTTCAAATTGCACTGAGCTGGAACTTGCTATAGAAATTGTCAGATGAGAGACAATTTTTTGGGAGGGGATAATTTGATCTGAATCTAGCTGCTTATATAAAGAGGAGTAAAAAGTCATTTCTCTTCATAACATCATACTAGACATTTTTGATTTTTAAAAATTATAATGAGATTCAAGTAGCATGCTTCCACTGATATCTAGTGATAAATTCACTTGGACCAGGTGCCTCTGTTGTAGCCGATGAGTTTTCAGGAGGAACCATGTGAAATCTTGTCTGGCTGAATTTCAGCCTGTTACTTACTGAGGCCTTGGATATGCTTGATTGGCATTGGGCTGTTGCCTGAATTTGGACCAGTAAGATTTTGTGGCAAAGCAGTGTCTATTGGGGTAGTGATGGTCAATGCCTCCGTTATTTGCTAACTGTCATCCACACTGAAATGAGTGTCTGTACCCTGTAATTAGCAACTAGTCTCATGTACCCCTGTTCTACATCATGTAACTCTACTAGTTTGCTTCTGATTTACAGCAGTTTGAACAAGTCCAGAATCCGGACTCCTCTCGAAGGGCAATAATTCCCACTATCTGTCACATTTTACCATTGACAAAGAGCCACCATATATTTTCACTCTGAATGACTTACTTCTATTTTACATCAGTAGTTTTCAATCTGTGGTCCACACCTTTCTACCCATAGATGTGTCTAAGGCCCACAGACTGTGTCTACGGTTTCCAAAGGAATCTGCACCTCTGTTCAAACTCTTTTAGAGGTCTGCAAATGAAAAAAGGCTGAAAACCACTCCTTTAGATTAAGGAAACAAAACAAGAAAGAACAAAAGTAAAGTACCAGGGGGAGGCAGCAACTGTGTTTCCTTTCAGCATACTGCATCAGCTCAGACTCAAAAAATGGCAGGTTTCACAGTAGCAGCCGTGTTAGTCTGTATTCGCAAAAAGAAAAGGAGTACTTGTGGCACCTTAGAGACTAACAAATTTATTAGAGCATAAGCTTTCGTGAGCTACAGCTCACTTTATCAGATGCATCCACTGAATGCATCCGATGAAGTGAGCTGTAGCTCACGAAAGCTTAGGCTCAAATAAATTTGTTAGTCTCTAAGGTGCCACAAGTACTCCTTTTCTTTTTGCAAAATATGGCAGCTGTCTCTGCAAACAGCAGACTCCTCAAAATTTAAATGTGCTATACAGAGAGGACAAGTTAGTTTGATTTTCCATGGAAGATATTTTGAGAAAGGTGCTGGTGAGGCAGTTCTTGCATTATCTATAGACCTTGGCTTTCTGTGATCCATTTCAGCTCCTCCTTTGAGATCTCTCTCTTTTCACCCAGAGATAGAGGTACAAGAATTCTAGATGGAAACACTATTTACTGAATAAAATGCATCTATATTACTCTAAGGTTGTTCGTTATTAAATCTGCATATTATGGCAGTGTCTAAGTGAAACCCACACACCTTCTGGGTGTGATTTTCTGTCCCATCGGGTGCGGGGAGAGGATGAAAAGGGGGGAATATATATATAAAATGAGTCTGCTCTACAGCCTTAGCTAAAAGCCAGTTGGCTTTTAGCTCATGCAGTAGGGACTCATGCAATAAGCTCTAGAGCTCCCAGGTTTGAGCCTGATGACAACCAGGGTCTGTCGGCATTACATAAAGACCAGTTATTGTACTAGGTCCTGTACAAACAGGGTAATAAATGGTTCCTGCCCCAAAGAACTTAGTCCAAATGAACCAGACAACACATGGTGGGGGAAGAGATATAATGAGCAATGTGATGATAGCAAATGGCATGTTAATTCCACGATATATCATTTTTGGGGGGCGGTGGGAGGGTTAACTTAAAAGGGGATCAGCTAAATGGAAAAGGAAGAGGGTGAGAGGGGCAAGTGGGGAGTGAAGTTGAGGTGAAGACATGGAGGGGAGGAGGGAATGGCTGGAGCCACCAGCCAGGGCAGAGGATGTTGGAACTTTCTACAGCAGTGGTTCCCAAACTTGTTCTGCCACTTGTGCAGAGAAAGCCCCTGGGGCTGGGCCGGTTTGTTTACCTGCCGCATCTGCAGGTTCGTCCAATCGCGGCTCCCACTGGCCGCGGTTCGCTGCTCCAGGCCAATGGGAGCTGCTGGCAGCGGTGGCCAGTACGTCCCTCTGCCTGCGCCACTTCCAGCAGCTCCCATTGGCCTGGAGCAGCGAACCGCAGCCACTGGGAGGCGCGATTGGCCAAAGTTGCGGACGTGGCAGGTAAACAAACCTGCCAGGCCGGCCAAGGCCTTTCCCCACACAAGCGGCAGAACAAGTCTGGGAACCACTGGTCTACAGTTTTGACTGGACTATCCAGGACTTTGGCTGATTCTGCCCCTAGTGGCTGGAGTCTTTGGCTGGCTTCTCTCTGCAGTTTCCCCCCAAGGCCACGTGGGGTGTGTGTTAACCACCACTGGATCCTAGTGCCCCAGAGTGTGTGGGGTTCTGTGCTACCCAGTTCTAAGCAGAGGCATGTGTGGGGAGTGACGCATGGGTGGGGGGGGTCAAGTGCCCCCCCCCACCGATTGGCCTGCCAGTGGTGGGGAGGGAGAGAGGCTCTGTCCTTCTCTCCCTGCACCTCTCCCCAGCATATTTGGAGAGGCACCAGATATCTTTGGTTCTGAGCCCAGAAGTGTGCTGGGGATAGGGGTGGCCTTGGCTGGGCCCCATGTTGTTACCTTCTTCCTAGTGCAGCAGTTATCGTGTTAAACCTGTGGAAGGAAAGATGGCTCAGGAGTTAGGGTGATAACCTGGGACTTGGGATTCCTTGATCTACCACTGTGTGACCTTGCTCCTGTACATGGTCTGCCTTTCTGCAGGTTTTTTGTAAGACTGAGCCCTAGGGCCTTCTTTTTGTTTTTAAGAGGTGTTGTGTAGTGAATTCAGTGAGGCCTCTGCAGGATGTGGCAACATGTCCTTGGTAAACCTATGCTTATTTAAAAATAGTATTAAAAAGGAAATGGTCAAAAGCTATGTGCTATTTGCGAATGATAGTTGTAGAGTTATGTGTCTGTGTCATTGCTTGCAGAAAATTAAATTTAGCTGAATTTAGTGCAGTAGCTGGGCTGTGAATGTTACCTATTATCTGAAGAAGTATAAATGTAGTAAAATGAAATCAAAGTGATGTAAAATCAAAATATTATTTATGGGGAAGCTGTTACATCACCAGTGGCTCAGACCGAGATGGGATACTTTGGGCTTGAACCTGAAATCAAAACTTCTCACAGATCGTTCCCCCGTTGTAATATTTTTGCTCTTTGGACTCAAGCACTCGAGAGTGGAAAAGCCACGAATAAAAAGACCTCTGCTATGACCTTTTGGCTGGATATCAAAAACTATAAGAGCATGTCTTTCTTTTCATGATGGCTTTGAAACCATAGAAAAGATATAATAGTTTATATATTTTAAAAAAGCAAAAGACACCAAGAAAATAACACCCTTTAGCACAGGTCTTCAAAAACTTCAGCATGGCCCCTTTCCCTCCATGTTTCTTCATCATGTTTAGATTAAGAAACAAGAGAGTCATTATTCTACAACATGCTATTCCTGTAACATTCATTTTAATTTTTGTTTTTAGAATCTTTTACCCAGTGCTGTAAAGAGACTGAAAAACACCAGCCTCAGGCATTCTTGATTTCCTGCTCTTCACAAGTACTGTATTCATCTCTTAAATGTAATATATTTATAATCAGGGCCAAGACAGCATGATCCTATTTGAGTCTAAATAAGGGAAACCGGATTTGGGGGCTTTCTGGTTTAAATGAGAGGCAGGACATCCATCCATCAAGGCTTTAGTTGCAAGTTAGTTAATCTCTTTAGGTTTTCTCTCTTCTTTTTTTTTTATTACTTAAAAAAAAATCAGAATGCCCTATAGCAAAATTCCAAGGGAATCTAGAAATTGCATCTATGCACAATTCTGCCTTCATTTACACCAATGAAACTTCAGTGACTTCAAATCCTTAGAGCAGTCTCTTTCTCACCAATTCGGCAAAGAAAATAAAACTCAGTCTTGTGGCTTATTAGACTTTCAAACCCACATCATTAAGTATAAGATTTATCTCCTCATTGCCACCAATTTGTGCAGTTTTGTCACTCCCCTCAATGCTGAAACCTCAGTAATTAAAAACTCAAACTGTTGTTGGCTGTTCAAAGGTGTCTCTAACATCTGTGTGTGAAGAATATATTTGTTTTTCCGTCTCATAGGATTCAGGATTCGCTGTCTCAGTAAATATATCTCTGTATGCCAACTTCAATCACATCCATGCTAGTCTATAAACATCTTCTTCTCTAGTCTCCTGCCCATATCTCTTTTAACTGTTTCCACTGGATAAAGATGTAATCCCTTTCAGTAAATTGAATAATCCTTAAAAGCCAGAACGGACCAAGTAAACTGCACACTGCTTACTTTATTGATTGTATCAAATAGAAATCAAATCTCCAGAGTACATTTAAAAAAACCCAGACAAACGCAAGCAAAACCCCAGCAACACAACCATGTTGTTTCTCTTAGTGGTGTCATCGCTTATTTGCATATCACTTTCCTTCCTTCTTGTTACAAGGTGTTCTGTCTTTGAGATGAAATGAGCAAGGGATAAACTAATTAACTAACCAGCAGTGATCTACAGTCTCAACACCTTGCATTCTTGAAGATTGATCCCATTTTGAATTCCTTGCCATTTCCCTCCAGGGAAATAAAGATTGCTGCCTATTAAGGATGGGGACAGAAAAAGGCACCTTCACTGGAGACAGCCTGTACAAGAAAATAATACTGTAATCATTCCCTCCAATCAGCTGAAAAGGATTAAATCTTCTGCTTCTAAAGTAATGTTCCAATTGAGCCTTGGGGAAGAATAATTCATGATTAGGGAGAAGGCTAGTCTAGCAAATGTGAACATTATGTCCATTACTTAAACACACTTCCTGGGCTGACTGCTAATGTACCCAGGGGACTTTGCAGCAGCAGCAACTGATAGGAGCAATGAAATAGGCCGACAAGGACAAGAAGTATTATCATCTGCATTCAACAGCACTACATAGACTTTACCACTGTTAAATCACTGCCTTTGGTAAATAGTCCAGATAACTCATTTTAATAGAAGAATTCTTCTCTTCTTTTATGTGTATTAAACAACAGACTCTTATGAGCTGTGGCAGTGTATTGATTCCTGGGAAAGCAGCGTGAATACCAATTCTGTAATGTATGCTGTTTTGTGACTCTGGCTGTATTTGTTATGCATAGTGTATTAAACATTCAATAGCTCAATTTAATCTTTGCAGCCAAATTGCGCAGCACATCATGTCAGATAGTGGCTGTTTCATATACACAGCCCATCTGCTTCCTGTTCTATTATTCATTCAGCAGACAAAGTTTCTGCAGCCTTAGGTTACCCTGTATATATGTACAAACGCACACGTAGTTTTCAGGGTTCACGGAGATTTATGTGATGATAGGGTATGTGCATGGATCTATTCACTTTTAGGAGTAATGGGAGAATCTTTCCAAATTCTTGTCCGTAGTGTTTTCAGAAATTTCTGGTATTTAATAATATACTCGAGCATTTGAAAATAAAAGAAAGGGTCTTAAGATCTTCAGGTGGTATAAATTGCCCCAACTTCATTGATTCCGAAGCTATTTATACCAACTTACTCCAGCTATAGATTAAGTAAGACTCTGAACTGTTTTGCCCTATAGGAAATTGGAGTGCAATTTCTCCCACCAATTAGATTGTGCTTACAGCTCATAGGTATGGGTGGGGGTGGGACTAAAAATGAATCTCAAATCTTTTGACTGGGATTTTTTTTTCTCTTTAGCACTTTCTCTAGTGGAGTGGAGGACACTAGGTACTCTGGGACATGGTTACTTTGACTCAGATCTTTATAGTGCAGTGTGGATGCAAGAGCCCTAGGTTTGAGCACAGGTTAAAAAAGTCTTAACATAGGGTTAAAGTACAATGCTCAAGCCCAGGGTTCCCTGATGCAGATAAGAGAAGGGCAAAGAACCCCCAAATTATCTTTAACCTAAGAAAACAAATGAGCTGGCCCTTTTGGACTTTTTAGGAGATCCGGAACAAGGCTGTGGTCAGCCATCTTGTTAGAAGGAGGTGTGGTAAGAATCCTTTGTTGAATCAAGACTGTAGGTTTTTTTAAGTCTTGGTCACTAGAAAGAGTTTTTCACTTTGAAATGGTTGTAAGCAAATCAGACTTGTACTTGAACTCATTCAAAACCTCTATCTTTGATTAAATCAACTTGTTTTACTTTTTTTCCTAAATCAGTGGACTTGAAATGATTATTCACTCCAGTTAAAGCAACAAGCTGCTGTGCTTTTGTCTCTTTAAAGGAGTCAAAGGCCTAATTTCTCTATTGAATGTTCCAGGAGAGGGTTGGACATTTAAGGGAAGATGGTTTTGGAGCAACCTAGGACTGGGGATGTGTTGGGGTCACTTGGCTAGAAGTAACCAAAGCTAGTGGAGACCAGAATGTGGCTGGGATGTAACAAGCAAGCTGCTGGAATCCGAGTACTGAGCCAAAGCTGTTTACCCCGCAGACACTCCGTGCATATTGTATGCTGGCTGGGAGCACCCAGAGAGGGAGCTACAGCAACATATCATTTTAACAGGTTTCAGAGTAGCAGCCGTGTTAGTCTGTATTCGCAAAAAGAAAAGGAGTACTTGTGGCACCTTGGAGACTAACAAATTTACTAGAGCATACGCTTTCTCACGAAAGCTTATGCTCTAATAAATTTGTTAGTCTCTAAGGTGCCACATATCATTTTAAGGCACTCTGTGTTACAGGGTAAGTTGTGACATAACCTCTCGCTGGTCTGGGTTGAACCCCAAAACATGACCAGAGAATTACTACTACTTATATCACAGGAGCACCTACAGCCCCCAACACATTGCCTGTGCCAACACATTGCAAGAGACTGTTCCTGCCCCAAGGAGCTTATTATTTAGATAAGTGGTTCTCAGCCTTTTTACCATTGTGGTGCATATGCAGCTCTCTGAGTTGTGTGAGCTGAATCCACAGAGAGAGAGAGAGAGAGAGAGAGAGAGAAAATATATACACACGCCCACAAAAAAAAACCTGTATGGCCCTGAGGACGTCACATGAGCTGCAGTTATGTGTTGATTGGGCCGCACGCAGCCTGCAAGTTGAAAACCACTGATTTAAATAGATGCAAGTGGGGGAGTAATCCCGCTATTTTGGGGAACTTTCCTGGCTTCTGCACTACCCTGGTGAAGTGGGCTAGTGAAAGGATCTGAGCCGTCGCTCTAACTTCCTTTACCCAGTGGCTTCCCTGCCCTTGAGGACTGCCCTTCCACTCTCCTGTCTGGCAGAGTCCTCGTAACCCCAAAAAGGCTGGGCCCAGGATTCCTGGGGGCTCAACCCCCAACCCTGCTGTGGTCACCTAGGACAGGGGCTAGGGTGTCCCCACTCCGGGGTACTCTCTCTGCACTAGGCACTCCTCTGATCATTACATACAAGTTAAAGCAAATGCAAGTTATTTAATCATCAATTACTTTTAAAAAGAATAAGGAAAAATGGGAAAGGTTAAAGGAAACACATCAACCCGCTCTGTGGCAGGGAACATCACAAACAGTGTCTCTGGAATGTCAGGGCAGTTCACAGTCTGTTCCTTATAAGTCCCAGACCTTCTTCTCAGGCCCTGGCTGTGCTGCAGGGATGCTGTGAGTTGGACACTTGGCTCTGGTGGTGGCCACATGCTTTCAGGCTCTAAAGACCCTTCTTCCCAGTGTCGCCCCCACCCTGTCAGGGTTATGATCCAAACCTGGCCTGTAGAGCCTCTTGGCTGAGGTGTCTCCCTGTGCTGGGCCCGCTGCCCAGGGTCCCCGTCGCTCTTCCCAGCTGATCGCTGCACCCAGCTCCGACTGCTCCAGCCCCAGCTCCACCACTCTGTCTCAGCACAGTTTCTGCTGTTGCTGCTGCTCTGCCTTCAGCTCCCTGGGCTGCTTCTCTGGCCTCTCTGCCTCTGGTTGCCACAGCTCCGCTCCCAGGACAGGTCTGCTCTGCAGGCTGCCCCCGTGACTCTGCTCCCAGCACTGACCTGCCCCGTGGGCTGCCCCTCTGGCCCTGGCCACCGCTGTTCTCCTCCCAGGGCAAGTCTGCTCTCTCAGGGCTGTGCCTCTGGCTTTGGGGCTGCAGCTCTGCTCCTAGGACAGGGTCTGCTCTCTCTGGATCTGGCACAGCTCTGCTCCCCAGGTCAGCTTGGACCCCTGCTTTCTCCTTAGCTCGGCCCCACTCTGGCTGACTCAGGCAATTCTAGCTCACACAGAGGACGGGACCCCCCATGGCCTCCTGATTAGCCTGCCTGCCCGCCCTGTCATTCAGGCTGACCTGGAGCATTGGCCTCTCCCCATTGTTCCTTGGGGCTGTCAGTCTCAGGGTCCTGATTCCCCATAGACCCTTCCCCCTTTTTAGTACTGGGAGCTAGCAACTAAAACACCCCCACTGAATGTTAGTAAGAGGGCAACAGTCCCCTTACATTGATAAGAGATACAGGGAGGTGAAGTGAGTTGCCCACGGTCACACAGCAGGTCAGTAGTAGAGTTAGGAACTGAGCTCTAGTTTCCTGAGACCTCATTAAATGCCCTGCCAACTGAACTGGGCTGTGACAGAACTCTCATGTGATTCTTGTCTTCCCAATCTCCTCCCACAGGTTTTCCACAGGAGAGGGTAATCTAGGCCAGTGAGTGGGTTCTCACTTATCTCAGTCTAGGTGCCCTATAATTAATCTGTGTGAGAGTCGGGAGGGAAAGAGGTCACAGCTTCAGTTTTTTTATCTCTGAAATTAATTTAAACAGTAAGACACTCCTTGGCACGGAATGTGTTTGGGCACTGTCATATCTCAGCTGCATTATGAACCCTGAGGCAGAGAAGTGTTTCTATGCTTCTGCTTCTTAGTAACAAATTAGTTCAGTGATTTGAGAGATTTGGCCAGTTTATAAGTGATCTTGAGCCTGTGATACTTGGAGCACAATAAAATAAAATTGATGATTTTGTGCTGGACCGAGAGAGCACTATCTATTATGTCCAGCAGTTAATACTTAAAGTGACACTAATTTTCCCTAGCCAGGAGCTGCCCCAGTTGGCTTAAAGAATGTAATGTGGGTATAAAACACTTCAGCCTTCAAAAGGGCAACTCTTCCTTTTGGAAAATAAAAACTATTAATACTAATAGCATTTCAGTGAACTTCTGAGAAATGATGAAACCTGTTTAAAAGAATCAATCAAAAGGTAACCTGACATAAGAATTAATCAGTTTACTGAACTAATTTCCCATGTTTCAAAACAAACAATATTTCCTGAAAACCAATGCTTGCTTTATATTAAAAGCATTCATTGATTAAGCCTTGCAGGTGAGTAATGTCGTCTTATCCATTTTGTGAGTGGGTAAACATGAAATGAGTGACGTACTGAAAGTTACCCAGGAAGTCAAAGGGTGGAGGTAGAAACAGAACCCAGGAGTCCTGATGCCTAGTCCTTGTTCTCATCATTTTTCTGAGCACCCTCTTAGGGGTATCAATAGTACATTTTTTTTCAGTTTTCTATTATCACTCATAACAATGCAATATAATAGATCTTTGGCACATAGCCAACTTCTTTCTTCTTTCTTATCAGTCAGTCTTTGGCTTGTAAATACCAGGCATGTGCACGTTACAGTGCTGCCATGATTATTCAATTTTACATAAAATCTACAGTGTATTTCACTTTTAACCATTGAAGAGCTGGCTATAAACAACTCTAGTTCATTTAGTACCTCTAAAAGTCACTAAGTGAATTTAGTGATTAATGATAATCGATTATGTCTTGTTGGCTTATTTGTCACAGTTGAGTTGTGCTGATGTAAGTCCAGCTGTGCTTAATTAGCTCCTGCGATTTAGAAAACAATATTTAAAGATATACTCATAATGAAATGAGCCCTTTTTTTGTTATGCAGCCTGCTGGGCTTTTTGTTATGAGCCCAGCCATGAGAATGTGACTTTTTTTTTGGTTGTTCCATTAATTGCAAAGAAATATACTTTAAAATTAGATTTAAAAATAGTAGGTATATAACCAATTACTCCTGTTTTACTCACAATTGGCAACAGAGACATTACACTCTGTCACATCACATGATGTTAGTGCACCTAGTTAATATTTTTATTTGTTTATAGAGTACAAAGCACAAAATTTTAATGATATAGAAATGACAATGCCTATGCCTCAAGGAGCTTAAGGAAACAGAAACAGGTCTTGTCCCTTTCTAAGGCTGCTCTGCACTACTCTGGCAGCACAATGCAACCTTAAAGTCATCTTAAATGGCTGCCTGGGAATTCTAGCTGTATGCTACACCCTCATAACCCATGGTGGAGGGAGCATGACCATAGCAGGGGGGCATGGCCGGCGTTCTAAAACATCTTGGAATTCCTAACTGCCAGAGTACTGTGGTGTAAAGCCACTTTGGCCTTCCCTCCCCTAACTATGTCAGGCACGGATGGAACTCTGTCTGGATCTTACCCAAGAAATACGTTGCATCATGTGAACACTTGTTTTATTGATCTATTTTAGAAGTGTTTTTTATGCTGGTGCAGAGTTCTCATAAGACAGCACTGTACTCTGAGTACAATCTGAAATCCATGCTACACCTTGCAAGAGAGAATGGGGTCTTCATATCTACTGGTGATTTTGTGTGTGTGTGTGTGTGTGTGTGTGTGTGTGTGTGTGTGTGTGTGTGATGTAGACCCCCTGAGAATGGTACCAAGACCAGCTACTCATGTCATGTAACCCACTAAATAGCTATCACCCAGCTCATAAAAATTTTGAATCTGTAACTATTAACGTAAATTGGAGTTGAATCAGTCAATTGAAGGTGAAAGGCCCCATGTGTTACTGATCACCTGAATCATCTGTTATTGCTAAAGTAAACTTTGGCAAATCTTCCATTATTTCAAAAATAAAACCCCAAATTCACATTCTAACAACAAACATGCACATTCCTCTTGTCCCTGTCCTCCCCCACTTTTTTCTGATTTTAAATAATCATTCGTCATTACCACAAATTGATTTTAAGATAGAGTTAGAAGGGGGGTTCCAAAGAGGATGGAGCCAGTTGTTTTCAATGGTGGCAGATGACAGAACAAGGAGCACTGGTCTCAAGTTGCAGTGGGGGAGGTCTAGGTTGGATATTAGGATACACTATTTCACTAGAAGGGTGGTGAAGCACTGGAATGGGTTACCTAGGGAGGTGGTTGAATCTCTATCCTTAGAGGTTTTTAAGGCCCAGCTTGACAAAGCTCTGGCTGGGATGATTTAGTTGGTGTTGGTCCTGCTTTGAGCAGGGGGTTGGACTAGATGACCTCCTGAGGTCTCTTCCAACCCAAATCTTCTATGATTCTATACCACAAATTGATTTTAAGATAGAGTGAAAGGTGGTGATGGGCAATTATTGGAATACTTGCTATCTACAGTAAGTCAGTGACCCACCATGTTTAAATGATAATGACAGATATGAGGACTGCTTGAGGGGTAAATTATAAGTTCAGGTAGCTTTGTGGGTGCTACTCAGTGTTTGGTAGTTTTTCCAGTCACAGGTGCACTCCTAGCATGTCTAGTGACTGCAGTTAGGGGAAAAGACAGTGGTGCTTGCAAGGGAGATCTGGAGTGCGTGGTATAGTGATACTACTAGTTTATGCTGTACCATATATACTGTACTTAATGCTGTCAGAATGCAAAGAGATCGACAAGCACTGGTCCTGAGTAAACCAGCCAATGGCAACACCCACACTGACTCTAATGGGATGGTTTGGCTTAGATATCCAAGTAGCATTGTTTTCTGACATTTCTGGGTATATTTGTCTTCGGTGCTGCTTTCATCCTAAATTTGAGACCTGCAGAAATAGAGTATAAATCCCGCCCCCCACCGCAAAACACACTCTGAATGATTAAATTGATCTTGCAATGTGCAAATGTGTGCATATTATCAATATGAGCTCTGATTTTTACATTTGATAGAATCTGCACTCTGACTTGCACTCTGACTTGTGACTGCTAATGTGACCTGATCATATCACCGAGAGTCTTCTTTATAATGAATTGAACCTTGATTTCAGTTAGGTGTTTTATGTATTCATGTTACAATAACCTGCTGAGCTAGCAGGTTGTATGAGTGCAGCTCTCCAAGAATCATTACAAGGCAAATATTTTTTTTCCTCTATAGGAATAGATAGGGGAGATTTTCTATGTGGAAGTGATTTCTCATACATTCCAGTTGAAATCAGGAAACTTTTAAACTAAGATTAAGAATCTGACTGAAAATGATGACCATCATTTTAGCTTCCTTTTTGAATCAGGGTCAAGCCATTCAGGGTCAAATGCATAAAGGTTAGCAGCAACTGGACATCTAATATAATGAATGCCAGTGAAAATGAGGTCGGATCCGAGGCTAAAATAGGGAAAAACAAGCTAAAAATTACTTAGACAAGTTAGATGTCTTCAAGTCACCAGGGCATGATGAAATACATCCTAGAATACTCAAGGATCTGAACTATTAGTGATATCTGAGACCATTAGCGATTTATCTTCAAAAAGTCATGTAAGATGGAGAGATTCCAGAGGACTGTGCCCATCTATAAAAAGGGAAATACAGGGAATTACAGACTAGTCAGCTTCACTTCAGCACCTGGAAAGATAATAGAGCAAATAGTTAAGCAATCAATTTGCAAACACCTAGAAGATAATAAGGTGATAAGTAACAGCCAGCATGGATTTGTCAAGAACAAATTATGTCAAAACAACCTAATAGCTTTCTTTGACAGGGTAACAAGCCTTGTGGATGGGGGGAAGTGGTAGATATGGTACATCTTGAGTTTAGTAAGGCTTTTATACTGGCTCACATGACTGTTTCATAAACAAATTAGGGAAATACAATCTAGATGGAGCTACTATAAGATGAATGCATAACTAGTTGGAAAACCATTCTCTGAGAGTAATCATCAGTGGTTCATAGTCAAGGTGAAAGGGCATATCAAGTGGGTTCCCACAGGAATCAGTTCTGGGTCTGGTTCTGTTCATTATCTTCATCAGTTAGTTAGATAATGGGAGAGAGAGTAAACTTATAAAGTTTGCAAATGATACCAAGCTGGGAGGGATTGCAAGGGCTTTGGAGGATAGGATTAAAATTCAAAATTATCTGGAGAAAGGATCTGAAGTAAACAGGATGAAATTCAAAAAGGACAAAGTATTCTACTTAGGAAGGAACAGTCAGTTGCATGCCAACAAAATGGGAAATGACTGCCTAGGAAGGAGAACTGGAGAAAGGGATCTGGGGGTCATAGTGAATCACAAGTTAAATATGAGTCAACAGTGTAACATTGTTGCTTAAAAAAAGTGAACATCATTCTGGAATGTACTATCAGGATTCTTGTAAGCAAAACACAAGAAGTAATTCTTCTGCTCTACTCCATGCTAATTAGGCTTCAACTGAAGGATTGTAGTCCGTTCTGGGTGCCATATTTCAGGAAAGATGTGGACAAATTGGAGAAAGTCGAGAGAAGAGCAACAAAAATGATTAAAGGTCTAGAAAACATGAACTATGAGGGAAGATTTGAAGAAATTGGGTTTGTTTAGTCTGGAGAAGAGAAGACTGAGAAGGAACATCACAGTTTTCAAGTACATAAAAGGTTGCTACAAGGAGGGAGGAAAAATTGTTCTCCTTAACTTCTGAGAATAGGACAAGAAGTAATGGGCTTAAATTGCAGCGAGGGCGGTTTAGTTTGGACCTTAGGAAAAACTTCCTGTCAGGGTTGTTGTCATCCTAGCATATGCGCCACATGTCTCAGGTGGCCCGTAACCAGGATTCATCACCGAATTTGGTCCACTGGTTGGATTATTAGCTTGCCTGGGCTGGGTACTGATGGGGAGTGCAATGTGAATGCTAATCCATGCCCCCTTGTCAGGGAATTGGAACAAATTGCCCAGGGAGGTTATGGAATCTCCATCATTGGAGATTTTTAGGAGCAGGTTAGACAAACACCTGTCAGGGATGGTCTAGATAATATTTAGTCCTACCATGAGTGCAGGGGACTGGACTAGATGCCCTCTCAAGCTCCCTTCCAGTTCTACAATTCTATAATTCCTAGTATATTTTTCTTGTCATCAAAATGTCCGACACATATGGTCAGTGTGAGTCAAACAGCTCCTCTTTCTTTAATGAAAATCTTTTAAAATTTTTCAGTAGGTCCCCCAACCCCCCTTTTTTTTGTGGCTTCAAATAAAACTAAAAATCTTGCACTCTTGAACTACCTCCAGGGTCAAATGCATAATGTAACAGCTTACCTCCTGTTTGATTTCCAGCCCTAGACCCTCTGGGGATATATCTTTATTGTTACGGCATTGCCTTGTAGCACTACAGGCTAACAGATCAATTCAGCCTTCAAAGCATCCTATCACTTGTCGATATGAAATTCTAGCAATTACTGAAGTGGGATGGCTGCAAAGCAGCTGAAAAACATTCCCTATTGATTGGCTCATTGCTCCAGAGTATGATGAACTTGTTTAAGAAAAATTGATCTGACACATTGATTTTTTTTATCAAGGAATCTTATGAATGCAATTTAAGTCACAAAATGTTTTGCCCTGCAGATTTTTTTCCCCATAAGAATTTAGTGTAACAAAGGGGAAAAACAGAAGTATGGAAAATTATTCTGAAAACTTTTCTCAAGTTTTATTGGTTACTTTGGAATTTCCCCCCTGTCCCACCCTCTCCTTTTAATTGTTTTTGCTTCAGTACTGCACAGTGCACAGGAAATGGTTAGTTTCATAATCCAAACTGCCCCCAAATACATATTACAATGCTGCCTCCTTCACTGACTGATAAGCCTCCATACTCTTGCTGCTGTTAAAATTATTTGTATTGCAGTAGAGCCTTAGGAAGCCATATATGGATCAGTACATCATTGTGCCAGGAGATGCACAAGGTATTGTTCATACTCAGATTATGGTTCAAGGAGTACACAATTCAGATAGATATTGCAGCATATGCAGTTTTATTACATTGAATGAAATCTGGCACTGCAGGGGTGGCTGGGTGTGTTTGCACATATTTTGTTTGGACCACAAAACTAGGTATGAAATAAACGTGGAACAGAATTGAAATACTGCCCCTATCCAACAAAACACTTGCAAGAAGAATGCATGTTGCTCTTTTGATGCCACAAACCCATTCCCAAAAGTTGTGTGTTCAGGAATGGTATGGCTAGATGTGGCATCAAAACAGAATGGCAGTACTGCCATGCAGTGTGGAAGGATGTGATATTGCAAATGACCCCATCCATGAAGTCTTCTAACCACTCACATTTATAAGCACCTGAAGTTTCTGAGTCTGTTTGGCCCATTTGTGTCCTAAATCTCTTCATTTGGGGTCTATTCACTCCTTGATATATAAGCACAATTCTCCCCTTGATGTGTATTAATGGAACCTATGTGGCCCTACAGGGCCGACCCACAACATTTTGGCACCTGAGGTGGGGAGCTCAAATGATGCCCCCATGCCAACGCACTTGGGCCAAAACTTTGAAAGGCCTCAATTCTGCCTTCTACGTGTTCTACTCCTCTCATGGTACTGCTCTGCTACCTACCCCAATAAACTTAACAACTTAAAATGCCTTGTTCAAAAATTTTAAGTAACACTTAACTTTCAAATGTCTGAATGGCAAATGTAACTTTTCTTTTGATGGGGCGTCCAGGATTTCCAGGTTTATGGATCTTGGGTAACGCTCGAAACTACTACATGCCACAAGGGGCCACAACAGTGGTTCCCTTAACCCACCCAGCAATATTGTTAATCTGTCCAACTATACTCTTAGCCCAGCTGAAGAATCTATCCTATCTCGGGGCCTCTCCTTTTGCCCCTGAACCCCCACAAACATGATACAGTTCTGTGGTTATATAGAATCCTATTTTTGACGTCCATCATCTCAGGCATTGGCACCCTGACAGCAGGATTGTCTTGCTATGTAGACTCCCTCCTCAGGCCCTATACTACCAGCACTCCCAGCTATCTTCGAGACACCACTGACTTCCTGAGGAAACTACAATCCATCGGTGATCTTCCTAAAAACACCATCCAAGCCACTATGGATGTAGAAGCCCTCTACACCAACATTCCACACAAAGATGGACTACAAGCCATCAAGAACAGTATCCCCGATAATGTCATGGCTAACCTGGTGGCTGAACTTTGTGACTTTGTCCTCACCCATAATTATTTCACATTTGGGGACAATGTATACCTTCAAATCAGCGACACTGCGATGGGTACCCGCATGGCACCACAGTATGCCAACATTTTTATGGCTGACTTAGAACAACGCTTCCTCAGCTCTCATCCCCTAATCCACCTACTCTACTTGTGCTACATTGATGACATCTTCATCATCTGGACCCATGGGAAAGAAGCCCTTGAGCAATTCCACCATGATTTCAACAATTTCCATCTCACCATCAACCTCAGCCTGGACCAGTCCACACAAGAGATCCACTTCCTGGACACTACAGTGCTAATAAGCGATGGTCACATAAACACCACCCTATATCGGAAACCTACTGACCGCTATTCCTACCTACATGCCTCTAGCTTTCACCCAGATCACACCACACGATCCATTGTCTACAGCCAAGCTCTATGATATAACCGCATTTGCTCCAACCCCTCAGACAGAGACAAACACCTACAAGATCTCTATCATGCATTCTTACAACTACAATACCCACCTGCTGAAGTGAAGAAATGGATTGACAGAGCCAGAAGAGTACCCAGAAGTCACCTACTACAGGACAGGCCCAACAAAGAAAATAACACAATGCCACTAGCCATCACCTTCAGCCCCCAACTAAAACTTCTCCAACGCATCATCAAGGATCTACAACCTATCCTGAAGGCCGACCCATCACTCTCACAGATCTTGGGAGACAGGCCAGTCCTTGCTTACAGACAGTCCCCCAACCTGAAGCAAATACTCACCAGCAACCACACATCACACTACAGAACCACTAATCCAGGAACCTATCCTTGCAACAAAGCCCATTGCCAACTCTGTCCACATATCTATTCAGGGGATACTATCATAGGGCCTAATCACATCAGCCACACTATCAGAGGCTCGTTCACCTGCGCATCTACCAGTGTGATATATGCCATCATGTGCCAGCAATGCCCCTCTGCCATGTACATTGGTCAAACTGGACAGTCTTTAGGTAAAAGAATGAATGGACACAAATCAGACGTCAAGAATTATAACATTCAAAAACCAGTTGGAGAACACTTCAATCTCTCCGGTCACTCGATTACAGACCTGAGAGTGGCTATCCTTCAACAAAAAAACTTCAAAAACAGACTCCAACGAGAGACTGCTGAATTGGAATTAATTTGGAAACTGGATACAATTAACTTAGGTTTGAATAGAGACTGGGAGTGGATGGGTCATTACATAAAGTAAAACTATTTCCCCATGTTATTCCCCCCCCCCGCCCCATTGTTCCTCAGATGGTCTTGTTAACTGCTGGAAATGGCCCACCTTGATTATCACCACAAAAGGTTTTCCTCCTTTCCCCCCTCTTTCCTGCTGGTAATAGCTCATCTTAAGTGATCACTCTCCTTACAGTGTGTATGATAAAACCCATTGTTTCATGTTCTCTGTGTGTGTATATAAATCTCCCCACTGTATTTTCCACCGAATGCATCCGATGAAGTGAGCTGTAGCTCACAAAAGCTTATGCTCAAATAAATGTTAGTCTCTAAGGTGCCACAAGTCCTCCTTTTCTTTTTGCGAATACAGACTAACATGGCTGCTACTCTGAAACCTGTGAACATTTGTGTCTATGTATCTCAGGAGAGCTCCTTCCTGCTGAGATAGAAAAGTTTCCTTTGTTTTCTTTCTTTCTTCTGAATGCTTCCCCAGAGGGGCATTTTCCTCTTTAACTCATCACTGCTGTTCTGTGCCAGCTATAGTGACTCTCAACATTCAGTTGAAGGGGACCAATAGAGCAGGCTGGTAGCAAGGCCTGAGTGAGGCGTCTTAAGGGCCTAACTGGCTCCTACTACTTCAGTGGACTGCCTGTTCTCCTCAAGTGGGTTCAGGGAAGCAGCAGGAAACAGGAAGCTCCCTGAGAAGCTGGTGTCAATCAGTCCAGGCTCCTGGGAGTGCTAGATTTCAGAGTAGCAGCCGTGTTAGTCTGTATTCGCAAAAAGAAAAGGAGTACTTGTGGCACCTTAGAGACTAACAAATTTATTAGAGCATAAGCTTTCGTGAGTCAACTGTAGCTCACAAAAGCTTATGCTCTAATAAATTTGTTAGTCTCTAAGGTGCCACAAGTACTCCTTTTCTTTTTGGGAGTGCTAGAGAGGTACCTAAGAGGCTCCTCCTCCTCTCTCTCCCTGCAGCGCCTGCTGCTTTCTGTTATTCCCTCTCACCTTTTCTCCTGCCAGCCTGTTATGTCTCTTGTGCCCTCCTTCCTCCAGCACAGCACTCCACCATCTCTGTGCATCTAGAGCAGAGAGAGTCCATATGCACCAGCAGCAGACACAATATTCTACACTCTGGGCCTAGTGGTGCCCCCTCCCAGTCTGGCACTTGAGGCAGCTGCCTCAGTTCGCCTCATAGTAAGGCCACCTCTGTGCCCCTATATGGCTCTCCAGTGATTACAAGTAAAACTGCTTTCTAAGTGTCAGTGTTTCTGCTTTAATTCAGTACCCATAAAAGTACTGAAGCTGCGAAGACAATGGAACCAGAACACACACACAACTTCAAGTTGTTGGTTTTGTTACTAAATCAGAGCCCTCCTTTTTAAAGTACTTCCCAGATAGCACACGGGCTCTTTTCAATACAAGGCTCTGCTTTCAGCAAAATTGTTAATTATAGATCATAATAAGCTGTTAGAAGCAAAACACACACATAATTTGAAAGTGAAATGAGGCAGAGTACATAGATGAAGCAATTGTTTGTTTAAGAGGTGATTAGCAGCAGCAAAACAAGCAAACTGATACTTGAACCTGAAAGAAATTACACCCATTTGGAATCGTTAAACTATTTGCTTATTTGTGCATGGCAAAGGTAAATGCATAATAGTGTCAGTTTTTTTTCTCACTGTGTGCTGAGTAGTTCAGCTGATATGTGCCATGTTTCAACTAACATGGTATTAAAAGAATATCGTGTCACAGGGAGGAAAAGGGGAAGTGCCTCAGTTTCACAGAGGAAACCAAGTGAGATTTAAATTGTTCTGTACTATGATAAATTATAAGTCTTTAAAGCCGCTGTAATCACGGAATGAACAAAACAGTCTGCCTTGGCTAATTATGCCTTTTGGTCTCTGTCACTTTCAAGTTTATCCCCATAAATGTTACACAGTGTGCTTGTTCTCTATGTGAAGGAGTGTTAATCTTAGTGCAAAACACTGATTTCCTGCAAGGGTAAGTGAGCCAAGAAATATTATGAGTTCAGATCAAGCTCTATACCATCAAGTTTATCTGAACCACTTATCCAGTTAAGTGTTGATTTTAAATGTGAATGTAATCTGACTTTCATAGGATGGTTGCGTTTGAAATGGAATATGGCATTCAGATTCCACCATGGTGATAGCCCTACAAATACACAGGATAGACAGATAATTAGAATTTATTAATTGAGACTATAAATTACAACTCTCCGACAATAATGGTTTTAGATTTTACATAATTAATTTTCTTTTTATCTCCATTCACAACCCTTAAGATTTCTCTCTTTCATGGAAAAGTGAAGAGTAATTCATATTTTTGTTTTAATCACACATGCTCATGAAAGGCTACTTTTGTGCAAAATTATGTTCTTGTAAAAATTTTGAAACAAAGCAGAAGTAGCGAAGCCTATTGAGGACTGCATCCAAGTCCCCAGGCCTCCATCTTCAACAAGGGCTGTGATTATATTTTCTGCCAACAGATCTTAGTTCCTTTCTAGCAACTATTATCTTCTTTGTGAGTGTGGCCTACTTCCTCCTCACAGGAATTTTTGGAAGCATATATCATCTGGGGGCTCCCCCAGACAAGCCTGTGAAAACAAATCAGTGGTTTCTGCCAACTCCCTTAAAAAAAATCTCACAAATCTTAGTGAGTAAACAGTCGAACCTCCGTAACTCTGAAATGTTCGTAACTCTGAATAAAACATTATAGTTGTTCTTTGAAAAGTTTACAACTGAACATTAACTGAACGCAGCTTGGAAAATTTGCTATGCTGCTGCTTTTAATCATCTTAATTTAAATGAAACAAGCACAGAAACAGTTTCCTTACCTTGTCAAATCTTGTTTTACACTTGCCCTTTTTTAGTGGTTTACGTTTAACACCATACTGAATTTGATTTTTTTTTTTTGTCTCTGCTTCCACCTGATTGCTACTTTCTTTCCAATTGAGGTGTGTGGTTGACTGGTCAGTTCATAACTCTGGTATTCCTAACTCTGAGCTTCTACTGTACTGTTGTGTCAGCCACATTACTGATGTGAACCATTACACAAAAATAAAGCCAGTGCCTGTCTTAAAATTTTAGTCTAAGGCTGTTCATGGAAATAGCAATTTGTAAATGAATATTAGAGAATGTTTATACCAGACCTGATTCAGAGTTACATGAATCCAGTCAGGTCTTGACTACACAAGCAAGGTCTTTAACCCTAACTCTTCATTGTGGTAACAATGGTGAAAGCTGTAGGATAAACTGCATTCAGGCATTTTAGTACCATGTGGTCTAAACTTACTAAGTGAAACTTGTCTTATTCAAGGGACTTCCGAAAAAAAGTTGCTTAACGGAAGTGATACTCTAATAAAGTTGGAAATAATTCAATGCATTATGTGGGTGGATGCTTTTGGGTCTATCTCTCTCTCTCTCTTATAATAGAAGTATGAGTAACTAGGGCTGCTTTTTCTAGATGTTTCACTGAGTGTATTGTGCTGGAGATTAAGCAGCTCTCAGGGAATATATCTTTGATGTATGGGCAGTTACAAATCTCACTGAAGCTGGTAGGTGTGATAGCGACCTTCCATTCAGGCTAAATGAGGGAGCAGTTAAGTGTCCCTTTATTTGTCACAGCTGAAACAATAGAAGCAATCACCCAAATCTCAAACAATATGGCAAGGCTGGAGTAAGAGCTAAGCCATGCTCTCTGAGGTCATAAGCAGCCAGAGAGCAGCAGGCAACAAGAGAAGCACTAGAGAGAAAACAGAGAGAGAGAGAGATCTCTGGGCAGAGTGCTGGCTAGAAAGAGGCTTGGAATTGTGATCCAGGAAACTATCTACTGTGTGATTCCCACTATATTCAGGAAAACAGGACTTTGTGTATATTCTTTGTATCCATCCATCCATCTTCGTGTTGTATCTGAGCACCTCTTTCCATCCAAACAAAGTCAAAGTAATGCAAACTATCCCCAACAGTCGTCATTATCTGTCTTAAAGTGGTGTTAATAGAAAAATATTAGGGTTTATGAAGTGCTTTGAGATCTCCAGGTGGAAGGCATTATAGAAGCATACAGTATTATGTTGTGTGTTATGATGGTTATTTATTATTCCCTTCAATAAGGTCCTTCTGGCCACTTCTTCATTTTCCTTTTCTTGACATGAACCCAAACTTAAGAAAAGATTAAGTTCCAAAAATTTCACATAACTGTTCTTTGTTTTAATTTCCAAGTACCTTTTGCATTTCTTGGCTCTGGTTGGGAGGCGAAGCAAAGGAAGTGTTGTTTAATACAATGAGAGAGACTATTCTCTCAACATTTCTAGCCTGATTAAAAGCTGGAAGTATTAGAAATCTCATGAGCAAACCTATTCTTGGAAGATTTCATCTGAATTTTTCAGACCCAAGAGATTTGGATAATTCAGATCAAGTACTTATTCAAATTTTATCTATTATTTCTCTGAACCAAATGTCCAGACCATGTGAGGTTCACCCATCATTAATAGAGATTGTGGAAATGCTTTCAATTACTTTCCATAACTTAAAATAGATCACATACCAGTTGATTTTGCAAGCAATTACATTCTTTTAAAACACTGTTTAGCTTACTGATATTTGTTTATGTGCTCTGGTCTTCTTGCCTCTTCTTTTCAGTCCTTTAATTAATAGGCTCCTCAGTATTAAAGCTTCAGGGACATCTAATGTCCATTTGAGACAGCAAAAATCAATGTAACAGTCCCACAGAAGCATCCTATGGTTTTGACCATTTATCTGCTGACTTTGTGTACTTGATTAAAACAATGCAAGGCTGCCTGAATTCCCTCCCTCAGTGGGTTGTGTGTCTCTGCCAGAATAGTTGCACTGAGATATGATAACTTGTCTTCATTAGGGCTCTGACTCATAACCCAATTAATGGCATCAAGAAATGAAACACGGTCCTTGAGTGCAGCTGCCTTTTGAAAGCAGAGTCCCAACATGTTCTGAGCACTATACTAAATGATGCACTGGAGAAGACACACTAGATACACACCACTTACACATGAAGGCTTCCGGGGAAAGAAAAACTGTTGGCTTTGTAAGATTGTTTTCATTTCTGAGGAGGAAATTTTGGTATTTAAAAAAGGAAGAGGATTAGGCCTGTGACTCGAACTGGGCATATATTATGCAAACTTCCCCTAAAACTTCTGTCAATTTATCTTAATCCTCTGCAATAATCCTTTTTTTTTTTCTTGTTTACGGTCCTGACCCAACCCAACATTTGACCACGAATCCAAGATGGGCCAAACTCTGTGACTAACACATAGCAACCAGGAATTAGGCTATGATAAAATGAGATGGTTGGGTTAATTATTTGTTTGATCTGTCGCAGAATGTGAACCCAGTTTCTCTCAGAAAAGGGTAACTGAGAAACCCACTGTGCTTGTTTAAACAAATTTGTCTTTGGCTAAAATTAAACCTTTTCAAGGCCTTTAAATAGGACTTAAGTGGGACATAGGACTGTTGCTGGTCTTTTGCATAAGCATGATTTTCACCCATTTTATGGGAAATCCCCTATGGTATGCAGATTATTGTGTTATGCAGATTATTGATAAAGGAGCTATATGAATTTCTCCAAGAAAGCCTTCTGTATAACAATGGCAAGGGAGTCTGTTAGCCAAGAGAGCAAACTTTTTGTTCTAGAACAGGGGTTCCCAAACTTGGTTTGTGGCTTGTTCAGGGTAAGCCCCTGGTGGGCTGCGAGACACTTTGTTTACCTGAGCGTCTGTACCAGAGAAACTTTAAATTGTTCAAACCATTATAGTTGGCTAATAGTGGAGATACACTTTTCAGTTGGGGGGAAATTCCATAAATATTCAGAGGTTTAAGTTTTATAGCACATTTATTTCCTCCTTTCCTATTGTTTCATAGATAAAATGTAAATTTTAGGGCTGTCAAGCAATTAAAAAAATTAATCGCGTGATTAATCACACTGTTAAAGAATAAATATTTTTCAATGTTTCCTACATTTTAAAATATATTGATTTCAATTACCACACAGAATTCAAAATGTACAGTGCTCACTTCATATTATTTTTGATTACAAATATTTGCACTGTAAAAAACAAAAGAAATAGTATTTTTCAATTCACCTAATACAAGTACTGTAGTGCAATCTCTTTATCATGAAAGTTAACTTACAAATGGAGACTTGTTAGAAAAAAAACAAAAAACAAAACTGCACTCAAAAATAAAAATTGTAAAATTGTAGAGCCTACAGGTCCACTCAGTCCTACTTCTTGTTCAGCCAATCTCTCAGACAAACAAGTGTGTTTACATTTGCAGGAGATAATGCTGCCCCCTTCTTGTTTACAATGTCAGCTGAAAGTGACAACAGGTGTCTGCATGGTACTGTTGTAGCCGGAGTCACAAGATATTTACGTGCCAGATGTGGTAAAGGTTCATATGACCCTTCATGCTTCAACCACCATTCCAGGGGACACGCGTCCCTGCCGATGACTGGTTCTGCTCGATAATGATCCAAAGCAGTGTGGACCGATGCATGATCATTTTCATCATCTGAATTAGATGCTATTAGCAGAAGGTTGATTTTCTTTTTCGTGGTTCATTTCTGTAGTTTCCGTATCAGTGTTTCTCTCTTAAGACTTCTGAAAGCATGCTCCATACCTCATACCTCTCAGATTTTGGAAGGCACTTCAGATTCTTAAACCTTGGGTCAAGTGCTGTAACTATCTTTAGAAATCTCACATTGGTACCTTCTTAGTATTTTGTCAAATCTGCACTGAAAGTGTTCTTGAAACGAACAACATGTTCTGGGTCATCATCTAAAATTGCTATAACAGAAAATATATGGCAGAACACAGCTAAAATAGAGCAAGAACCAAAAAATTCCCTCCTCAAGGAGTTCAGTCACAAATTTCATTAACACTTTTTTTTTTTTTAACGAGCATCATCAACATGGAAAAATGTCCTCTGGAATGGTGGCCGAAGCATGAAGGGGCACACGAATGTTTAGCATATCTGGCACGTAAATACCTTGCAGTGCCGGCCACAAAAGTGCCATGCAAATGCCTCTTCTCACTTTCAGGTGACATTGTAAATAAGAAGTGGGCAGCATTATGTTTCGTAAATGTAAACAAATATGTTTGTCTTAGTAATTGGCTGAACAAGAAATACGGCTGAGTGGACTTGTAGGCTCTAAAGTTTTGCATTGTTTTGTTTTTTGACTGCCGTTATGTGTAAAAAAAAAAAAAAAAAAATCTGCATTTGTAGATTTCACAATAAAGAGACTGCACTACAGTACTTGTAGGAGGTGAATTGAAAAATACTATATCTTTTGTACAGTGCATTATTGTAATAAAAAATATAAAGTGAGCACTGCACACTTTGTAGTCTGTGTTGTAATTGAAATCAATATATTTGAAAATATAGAAAAACATCCAAAAATATTTAATATATTTCAATTGGTATTCTGTTGTTTAACAGTGTGATTAATTGCAATTAATTTCTTTGAGTTAACTGCGATTAATCGAGAGCCCTAGTAAATTTCATACTCAAATGTAAAATTGTGGGGTCCTCAGGCTACATTTTGTCAAACCTTTTCACCATTATCTAATAGATGTTACAGTACTTTATAATATTTCTCCTTTCATCTACTGTATACCAATATGATCTTGAAGGTGCACAACAGTCATTGGCTATTAGCACCGGCCTAACTGGAATTGTGTCAGGAGGTAAATATGTCCTCCAACGTCATCAAAATAGATTGATTGGGATTTGCAAAAGAGAATAAGGCAATTAGGGGCCTAAATTCCATAGAAATTCAATGAAGTTGGGTGCCTAATTCCCTTGAAATCCCAGACTAAGTATAATTATATTTTAAATGGTGGGGAAGGAGGGAGGGTGGGTAAAACAACCCAAAAGCACACATAGCACAGTCCAGGTTCAAGAAACCATCATTTGATGCAAATAATTTTGCTACCTTGTCTGCAATTGCTCTGTGGCTCATTTATTTATTTTTAATTCTCCCTCGTGGTGAATATTTTTTTTTAATTGAACATAGTTTGGAGTTACTTGTTGCTTCAGGGATAATTGCTGCAAAATGAGAGGGCTTGAAATCTGAAAAGACGTGAAGTTGATCTGAGTCTAAGTCGAGTCTGAGTTCTAACTCAAAGGAATAGTCTGAGAGGCCCTGTCCCATTGAATTGTGTTGGCACTGATGCATGGGAAAGTCCTAAAAACCCAGGAAGAGAACCACAAGCTGAGAGGCTCAAGTGCCAGTGCTAGGCCAATCTCAGCTACACCTCACCTCCCAGAACACTATTGATCTCTCCCGGTCTTGTTTCAGAACTGGATATGGAATGGAGATAGCACTGGTCTTGGTGATAGATCAAGTTTAAAAGGAGGTCTTATGGAGAGAGGTCAAAAAGCCCATGCTAATATTGTAAGAGTTCTCAGCAGCCTTACATATTGTTGATCGTGGACAGCTGCTGCTGGAATGATTAAGGCAATTTTGTTTTTACCTCTCAGGTAGTTTGGGGGTGGCAGTGATAGGTTTTATCCTTGTTACGGATCCCCATGGGACTCAATTTTGTCCCTTCTTTTTCAATATATATATACAAGACCGCTGTGGGATGTGATGCTTTGGGCAATAGGTGTGTCTGTCTTACTAAGCATGAATAGTGCTGTCTCCCTGCTCTCTGTGTCTGAGGGAAATAGGGACACAGATGAAAAACAGTTGCCTCATGCTTACTTCAGGAAAGATGGAGGAGATGATGGTAGATGTGATAATAAAACACATTGACAGGTTTCAGAGTAGCAGCTATGTTAGTCTGTATCCGCAAAAAGAAAAGGAGTACTTGTGGCACCTTAGAGACTAACAAATTAATTTGAGCATAAGCTTTCGTGAGCTACAAAGTGAGCTGTAGCTCACGAAAGCTTATGCTCAAATAAATTTGTTAGTCTCTAAGGTGCCACAAAAACACATTGAGACTCTGGCAGGAACTGTGGACTCTCCATCGAAAGTATCCAGTTGTCCAGGTGATGCACAGTCTTGGAGGTACTCTTAGACCAGGGGCGGTCAAACTTTTTGGCCTGAGGGCCGCATTGGGTTTCTGAAATTGTATGGAGGGCCGGTTAGGGGAGGCTGTGCCTCCCCAAACAGCCAGGCATGGCCCAGTCCCTGCCACCTATCTGACCTCCCCGGGACTCCTGCCCCATCCAACCCCCCCATTCCCTGATGGCCCCCCGGGGACCCCTCCCCCATCCATTCCCCATGCTCTTGGTCCCCTGACTACCCCCAGACTCCTAACTTCCCCCCGCTGCCCCATCCAACCCCCCAGGCCCCTGATCCCAATTGCCCACCACCACCCCATTCAATGCCCCCTCTCCTTCCTGACTGCCCCCCACCTGGGACACCTGCCCCATCCACCCCCCCTGCTCCCTGTCCCCTGATCACCCTGTTGCCCCATCCAACCCCTCCTCTCCTTTCTGACTGCCCCCCCAGGACCCCTGCCCCCATTCAACCCTCCTGTTCCCCGCCCTCTGACTGCCCCACCCCATCCACATCCCTGACTGCGCTGCCTGAAGCACTGGTGGCTGGCAGCCTTGCCTCACAGCACAGAGCACTGGGTCAGGCTGGGCTCTGCAGCCTCACCGCCCAGAGCATTGGGCCACTTGGTGGCATGGCAGTGAGGGAGGGGGGAGAGCAGGGGAGGGGCCAGGAACTAGCCTCCCGGGCCAGGAATTCAGGGACTGAGAAGAACGATCCCACAGGCCATAGTTTGCCCACCTCTGTTTTAGAGACTTCACTGCTCATGGATGCCCAGATAGCAGCAGTGTCCAGAAATGCCTCTGGAAAAAAAAATACTACACGCCTTTGTCTGTAAGTCTTCATCTTCTGAGTTGCAGAATGACCCTAGCTCTGTACCAAGGTAAACAACCCTCCCATATCTGACTTATCTTGAAGGAAAAACATAAGCATTAGATCTTAACATAAATCCATTGGGGGAGGTGATAAGAACATTTGCTGCTCTTTCTAGTGGCATTGGATTGTTGCCATCGCTTGTAATTTTATCACAAATCTTGCGGTAGCTGATGTTTTACTGAAAGTCCCAGCTCCTTAGGCAAGGGATTTTAAAAAAGAAAGTAACCTTTGAGCATTTGTGCTTCCAAGAAAAGATTAAAAATGTGACATGAGTGCACCATAAAAGCTCAAAAACCAGAAGGCCAAAAAAAAAGCAACATTTATTATCTTCTAAAAAATCATGAGATTTTTTTTAAAGCCAATCTCTTACTTTTTGGTGGCCTGACCATTGGTTTTTGAACATTTGGGGTTGGTGATATTGATATAGAACTCTTTGTAAATTTATCTGAGATCTATATACATATTGCTTCCACATGGTCTTGATTTGCTGTCATGGATACAGAACTGTTCAACTGTGTTCGCCAATACACAGGCACTGATCCTGCCAAAGAATGTTAATGGGCACTGCTGACCCACTAATGCAGATGGCTTATTACCTTCCTGATATAAGGGAAGAAGGAAGAGTAGATCTCCAGAGAGAGGATTTGACTGTGGGCTTAGATGTCTGAAGGAAGGAACCCTAAGTGCAGACAAGTCTGATAAGAAGATTTGAACTGAACTTTCTTGTTATATATCTTTAATTAACAAAACCTGGCCTCAAGAAAGGGGAATTAGCTTGGACTCTTATTTGTTTATAGATTCTCCTCCCTCCCTGCCCTTTGTGCTTTGTTTGAGAGCAGGTAGGAATAAGATGCCATAAAAGTCTCCACTGAATCCCCAGAACATTGCGATAATAGGTAAATGTCTCTTTATATAGTTCTCAGGGTCCACCTCCTCCCTATCATTGAAGGGACATGGGTAGGTGCTAGCCAGAGAGAGACCAGAAAGTGTTGGTGGCTGACCTCTACACAGGCTACTCAACTGGGAGGCTTCTTATGCTTTCCTTCTGGCATGCACTTCCACACAGGGATCAGCCACAATATAGCACTTAACATATACAGCAGTTATGTCATGGAAGTGCAGCCAGTTTTGGGGTAGAATGTAGGAGCTGTTTAACAATGCATGCGAACACTATGCAACACACCAAGATATACCTGTATAGCATTTTTCATGTTCAAAGTGCTTTTCAAACATTGAGTAAGATTTTCTGAGTCTAAGTCCTTTTCTGCACTACCAGGGTAAGTCAGTCTAAATTACGTTACTCCAGTACTCCTAAATTATGCTCTCCCGTCGACTTACCTTACTATTCTTGTTCCGGAGGAGTACCGAGTCAACCAGAGAGCACTCAGTGGTCAATTCTGGTGGGTCCTCACCAGACCCACTAAATCAACCCCCACTGCATCAATTGCAGCACTGTTGATCCCCGGTAAGTGTAGACATGGCTGAAAAGACTTAAGAGCCTAAATTCTGTTGAGTTTCAATGAGTCTTGTTATTTGTTTTCTCACTTTAGTCTTACTATTAAATTAGAAAGTACATTCTGGGCACCACTATTCTTCCAAGGGAGGGTAACTGGAAGGAAGATTGAAGAGACATAAAATAAACAAAGTATGCAGTGAAGATCAGTTCAGTGTGGAATCTTGATTATTATTATTATTTTTAAAGGGTCAAGTATCTGGGCACTGCTATTAGCTGGATTTTGAAACTTAAGGTAGATATAGCGCACTGAAGGCGAGTTAAAGTGAAGGATGATGGCCTAATTGGCTACTAAAGTTCTTGGGCTTATATTTTTTCTATTTCCCTTTGGTCTTTGTATTGGGGAAACAAATACACTATCTATACAGACTCACAGATAAATTAAATAACTATATGAAGCCTTGCAAAATAGCGGTTGTATATTAGTTACTGTATTAAAAAAAAGTCAAAGTGCTAAAATGCTTGGCCATTTTTCCCCATGGCAAAGTTTACTAATGCTAATTAAGTGGGAGACTTGTGTCTGAATGTGGATTGGACTTCTGCTTACTGGATTGGTAGGAGAGTGTGGATGTAAAGGAGGTGGATTCTAGCTAGGAAGGTCATAATCACTCTTGTATGTTGGCTCTGCTCGTTGCTGATAGTTTTAAAGCATGCCATTGGCTAAGCTGCAGAACCAATAGCTTGCATACATTCCTAGCCAGAGGAAGGGTTCTGGGAAGTGATCATAGATGTGGCTCATAGGGGAAGAATGAATAAATGCATTTCAGTTGCTAAACCTGAAGACCTATTTCAGGGATGAACACTAGGAGAAAAATGGGCAGGAGATGTTGAGAGAATGAAGACAAAAAAAGGGAATAAATGGAACATTTGTTTTAACAGAACCCAGTTAATCCATTTTAAACTCAGCATAGTCTGACCTTTAACATTGTCATTTATGTCTAAGAATTTCTACCAAACTTTCCTTGGTGGCATTGAATACCTTTGCAATGTTTCACTTTTCTATCTCATTCCAAACAGGCTAATAGTACAAGGAATTCTGTTTCAAAATGTTATTTCAGATGAAGTGCAAGACAAGTGATAAAGAGAAATGATTTAATTGCAACAATTTGTATTAGAATACATTTCATAGCTAAACTTTCAATGAAAATTAGAGATGGGCCCAAACCTACTCTCCAGGTCTGAACACCCCAAATCTTAAAGTAGTTTGAATTCTAACTCAGTCTTGCAACTCAGGACCATCTCTCACTAAAATGTTTTTCTGTCTGCATTTAGGGACTGATCCAAAGTCTTCTAATAACAATGGAAAATTTCCATTTTGACATCAATGGTCTGTGAATCATGCCATTGGTGAAAGTAATATGTTTGCATCACTTAGCATAATAGTAGGAGATGGTAGTGCCAGCTACAGTTAAGGTTGTCTCACACTTCCCATTTATAAAGGAAGTTTTCAGTTGCCTATAACTTTTCCAGACATCCAACTTCTGCAACAAAGAGACAAGGTCCCATGGACAATAGCCTTATTCACTACACAAGCCTGATTCATCTCAGAGCAATATCCATCCTGTGCACTGAATGAGACAGGAGCTCTGTGTGGGGGGGAGGGAATAGTATGTGATCATGTAATTAAAGTCTGTCCTAATGCATATGCGTAAGGAAGCCAAATTAAGGTTGCACAGGCACTCTTAATTATAGCACTTCCTAACTTTTGAGTGCTTGACTTTGCATGAACTTTTCATATTGGATGTAATATTACCATACTTTTACTATATTTTATTAATAGTGTGGCTTCCTTTGACTTAGTGAGGATTTCTAGGTTGATCAAACAGATGCTATTTCAAATTTCACCAAGATATGTAAAGATAAAAGATGTAGATTGCAAATAATTCACTAACACAGGCAGGAGGAAGCCAGACACGACCACCGTGGGCACCTCACAGAGCACAGTCCCCAAAATGTAAAGTATAGGTGAATGCAAGTTGATGGTGCCTGCCACCTTGATTATGTCAACATAGCAGTGTTACTGCTGGGAAGTGAATGGGGCAGAGTGTATTGTGGAGGAGTAACAAAGTCAGTCAAGGGTCATTTTTCCTTGTTGTCTCATTTTTTACAATGAGCCAATGGAGGTCGCTCTGCCCTTGATTTTTAATATCAAACTCTTTGATTACTATTGTTTTTTTGGGATTTCTTGGGTACCTATTCAGAATGTCACACCAATTTATAAAACACGAACAAAATTCCAGTAGATTGAAATCTGTAAAACTTCCCAACCCATTCCCAATAAAATTCCTCCCCATCTGTCCACTCCCACTCCACATCTATGGAAACTTCTTTGTTCTCCATAAATGAGATCCTATTCACCCCCTTAGGAAACAACGGAGCAAATAGATTAGGTCATGCTGCAAGGTTTTAAGATCAGCAAATCCAGGCATTTCCAGAAAAAGCTGGGGAGTAAATTCCAAAGCTGAAAGCTCTAGAGGCTTCACTTGAAAACACCATGTCCCCAGCCCTCTCCTAGTTAAACCAGGGAGTTCTCAGCTCATGCACCACAGCTGATTGTAACTGTTGTGTTTTTTTCATAAGGAGAGAGGTGGTCTCTAAGGTGGTTGGGATCTGAAGCTTCAAACTCCCTTCAAATATTTCAGATGCAAAGCAGCTATGGCGGAAGCTACGCTGCTACAGGTTTTACATCACAGAACATGCAATTGAGTTGCATTTCCAAGAAAGAACTTTAGCTTGCATCAGCAAACATGTAATGTTTTCATTGGCTGCATGGCTCCCAGTACCAGCTGATGTATTTTGTGTCTCTGCATGCCCATTACCCCACCCTTAGGTAGATGCAGTTTACTAACCTCCATGCAGTTGTCAGCTCCTAGGGCAGGGCAGAGTTATTGTCCCATATCCTCCTGTCTATGAATATCATAGAATTTACTCTCCTCTCCATACAAGTTGAGATACCTTGAGTCACTGGAGGCGTAGGGAGTCCCTGGCATTTCCATCTGGCCCTTGCAAGAACTGCAGGGAAATGCTCTTTACTTCCTGCTTTCCCTTATTATATGCTCATATGCATCTCATAGTTTCTCACTAGAATACAATTACCTGTCCCAGAATAAAATGTTGCTCCACTGGATGTTCTTCAGAACCATTCCTAAAAGTTGCCTGGTAGACCAGTGAACCTAATGTCAGACAGAAAAGTTTAGATATCAAGTGGGGAGATCTCTGCTATGGATTTCATGCTGCTGCTCTAATAGTCAGATGAGATCTTTTGCTAAGAAATAGCCATTACCTCCCCTTTCCACAGAAAACGAATGGTTATATATAAGTAATTTTGTCATGAAGTCTGTACTGAGTACTATTGTGTTTTTTTAATCTACATTGAGTTTGAAAGTGAGACTAACATTGTATGAAATTCAGACATATATCTATATATCTATATATCTATCTATATATATATATAATAGCTGAGTTTGGAGTACGGAGCCTATGTGAGTGGTGTGATATGATAAAGCTCTTGTGAGATTTGAGAGTGGTGTTGATTCACCGGGCATCTTCATGAGCCTATTGGGACTAGAAGTTGCAGACACAAGGACTGGCAATTGTTGATGAATAAAATTCAATAAGCTGGCCATTACCCACATTTAGAATACAATGCTAATCAACTTGAATCAAGGATGCTTCTGTGTTGATTATTTCTTGCCTGTTCACACTCTAACATACAGACAGAACAGATGGTCATCTAGGGCAGCAAAATATTAGGGGCAGCAGGGTGTTTAACGACTCCTGATCCTCTGAGTTAATGTGGGATTGGAGAAATTTGAGAGGCATACATCTTCTAGTTCACCTGCCCCTAGATCCAGCACTGTCTGGTGTGTGCAGACTGAATGGGTTAATCCAGTCATTCTTCCCTCCAAGATAGATACATTTAATACTTTGGAGTTTACTGTAAGTCTTGCAGATGAAGCCTTTAAAAACTGAGGTCCTTCTGCTCCATGAGTATATTAAAGATCCCATGGTACTTTTCATAAGGGAATGAATTTGTTCTGGTTCGGCTTTGCACTAGGGTAAACAACACTGCAAGCTGCAGATAAATGGAGAATCGGGCTCTTTCACTCATCTCTCATGTCACTTCCTTGTCTTTTCCCCCTTCTCTCAGCCCAAGCCACAAGCCTTACCCACCTGTCTCTCTATTTTGCACACACAGCTGGTTGTTATGCATTCCATACATCAATTGCAACTTTATGTAATGATTACAAAAAGTCAGAAAATAGTATCATAAACTTACATGCAGCTCAAATGTTTGTACTGTACATTCATTATATCCGATATTTAGGAAATTAGGTGTATATACCAAGTATGTCTGGGGCGGGGATCTTTTATGTTTGAAACTCTCTCACCAGCCAACATGATACCCTAATTATACCTGAATTGCATAGTCATTAGAGCTTTGTGGGGGGTGGAAATTCTGATTTTGAGATTTCTAAATCTGGTTTCATTCGGAGTCCAATCAAAAGCTGAAAATTTCAAAACTGGAGGAAAAATTAAAATAATTCAGTAAATAAATAGTAGTAATTTGGATTGATCAAAATGTTTCATTTCAATTTTGACCTTTTTGGGGATTACAATACAAATTAAGGAAATTCTAAATGAAAAGTCATTTCAAAACAAAAAATTGAAATGTTTCATTTTGAGTTTTTGAAACAGGGCCTTTTGATGTTGTTGGCATAAGTTTGGGGTTTTCTACTGAAACAAATTTTTGATGATATTAACACAACTTCATGAAGCATTTCAATTTGGATGGAACTTCATAGTCTGACAGAATATGGTTCCATCAAAGCTTTTCTGACCAGCTGTAATAGTGGTGCTGGGCAGACTGCACAAGACTTAAATTTCACTATTTCATGACAGTATAGATTTTCATTGCAATTTTTCAAATATAGGGCATGATTCTACTCTCACGTTAGTAAGCCAGGTCCCTGGCCACTTTTCCAACTATTGGCTGCAGTGTGTGGCCCTACAGGACCACTGCAGCGGTGTAAATAGATTCATAGATTCATAGATACTAAGGTCAGAAGGGACCACTCTGATCATCTAGTCCAACCTCCTGCACAGCGCAGGCCACAGAATGTCACCCACCCACTCCTACGAAAAACCTCACCCATGTCTGAGCCACCGAAGTCCTCAAATCATGGTTCAAAACTTCAAGGAGCAGAGAAGCCCCCCTCCAGTCAACCATGCCCCATGCTACAGAGGAAGGCAAAACAACCTCCAGGGCCTCTCCAATCTGCCCTGAAGGAAAACTCCCTCCCGACCCCAAACATGGCAATCAGCCAAACCCTGAGCACATGGGCAAGATTCACCAGCCAGATACCCAGGAAAGAGTTTTCTATAGTAAATCAGATCCCATCCATCTAATATCCCATCTCAGGGGATTTGGCCTATTTACCCTGAATATTTAAAGATCAATTACTTACCAAAATCCCATTATCCCATCATACCATCTCCTCCATAAACTTATCGAGTAGAATCTTAAAACCAGATAGATCTTTTGCCCCCACTGCTTCCCTTGGAAGGTTATTCCAAAACTTCACTCCTCTGATGGTTAAAAACCTTCGTCTGATTTCAAGTCTAAACTTCCTGGTAGCCAGTTTATACCCATTTGTTCTTGTGTCCACATTGGTGCTGAGCTTAAATAATTCCTCTCCCTCTCCTATATTATCCCTCTGATATATTTATAGAGAGCAATCATATCTCCCTCAGCCTTCTTTTAGTTAGGCTAAACAAGCCAAGCTCCTTAAGTCTCCTTTCATAAGACAAGTTTTCCATTCCTCGGATCATCCTAGTAGCCCTTCTCTGTACCTGCTCCAGTTTGAATTCATCCTTTTTAAACATGGGAGACCAGAACTGCACACAGTATTCTAGGTGAGGTCTCACCAGTGCCTTGTATAACGGTACTAAAACCTCCTTATCCCTACTGGAAATGCCTCTCCTGATGCATCCCAAAACCGCATTAGCTTTTTTCACAGCCATATCACATTGGCAGCTCATAGTCATCCTATGATCAACCAATACTCCAAGGTCCTTCTCCTCTTCCGTTACTTCTAATTGATGCGTCCCCAACTTATAACTAAAATTCTTGTTATTAATCCCTAAATGCATAACCTTACACTTCTCACTATTAAATTTCATCCTATTACTATTACTCCAGTTTACAAGGTCATCCAGATCCTCCTGTATAATATCCCGATCCTTCTCCGAATTGGCAATACCTCCCAGCTTTGTATCATCTGCAAACTTTATTAGCACACTCCCACTTTTTGTGCCAAGGTCAGTAACAAAAAGATTAAATAAGATTGGTCCCAAAACCGATCCCTGAGGAACTCCACTGGTAACCTCCCTCCAACCTGACAGTTCGCCTTTCAGTAGGACCCGTTGCAGTCTCCCCTTTAACCAATTCCTTATCCACCTTCTGATGTTCATATTGATCCCCATCTTCTCCAATTTAACTAATAATTCCCCATGTGGCACGGTATCAAATGCCTTACTGAAATCTAGGTAAATTAGATCCACTGCATTTCCTTTATCTAAAAAATCTGTTACTTTTTCAAAAAAGGAGATTAGATTGGTTTGGCACGATCTACCTTTTGTAAAACCATGTTGTATTTTGTCCCATTTACCATTGACTTCAATGTCCTTAACTAATTTCTCCTTCAAAATTTTTTCCAGGACCTTGCATACTACAGATGTCAAACTAACTGGCCTGTAGTTACCTGGATCACTTTTTTTTCCTTTCTTAAAAATAGGAACTATATTAGCAATTCTCCAATCATTCGGTACTATTCCTGAGTTTACAGATTCATTAAAAATTCTTGCTAATGGGCTTGCAATTTCAGGTGCCAATTCCTTTAATATTCCTAAATAAATAAATAAGGCCTTCTCTAAACATTTGTTGTGCTAATTTAACTAAATCAGTTTAGAAATTTGACTTAGTTAAATCAGTTGCACACCTTTCCCTCTTTCCCTTGTGTTCCCGGACCATCCCTATGGGAATACTCTTCAATCATTTTCAGAGTACCTTATATCCAGTTAGTTAGGTTGGTAGGGAATAGACACAAGAAAGGGGTTGCACTGATTTTTAACTAAATTGGTTTCTTCTAAAACATATTAGTTAGGTCAGTGCAACTTGAGGCATGTACCCATATCATTGTTACTAAAGGCATGTGTCTAAACCAGTTTAGTTAAACCTTTACAAGCTTGCATGTAGGTACTCTTATTTCTCTTCAGGAGTGACTTATTTCAGTTTGAGCCAACTTTCCCCTTCCCCTTTCCCTCTCTGCTCAGATTCAGTCCAGTGGAGCTACATCAATGTAAAGTTACTGAGAGACCAGAATCAGGACCTCTTCTTTTTCTTTACAGTCTAATGTGTATAAGAATAGTAGTATGAATATTTAAATCCGGGGGAATAGAACCCCCCTGCAAATGCGTGGAGGAGAGAATAGGAGCGGGAGTGAGAAGAGGTACTGCAGCGGGAGCACCCAGCTCCAGGTCCTAGAGGTTCCTACCTACTTCTGAGCCTGTTCCAGCCCCTCTAGGTCCCTACTCTTGCCTTTGCCCCTCCACTTATGAAGCATGCCCAAGTTTACATGGTGGCAGAGCCCCCCCAATCTTTCCATTGCAGGTTCACTGACCCCTCGCCCCTTGTTGGTTCCTCCCGCCTTCTTAAATCCTCTGTGGTGTAATTGCCATTTCTACTGACCATTGTCATAGGTCACTAAGTTGGAAGAAAGTCCAGTAAAGATAGTGGAAAGAGAAGGATCTGCAAAAGAGAAAATTAGTGGTCATGATGCTAGAGAAAGTAGCTCCTGCTGGCTCTGTAAAGTTGGGAATATCAGGGTAAGCTTAGAGAAGCACTGTGCTGCTGTTAAGAACAGTACATGAGATATCATATATGTCATAGGAATGGGGGCTACATGTTATGATCCAGTCATAGAACAAGCAACATGTTTAGGCTTTGTCGTAAGTAGAGCTGTGCTTTTTTAACCAGGCATGACACACTTACCTGAAATGGATGCAACTCAGCTGTGTTAAGTTGTAATCAAAGAGCTTCACAACACACCCACAGTGTGAACTATGTTAAACATGCATTCTTACCATGCTGTGTGTATGTGTCTTGATGTTCTCTGAGAAGCCATTTCATGCTCCCTTGGCAGGTGACAGAGTGCCAAGAGCACACATACACAGAGTGGAGCCAACAGTGTGTGCAGCAATGCACTCTGGGATGTCCTACTTCACAAATAGCTGTGAGGGAGAAGGGCCAGCAAAAATATTTACACAGGCAGCAGTACGGTATCCCATGTACACAGCAAAATAACAGTATTAACATCTTGTTACAGGAATATAACCACGTGCCATCTTAAGCCACTAACAAAAGTGATATGTGGTTAGCTGTCATGCTTACTAACCATGTACTAACGTGCTGTGTGCATGATTACAAATCATGGTTCGAGCCAGGCATGTTGTTAACTGCTTAAAACTTGGTTTAAAAATAATTCTATTGTACACAGAGCATTAAAATGATTTTAGGTTAGGAAGAGGTGAATTGATTTGTATAAAATAACAACTAACTAAAATCTTCACTGCACACTCAAGTAGAACTTTTATTGATACTTAAAAATGTATGGATAACTTTTTTTTCATTTCCCATGCCTCTGTAAATCTTTGTTAAATAACCAGGCCTAGAAGTGAAAGTGCTGTGCCTAAATACAGTCTGTGAAAGGTTATTCTCATGCTATTTCCAACATGGCCAGCTTCAGGAAATCTCTCAAGGAAACTTCTTGTTTGTGAGATTTTCATTTTGCTTTCTTGATTGGAAATGTTTGGATGTGTTGATCAGTATGCAAACTTTTGGTTGTACAACTAAACTGAATTTCTAAAATTTCTGCTGCATTTTTGCAAACAATCTAGATGATGTGGTTTGAAAATTGTATTAGGGTTCTCTTGTCAGGGTTTGTCTGACATGGACTGATGCAGTGGTGCTATTTTCTGGGATATTGGCTTGTTGACACTTCCTGGAGCTGATTTTGCACCTGTACCACCAAGGGCGTGTGCACCTCCAAGAGGCTGACCTCATCAGAGACCTGGCTAGCAGGAAATTAGTGAATAGTGGCAATAAGGTTTGGGCTGTACCTGGGTATAGTGGTATAAATACTGGCATAGAATGTCTTGGTTATGGAGGCAGAATTGCTCTAGGGCAGTGTTTCACAAACCTTTGGCTGCTGTGCCTCCCCTTCATGACAATGAAATTAATGCTCCCACCCCCAAACCCACCATGTGGAGGGACCCATCTTCGCTGCTTCCCCAGCTAGCCCTTAATACCGCCTGCCCCATATTTTGGGTTATGCTGATGTAGATAATACTCCTATCAATCATGTTTCCATCAGGGTCTGAAAACCATTTGTGCATGGATACAAACTGACCTCCCACCCAAAGAGAATTCAGAATTCAGCTTAGGCTAGCTTTTTCTACAAAGCACTTAACAAGATATTTTTAAAAAACTTTTCATTTGCTAGTTGCAGGACACCCAGTTAGGAAGGCAGTCCAGAGGACCCATATTTTCTGCAGCTATGAGTACTTTAGTCAAGTTTAGAGATAGAATAACACAATTAACACAAGCAAAATTTTTCTCACTCTATTTATATAATCTACTCAATTTCTTTAATCTGCACTGGAACAGGATCTTGCAATCCATGACTTTAATTAAGTTTCCCGAGTTGTGTGAACTTCATAACTTTTCTGCATAAACAAGCTGGCTCACTGAACACATTTTTTTTTTCAAACTCCCACTAGCTGAAGCAAAAATGTCAGTGTTTTTACCATGATAATGATCTTACATTTATATAACGCTTTCTCACAAACAGTTCAAAGAACAAATTTTTTGAGTAGAGCTGACAGATATCCCAGATTTGCTGTACAATCCTGCCTACCTTTAAAAGAGCAGAAGAAAACTAATTATTTTATTCCAACTTACTAAATCAAGCCAATGCAAGTTAAACATCTCCAGGGTTCACATCACTGTACAAAGCCTATGAGAGTGCCTGGGAAAGTAGAATATAAAGCTGTATGTGCAGTACAGTGCTTTCTGATATGTTCTTTATTGGTTAATTTCTTCCTTCGCACGCCCCAAGAGTTGTTGCAGGCACCTGGCTTTATTTCCCAGACAGCAGCCAAAAAGCCACATGATCATGTGATGAACCATCTCATTAGACAACATTTCAGGCTGGACACACACCAATCATTTTGGACAAAGAATGTCCTATCCAAATGAAGCTGGAAAAATCCAGGCAAGCCAGATGGGTAATTGTCTGGAGTATTCAGAGAAATGGTAGATATTATGGTTCATTGATTGTCCAAGGTGGCTTGGCACATTTATCATTTTAAGCCATCTAGAATCATAGTAACCAAAACCCAGTGGCCTGATCCTGTCCGTTTGATTTTGTTCAATACAGTCAGATTTTTGGCCTAAGCATTACTTGTATCTCTATCATGAATAAGGTTTCGGTGCTGAAAAAGTAATGGGGGGTGAAATAGAACTTGACAATAAAGGAAATGTTTAAGCCTTAGCTACTAACATCCTACTGCCTTTCATGCAGAAGTACACAGCATTTACACAGAGCAGCTCGAGAGCTGAAAATGAAAAGTCTTATTTTATTCTTCTTTATGTAAATATCTGTATAGCTAATAAATATTCTGTAGATTTCTTTTGAAACCATAAGCAAAGTTAAAATTTGAACAGGCTGAAGCAACTTACATCAACATACATGTAACCAGTGTTACTATAGCTATATCTGGAAATCTCTGTTCTTAGCACCAAAGAGTTTTTGCATTTTTAAAATCATCTTAAATCATATTTAGTCTTTATAATGTCATATGAAAACTTTTTGCTAAAATTCAAAGAAGCTGTTGATTCATTTTATACAATAAAGTAGATAAAACCAAGTTAAAATATTATTCAGTACATGAATGGATATAATTATATTCCAGCTATATGTTGCCATAAGTCAGTATTGACCTTTTTATCAACAACTTAAGAAAAAACAAATACATTATTTTGTGAAAAGAATAAAATATTAATTAACCAAAAATATCCCATGATTTATTCACAATGATTTTTAAAAATTAGGTGGTTGGTTTCTTTAACAAATGCTGTCTCTCAGTATAGGTGGTCAATACCAGTTTCTGTAAAATGATGAAGAGTGAATCCTGTTGAATGCAGTCTCCTTTTACTTCACTGGAAAGATTTTTTTAGCACACCAGCCTCATAAAAATCCAATCTTTTTGCTATTAGGAACAGCTCTTCAGTATTGTAACAGCTACAGGGGGAATGTAAAAGATGCTACAATTATATTTTCTTACCGGGGGTGACCTCTAGTGTGAAACAAAGGCATTTTAGTATTCTTTTGGGTTTGAAATGTCAGCTTTTTGCCAATTACGCCAGATTTCTCATATTATGTGTGTGTCTAGAGGACCACAGGTAATTTCTTTTTTTAAAAACAAACAAACAAACACTTTATGTGTAGTAATTCTGTCCTCTCAATCCAGAAACTTCTAGCCACTTTTCTTAATATTTTTCCCGTTTTCTCTTTTTGTGTTTTAAATAACTGCACTTTTAAAAGGCAAATTGCCTGATTCAGGTTCTGTCCTGTGATTTATGACTTCATTACAGGAATTAGAATTGCAAGGTGTCTAAACTCTTGCATGTTTAGCACTATTTTTCCTCTGTGTTCCCCCCTATGCATTTGGTGGGTATATGTATGTACAGATAAATCCATAATTAAGTTTTGTTAAATAAGCCCGAATTAAAGAGATGTCAATGAATATTAAAGTTACAAGGTCTCAAAAATCAGGAAATATTAAAGTCAAGGATGTATGTATAACTTTAACTCCATCCCCTTATGTATATATGCGTGAAAGTATGTGCACGCACGTGTATGTGACACATTATTATTATCATTATTTACATGATAGCATACATGTTGATCAAATACTTTAATATACTAGTCCTGATCAGTTTTTTCCTTCAACTTTAGATATAGATGTGCACCATCTTGTAGTGCTGTACTTTGGGTATTCCTGTATATGAAAAATATATGGTGATCCGTTCTTGATGTAGTTATAATAGAAAGTACTTCTACACATGTACAAGTTACATAAATTCACAGCTAACCTGGCTTCCTAATTAACAATCTAGTCCCTTGAATTGCACATAAGAAAGGCATGGAGTTTGTCCAGTACAATATGCAATAGTTTAGTGTTATTCATAAATCCATTTGGAATCTGTGAGGACTATAAAATCATTATCAAATATTAATTTTCTTCTTTGCAGAGAAACATATATGGAATTCTCATAATTCCAAATGGTGTTATCAATTTCAATAGGAGATGAATAATTATTGAGAATGTTCTCCATTCATTAACAAAGAGGACTTTAGTGTGAAGACCATCAAATAAAAGCCATATTAAAATAATTTCCTGCATGTTTTTATTCTCTAATTAGGGGCTTAACCAATGTGGGCTTGTCAGGAAAGCAATATCATTTAAAGAAAGGATTTAAAATGCAACATTTTAATCTAGGTGGAGAAAATACAAGAAAAGTTTGAATAGGACATTTTAAGCTTCTGAAATTCATGTGAAATTAAATATGAGAAACCATTCATATTCATTTTGCTAAGTGCCTAAATTGTGATTACTTCAGCAGCTCCAGTGGTTCAGGCTGTGACATTGTCAGATGTCTCAGACTAGGCAATTCTAAGGCTGGTCAGCATTTGTCTGGGAGACGTCTAAAGACCAGGGTCCATGGGAGGTGGTCTTGATGGCACCCCTTCCCTTGAGGTGGAAGGGAAGGTGGTAGGTGACACCCCTTCCCTTGAGTCAATATTGAACCCATTTCTTAGCATGGTGATAGGAGGCATTGTACTGTTGAAGATGCCATCTTTCAGGTGGTCTGTAAAACTGAAGAGTTGAACCCAGATCTCCCCTCTCCCACATCACAAGAGGATTCTGTTTTGCAAGAGGAAGGATGACGGCCAGGGTTTGCCTTGGCCAAATTCCAACAGTTCTAATTACACTGTGCCAATTTAAATTACTCTGCTAGTTTTAAATGACACTTTCCTCAATTGTTTTGCAGTGGCTTTTTGTTCCAACTCAAAAGCGGCTGCTCTTCAGATTGTTCAAGTTACTTCTGTGTTAACATTTTGAAAATGATTTGGGATCCTTTGATATGACAAAGCATTATAATGGAAGCATTATAACATTCTTAAAACAGCTCAGTATTCAAAAGCAAGTCTTTTTAGAAGCAGATGCAGATTGCTGCTTTCGATTAGAGTGTAGTATACATGGCACATACTGAAGTGTATTTTCTGTGACTTTTTCCACTTTTCATTGTGAGTCATAACTTTGTGTCATATATTTTCAGATCTTGTGCTTATTCATTAATGCACTTAAATTGTTTCACATCCCACTTACTGGTTGTATTACTGTATAGCAAACATTGTATAGCTTTAAGCCTGTTTTCTCAATACAAGTTTGTATCAACAGATTATATTAGAAAGAGAGGTCCCTGTTATTCCTGATGAAATAACCTTGTTCTCTAGTTTGTGTGTGTTTCAATCTCTGGAGCTTCCATTTCAGCATCTGGATCTCAGTCTACAGTTGAGCAAAAAAACATGAGTCTCCTCATTCCAGAGTGACCAATGAATGTTCAATTAACAGGGAGATGAGATCATGATTAATCCAAATGAGATAATGGATATTGGAGATAGAAGGGGTGTACTGGAGATGTACTTCCATTACAGGGTAATGGGTTCTGAGATCCAAGATGAGTGGATGAGTGCTCACACTTCAGGGCATGAATTCTTGTTCAGGTGATCCAAAGTCAGATTTTGTAAACTTGATTAAGCTGCAGAGTCAGAACTCAAGCTCTCCAAGTTAGCCCAGCCATATTCCAAAGTTTGTGTGAAGCAGTGTGTGGCTTGGGTTGAACTTGAAGACTTATTTGGGGCTGTCTTGTAGGAAAGTAACTTTTTTTTTTTAGTTGTATACACATTATATGTACACTTAGTTGTACTGTTGGTAGGAATTAAATCGGTCATGTGAAACGAAACTGTAACTTTTTGCTAAACTATTTAATGGAAATAGCTTACTGAAGGATCGATTGGATTTTGAGTCAATATGGACCCACAGAAAAAAGAAATGTTGCAGAGATCTCCAATCATTATATAGACCTCCAAAGCCAGCCTTTTTAAAGAAAACACAGGTCTAATATTGCCATTCCACAAGTCAATTTGCAGAAGGAGACTTCTGAAAATGTAGATAGTATCACACATTCAGAAATAAGTGTTTAAAACCCTTATGGTGAGTAGGGGCATGGAATTTCCTGAAAATGCTAAAGTAAAATTTGCCAAATTTTCATAACATTTGAAACTGTCAATATCTGAAAGCTCACTATGTGCTGAGTTAGAGGGATCACTGTACTTGGAGAGATGTTTTCACATATACCCTAGAAGATCACAGATAGAATGCATAAGGGGGCATTTTTTCTCAGAAAAGACCTCTCAAAATAGCTATATTGGAGAAATGTACCTCTTACACGTATGGGAGACTTATTATTACGTAAATTGTACGTATAGATAACCCTTATTGAATATCTTTCCTTTTCTTCCCTACGTTCCCATTTTTCTTTCTTTTCCCTGTTTTTCTCCATTGTTTTCCTGAGTCTGGCTCAAGATAACAAGTTCTGGGATATGTTTTTTATTTCAGGAACAGTTTTTGTAAATGGAAATTTCTTGCTCCTCATATTGCTTCTTGTGAGAGACTCTAAGACCTGGGTGGCTAGGGTTGATTGCCATAGAGCTGGTTGAAGTATGCTCTCTAACTAATGAGATGTCTTTGCATAGTGCTCAGTTTACATTGTAAGGATTTTTTTTCCCTGTATTTTCCAAATTGCAATACCGTGTTCAAAATACCTGCAGAAACTGCTTATTTATGGTGAATTTAAAGGGATCCAATTAATCCCCGGTATAACGTCATTCACTTAAACCCAAGGATGAATTTGGCCCAAGTTTCTTTAGTTAATATTCACACTGCAGTACTTGAGATACCCTTATGTTGTTGGCCTACAGCTTTGCACATTTACACAGCCCATTCTGGCTCAGTCATAGAGCAGAGGTGAGACTGACTGCTAATGTGGTTTGTTCTGGGCACTGGGATATTATGGCCATGTAAGTCAAGGCTGAAAGTAAGAAATTTGGCTCAAGACCAATCTAGTCAGCGAGCTCTTTTTCTTACATACGCAGTTCAGTAAAAAACAGTCTTCTCACACCCAAACTTCAATAAATAAGAGGGTTTTTTAAAAATCAGAGTCTTGTCTCAGCTCACAATGGGGCTGGTTTCCGGGTCCAAACCCCCAGAAAAAGGAGGGAGAAACATCACTGTTCTCCCCCTTTTTTTAAGTTCTTGGGTTTCCTTCATACAGGCCTAAGCCTGCTGCCAGTGGCAAAACTCCAACTGATTTCAATGGGTGCAGGATCCCGGGTTAATGGAACAATTAGTCCCAGATGAGCCCTGCCCAGCCCCCTGCTTGGTCTCTTTGACTTTCCCTGAAGTGAAAAACAGACGCCTGTTGCAAGTTCCTCATTAGAGAGTGAGTAATAATATGCTCCCTGCCAGATACAAGGCAGGAGCTATGCACCCTGGTACAAAATAATTTTTATTTTAAGAGAGACCCTACAGGTTAATGTTTCCAAGCGGTATGTACATGAGAGGATTGCTCATCAGTCTTATTTGTTGCACAAGTACCATGAAAACGTAGTTTTTCGTGCATGTCCTAAAAGGTTTTAACATCCACACTGTCCATTCAAAACTTCTGAAGCCATAAGAGTAGAGAAATGCAAATATTTTAAATGACTAAACCCACCATTCAGACAGCCAATGTATGAACTTTCACAGGGAAATACCCACTAAGGTTTTATGTCACTCATGGGGTAGTGGTTACTTTCAAACACACCGACTTTTAAGAGTTGACTATGAATGATCTTTGCTATCAATTAGAAAATCAGTGCTGTGTATCCTCTTTTTTTTAAAATCAACTTGCAGCTAACCAATGTTCAATGAAATTCCCGACAACAGTAAATACTATGAAATACTTTCCACTTATCTAAGCCCTATTTTTATGAGGGTTTTGGATTTCTCTAAACGCTTTGAGATAGTATACAGTATTTACAATATTGAGGATACCTGCAAGTCTCCAGCAAGCTATTTGGTCAGAAGATGCTACCAGTATGAATCTCTTCTCAACTTTTTCTAATCAAAACACTAATGGGATATTTTATTTGCCTATATTATGCTTGAGTTTTAACTATATCAGTGAATTAGAGCTCACTCCTGCGCATTGTTTTCTAACTTTTATATCCCTGACAAGTCTATCTCTGGAAAGTATTTTGTAACATAAAAATTATGCTACTAGTTCTATACTCACTCCACATGTGGATAAAGTGTAAAATATACTTCTAGGTGTGTACACAAATTTTAGAATTCATTCATTTGGAAATTAAGAATGAGACAAAAAAAGTAGATAATTTCAGATTTAACCTTCGCTATACTTACTATATTGTGATTTATCATTGGTGTTTGGTTCTGGGACAAATTTTATGAATGTGTCCAAGATCATTACTTTAATTTGAAGAGCTGTATGTTGGAGTTCATATTATGATTCTGTTTATGCCCAAACTGTGAGTAACAGTTTCAAAAGTGCCTAAGTGGCTTAGGAACCTGGATCCAATTATCAAAATGACTTAAGTGCTTAGGCACTGAGAAGCCCAAGTCCCATTAACTTTCAGTGAGAGGTAGGCTCCTAAGTCACTTTTGAAAATAGGCTCCTAAGTTTGTATTTTTTTAAAGCAGCTTTGTCTCCAAAAGAATATTTTATTTTGTTCATATGAAACTACTATAGTAGCACAAACCAATAAACAATTGTTCTTGAGTTTTTTGTTTCTACCGCTGTGGCTGAATGATCTTTACCTTGAAATGCATCATAATACAATGGAGGATTAAAATGATTGGTAAAATAATGTTGAGAGGAGAAATCCATTGGCTTCAGCTACAATATACCTACTCTGTGGATAAAAAGCCAGCTTTAAGCTCTGGTACCTTCAGTCCTGCACATAGCATGAACCATACAATTCATTAGTTTAAATTTATGAAAACTACCTGCTGTTTAAAGCAAGCACTTTGGCTTGTAATGGGCTATGTTGCATTTAAGATCCTTTCTAGAGACATTTTATTGACCAGACAGCCCAATTAGGTTTGTAAAGTAATGTCAGGATGATCTGTCTTTATAGGTGCTCTGTGTTAATAGCTCTCAGGACTCCATTAAAGTTGTGTGGATCAAATAGCTGGCAGTCTAAGAGTGAAGCAGGAAATTAGTATATCACACACTCATTGTAAACATCACTTTCAGATGTGGCATTTTTCACAACACTCCAATGTTTAATGTCATTTAAGCTCTTCTTTAGTCATTTTCCTTAGTTTTATCTACTGTTCTGTTGCTGTTTGGAAAGGGTGCTGCCTGATTCATTTGCAACAAATGCTTGGAATAAAAACGTTTAAACTATTAATGAACTCATTCAATGAAAATGAGTGCATGAACAGCTTCCAAATCTATGTAGAGTACTGGCTATGAAAGTGGACTTACTTGAATAGTGGATAAGGTGTTAAAAGAATTACTGTGATAATGAATGCAATACATTAAAGTACAGTCATTATTGTTTAACAGTCTGATTTCTGCTCTTCATGTCAGTTGACCCACCTTCCACAGCATATCACCTAACATTTGATCTCATTTATTTTTGTTTTCATCTTTTATCCTTACTTCCATAATCTCAGTGCAAGTACCACCACAATTATCTTGCCATCCTCAGATATAACTATAACATTTTATATTTCAGTGCTCATTTTGGTCATAGTTAGTAAGTTGGCTCACATAACCTTTGTCTGACTTCTTTTTATACCTCTATTAACTAGTCTTAATGTGTATAGCCGTAGGGCCTGCTATGGCATCTCTTGTAGTTTGGTTTTCAATAATTCTCACTTAACCTTTTCTGTCCCTTTGTATATACATTGTGCATTCATTAAACATTATGTACAACTTGTACAATAGTGTAATAATTCTTTATATGTTGGTCCAAATTCTTAGGTTATGTCTGCACAACCTCATTGATTTCAAGATAAGGTATTCATAACCGCTCTCCTTCTGTTGAGAATAAAGTTACCATATCTAAGCTTTAAAGCAGGGGCAGGCAAACTTTTTGGCCTGAGGGCCCACATCCGGTTTCCAAAATTGTATGGAGGGCTGGTTAGGGGAGGCTGTGTCTCCCCAAACAGCCAGGTGTGGCCTGGCCCCTGCCTCCTATCTGACCCCCCCTGCTTGTTGCCCCATGACGGCTCCCCCAGGATTTCTGCCCCACCCACTACCCCCTGCTCCCTGTCCCTGACCACTCCCGGACCCCCCTCACCCCTGACTGCCCTCTGCTGCCCCATCCAACCCTCTCCTCTCATTCCTGACTACCCCCGAGGGACCCCTGTCCCATTCAACCGTCCTGTTCTCCACCCTCTGACACCCCTGACCCCTATCCACACCCCTGACCTCTGACCACACCCCCGAACTCCCCTGCCCTCTATCTAACTCACCCTGCCCTCTTACCATGCTGCCTGGAGCACTGGTGGCTGGCAGCGCTACAGCCGTGTCACCCAGAGCTGCGGGTCAAGCTGTGGCTCTGCAACTGCGCTGCCCGACTGCCCAGAGCATGGTGTGGTGCACTGACGCTATGGGGGAGGGGAGACAGCGGGAGAAGGGCTGGGGACTAGCCTCCAGGACCAGGAGTTCAGGGGCTGGGTAGGAGGGTCCCACGGGCCGTAGTTTCCCCACCTCTGCTTTGAAGGCTCAACCCCGAAGAACTTACTTTGTTTTGAGTTAATTGTATGAGTTAACCGTGATTAATCAACAGCCCTAACTGGCAGCAAATAAAAGGAGATTAAACTTGGAAAAATGCAAGTTGATATATCAGGAGATATATTTAATAAAAGGGAGAAACCTCAGAATGATAATGGATAGCAATTGAGATATGCGTTTGCCATGTAACATGGCAGCAAAGAAGGCCAATGCAGTTCTGAACTGTATATACAAAGGCATCATATCATTGTAGTTACTCTGAAATTACTACAGAGCTGTCATGCCTTCACTATCTCCTGCTTTCATGACCAGAATCTTCTCTTCTGTGGCTCCTGAACATCAGCATCCTTGACCTTCAGTCGGTCCAAAATACAAGCATAAAGCTATGTCCCTAATCCACCATACTGACTATCTTTAGCTCTTTTTCAGATCCTTCCACTAGCTCTTCCTTGCTGTCAGGATTAACTCCTTGGCTTCACTTTCAAAACCTTATACACCTTGGCTCTTCATACCTTCCTGCTTTTGTCCCTTTATTCTGTCTTTCACATTCTTTGTTCAACTCAAAATGCACAGCTAACAAGTTCCTTCGTGTGCTTCTACCTCTACCATTTCAGGGCCTAAATCCATGTGGCCTGGAGCTTACTCTCTGAACCATTCCGACAACCCTTCATGCTCTCCTCTTTAAATCCCTCCTGAAAACACACTAGTTTTTGATCAAGGAGGCCTATAAACTTTTCCTTCTCGTACATATTCTAAGGGGTGCCTGTGTGTGTGAGAGAGAGAGAGAGAGAGAGAGAGAGAGCTAAAGCTTAACTTTACCCATTATTTGCATTGCTTTAATCAATTCTCTTTCCACCCTGCTGCTGCTCCTTTGCTCTGTATTTTGTCTAATTAGATCATAAGATCTTTGAGGCAGGGGCATGTTTTTCTTCTTTGATTGTGAAGTGCTGTAAACTTAAGATCTATGCAGTTGTGAAGTGCCATATGCGCCACAGAGTTGCTGGGGCTTTACAATTATAATCTATGTATCTACATTTTGAAGGTGAGTTTGTTTGTTCAGTAATCTTTTTATTATGGAGGGCTATTTTGTCCTCAGTGCTGTGTAAGGGTGATAAAAGTGAATGACTGAAAACACTTCAGATATGAATTTCAGTATGCATCCAGCTGAGATATGCTATACTATATATTCCACACATTATTATTATTTTATTATTCTGTATGAAAAGCTTCATTACATTCATAACTGTCCCTTATGTCCTGATGACCAAACCCAAATATTACTTGAAATTGGAAGAACTTCATGATTTGCCAGGTCCCCTCTGAAGTCACTATGAGGTGCTGCTGTGTGCATGGATGCCAGCATCAATTCTTGCTTAGTGATTTGTGAAATTCAAAAAGTCATTGCGATAGTCCTGAATCTTTGTATTAATGGAGAGTCTTCCATTGCTTTCAGAAGGTGGTCAGACAAGGTTGTAGTGTATCACCGTCTGCTATTCAGCTATTAACAGCTCAGCATATTTTGTTAAAGTGCTGCAAGCCTTTTCTGAGAGCTGTTCCTCAAATTGTGTGCTACCTTGGACTTAAAATGTGCAGCCACTAATATCCCTGCCTGTTTGATTCATGTACTTAAAGCTGCATGGAGAGGGACTCCCATTTCCCTTCCTTTCTTCCCTTTAATTTGAACACTTCTGTTCTTTACTCAGAGAGATTCTGGAAGTGACCTGGATCTTCAGATACAGCTCTTGAGCTTGTCTTAAGGGAATGAGAGCTCATCGCTTTAAAGCTGTAGCAGGAGGTGTGATCAGCAGCCACTGTTGAAAATCTAGCTTTATTCAAAGATGATATCAGGCTAGACTGAGATGCAATTTACATGAGGAAAAGAAATCTCTATATTGTGTTTTCTTAATTGCAATGGAAATGAACCTGCTATAAATTCCTCATATATGTATAGGGTTGCCACTAAAGTCAATGGCAAAGCTTCCAAGGTGCAGAATCAGACCCACAGTACTTTACTGTGTTCTGAGTTGCATAAAAGCACTATGGTAATAAACTCATATGACTGAAGGAGAACCATTTAAAATCCAGGAGAAAGGGTCAGACCAGCAGTAGTAATAGATAAGTAAAAAAATAAAACAGTTAAATTAAGAGTGAAGTGCTATGGAGAGTGCAATGCAGAAATATATGGGGATGTCAATTTAACTTCTTTCATTTTAAAGTGTTTGAAAATTTCTCAAATGCTGGGGGGCAGGAAACAAACAAACAAAACCAAAAAAGCCCTACAGCAAAGTTGTCAGACACTTTGGGTCTTTGGCTGTCAGAAAGAAAGGTCATCCTGCTGCCTTTCCAAAATGCTAACAGTAATCTCTCATAGGCAGCGGCAGTAGTTCTATTATCGGCTGAGCAAGGCCCCATTGTCAGTGATTGACAAGGTTTCCACCTCCAGATTTCTTCCATAACCATGCTTAATGACTTGGGGCTTGCAGGCTACTGCATGTGATGAAAATTCAGCAGGGCTCAAGGAGGTTGAAAATTCAGCAGCGGGCCTCATGCGATGTGCATTAGCTATCACTGCACTTGGCAGCAGAATGTTCTGCTTAGCAAAGTGGAACCTTTTAAGGTAGAACATAGTCTCTTATGTTTTTGTCACATGCATCGTAAAAAGCCATGAATGCACACAAATGTTAGAGTTTAAAAGGGGGTAATAATGCGTTGGTAGACACAATCATCACAATATTGGCTAGATAAGGTGACTCAATACTTTAAACATCTGTAGCATCTTTCATCCAAGTATTTGAAATGAAATCACTTTACAAACACTAAGTCCTAAGCTTCATTACACACTTCTGTGATAGATGTTATTCTCCTCATTTTACAGATGGATAAATGGAGGCACAGAGAAATTAAGTTGTTACACAGTCAGTGAGAGAGCCAAACATAGGACTCCGAGAACCAATCCCTGTTTATAACAACTAGATAGCCTAACAGAAATCACGATCTTCCTCATGAAAGTGCAAATTATATAAATGTATTTTAAACTCTCGGTTTAAAAAAAAAAGGATTTATAGGAGATCTGAAAAGGTCACATGATTGATAGTTCACACTGAGCTGGACATTTTGCACAAGCAGATACTTGACCTGCATGCACAGTTTCGATAATTGCACATGTATTTCTTCCTGTGTCTTTAGGTTTCTGGTATTTTGAAAATCTGATAATCATTCCTAGAGGACAGATGTCACTATCCAAACTAATACTATTTGGAACACATGTTGGCAATCTCTGCAGATAAGAGGAGGACCAATAGTCTGATTCTTCACTCACTGAATTCAGTAGAAGTTTTGGCAGTGATATCCGAGAGAGAAGGATTGGGCCCCTAAGTGAGCATGGAGGCAATACTAGTCTCTTACCTCAGAGGTCAGTCTCTCCAGGTTAGGCTTGAAGCACGACAGTGGGGCCGGATGTAAAAACTATGCACTATTTGACTCTGTTATGCCAGTTCTGTGAATAAGTAAATGAATTCAGTCTCCAGGTGTTCAGTCGGGTACCTTTCAAGATGATCAAATTCAATTTATAAAAGAATTTATAGCTAGAATGTGAGAATTGTCAGCCTATCACTAATAGCTTTGCTCAGCAAACTGTAGAAGGAAAGCTCTCCTTAATACACGACAGTAGCCAGTCATGTTATTTGAAATACTGTATATACTTTTGTAAAAAGAGCAAGTAACAATCTCCCCTACCTTTTGGCTGTCTTCCGTAAATTTATTGGAAAGGATGTTCAAGAATGTGGGGGAAAGGAAACAATAAAAAGATCAATGTTGAAAATGCACTGAAATCCCCTCAGGGATATGCTTGAGTAACTAGATCCTGACCTTGGCAAGTAAAAGAACAAAAACATGGTAGCAGGGTTAAGACTCAAGACCTAGTAGCAGAGCTGAGACAGTTTTGATGTTTGATGGCTTTATGATCCTCCACTGTCTAATCAACAGGAATAGCCTGTGAGATTCGGAGAGCAAAGCTCAGCATCTTTATATCAATTCAGAGATCAATTCAGTGTTCTCCTAAAAAGTCAGCCATTGTGGATTTTACCATAGCAGAGTCTGCTGGGCTCCCTTGTCTTAGTGCCAAGGTAGGGACTAATCTTAATTCTGCAATTGAGCTTCTGTTGTGTGGAGCTTAAACAGAGGGCTTTGGAACTGGGAGCCTCAAGAAATGACTCTCCCCAGACTCATTTACAAAGCGGTTTCCACACTTATGCTTTCATCCAAGCATGCAAATCTTCACACGCACTATGTAATGTATGGTGTGGTGTCACTTTCATATCTTCTGTGCTACTTCTCTCCCTTTCCATAGTAGGACTTGTACCATTTACATATTTATTAATGATCTAGAAAAGAAGGTGTGTGGCAAGATGGCAAAACTTGAAGACAATACAAAATTATTTAGGTTACTCAAGACCAGAGAAGACGCTGAGGAACCTCAGAGGGACTTAAGCAAGCTAAATGAATGGGTGACACAATAGCAAATGAAATTCAATGTTGACAAATGCAAAGCAATGTAGACTGGAGGGCATAATTTGATCTACACATGTACCTTCCTGAGCTCCAAATTAACTGTATCGGCTTAAGGAAAAGACCTGGGTATCATTGTGGACAACTCAATGAAAATTTCAGTGTGCAACAGTGGTCAAAAAGTAATTGATGTTAGAATGTATAAAGAATGTGATTGATAATATGGAAAAAATATATGGGGGAGAATATCAAAACCTCAAATGAAAAGCACTAGCTGTCATTGACTTTTAGTGGGAATTAGATGCCTAACTGCTATTTGTCCCTGTGAAAATCTCCCCCTTAATGCCATTTTATAAATCAAAGGTACATCCTCAACTTATGCACTGTTCAGTTTTGGTAACCCCATATCAAAAAGGATACAGCAGAAATAGAGAGAGATTCAGAGATGGGAGACAAGGGTGGTTGGGTGCATGGAAAAAATGCTCCTGTGAAGAGATTTGGAAAAGATTGGGATTCTTTACCTTAGAGATAAGATAAGTGAGGGGATATGATAAAAGTTTATATAAAAGAATAAATGGTCTAGAAAAGGTCTCATAATATAGAATCAAGAGGACATTGAACTGAAAGGTGACAAATTCAGAACTGATAAGAGAAAACACTTTTTCACAAACAAGGCACAATTAGCCTGTGGAACTCAATGACACCATATAACATTGAGATCAAGTGCTCAGCAGGATTCAGAAGAACTAGATCTTTATATGTCTAATAAGAATATCCAGATTTGTAAAAGTAACTTCTTTAAAAACAAAAGATCTTTGGAAGGGCTCTAAACCCTCATGCGTCCAAGCATGAACCAAAATCTTACTATTGGGGATTGGAGGGAAGCTTTCCTTGGTACTATACCTTCACAATCTACTACAGAGTTTCCTCTGAATCATCTAGAACAGGCCATTGTGTGAATCAGAATGCTGGAGGAGATGGACCACTATTCTGATCTAGTATGGCTGCTCCTCTTAGGAGCATGTGTACTAAGCAGAAATCAGTTCATGCTCCCAGAAGGCTAGTGAGTGTGTGGATGCTCTGTAACTCTGTTTATTTAATAGACTTCAAGCACCTGCATGAGTTCCTGTGTTTTGCTTCCACTGTTCTTAACATGATGTCCTTTTGAGAGTAACCAGACATCACAATGCAGAGGCACAATATAGGAGCACAGTGGCATCTCCTGTATTGACTGACTGACTAGATGACCGTTTTACTTGTTTTGTTCTATACCCTGGATGCAGTAAACTTGAGAGAAACAAAGGAATGTGCCAGAATACTTCTGCAATAAATGGACATGTCTGCTACATAACAGATATAGGGAAAGGGAAAAAAAAGCTTCTGTGGGAAGTCATCTGGACAGAGGTGTTTTCTGGAGAGACCTGGCTAATGATGAGGAGACCCTATACAAACGTTTTCTTTTCCCAACTCCTCTTTTTTTTTTAACCTGCTAAAGCAGGAAATCACAGTATAGCTCAATTCAAGCTATAGTAGCCCAGGGGAATTGTTTTGAAAACATCTCATCTAGGTGCAGAAGGCTATTCTGTAACCTTCTGTGTCCAGAAAGCCATGACAAAAATCACAAGACTAGAGCTCCCTTTGGCTGCCTTCCTTGGTTGCCATAAGGATGACAGTTACATGGATAAAGAAAAGGAGTATTTGTGGCACCTTAGAGACTAACAAATTTGTTAGTCTCTAAGGTGCCACAAGTACTCCTTTTCTTTTTGCGAATACAGACTAACATGGCTGCTACTCTAAAAGTTGCATGGATGTTTTGGAAAAATGCAGCCATTAAAGTTAAGGAGCTTTTAAAATATTTTCTTGGAATCAGTTTTCATGGATACTTTTTATTTCATATGGTTTCATCCCAGTTGCTCGTAGTCCTTTGTCTAACTGTTGACTTATCTGTAGAGTAAAACTGTACCCTGATTAATTCTAAGTCCTAGCTAAACAAATGGGCCTATGCACACTTCACAGGTACCTGTATCAGTCACTCCCCCAAACCTCGCACTTTGCTTTGTGGATTCCTGTATGGAATAACATTTGCAGGGTCCCATCTCTCATCCACATTCTATGGCCCATGTCGCTTCCCTGGGTGACTCCTGATTGCCTGAGACCCTCTGTGATAGGGTGTGGTACCTTATACCCATTGCTGGTTTGTTTGACTTTATGAAGCCAGAAGTGAACCAAAATGCAGGTTGCTAAGCAGGGAGGGAAGTTAGGGAATTCAGTATGTGCTTTAGCTCACTGGCATTGGAACAAAACAGAACTGTGACTAGGGAATTGATGATGGATCTTCAACTGGTGAGTTGGATACAAGAAGGTGAAAGAGCAGAGTCCTGTGAAGTTGTACAGTGTAGGTCAACAATTTGCCAGTCATTTGAAATTTTATTTCTCTTTATTTATTTTAGAAAATAGTAAACTCTTTTCATGAATGGATTGTTCTGCATTAGTACAACTGGAAACTACTTGTAATAATTTTGCATCTTTCGACTCATGCTTTGTTTGTAAACAATTGATGATTTCCTTGAATTAAATCTGACATTAGTTCAGGTCTGATTTATTGCCAATCCTGTACCTCCATCCAATGTAGAATTCCCTTCCCAAAATTACATTGGAGGATGTGACACTGCACTCCATATGCTTTATGAAAATATGCTTATGAATGTGAATATGATATAACTGGAATAAGCTTATAATATACTGAGTGCATTCACCCTGTTCGTTTGCATGTATTATTTCTATGTCTGGAGTTAGGATAATAAGATATAAACTTTTATTACTGATGGAAATACATTAAGTGGAAGCTATTAAGTGTGCTTCAGAATTAGTGAACTGTAAATGGCTCTGTTTACTTGCAAACCTTCCTGTGTATGTGTGGGCCAGCACAAGGAGAATGGAGGCTGGGGACTCGCAGGGCATGTGACCATGTCATATGATACTGGAATCCATCTTAAATCTGGTACTTTTCCATTTAGAAGGAAGGGTGGGAACCCAGAGAGATGAAAGATTCCTGCCTTGTGCCAAAGCTATAAAAGGGGGTGGAACAGGACAAGGGGGCAGCCAGTCATGAGAAAACTCTGAGTTTCCACCTAAGATGTCTACTGGAACTAACAAGGACTGTACCACGGGAAAGGATTGGGCCTAGACTAGGAAGGAGTCTAGTCTGTGAAAGAAGATTATTGGAACATCACTGAGGGTGAGATATTATCTGTAATCAGTTTCTTAATGTATTAGGCTTAGACTTGCGTGTTTTGCTTTATTTTCCTTGGTGACTTACTTTGTTCTGTCTGTTATTACTTGAAACCACTTAAATCCTACTTTTTATACTTAAAAATTACTTTTGTTTATGAATGAACCCAGAGTAAGTGAGCAAATAGCTGTGCATATCTCTCTATCCATGTTACAGAGGGTGGATAATTAATGAGTTTACCCTGTATACACTTTATACAGAGTAAAACTGACTTATTTGGGGTTTGGATCCCATTGGGAATGGGTGCTGGAGGCAAGTAACCTGCTGAGCTGTTTTCACTTAAAGCCTGCAGCTTTTGGGGCGTGGTCCAGACCCTGGGTCTTGGTTGCAGCAGGCTAGTGTGTCTGGCTCAACAAGGCAGGGTTCTAGAGTCCCAAGCTGAGGGGAAAACGGGCTCAGAAGTAACTTCAGTATGTCAGGTGACAAACCCAAGGGGGTCTCTGTGACTGAACCAGTCACAGAGGGGAAGAGAGATTTTGATTTTTAATGCATGTTGAAAGCTGCTCAGAGGTTTGGAATGTTAAAAGTAGTCCTAACAGAGATGGATTAGTGGGCTGGCTGTAGGTGAGGTGGTCACCAATACGGTATAAACGTAATGAATCCCTGGGCTCTACTGTTTATTATATGGATTTCAACACTGCACATGATGTATATGTATAATATTGCAGGAGCATATAAAAGCTCCAGTCATGGATCAGGGCCCTGTTGTGCGAGGTGCTGAATGAAATATATATGTGCCCTACAATTTCAAAAGTGACAAGTAATTTTAGGTACCTTCGTTTTTGAGTGTTCACCTTACAACATCCTATCGAGGCCTGATTTTGTTACTTAAAGGCAATATATTCTAACTCAGAGAATTCACAGGACTTACTGTTACCTGAAATATCTTTGTGTTCTGGGAGTTTTGCTTTGTTTTTCAGGGAGTAAAAATATTTTAAATAGTATGATAGAAATGTTGGCCTTCAAAATTCCAGCTCCCAATGAAATGTGTTCATTACACATGGAAGCGATATGTATTATCTGATAAAAATGGCAAGAAAAAATAATTTTTTAATTTTATTTTTTTATATGTTAAAATTTCATGGCCCCACTAGTTTTTCATATTGTCTGAAGGCTTGTTGCAAGAAATCCATTTTGTCCCTGCACCTCACAGACCAATTGGCTGGTAGACTTAAGAGGCTTGTGAAACCTGCAGGTAAATTAATAGCAGAGAATGTGCCTGAGGACCATGCCTGGCTGCTCCTGAAATCTTTCTGAAGCCTGAATTATTTGTATTAAGATAGGCAGGCACTCAGGCCTCTATGAGTCAATTCTTTGTAACAGTTGCCAATATTTTTATACCTGAGAGAGCTGCTTCATTCTTTATTATTGCTCAAAATCAATACTCCCATTGCCCTCACAAAATGCTATACAAGCATTATTGGCATTTCACTTGGCAGTGAAGGGTATCAACATCAATCTCGCCAACTGCACACTTCACTAAGCCTGTTCCACTTCTCTACTGTGTATTTGTATTCCATCTGTGATGCTCTCTTCTGCTTGATTCGAATGGGAATCCTTAGCAGAGCTTCGACACCTTCTAAGATTAGAAAATGGAAACACATCATTTAGCCATTGATTAAAACACTTGTGTGTGTGTGTGTGTGTGTGTGTGTGTGTGTGTGTGTGTGTGTGTGTTGCAGGTTTTGAAGCCTAATGAAATGTCATCTTAAAAAAAATTGCTACTAAAATCCACTTGTTATTTAAAATAATTAATTAATCAACAATTAATCTCCTGACCCAAACTGCAGCTTCTGTTCCAACAAATTGCCATGAGATCTAAGGTGATTTTCAAGGTTTATGAAATCCTTTTAAATTAACAAGTCTTCATTCATAAACAATCCCACATGCAGAAGAGCAGAGATATATTGCCAAACAAACCAAACATATTGTACACCAGTGTAAAGAAAGACTCTTTCGAATAGCAGCCGCATGTTACTCTAATTGTGTACAGCTGCACCAGTTTGATATGCTAGCTCAGTCACGAAGATTTGCATTCAACATGTAAATTCAGCTTTAAACATGCAATTTCTAGACATATTCTAAAATGGGAATTGTTCAAGGCATCCTGTCTCCTGCTGAGCTGTGTATCACTATATAATACAGTAGCAGGTTTAGTTTGTTCAAATAACATCAGAACCAAGGCATGCTAGAGTACTGTTAATAATATAACAATCTCTTCCATGTATCTGCATAAAAAACAATCCAACAAAACAAACAATAACCTGGTCTTCTTCTGCTTCCTAGTTACTCCTTAGTATTGACTCCCTGCATATTTTCCCCAGTTGCATGATTATTGTTTAGTTCCCCTCAGGCTGGGATCTAATAAAGAAATATTGGGGCAAAAATAACTCACCTCAAAGTGCAGGAAGCTGTTTGGGTAAGGTAGATTTATGTCTATGCACTGAGATTGTAGCCATTTTAATAACATTCAGGAATTTCAAGATTGCATTCAATTTTGTGGGAGACAGAACTATTAATTCCTCCCCGGGAGAGAAATGTTTGAACCATGCTGTGTCACTTGCAGCAATTTTCCAATACCAGTGTCTGAGCAAAAGAATTTCATTCTGCTCTTCCTTGTCTCATCTTGTCTCTCTGCCTCCCCCCCCCAGTACCTATCCTAGTCCCACATGAGTATATTTTGGGAATGTTTATGGAACAATTATCCTGAAAATGTATCATCTGGATGAATAATAGTTTTCTTCCTGCATTTTAATAGATTTTGAACGTGTTTGTTTGGGTTTACCTTCCATTCAGAATACCATCCTTGGTGATAAGCAGACCTTCCTTAATAACATAAACTATGACAATGCTCAAGCAAAGCAATTTGCTAGTGTTTGTATGGAGAGGGAGTTGGATAAACAAAAGGCCCTGGATACTGACCCTGGGATTTTGCTTCCTTTTTTATTAATATATACCATTTGGTGCAGTCTGGATCATTCCAAAGGCAAAATATTTGTTACTCAAAAATATGAACCAAGGATAAAAATCATCCTGGACAGGGATGATTTAGTAGGATGTAATATTAACTGTGTCAGGGGGAGGGAAATCCTCCTTCAGTTAGAACGCTGTCCATTTAAACAGCTCTAAACATTGCTGTAGTTCAAGGAAACAATAGGGTGGGTGTAAACATCTGTCAGTATAACTGTATCTATTGATTCCCCCCTTCATTTTTATCCTTATACTTCAAACTCTTGTATGCATCCCTTGGCTCAGATTTTCAACAGGGTAAAATAGCTGTACAATTTACATACTGATTATCGGTTATATAGTCAGTTATAGCTACTATGTTTGTCAAGAGCATAACGATTAATATATATAATTAGAAAATAAATAAACATTATATGTAATAATACGACTGTTGCTACTAACCCTCCCCCACAGGATTCTGTATTAGCTACTGCAGTGCCCTGTAGATAAAGCCCCCCATAGTTTACAGGTAGATTATTTTCCAGAGTAGCATGTTTATTCTATATCTTAAAATCCATTCTTTGTGTTTGTACTTCCAGTGGTCACCAAGAAGGTTAAAGGTTACAACACTTCTAACAAATCAATGCATACTATTTACACTCAAAATCCATTAAACCGGTGGGAAAAGATAGTATATTGCACTGAAATTGCATTTTTTAAGTTGTTAAGCTCTAATGAACCTGATGTACAAGCTGAGTCCCCTCAACTGCCCTCCTAGAGGCACAACATGGAATGATTTAGGAGAAATAAAGAAAAGGGTTTAGAGCCTCAATCTGCTCCCATAAAAGTCAATGGTATTTTGGTGATTTGATTCAGTGGAAGCAGGAGCCAGACCTTTGATTAAAATACTCTGAGCTCTCATTCTGTATCCCAGCCCTCAAAAATCTACAACTGTTCATTCACAGCATCCGAGGTCTTGATCCTATGAGTTGTTCAGCACCTCAAAGGAAGTTGTGGACACTCAACACCACACTAGTTCAGGCTCTAGAATAATAAGCATAGCAATATTTTACATGTGTGTTGAAAATAATAAAGCTTTGTACCTATAATAACACTACTTTTCCTTGGAAATATTTACTAACAATGTGAGCGACCATAGGACCTGCTGCTCTTAGTGCTTTGCGCCTGAAACTCCCTTTGATGTCAATAGGAGTTCTGAGCACAGATATCTTATAGGACTGGGACCTTAATTTAACTTACCTTCAGTATTTAATATAATTATCCTCCTACTGTGTTTCAATAAAGCAGGATGCTTTAATTCTGTAAAGCCCAAATCTGACATGGTCCAGCAGTTCTGGTGGGGCTGGAATTAGCAAACAGTTACTGTGGACAAAATGAAAAAAAAAATAGGAGTATAAAGTTAATATTTGGGCTTCTAAAATAATGGCCTGGTGTATGAAAGCTTTGGGCATCTAGCTGCTCTGATAGAAGCCAAAGGAAGCTAAGTGCTGAGCATTTCTGAAACTGAGGCTATGTATTCAGGAGCCTATTTAGGCTCCTCTTTTTTAAAATTAATTAATTAATTAATTTAATAGCCTGGGATGCTAGAAAGAAATACTTAAAAAGGGGAATTTTTATGCAAAATTGATAGGTTGACAAAAATACTACTAACATCTTTGAGGGCCACTGCTGAGTGAATCTAGAATGGGCTATTTTCTGCTACATTATGTTGTTGTTGTAATACTGTTGTTTCCAGAAAATCTCTCTTTAGGAACTTGCCAAAGTGATTACATTGAGTAAACTTTAGTGACTGGTTACATTTGCACTCTTCTCGTTTTCCCTGGCTATAGTTCAGACTCTAGGTGCTTTCAGAAATTTTCATAGGTTACAGACAACATTCAGGGAGAGCATTTATTCTAACATCAACTCCTTTATGAGATATTTCTTCCAACAACTCAAGAATATAATACACCAGGAGCAAAAAGGATGGTAACAAGCATTCCCTCTGCTCTTGAAAATGGCAACAGTGGGCCCCCCAATACTTACCCAGCAGCTGGGGTACAGCTACTGTGCTGGGTTATTAAAAGAGCTAGACCAGCTGCACATTTCTTCTGCTGCTCCACACAGAGGCCTCTAGGCTGGAGTGATGGTTGGACTCCCAAAAGGAGTGGTGTTTGGAGCTAACACCCCATTGAAGCAAATGTGGTAGTTTGCATATCTCAGAGTTATTGTGGCATGCTATATGCAGATTCAGGTGGGCTGTTTCTGCATTGGCTACAGCTAGGTCATGCTTTCAAGGTTTTCTTTGCAACTGTGTTGGTTAGAAACATATTTTTAAAATATTATTTTGACGAAAGCAGAGATTCTCATGTAATCACATGAATCCCAGAGCTGGGACCCTAAGTATAGCCATTAGTGTTTGTGCCTTAATCAAGCCCTGAAAGGGAATTGAGCACTGACCAGAGACCTCTAGAATGAGCTCCCACACCAAGGATGGTGGATCCTCTAAGCCAAGTGCTCGGTTGTCCCTTTTCAACTTGGGGTCTAGATCCTGGTGTTCCAGGGTTCCTGCATTTATCCACCACTGCCTTGGTGCACAGTGACTTATGGATCAGTTTGATATGTTGTAAAAAACTTGGGAATTCTTCAGGATGAAAGTCACCATTTAAGAAGCTGCTGCTGTTTTATTCTGCACTATGGAACTTTTATTATTTTGAAATGTATCTGATAATTGAATGCAGTTGACCAGCTCTAAGCAGGGGCAACTTCCACTCAAGTCATTAGGACTTCTACCCATGTATACTAGGACTGAATTTGACCTGGGATGCTTAAATAGGAACCCTGTCATCCAAGTTGATGTTATTCTGTGATTGGGCTGGGTCATTCCAATAATCAATAGTTTGGTATATGAAACCATTTGTTGGCTCGTTTCATTTTCTTTGCCTCTGACTGGGGTGTCTGATTAGATGCAAATATTTTTTCCCAAGGGAAGCACTCTCTGATTTGTGACCTGTTTAGCATTAAATCACTACATCTTTCTGAGTAATAAGACTTCAAATTCTGAAAGAAACCTCTGCAGACAAATATTGAAACTGTGGTGTCCGCACTTTTATTTTCTTCAAGCATGTCACCCAGCTGCACCACTGCCAGTATTTTTTGTTCATTTCATCTTGCTGAGCCTGATTGCTTCCTTGATCCTTTACATCTCACACCACTACCCCAAATTCTTCTCAGGTCTGCAGTTGCATCATTGCATAGGTTTTGTATAATTCTAATCTCAAAGACCCTGCAAAAAACAGCTACTTTGGAGACAGAGACAGTACATCAGATGGGAGGTGGGAGAATGTGGTATATTTAAATACTTGCACTTAGTAAGGGGAATCATGGAGTCAACAACTAAACCCTCAATATGTGGCAGTGGTTAAAGAAAGCAACACACAGTATGGTTGTATAATAGGATGGAAAGTAACATAGAGGCACTAGGGGATGTTATGCCTTGGTGGGATGCCAGCTCAATGGTTCGCTCTAAAGTTTTATACCTAGAATATTTTAAGCATTTAAAGTACTTTTTTTTTCCTGGACAAACTTTTCCTTTTCCTTAAAGTACTTTCCTTTTTTCTCCCAGCACCTTTCTATGCCCCTATCCGTCTTCCTCAACCCCCTGAATCCTTCCTCTACATCTTCTCTGGTTCATTTCACCTTCCATGGCCTCTGCACACCCCTGTCTTTGACTCCCCTTTTTCTATGATCCCTTTTTCCATATCTACTTCTCTCTTCTTTCATCTACATTTCCCTACCACTTACCTTGCCCTCCCAAACCAGTACTCTTTTCTTTTGTGCCTTCTCAGCCTGTGTCTGTCCCCCATCTTCCCCAGCAACCTCCACACTACCTATGTCTCCAGCCTAACAACCTGCTTACCCGCAGCCCCCATTCCATGTCAGGCCTCCATGTACCTCCTTAGCCTATGTCCCCAGTTCACATTCTTGAGGGCTTCTGCTCCTGCTCTATCCCTCCCAGCCTGCTCCACCCTCCTCCTGCCCTCCCACCACATATAGAATCATAGAATCATAGAATATCAGGGTTGGAAGGGACCCCAGAAGGTCATCTAGTCCAACCCCCTGCTCAAAGCAGGACCAAGTCCCAGTTAAATCATCCCAGCTAGGGCTTTGTCAAGCCTGACCTTAAAAACCTCTAAGGAAGGAGATTCTACCACCTCCCTAGGTAACGCATTCCAGTGTTTCACCACCCTCTTAGTGAAAAAGTTTTTCCTAATATCCAATCTAAACCTCCCCCATTGCAACTTGAGACCATTACTCCTCGTTCTGTCATCTGCTACCATTGAGAACAGTCTAGAGCCATCCTCTTTGAAACCCCCTTTCAGGTAGTTGAAAGCAGCTATCAAATCCCCCTCATTCTTCTCTTCTGCAGACTAAACAATCCCAGCTCCCTCAGCCTCTCCTCATAAGTCATGTGCTCTAGACCCCTAATCATTTTCGTTGCCCTTCGTTGTACTCTTTCCAATTTATCCACATCCTTCCTGTAGTGTGGGGCCCAAAACTGGACACAGTACTCCAGATGAGGCCTCACCAGTGTCGAATAGAGGGGAACGATCACGTCCCTCGATCTGCTCGCTATGCCCCTACTTATACAACCCAAAATGCCATGGCCTTCTTGGCAACAAGGGCACACTGCTGACTCATATCCAGCTTCTCGTCCACTGTCACCCCTAGGTCCTTTTCCGCAGAACTGCTGCCGAGCCATTCGGTCCCTAGTCTGTAGCGGTGCATTGGATTCTTCCATCCTAAGTGCAGGACCCTGCATTTATCCTTATTGAACCTCATTAGATTTCTTTTGGCCCAATCCTCCAATTTGTCTAGGTCCTTCTGTATCCTATCCCTCCCCTCCAGCGTATCTACCACTCCTCCCAGTTTAGTATCATCCGCAAATTTGCTGAGAGTGCAATCCACACCATCCTCCAGATCATTTATGAAGATATTGAACAAAACGGGCCCCAGGACCGACCCCTGGGGCACTCCACTTGACACCGGCTGCCAACTAGACATGGAGCCATTGATCACTACCCGTTGAGCCCGACAATCTAGCCAGCTTTCTACCCACCTTATAGTGCATTCATCCAGCCCATACTTCCTTAACTTGCTGACAAGAATGCTGTGGGAGACCGTGTCAAAAGCTTTGCTAAAGTCAAGAAACAATACATCCACTGCTTTCCCTTCATCCACAGAACCAGTAATCTCATCATAAAAGGCGATTAGATTAGTCAGGCATGACCTTCCCTTGGTGAATCCATGCTGACTGTTCCTGATCACTTTCCTCTCCTCTAAGTGCTTCAGGATTGATTCTTTGAGGACCTGCTCCATGATTTTTCCAGGGACTGAGGTGAGGCTGACCGGCCTGTAGTTCCCAGGATCCTCCTTCTTCCCTTTTTTAAAGATGGGCACTACATTAGCCTTTTTCCAGTCATCCGGGACTTCCCCCGTTCGCCACGAGTTTTCAAAGATAATGGCCAAGGGCTCTGCAATCACAGCCGCCAATTCCTTCAGCACTCTCGGATGCAATTCGTCCGGCCCCATGGACTTGTGCACGTCCAGCTTTTCTAAATAGTCCCTAACCACCTCTATCTCTACAGAGGGCTGGCCATCTCTTCCCCATTTTGTGTTGCCCAGCACAGCAGTCTGGGAGCTGACCTTGTTAGTGAAAACAGAGGCAAAAAAAGCATTGAGTACATTAGCTTTTTCCACATCCTCTGTCACTAGCTTGCCTCCCTCATTCAGTAAGGGGCCCACGCTTTCCTTGGCTTTCTTCTTGTTGCCAACATACCTGAAGAAACCCTTCTTGTTACTCTTGACATCTCTTGCTAGCTGCAGCTCCAGGTGCGATTTGGCCCTCCTGATATCTTTCCTACATGCCCGAGCAATATTTTTATACTCTTCCCTGGTCATATGTCCAAGCTTCCACTTCTTGTAAGCTTCTTTTTTATGTTTAAGATCCGCTAGGATTTCACCATATCACCTGTGGCGCAGCAGCTGCTTCAGCAAAATCTTGATTCAGCAACAGGTCAGTTTGATATTTATAAAAAATTCTATTTTAATCACTGTTCTCTGTGATTTAATCACCGTTCTATATGAAGAAAAACATCTCTTCATAGTTTTAAAAATTCACCAGCAGTCCTCTGCAAAAACACTAAAAGACACAGAACAAACTTAGAGTATATAAGCTAAAACATTCTGCATATATGATGAGTTTTATATATTAAAGCTATTACATTTTTGAAATACCATAACTTTAAAACTCCTTTTCTGATTTCTCCCAGACTTTTCCCAAAAGTGATATGGCATGTGAAATTTATGGGGAAATTGCTTTCTTTTAAGGGAAACTTAGGAGGATTTTAATGGACCATTTTCTCCTTCCTTGTTAATTCAGTCAATCCAGGATACTTCTGGAGGATGTATCTTTCTCTAACTGCTTCCAACCCCACTATTTCCAGTCCTAAAATATCACCCTTCTCTTCAGTCACAGCCCTCTAAAATCTCCTTTATTTCTCTCTCCCACACCAAAACAATCTAATTTCTTTTATAAGCTCTTTACTTTGTGAGCATGAGCATTGCAGATGATGTAAATAAGATCCAGCTCAAAAAAAGATGCTGTAGATTGCAAGCGGAGATTATCTTTGAGCTTTCAGAAACCAAACAAAAATGCAGCAGGGTAAATTAGGCTTATTTTTCATTTTTGGATTCTTGGTGAAAAGATTAAATGTATCCGTTCGGCTTTATCTGCAAAACATTTCAGAGAGGTGGGGGGGAAGGGGCTTTGAACGTTGGCCTGCTAAACCCAGGGTTATGAGTTCAATCCTTGAGGGGGCCATTTAGGGATCTAGGGCAAAATTGGGGATTGGTCCTGCTTTGAGCAGGGGGTTGGACTAGATGACCTCCTGAGGTCCCTTCCAACCCTGATATTCTATGATCACTGAGCTCGGTGACCTCCAATCACTGCTATACTTCCCAGGTACAATGGAGCTGTTGATGAGTAGCAGGGAGGCTTGGGAGAACAGGAGACAGACTTTCAGAGGAGCTTGATCTAGGCTATGGCACTCACTACCACAAGAAATAAGAATACCTCTGGACTGCATCATTTTCCAACCAATACATTCTTTATATGAACATTTAGACATGCAACCTCCCACTCCCCATACCAATCAAGCTATTTTTCCTATTAACTGGTAAGAAAGAAAAAGAGCAAAAAAAGATTAAATTTGTGATTATTTTTGCATACATGCATGCATTTTATATAGTGTGTATGTGTTAGACCCTCATATATTATGATGATGGAGGACATATAAGCCACCTAAAGAGAGAGCAAGCAACTTACTTTAAACAATAGGGCCAAATTATGCCTCTGTTTAAACCTATTTAATTCCACTCATGTAAGACGTTACATATGTGTTTATTGGGTGAGGACAGATTTTGGCCCATCATTTTTGTTTGCAAGAGTATAGACAGTGGATTTATTGTTTTATCCATTAATCAAATTGTTCCATTTGTAGCAAATTCTAGCCAAAGAACAGAAAAATCCAACAAAATAGAAAGGGCAACAATAAAGTGATTTTTAAAAAAAGATCCCTTCATAACACACTGAGATGCGTGGGGATCCAGTATGGCATGTGTGTTATAGTGGTTAATACTGAATCCCTGTTTCACATATTTGAGGGAATGAGAGAGAGGTCTCTCCTTGCAATCAAGCTGGATTTCTTAGGAAATGATCCTTCTTTTAGACATGCAAAAAATAAAGTCTTATGCAAACATGCGAGAGTAGGAGGTAACAGTTTACTTTTATGCTAGCTTTTCATCGGCAGTGCTATAACAACCACTAATTTCATATTTGTAGAATGAAGTGTATTGATTCAAGAGTGAGATTCTTTCTGCTTGCATGCTATAATATGAGTCCCTCTCATGTTGTCGTAGCTTAACATGAAATGAAATAGGAGGAAGGGGAGAGAAAAGGAGAGATGAGACGCATGTGACATTATTTGCAACTAGCTCAGCACTCATCTTGAAATGATTTGGTGCTCAGGCTATTCAACAAGCATGAGAAAGATAATAATCAGCCTTTGGTTTTAGATTCCTTTGAGCTTTATTATAGAATAATTTAATTAAAATACATTTTTATTGCCATTTTACTGACTGTCTGCTCTCCTTACTGCTGTAATTTCCTGAAAAGGAGATGTATGACATCCTGTGGGCATCCGTGGTAGCTTCTCAATCATCAATTCATGTTCTGTGCTATTATTTTCATTTTGGGGAAAGGACAATTTTTTTTCCTTCACAAAAATGAGTGGTTTGATTATTTGATGCAGAACTAGGAAAATTAAACCCTTCTTTCTTTTCTGGGCACACTGGGGTCATAGTGCAGACCTGGAGGGGTAATGATGGAAAATCTCATACATACAAGTTTTGTTGGACTATTTGTCCAGAGAGGAGGGTTGGTCTCATGACTGGGACTCAGGAAACCTGGATTCAATTCCCAGTGCTGCCACAGGCTTGCTGTGTGATTTTGGGCAAGTTGCTTGTTCCAGCAGTGCTCTATTCATGAAACCAAGATAACCCGGTTCCCAACTGTTTCTTTGTCTTTGTCCATTTAGTCCTTCCAGGTAGGGACAGTCTCTTACTCCATGTATACACAGTGTCTAGGACAATTGGGCTCAGTTGATGCTTTTTATACATTATTGTAATAGAATAATACTCCTCTTTCTATCAAGTTACTTATAAGGGCTTCGTCACCCTAGTATGTGAGCTACCCTTTCTGTATTCCTATAGATCATGATTGTGACATTTTTCACTTTCTTGAATGAATGAATATAGAAGCTCCTCAGTGCAAAGTTGTCATGGGCAAAAACTGCATTTTATGCAAGGCTCCAGCTTGCAAACCAAGCTAGCCAAAAAGTGTTTTTGTTTGATCTTTTCAGAAAACTGATGGGAAAGCCAGTACCCGCCAATTTCACTTTACATGGGAAGCTTCCTGCTCAGCTTGCATCTGATGCTAAGCTGCTAAATTCTTTGCAATGGGCTGAATTTCACAGACAGTAATGTTCACAGTGTGGCAGCTCCTACTGAGATGCCAAGTAAAAGGAGCTGAAAAGCACATTTGACTAACTCACACCAGTCAGAGCTTAGGTGTATAATGAAAGTTGTTATGAGTCCCTGGTGGTTGGGGTCTTCTTCAATGGAAATCAATATATTATTTATTAATAAAATATTTATCAAGTTGTCTCATTTAATTTGCTAGCTTGCATGAGAGTACGCTCTGCCAGCAGAATGTATGGTATTTGCATTGTTCAGTTATCACCACGAGTTTCAACGATGCAGAATAAATAAATAAAAGTGCATGGTCCATAAATGCATCTGAAATGGACTAATTTAAACATGCCAGCTTGAGAAAGTTTTCAAAATTATGTCTCCCACCCGTAAATCATGTGACTTCTTAAATATGCAAATCAGCTGTCAAAAAGCCTGGTCAGTGGTCCCCTGCCAGCTGATGATCGAACAACTAGCTTTTGTCTTTTTCAGGGAACACAGAATTCATTGTATTCTTTCAGATTTCTTTAAAGGGCTTTGAGAAGCTCTGGAGGATGAGTGCCATTAGTAAGTATTACATCACTAGCCTTTTGGCACTAAGAAGTTTACTTTTTATTATGATGTGAAATATGTGCAAAATTGTGGGACTATTAGTACCACCATATCTAAAAATGACACAGTTAATGCAGTGCTGGGATGATTAGTGGCCTTAGTGATATTTAAATTTTATTTTTAAAGTTTAATTGCTTTTAGTTTGTTTGACTTTGCAAAATATATTCAATTCAACTAGTGCCTGATTATCAGAGGTGCTGAGCACCGAGACACCACACTGATTTCATTTGGAGGAGTTGTGCTCAGCATTTTTAAAAATCAGATCTATAACTTCTATTAGCATTATGGTGCATCAGAACACAAAAATGAACATTATACATTTTGATGTGTAGCGCTACAAGATCATGAAGGAGAAGAGCCACTTGAGGTGAAAATGTGCCTGTGGCAGTGGCCCTCCTTTCCTTATTTTGTCTTCTGTAGATTATTTTCTTTAAACCGTCTATTCTGATGGCAGCATTTGCACATATTTTGTGTCCTCATTTGCATATGGAGGATATTAAGTACCTGCTAGCAGCTTGCCAGTGTTAAGGTCATTAGGATCCCATCACCATAGGATACCAGCCATAATCCCAATAAACGAATGTCGATCAGACTGATGAATGACAGGTGATGAGTTTGGAATAAACACTGACCTTTTGACATGTAGAAATAAAACATCTATTGTGTGTTTGGATTCCAGGTTAATGATTACTTTACTGCCCGCACCTCCTCTTTTTCCCTTGGTAGCAAGTTGTTGTTGTCATGCACGAGTTGGAGGCCTGCTGTGCCACTGGCATACTAGCTGAAATATTCTGATCTTGTAATGAAGCTACAGATAAAATCTGGCATCCTTAAACACCAATCCCATTTTCTTACACAGCAGTTAATGCACATTGAATATAACAAGCTACAGACGAAAGATCCATTCTATTTGAAGATTTTAAAATGTCTTGTCTTTTTTTGTCTGATAAAAATAGACTTTTAAAGCATTTCCTCTGCAAAGCTAAGACTTGTGGAACAACTGTTGCTCAAGAGCACTCCTGCAAAAGCTGCTTATGCACCTCTGATAATGATCAGCATTTTGGAAATCAAATTACAGCGAGGTTTTGGTTTGCCAGGAGATGATGGGGAGAAAACACGCACATTGCCCATAAACATTACAAGCAGGGATATTTCTAGTGCCTGAAAAGATCCAGGCTTAAGCCTGAGGCTAAGAACATTAACAGGCAGAGAATCTGCTAACACCTGCTTCAAATCATTTCTGCCCAGAGCATGAAGAAATAGTTTTATGGGCATACATTGCAACACAGATGGAATGAAACCTAAAACAAAGTTCTGAACACTTCTTCTCATTAAAGAATATGCCCCTTTTTGTAAGAAGGGGATATTAACCCTTGTGTTCTGGCCAAAATCTGATTTGTGCAATCAGTATTCATTATAAATAATGCTGGTCAACATTATAAATAAATTTTTTTGCCTCATTTTGGTTAGTGAATTGTTAACATATTGATCCTTTGGATATGTTTATTATTTGTAACAATCATTTAAATAGTTCAGCTAACTATGGGTTGTTCACAAATTTTTCTTTTTGACTGTTTGCTATTCACATAGAATGCATTCGATGAAGTGAGCTGTAGCTCATGAAAGCTTTTGCTCAAATAAATTTGTTAGTCTCTAAGGTGCCACAAGTACTCCTTTTCTTTATAATGTAGTTGGTTACCTAAGTCACATAGTATTGGTTAAAAGAAAAGGAGTACTTGTGGCACCTTAGAGACTAACAAATTTATTTGAGCATAAGCTTTCGTGAGCTACAGCTCACTTCATTGTTCCTTCCCCACTCTGAACTCCAGGGTACAATTGTGGGGACCTGCATGAAAACCTCCTAAGCTTATTTTCACCAGCTTAGGTTAAAACTTCCCCAAGGTATAAACTAATTTATCTTTTGCCCTGTACTTTATTGCTGCCACCACCAAGCATCTAACAAATATATAACTGGGAAAGAGCCCGCTTGGAAACGTCTCTCCCTCTAAAATCTTCCCTAAACTCTACACCCCCTTTCCTGGGGAAGGTTTGATAAAAATCCTCACCAATTTGCATAGGTGAACACAGATCCAAACCCTTGGATCTTAAGAACAATGAAAAAACAATCAGGTTCTTAAAAGAAGAATTTTAATTGAAGAAAAAAAATAAATCAATCACCTCTGTAAAATCAGGATGGTAAATACCTTACAGGGTAATCAGATTCAAAACATAGAGACTCCCTCTAGGCAAAAGCTTAAGTTACAAAAAAGACACAAAAACAGGAATATACATTCCATTCAGCACAGCTATTTTATCAGCCATTTAAACAAAACAGAATCTAATGCATATCTAGCTAGATTACTTACTAAGTTCTAAGACTCCATTCCTTTTCTGTTCCCGGCAAAAGCATCACACAGACAGAGTGAACCTTGACTAGGTTACTGAAAGTTTTAAAACAGGAGAATAATGAATAATGCTCTTGCAGTATTCAGAGTAGCAGCTGTGTTAGTCTGTATTCACAAAAGAAAAGGAGTACTTGTGGCACTTTAGAGACTAACAAATTTATTTGAGCATAAGCTTTCGTGAGCTACAGCTCACTTCATCCCACTGTATGCATCCGATGAAGTGAGCTGTAGCTCACATAAGCTTATGCTCAAATAAATTTGTTAGTCTCTAAGGTGCCTCAAGTACTCTTTTTCTTTTTGCTCTTGCAGTAGAAATGTTGAGATGAATAATCACTCATGCCACAATTTGTGGTACCTTGGAGATCTGCAAATATTTTCACTAATACATGGCAATTATCTAAATACTCAAACTTAATGAATATTCTGGCCCTACAAAATATAGTGAACTGAACCAGGTGCTTTTGCGTGTGTGAAAATATTCAAGAATATTTTTTTCCTATTGTAGAAGTTTCTTAAATCACATTCTGAATATTTTGCGATTCTAGGATAAAACTTCAGATATGTGAATCCATTTTACCCACTGGTTTTGGTGGTAGATGTGTCATTTGTTTTTTTTTAACGGAGGGATATCTAGGAGAAATTTTCTGCATCTTTTCTGTCGATTTTGTCTATTTCAGGTAGAAGCTGCTGGTTTGCACAATTACTACAAAGTTCATTGGCGAAGCTTATTAACAGCCTGACTAAAAGCCCAGTGAAGCCCATTCTTTCCAGTGACTTCAATGGATTTTGTATCTGGTCCGAAGTGTAGAGTAATCTACTGCTCTGTGCTACTGCATATGTGGCTTGTTGCAGAGTATATTGGTCCAGCATGATTTTGTTCTCTTGATTGGCTGTTGTCTTTTTTGCACCTTCTTTTAACTGTTGGTCTTGTAACCTTGTGGGGGTGTGCTTTCAAAAGTGCTTATGGAGGTTAACCATCCAACTCCCATTGACTTTAATGACTAACTACCTTAGGTACTTTTGAAAATTCCATCCTTAAGATATGTCTACACTGCAATTAGAAACCCATGGCTGGCTCACGCCAGCTGACTCAGGCTTGCAAAGCTCTGGCTAAGGGGCTGTTTAATTGTGGTGTAGACTTTCAGGGTTGGGCTGCAGCCTCAGCTCTGGGACCCTTTCACCTTGCAATATCCCAGAGCTTGAGGTCCAGCGCAGCCCAAATGTCTACACCACAATTAAACAGCCCCGTTGTCTGAGCCCGAGTCTGCTGCCACGGGCCAGTCATGGGTCTTAATTGCAGTGTAGACATACCCTCAGTGTTTTGTTCCTGCTCTTTGTTTGTTGTATTGGGTGTTGTTGCTTGATTCCTCTCCCTGCTCTTTCTCACTCCTGCATTTTGTGCACGTGCCCTGCAGGGAAAGGGGAGGAGCAAGTTTAGGCTTCCTATTGGAATCCTCTTGAACTCCACCATACTGTCATTCTCTTACTGGTTTTATTTCTCCTGGTTTTTTATTTTATTTTTTTTGTCTCTCCCCCACCCCTGCTTGTAGATGTTACTGTTAATTTTAATATTCGTGCTATGCCCTTTTCTGCACTAGATTAAGCTCTTTTGAATGTATGGTTTATCTGACCGTGTATTGATGCCAATGCTGGCACTATCGCAGTTGCCTTCTTCAGCACAGAACCCATTGATCTTGATGCCACCAATAATGAGGGCCTTGTTGCAGTACCATTTGGTGGTACAGTAGAGCAGCATTACGTTGGAGGGTAAGCCAATACATGCAGAAGAGGTGCTCTCCTTAAGCAGAGAATGTTCTTTCAATTTTGGACAGTAGTTGTAGCAGTTACATGAAGAAAAAATGAGAATTCTGTTGCATTCTCATATCTTCTGTGTCATGAGGTCCATGGTAGCTAGAATTGCCCAGTGGTCCCCTGGCTGGATTTTGTTTTAAACATTGTTAGGGAATATTGCTTGGGTTCATGGCTCTGCTTATTTTTCCTGGTTGTAGGACCTGTAGCCTTGTGAAAACCTGGTGTAGCTGAGGATTTTTATCTCTTTAGTACTGCATGGAAGATGGAGAGAGGTGTTGAGGCAAAGATCACACCTTCTTCACCCACTTATCTAGAACAGGACTTCAAAGTACAGCATTTATATTCAGAGGAGACTACTGGTGCTATATCTACTGGTCTTAGCTTTTGAGGATTCCTGGATAGTAACTAGGTCACATCCAGATGACATAACCAGGTTAATCAGGACAAAGAAAGCAGAGCCATTCTCCTTGTCATCTTCACTGTCCTCCTGAGGAAGCATCTGTCCCATCAGTGACTAAGTAATGGCCTCCATTCTCCTGACCCCACTCATGCAGCGCCTCATAGCCCATCAATGCGTGAGTCAGGAGCATCTCTGTCAACAAGCATTGACACCAGCTGCAGCAAGGCCCTCATTATTGGTGGCACTAAGATCCTGGCATCAAGATCAGTGGGCTTTGTGCTGAAGATAACTGACATAGTGCAGGCATTGACGTCAATGCAGAGTACCCCTCTGTATATAAAATCTGCTCTATTTTACAGCATCCTCAGATGTGCTAAGTGTTTTACACAAGCAGTAAAGGATAAATGCCTTCCCTGAAGTGGTCATAGTCTGGAATATAGACATGACAGCAAGTGACAGTAATAGGCAAAGAGAGTTGATTCCTTAGTTCAGTCACATGCACATCTGGAGTGTGGGTTTTGGTTTTTTTGTTTTGTTTTTTTAAGCCTGAATGCCTTTCTTGTAGGTAACATGTTGAAGGTGAGTTGTTAGGAGGCATTAACTGAGGAAAAGGCATGTAAGCTGGGTAAAGAGGGGTTGGGAAGGATAGTGCACCATCTGTAAGCCCTTAGGCTGGACCTTAAAATCTTTTTTTAGTACCACTTATTTTTTCAAACCAGATGCCACCGATAGGGGTATGAGAGAGTGTCTGAAGACATAAGGCAAAGTAGCAGGTGTAAGTGATACCCAGAGTGACAGGTCATGACTGTAACCAGGTTTGTTGACACAATGGACTTAGAAATAGGGCCAACCAAAGGAAGGGGGAAAGATGAAATCCTGAACCAAGAGAGCAATTCATTACAGCTATCTGTTTCTGGCTTAATGTGGGGAAGAAAGAATGACAGTCTCTGCCAACCTCTTGCACCATCTTTACCATTCGACTGGAGGAAGTAAAAAGGCTGCAGAGCACATGTGTGTTTATTTAAATCCTCCTGTGGTCCAGAGCACTGAAGAAAGAAAAAATGTTTAATGCAGTTTCTGCTAGGCCAGTGCTAATTGTTCCCAAGGCAGGAGAATAAACCCTTTTTCATGTTCCTGTCACACACTTTATCCAGGTAAACTGTATCCACAGGTGCTGAGGCAATTTTCACTCCAGAGTTCTCCTGTGAAGAGACTGCACAATTAGTGTAAACTGGGGATTACACTGTCACGTGAACAGATGGACATTAGGTATTGCCCATGTCAGGCTAATATTATATTTATAAGATGCTGCTGTAGTGATCCAGGATGAATACACTAAAATCTCCCAACAAGCTAGCTAGAGGAGCTGTAACTTTACCTCAAGTACATGTGGCTCTGAGTCAGTGGAACTCTAGTTAAAGTCTCACCATTCTTTCCATACTGTCCTAATAACTTGATTGTGTGCTGACACTAATCAGCATCATCTCTAAGTAGTATTGATCTTTTAATGTCTGCCAGTCAACTTCATACAGCATAAACTGTCACCACAAAACCTTCTGTTAGGAAGCTTTATCTGAAAATAAGGCTATTAGCATCCGGTTTTAAATTCTGTCAAAGTCTTGTTCCCACTTCCTAATGCATAGTCTTCTATATAATGTCTGATTATCACTCTCAAGTCCCAGGAACATGAATGTAACTCCAGGGGAAAGGGGTCGGGGGGAGAGAAAAATGTTGTATAACCAACATACACTTTTTTCTTCTTTTTCTCTCTCTGATTTTTGTTTTGCAGTTATTTCCTTACAGTACCTAGATGGCCTAATGTATTGCCTAATGGAGGCTGCAAGAAAATTATCTAGACAAAATTGCTGCCATTCTTTATAAAGGGGACAGGAAGGATGGAAACTCTTTTTTTCTGCCCCTAAACGAGGGCTTTGGAAGAGAATGTCAGATCCCTGGAGAAATATCATTTCCCCTAATTCACGTATTTTATTTGTAGCTCCTACATCTGAATATGTTTTTCTTCAGACTAGAGATTTGTAAGTGAATTATCCCTTTGCTGAAAACCACACATCACATGCATATTTTGCTGTGATGCCTAATTACCATTTGATATTTTTGGATAACTAGGGTCTAATTCTCCTCTGATTTGTACCAATTTTATGCTGCTTCAATTCCATTGACTTCAACTAAGTTATTCTTGATTTACATTGAAAGTGAGATTAGAATCATGCCCCAATTTTTCATGCCCCAGTCTTCTAGAAAGTTAGAGAATGGGTCAAATTGTTTGTTTATTCAGTTCAGCCAAGCTAGATTCCCAACTGAGCATGTTAACACTTAACTTTCAAGTCTGGTAGGTAATTTTGGAAAGTTGCAATATCCCAGTGAATTTGCTTGTTAGAAAATACAAAAGAGGAAATATTACGAACAATCATTGTAGTTATTGTAGCAATGAAAGCACAAATGGATTCATTGCTGCTATCTGATATTTTCCTCTCAGAAGAATGTTTTTTCTATACTTTTTTGTTCAAAAGTGCCTATTATCTATTTGGCAGTGTCTACATTCATTGGGATCTATTTGATTTGCTTGTATTTTGACTTCAATTACAATTCATGATTGAGGTTTGTTAAAGCCAGCAAGGATATTTATATACAGAATTCCCATTGAAATTAATGAGTTATGTGGCTAAATCTCTAGCTCGGCTTTGAAAATCATAACCTTGATTTTTAATGGATTAAACTTTACGCTTACACAGCATACACCATTTCATATTTCATTCTGAGCCTTTACCTACAGGGCACTCCAACTGGGATTGCTTTCCAGAAATTCCACCAAGGTTTCTAGAGTCCACTTGTAACTGGAATTTGCACTCCCATTGTGATCAGTATAGGTTGACCATATACCCCGTTTTGGTCAGGACAGTCCCCTTTTTAAGCCCTTTCCTGGATGTCCCAATTTCTTTCTTTCTTTCTTTCTTTCTTTCTTTCTTTCTTTCTTTTTGGCAAAATGGAGCATTTGTCCCATTTGCTCTTTGCCCAAAAATGGGGTGCACGGAGAAAAGTGTTGGGGGGGCGAGTGATGATGCCAGACACTGGGCCTTGGGCTGTCAGCCCCAGTCCCGGGAGGCCTCAAGACTGCCCTGTGTTGCGGGGGGGAGGGGAGAGGGCCTCAGGTGAGCCCCACACTGGGGATGGGGCTTGGGCTGTTAGCCCCAGGCAGTAGAATCATAGAATCATAGAATATCAGGGTTGGAAGGGACCCCAGAAGGTCATCTAGTCCAACCCCCTGCTCAAAGCAGGACCAAGTCCCAGTTAAATCATCCCAGCTAGGGCTTTGTCAAGCCTGACCTTAAAAACCTCTAAGGAAGGAGATTCTACCACCTCCCTAGGTAACGCATTCCAGTGTTTCACCACCCTCTTAGTGAAAAAGTTTTTCCTAATATCCAATCTAAACCTCCCCCATTGCAACTTGAGACCATTACTCCTCGTTCTGTCATCTGCTACCATTGAGAACAGTCTAGAGCCATCCTCTTTGAAACCCCCTTTCAGGTAGTTGAAAGCAGCTATCAAATCCCCCCTCATTCTTCTCTTCTGCAGACTAAACAATCCCAGCTCCCTCAGCCTCTCCTCATAAGTCATGTGCTCTAGACCCCTAATCATTTTCGTTGCCCTTCGTTGTACTCTTTCCAATTTATCCACATCCTTCCTGTAGTGTGGGGCCCAAAACTGGACACAGTACTCCAGATGAGGCCTCACCAGTGTCGAATAGAGGGGAACGATCACGTCCCTCGATCTGCTCGCTATGCCCCTACTTATACAACCCAGGTCTTGGGCTTCAGTCCCAACCCTGGGTGGCAGGGGGAGAGGGGCCTCAGGCAAGCCCCCTGGTGTGTGTGGAGGCCTCAGACTGTCAGTCCCAAGTGATGGGCTCAGGCGAGCCCCATGCATGGGAGTTGGGTGGGGAAGTGGGTTTGGCCAGCCTCTTTTGGAAATATGGTCACCCTAGATCAGTGTGGCCAATGCTGGGAATCAAGGAAATATATCAAGCAGAGGTTTGGATAGAAGCCAATTCCGAACCAAACTTGAGGTTCAGGCCTATACTGAGAATTCTTCTTTAATTTCTACTGAAAGCATTGACTAATTAATCCTCAGCACCCTTGTGATGGGGTTGGTGTTGGGTAAATACTATGTTCATTTTATGAATGGGGAAATTAAAGTACAGAAGTAACTTATCAAGGTCACAAAGTTGGCGTTAATATGGGTATGACGGGTTCCCCCTGGTGTGCCACCTGGAACTGGGGTACTGCTGAGCCTCTGACCCACCAGCGTGGGCTCCTTCTCACACTGTGCTGCTCTGACAAGCTGCAGACACGCTCCTGGTCTTGCTCTTCCACAAGCATACACACAGGTAAGGACACACCCAGCTGCAGTTACATGCATGCTCTCTGACCAGCCACTGCATGTAAACCAACAATAGAGAGACTACAGCCAAAATACCCACCAGCTTCCTGGCCTAAGACCCCAGAGCAGTACCATCCTGTTGTAATCCAAACCCTAACCAGTATGAATTTATTATCCAGTTTGCCTCCCACTCAATATGGTGAAGAATATGCAACCGCCCCTGCCTCTTGAGCTAAGATTTCCAGGCACTTCACTCCAAACTCACTGGTTTAGATTAAAACATAAAACGAGTTTATTAACTACAAAAATAGAGTTTAAGTGATTATAAGTGATAGCAAACAGATCAAAACAGATTACCTAGTAAATAACCAAAAACGCATACTAAGCTTAACATACTAGAAAGATCGAATTTGAATTAACAATCTCTCACTCTAACTGATGATACAAAGGGGCTGCAGATTCTTAAGCTAAAAGCTACACTTTCTTTGCAGCTTGGAATCCTCAGGTCTTTCATACACTGGCTAGAAATCCCTTTAGCCTGAGTTCAGCACTTCCCCAGTTCAATCTTTGTTCCTCAGGTGTTTCCAGGAGTTTTCTCTTGTGGGGAGTGAAGAACTCCAGATGATGGCACTCCCTGCCTTATATAGCTTTAGCGTAGGGTGGGAACCCTTTGTTTCAAAACTTAGTTCCCAGACCAGTCTGTGGAAAAATACTTACATCCAAAGTTGGAGTCCAGAGACAGGCGGTCTGGTCACATGTCCTTTTAGAGTTATAGCAGCCATTGCTTATAGGCTGGCCAAAATACCCACAGGAAGCTTAAGCTATTCCACAGTCCATTGTCTTTGTTGATGGACTTCTTCATTGTTGTACCTGAAAAGCTGGCTGTGGGTATTTTCCAGAGTAAGCCCATTTGAATTACAGATCCCTAGTCAATATTCAGAACTTCAGATACAAAAAAATGATACATGCAAACAAATAGCATAATCATAGTCAGCAAATCATAACTTTTCCAATGATACCTTCCATGACCCATCTTGCATAAAATACATCATAATTATGTTATAAACATATAATAATAATAATATCACTCTGAAGAATATGGGGTGCAATGTCACAATGGGATTAGAATTCAGGACTCCCTGGCTCCAACCATGTGCTCAGTTCATTAGATAAGATAGAGAGGGAAACTATCTCCAACAAACATTTGAGCCATTCCCTAATTTTTGTGGGCTTGGCAGACAGTGTTATGTTGGATCATAATGTTGTGTTGCAAAGCAAATGTCAGTGAATCATGCTGCTGGCCTCTGGAACTTGGGGAAGAGCCTGGAATTGAGATGGGGAGGCACCAAAGTAAGAGCTGTATTCTGGCAAAAGATATATTCTGCATATTATTCCTTCTGAAATACTACACTCATACCCATATCTGAACACATAATATAGTGCTTACAGGTCTGTGCAACCACATTAAAAATGTTGACTGAGACCAGAAATGAGAACTCTGGTGGATACTATCTCTCTCTTTCCCCCCCAGCTGTTAAGCCTATGCTTTATGATAAGTACTCCATTCCAAATTTCTTCAGGATCACCCACTCCTAATCTAGAGAAATCTTTTTGTTTTTGTTTTGGTTTTACTGCAGGAATTGCTTTAAGCTAATGTACAGTATCTCCCCCACCCCCGCCATTTGTTTCTTTATCAGGTCTGTTGAAATTATTACATGTCAACCTCAAAGGCCGTTCCAAGTGCACTAGCATCAATATAAAAGCACCCCAGAATATTGAGCTTTCTCACTAATTAAAAAACACACCAATTTCTTGCAATTTCAAATTCCCTAATTAATCTCATGCTTTCTTAGAGATCTCCTGGGGAATACCATGCTCTGTATACATGTGTGTATGTAAGGGGAAGGTAGAGAGGCATAGGAGGCCCTGAGATGGAAATCTAATAAATGAAAAGGTCTAACATGATCTGAGATACCAGGCCCATTTATAAGGCCTGGCAAGCTGACTTCATTACCGGCTGCCTTGGGTTATCAGGGGAGACAGTGACAGATCATTTTGTAGGGCCTGGAGGGAGCCAGATCTGTCTGCCTAGAAAAACAAATAAATCCAGGCCTGAGACTGAGGTTAAAAAAGATTTACAAGGCTCACTGATGCATGTGTCCCTCTCAGAGTGGATTTTGGCTGCTAGCCATGGGAAGCTACCCCAACTGTTTCACATATCCTGCAATCTGTAAGGCAAGTAAACTGCTCGCTTCTGATTGCGGGGAGTTTTCCTTTCTTTAGTAGTGTCTCCGAGTGTCACACATGCACAACAAAAAAGAAAGGGAGTGGGGAGAGTGAGGAGTGTCTTACTGGAAGATCTTATAAAACAAAGCATAAATCTTTTGACGTCTGACCTTTTCACTCCCACATTTCCAAGGGCAGGTTGAATAAAGCAAAACTCCTCAGGCTGCTGAAAGAGTAATGTCCTTCATTTTGCATAAAACAAAAAAGCAACCTGCTTTTCAAACCACAGGGGGGGGAGAAAGCCCACAGAGAATTGTTACTGTTTAATAACAAACCACTTGAAACCCACTTGATTTATTAGAAATTAAAATGTATCTCTTGCTCATCAAAAAGCTTTTTATTTAACCTTTAGCCTTTCCTGTCTTTCCTCAGAGGAGAGATTAGTTGCTGATACATTTAGAATTAGTGGAAAAGGTCAAAAGAAAGGTCTAATAATGGTCATCCTCCCTCATATAATTGAAGGTCTCTTCCTCTCCCCGTAGCACCCCCGTCCCCAAGGTAATAAAACAGCCACTCAGACAGCAAAATTGCAATGCTTACGATGCTTTAGGGGTTACTTAGAGTTTTATTTAACCCTTTGCTGCTGATTTTTTTTCTATGTGACCTTCAACCATTTTCCATAAAAATTTTGTTATCCTCTATGTGAGATTGTACTCCGCACCACAATTAGCAAGTGATAATAGCTGGACTCACTTGACATGTTCAGCAGTAATTCAGTGGATGAAGCCCCTCATTACAACTATAAAGATGACCCATAGCTTTAGTAAATCCTGAGAAGTACAGGCATTATACCATTTAACTAAGATGGTTACTGGAACTTGAAACCCATACATCTCTATTTATTGCATACTGCTCCTTTCCAGTTTTTGAGATAGCACCCATTTTTCCCCTTAGTGTTGCTACAGCCTGTTTTGGAGATACATACACAATACTCTTTTTCATGAGTCTTGGCCTTTGTTCATTCTTATTTGGAGTATGATAAATTAAGAAGAACAATATTTTAGACTGAAAGGATCTGTTTTGCTCTTAAATATTGATACACATGACTGAAGTGTTTTTTTTTTCTTTTTAGTGGATTAATGCTCATGTTTGGGTTTCAGGAGCAAAAGGGGGAGGGTTGGTTGGCATAAAGAGGAAGTTATAATAGCACTATATGGAAAAAAATAGAGGTATGATCTCTGAGAGAGTTATTTCTGCAAAATAACAACAGATCTTCAAATTCCTTTGGTGAATTATTAATTATCATCTTGGTTTTCTTAGGATTTTGTTTTTGCTTTGTTTTTTTAACAAGGAAGCTTTAAAGAAACAAAAAGAAACAAAAGACAGCTACAGATTCTATACTCCTTGAGCTAGGGACTGGCTTTTTGTACTATGTTTTATAAAGCACTGACTGGGGCTTCTAGGCACTACCAAAATACCACTAATAATAATACAGCTGGTATAGAACTGTATTGAAAGACTTGCAGAAAAGTCAGTTGGGTCTCTTTTTGAAAAGGGAAGTGGTCTATTCTCCTTCTTCTCTTCTGCTCCTCCTCCTTCCACTGCTCTAGGCTGTTTGCTCCATTATGGAGCCTGTCTTATGACAGGAATGACTCTTCCAAGTCACATATCTTTGGAAATAAAATGCAGGACCACCACCAACAAAATCTTGATGTAAGGAGCAAACTCCATCAATTATGATCTGGATAATAGCTAGGAATGTGTTGCTTTTAAAAAGGATGCTCTGCAGATCAGAAATTGCTACATTTACCTTTATGCAAAAAGAAAAGGAGTACTTGTGGCATCTTAGAGACTAACAAATTTATTTGAGCATAAGTTTTCGTGAGCTACAGCTCATTTCATCGGATGCATTTATGTGCCTCTGCCCTAGAAACAAATTGTGTGCATGTCTCTTGAAAGAGCTGTGTAATTCCCACCCCCTTATTCCCACAGAAATTTTGGAATGTGCTCTGGTATAATGATGTGCTAGTGATCTAAATAAAGGACTTGGAGTTAGGAACTCTGAAATGCAGGATGAAATTTCAAGTGAATAATCTTTCATGCTGAAATTCCTCAGTTTTGGGACATTGTCTCAATGTCACATTGCAGTCCCAACTAACCTGCAATATACACCAATAGTCTATTAGGGCCTGAACCAAAACCCATTAAAGTCCATGAAAATATTTCCCCATCGGTCTTTTGGTCTGTCCATTGATGCCTACCTTGGAGTGGCTTATTATTATATTTCCTAAAATGAGAGTCCTCTTTAACAAATTCCTGTACACAGAATTTATCTAATGAAAGAATAGAAATTTGTCACAGTGACTGAGATCATACATCATACAGCTTATTGTACTGTAAGGTAATTTGCATATCTTTAAATATCTGGAAAAATAATTCCAGTTTGGGTAACTGTATTCCTCCCATCTTAATAACCCTGACATTCCTTTCCCAAATGTGTTTGCTTAAATAAGCATCCCTCAAATATATTGTCAAAGCCCAAAATAAAACAATACTAATGCTTGGTTGAAATCCTTCAGTCTCCCATTTATGATATCATTTATTAAAATTTAGGAGGAGCAAGAAATACGACCCTTCCTTAAAAGAACAAAAAGACACTTTTCCTCTCCTCTGTCAATGAGGTGATATGAACTGCTTCAAAGACTACATGGCTTTCAGTGTTTCTTTACTTTCCATGGTACATGAGCATGAACCCTGACCGCACATAAAGTCCTATTTAATGGTGTGATAGAGTTAAGAAGTCATCCTTGCCAACTATTACCACAAGGTTATCACAGATGTTTCTTTTTATAAGTATAGGAGAAAGTGTGGTAATCTCAGATACCACTGTGAACTAAATGATGATTGTTTTAATGATTACTTACAGTTCTCCATTTACTATATCATTTATTTAATCTATATATTTTTAAAAGATTAGCACATTTATATCCAGAAAGCGTCTTACATCTTAAATGTTCCTGAATTGTCTCTGAGTTGATAGGTATGTTCCAATCGAATACAGTTGT